>NW_004443952.1:23652718-23698709 GCF_000243295.1 Trichechus manatus latirostris
CATCAAGCAAGGTTGTGCTATCTGCAGATTGCAAGTTGTTTATGAGTCTTCCTCCAATCCTGATGCCTCATTCTTCTTCATATAGTCCAGCTTCTCATATTATTTGGTCAGCATACAGATTGAATAAGTATGATGAAAGGATAAAACCCTGATGGACACCTTTCCTGATTTTAAACCATGCAGTATCCCCTTGTTCTGTTTGAACGACTGCCTCTTGGTCTATGTACAGGTTCCACATAAACACAATTAAGTGTTCTGGAATTCCCATTCTTCCCAATGTTATCCTGAATATGTTATGATCCACACAGTCAAATGCCTTTGCATAGTCAATAAAACACAGGCAAACATCTTTTAAGTATTCTCTACCTTCAGCCAAGATCCATCTGACCTTAGCAGTGATAGCTCGTGTTCCACATCCTCTTTGAATCTGGCTTGAATTTCTGGCAGTTCCCTGTCGATGTACTGTTGTAACCACTTTTGAATGATCTTTAGCAAAATTTTACTTGTGTGTGATATTAATGATATTGTTCAATAATTGCCACACTCGGTTGGATCACCTTTCTTTGGAATAGACACAAACATGGATCTCTTTCCAGTCAGTTGGCCAGGTAGCTGTCTTCCAAATATCTTGGCATAGATGAGTGAGCACCTCCAGCGTGGCATCTGTTTGTTGGTATTCCATCAATTCCTGGAGCCTTGTTTTTCCGCCAATGCCTTCAGAGAAGCTTGAACTTCTTCCTGCAGTACGATTGGTTCTTTTTCATATGCTAACTCCTGAAATGATTGAACTCTTTATCTTTAGGTCCCATGGGTTCACTCAGTCATGAATTTAAAAGCTAGAAGAGCCTCAGGGGTCTGCTGGTCCAAGTCCTGGGATGAAAACCTTCCCCAGCCAGGTAGTGCCAGACCCCACACCAGGGTCAGAGCTCCTAATGTCCCTGACTTCCTGGCCTCCTTCTGCAGCCCACATGGTGGCTACAACTCACACACACCTGAAAAGCTGAAGCCTCTGCCCCCAAAAAAGTATTCTTGGGACAAGGGGCCTAGAGGCCACGTTATCCCAGAGCCTCAGAGAACCCAAAAGGGAAGACAGCTGCACTTACCTTCGGAGAATTTCTCGGGGGTCGGGTAGAGAGAGGAAGTGAGAAGTAGAGGGAGAAAAAAAATAGTTGCATCCAATCTATTCTGACTCATGGTGACCGCATGTGTGTCAGAGAAGAACCGTGCTCCATAGGGTTATCAATGGCCGAAGCAGACTGCCAGGCCCTTCTTCCAAGGTACCTCTGGGTGGACTAGAACCTCCAACGTTTTTCTTAGCAGCGAAGTGCATTAATCATTTGCACCACCCAGGGACAGGGCTCTGTCATTATATTCTTCATGTCTCTCTGTTTCTTGCTATCTCTCTCACACTGTCTCTCTCTGGTTCACATTTTATCTCTTTATCCGTTGGTCTTTGGTTGTTTCCATGTCTACCCCTTTCTGTCCCTCTGTCTCTTACTAGTTTTCCTCTTTGTTTCTGTCTTGTCTTCCTTTATCTCTCTCTTGCTCTTGCACTCTCTCTCTCTCTCTCATTCTCTCTGGCTCTTTCCTACTCTCTCCATCAGTGATTTTGCTCTTGGAATTTCAAAGATAAGCATCAATTTCAAGGCCTTATTAATCCAGATCTAGGAAAATTCCTGTTCATGAAATCAAGCATCAAGGAATTCCAATAATACTTATAAAACTCCACAACCTGGGGGAGGGGGAAGAGCCCAGGCCTGGGAGTAAGAGCCCTGGGTTTCAGTTCCAGCTCTGCCCTGACTCCCTGGGTAACCTTGGGAAGCTTTCTTGAGGCTTCAGCTTTTGCATCTATAAAATGAGGTGGGCTGAGATACATTGATCTTGAGTACCAGCTCCACCTCTGACATTCTAGGATTTGGAAGGATCCAGATGCTCAAATTCCCCAGCTCAACAAAGTGTGAACCCTACCTGTGAGCATCACTGACCACTTGCTTTTGTGGTCACTTGCTGGAAATTTCACCACAGCTCCCTGTGCCAGCAAGTGTCTCTGTGCTCAGTGATTAGACGTTGTGTGAATCCTTGGTTCTCGCTCTCATCTGCTCTGTGCTTAAATGTGGATGAACATGACTTGGGCTTGGCAACAGATGAACCTAGCCAAGAAGTGCAGTGGAGAAGGCCCTGAGCCAGACAGGAGGCAGAAGTTCTGAGTTCAAATCCCAGCTCTGCCACTTTCTAGCTGTGTGATCTTAAACCAACACTTCACTTCTATGACTCTCCAACTCTAAATCTGTAAAGCGGAGTCAGTACCCTGCCATGGAGTTCCACAGTTATAGTTACATTATCCAGTGGCCACATTCTGTGGGTCACACACTGGGCAGCACAGTGTGAGGCCATGGGAGAATGAAGGGACACGAAGAGAATGAATAAATAACATCCTGTGGGAATCCAGACGCACAAGGGTTTTGCTTTGGATGAGATCAAGGAAGGCTTCCTAGGAAGGTGACAGTTGATCTGAAGCCTGGTGGGGGAGTAGAGTTTCAATGGGTAGAGAAGAGTGGGGAAAGGTACACTCTAAGCAGAGGGAACAGAGTAAGGAAAAGAATAGAGGGACTGTCCCTTCAGGAACAGCTGAATAGAGCAGCTGAGTTGAGAACAGACTGCAGAGAGATGTGGGAGCCTTAAAAGGAGACTGAAAGAATGGCCTTGATCCTGGGACACTGGGGAGCCATTACAGGCTTTTCAGCAGGGAAGTGACAAGCTCAGACTTATGCTTTAGAAAGATCCTGCTAGTCATTAGTGCAGGGGTTGGGGTGGAATAGAGAGACAGAAGGCAGAAGACTCTCTGAAAAGACCAAGAGAATATAGAAACAGAAGCTGTGCCAACAATCAGAATAAATTTGTACATCAACATACATCCCCTAGGCCACAAAGTAGGGAGAAAAGCCAAGTAGGGTGAGTCAGGGACAGGAAACGAGGTCTGAACAGGACTTGGCAGAGAAGAAACTCACTGTAGATGAGGAGTCTGTTGAGAGAGAGAAGGAAGAACAACCTCTCAGAAGCCCCATGAGTGAGCCTTGAATTTGGAAGAAAGACCACAAGTGATAGATCACCATACATCAGAGCTGGTAGGGGCCTTTGAGACTGTTGAATTCTGTATGGCCACTGCACAGATGGGGAAACCAAGGTCGAAAGAACATGAAGGGCTTGCCTGGGTCTGCTGGTTTAGAACCCAGAGCTCCTGCCTCTAAATCCCACAGTTGATCCCCTGCCAGGCTAGTATGTGACTCCAATTTGCCAGGAAAAGAAGCAGAGCCACAAGGAACCACAGGAAGGTGCTTGGAACCCCAGCTCCAGTAAGGGCCAGACCCAAAGACTAAGGATCAGAGGTGGTGGGCAGGTAGCTGTGGTATTGGGGGAAGACACCCCACTCAGAGTTCAGTGAGGGAAGAGCTAGGGAAGGGGCAGTGAAGGTGGAAAGAAAAGATAGGGGAAGGGATATTTTGAAAGAAAAAAATATCAGGATTGGGTGAATGGTACTCAAAAAGATAGAGAGATCAAGTAGAACCTCCCACAGCAAATATTGTTATTTAATCCCTTAGGGAACATCAGAGAACTAATTGGGACAATCTAGAAAAAAACAGATTTTATTCAGCTGTTAAATTCCTTTGAACTTATTACTCTGAGGGCTAACTAATGTTGCATTTTTTACTACCTTGTTATAAAAGTATATATTAATAATAGCTGGATTTATAGAGAAATGTCTGGAAGGTTGTTCTCTGAAATGTTAACAGTGGCTGCCTCTGGGAGATGGTATTTTGAGTGATTTTAAATTTATTCTTTCAGCTTTTATGTATCGCTTATGGCACAGTGGTTAAAGTGCTCAGCTGCTAACCAAAAGGTCGGCGGTTTGAACTTGCCAGCCACTCCATGGGAGAAAGATGTGGCAGTCTGCTTCCATAAAGATTTACAGCCTTGGAAACTCCTTGGGGCAGTTTTACTCTGTCCTATAGAGGCACTATGAGTCGGAATAGACTTGACGGCAATGGGTTTTTGGGAACATTTTCTACATGCATATTTATCAACTTTATAATCATAAAAGCCATAAAGCTATTTACCTTTTAGGGAAAAAAATATCTGAATATGTTGAGAAAATATTGATAGATAATTTTTTAAATTCTCTCTACTTACATGAAACTAGTATCATTTGGCTAGTTGAGCCAAAGAGGTTAAAAAAAAAAAACAAGAAAAACTGTCCAAGCAGGCAAGGGATCACAATTCATCAATTATTTTCCTAAACACTGAACAAGCCCCTGCTCTAAGCCAAGCCATGGGAGAGAGGAAGAAGTTTAGGGCATGGTTCCTGCATCCGAGGATTTTTTGATGCAGTGAAGGATCTCAGATGTGTAAATAAATAACTGAAAGCAAGGCAGAACAGACGTCTAGAATAGAGGCACCTATAAGACGCTGTGGAATCCCCAAGGAAGCCGTGATTTGACACCGAGAGATGCAAGAAGACATGACAGCTTTAGAGCATGGTCTTGAGGCTGAGTGGAATTGATTTCATTACGTGGAAGGCAGGAGGGAGGGGCAGGAGCAAAGACAAATGGTGAGGCATTTCCGAGCCCTGCCCACTTTTCCTTCCTCTCTCCATCTCATACTGATGCCTTGGCCTGCTTAAACAGCTGGTACTTCTGGGCACAGGCCTACAACTTCACACCTTCATGCTCTTGTTTACGTGCAGTGGCTCTCCCTCCTTCACCTAGCTCACCTGGGCTACTCTATAAGGCTCAGGTTCAAGTCAGTCTTCCAGGAAGCCTCCTTGGCTGAACATGTTGAGTTAAAGGCCTCTCACCTGTGCTCTGATAGCATTCTGAGTCTGTCTCGATTGTTACACAACATCCTGCATTGTGTGGTCTGTTTGGGTGCTTGTTTCCTCAACCAGGCTGTGAGCTCAACTGAAGTCAAGGCTGGGAGCCTAGCACAGAGTACTGATGCCCAGTGAGCACAGAGAGTAGGGGTGGTGGCCATAGCTCAGCCTACCCAGCACACTTCTCTATCCCCACCTTCTAGGAGCAGGCCCTGCCCTTCTGACCACAGAGTTGGGCCAGTAATGCCAGCTGGGTCAGTTACAGCTCCTGACTCCCCAGATACCATAACTGGCCCAGGAATGCATGTGACCTAAGCCAGGCCAATCAGAGTCCTTCCCCTCATGCAGGTGGGAGGAAGCACACTCTCCTTACTGAGGAGTTAAGCTGAAAGTGGCCATATTCCTCGCCATGTAGAGAAAACCTGTTTGCAGAAGGAGAGAAGGAAACCATCACACAAGAGAAGCAGAAACGGGGGGATGAGGGTTGCTGATGGTTTTGGTTAGATCCTCAGAGCTAGACTGGTTTGGAAAGGTGTTTCTTCGATTCTGTGTCCCATGCTAGGACCTCTCAGCAAATACCCTTGTGCTTATAAACTAGTCAGAGCCCTGGTGGTACAGTGGTTAAGAGCTATGGCTGCTAACCAAAAGGTCGGCAGTTTGAATCCACCAGCTGCTCCCTGGAAACCCTAAGGGGCAGTTCTACCCTGTCCTTTCGAGTCACTACGAGTTAGAATTGACTTGACAGGAACAGGTTTGGTTTTTGGATTTTTATAAACTAGACAAGTTGAGTTTCTGTTACTTACAACTCAAATACCCCTGTCCAGTGTTAGGGTCCTCAGTAAAATGTACAGCTGGAAAGATGAGCTGAGGCCAGATTGGGGCAGACTCTAAATGTCATTTTAGGCGATTGGGAGTGTGTACTGTAGGTACAGTCATGGGTAGCTTCATGAGAGAACACCAGCAACAAGAAATTTTGGGATGGGGGATGAGACTGCAGGCCAGTTGGAAATGCAAACTAAAACCAGCCCCATATATCACAGAGGTCAGTGAGAAAGAAGATTGAATAAAACCCAGAATGTGTTATGTAGAAAAGAGCAGCAAGGCTTGGTGATGAATGGGGAAGTAAAGGAGAAAGGTGGTGATATCGAATAAATAGTCATTTCTGAAACACTGCAAACAGGTCTGTGCACAAACATTAGTCACTGGTACAAATGGGATCTCAGGGGTTTCATAAACAAGCAAGCCGTTGCCAACCCTCACATCTGGCAGATGATACATCCGTCATGTGTAAATACTTCAAGTAGCATCGATTACCCTGATCAATTTTAGGCATCTATCATTTTCCAGGCCTGCAACCCAGCACAGGGAAATTACAAAGAAGTAGAATGTTCTGATTGAAGCTCGTAGGAAAGCAGTGAATAAATCCATGGCAGAACGCAAGAGGTTTTCAAGGCATAAAGAAAAAAATTGCCATTTTGTTTTTCCTTGGAATTATTTCTTAAACTAGATCAAGAAATCATCATTTTCAAAATTCAATATGAAAACCCTCTTCATCTTGGGAGGAAGGAAGATCAATAATGAAACACAAGAAATATGGACAAGAGATGTTTAAAGCTGGGAGCTGCAGCCACTGAATCTGATATAGTGGCATAACATCTGCTTAAGGGAAGAAGTAAGGTGGAAAGGGGGAAGGCCTTGAGAGCTAGGATGGGGAGTTTTATCTTGTAGGCAAAAGGGAGTCATAAGGGGTTTCTAAGCAGGGAAATGACATGGTCAGAATAGGATTCACAAAGAGTCTTTTCTAGGCAGGTGTGGAAGGCAATTTTGAACCTGAAGGTGGGGAAATGTCAGCAGACTCGTCTGTCAGTCAAGAGATACGAGAGGGTCTGGAGAGGGATGTGTGCGAAGAACCATCAGGACAGAGAGGGAAGCTGAGGCCCGGAAATGGAGTAGGAGAGAGCAACCGACATCTACTAAGAAGGAGAGAGAAAGAAACTGATGCCTAGTGAGTCCTTACTGTGTGCCAGGCACTACTCTGGGTTACTTTCTACCCCTAAGCTCACTTACTGGTAGTCCCTCAGAACAATCCTGCAGGGTAGCTATTTGTTGCTGTTAAGTTCCTGCTGAGCTGGCTCCGACTCATGGCAACCCCATGTACAACAGAAGGAAACATTACTTGGTCCTGAGCCATCCTCATGATCATTGGTATGCTCAAGTCCATTGTTGCAGCCACTATATATATATCTTGAGTGCCTTCCAAACAGGAAACTCATCTTCTAGCACTGTATCAGACAATATTCTGTTGTGATTCATAGGTCTTTCATTGGCTCATTTTCAGAAGACTTCCAGGCCTTTCTTCCTAATCTGTCTTAGTCTTGAAGTCCTGCTGAAACCTGTCCACCATGGGTGACCTTGCTGGTGTTTGAAATCCCGATGGCATAGCTTCCAGCATCACAGCAACATGCAAGCCACCACAGTACGACAAACTGACAGATGGGTGGTGGAGGGTAGCTCTTATTATTCCGAAATTATGAATGAGAGAAAGGAGACTCAGGGAAGTTAAGTAGCTTACCTGAGGTCACACAAGTTTTTGGACACCAAAACCTGTGTCCTTTTTATGAGACACTACCTCTCGGTTTGCATTATTTATGCACATCAGGTAGGAGATGAGGCACAGATATTTAACAACACACCAAAGGTGCCCAAGCTGATGAGTGCAGAGTCTGGACATGACTCTGCACCTGACCGGTTCTTGTTCCCAGGTCACTTTCTGAACCAGCTGGTCAACTCTATGTTGTATAGCTCTCATTAAACCCATTGTTACAACCAGAAAGTCTTGTTGGATGTGTCTAGAAAGGGACCCTAAAGAAGGGTCCAGGAGCACTGGTGGTACAATGGTTAAGTGCTCGGCTGCTAACTGAAAGGTCGGCGGTTTGAATCCACCAGCCACTCTGTGGGAGAAAAGACCTGGCAATATGCTCATGTAAAGATTACAGCCTAGGAAACCCTATGTGGCAGTCCTACTCTGTCCTATAGGGTTGCTGTGAGTCAGAATCGACTTGATATCACACAACAGAGACAGGTCTAGGGGAGAATACAGGATAGACATAGGCTTCCCTGAGCCCAGAATACCTTCTTCTCCCTGTCCAGGAGGAGCCTCTGTTCCTTCGAAAATAATTCTCCCAAAGTCTCCTAACACCCCAGGTCTCTATTCAGCAGCCCCAGCTAGCTGAGGTAATTTCCAAAACTACTGCTTTAAACCCTCGCAAATCCTCCATTCATGCTCAGACATATAAATTGAATTAGTGGAGAGGAGAACTATGCGTCTGGAGGTGTGATCTCTGAAGAAGAGAAGGTGGTTGGCGCTCAAGTGCACACACGTGAGCCTACTTGGAGCCTGGATCGACTCCAGCTGAGCCGCAACAGAAGGATGGGCCTCTCTAGGCCGGGATGAAAGGGGCCCATTTCCGTCTTAGGAGTGTCCCAGATGTGGGGAGATGGATCCCACGCAGCAGCAGGCACATGCACGCACACCCCAGGTCATTTTCACTGGAATTAACATGTTTGCTCAAGAGCTGGGCCCAGAGGCTCTACGGAGTGTGTAGGGTAACAATCTTTTCCTGCAGATGGCCCAAACACCCCTGCTTTCTTTCTTCAGTGCTTCCAGCTAGTAGTTCATTGGAATTCCACTAAACCAAGTATCTGTCAATCCATCCACATGTATCTGAACCCCTGCTCTGCTTTGGGTCCTGTGCTGGGTTCTGGGGGCACAGCAGTGAATTGGAAATGGCCCCTAATTTCAAGTTATCGGTCTAGAGGGAAAGACAGAGAGTGAACAGGGTTAAGGGCTCAAGAAAAGGCTCTGGGCAGCTATGGAGGCAAACAGGCCTGCGTTCAAATCTCAGCCCTCATGTTTGCTAGCTGTGTGGCCTTCAGCAAGTCATTGGAATAAACATGCCTCTGTTTCTTCATCTATAAGTTAACATTTATCGAGCAGAGTTGATGAAGGGAGCATGTATATTGGTGGATAGAGAGATCTGCTGGAGGATATCCAACCCTACTGGAGAAAGAGAGAGATTGATTCATAAAAGACGGGCCATAAATGCTATTGAGAGGAGAGAGTCAATATTTCCAACTGGAAGAATCAGTGAAGGCTTCCTGGAGGAGGTAGCATCTACATAAGACCCTAAAGGGTGGGTAAAAAGACCAGACTTAATGGTCTGACAGAGACTAGAGGAACCCCCAAAACTATGGCCCCCGGACACACTGATAACCCAGAACTGAAACCATTCCCGAAGCCCACTCTTCAGACAAAGATTACACTGGACTGTAAAACAAAAAATATGATTTAGAAATAATATTGGAGTTATTATTCCTTGTCCTTGAGCATAGAGAATGTGACCCAGGTGGAGCTAGGCTCACAAGGACTCAAAAGGATACATTAGCTGGGCCCTGAGGTATAAAGACAATAGCTAGGATAATCTTGGAAAATATCTTTTAGGGAAACTTTCACATAAAGCCAATCAAACAGAACACAAAAGACTTTCTATTCTTATCTTTTTCTATTAGCATTTAGTGAATAGAAATTTGTTGGACCAATGAAGACCCTCCTGACTGTCGTTACTGAAACCTGTACCAATGATTGTTAAGAAAGACAATTCAAAATGTAGGATCACATTTCTAGCCAATCTGAAAAGGCTAAGCTTTCAATGGTTTTGCCCATTTGTAATGTTAATATATACTGATGGCTCTGTAACTTTCTTTGGACTCGGGCAGACATGGCTGTAGAAGCATGCTTGTCCATTTTCTCATTCTTGCCTACTCTGTAATATTCTTTGGATTCAGGCAGACATGGCTGTAGCAGCATGCTTGTCCATTTTCCCAGTTTTGTCTGTTCTGTGATATTTCCTTGGACTCGGGCAGGCATGGCTGTGGCAGCATGCGTGTCCCTTTTCCCACTTTTGCCGTTTTGAATATATGCCAAATAAAACTTTCTTTTTGCTTTACTAAACTTTGCGATGTTTTCCCCCTACAACACGTGCAAGGAGTGTGCTTCTTAGTTCAATCAGATATACGAGACCAAATGGGCAGCTCCTGTCCAAAAGCAGGATAAGAAAGCAGGAAGGGACAGGAACTGGTCGAACGGACACAGGGAACCCAGGGTAGAAAAGGGGAGTGTGCTGTCACATTGTGGGGATTGCAACCAATATCACAAAACAATGTGCATAAATTTTTGTATGAGAAATTAACTTGAGCTATAAACTTTCACCTAAAGCACAATTAAAAAAAAAAAAAAAACAACCTAAAGGATTGGGAGATTTTGATGTATAAAAAGCCATGAAAGAGAATGTTAGACAGAAAGACCAGCATGGACAAAGGCAGGGCAGTAGCCAAGTGTGGCTGGAGCACAGAGTGCCTGAGGGGTGGGCTGAATATCATGTTAAGGTTTCTATGCTTTATCTTCAGACTGTGGCGAGATGGCAAGTATTTCAAACAAGGTACAAACATAGTCAGTCTGCGTCATGGATTGAATTATGTCCTCCCAAAAATGTGTGTATCAGTTTGGCTGGGCCATGATTCCCAGTGTTGTGTGGTTGTCCTTCATTTTGCGATTATAATTTTATGTTACAGAGGATTAGGGTGGGATTATAACACCCTTACTAAGGCCACATCCTGATCCAATGTAAAGGGAGTTTCCCTGGGGTGTGGCCTGCACCACCTTTTATCTTACAAGAGATAAAAGGGAAAGGAAGCAAGCAGAGAGTTGGGGACCTCATACCACCAAGAAAGTAGTGCCAGGAGCAGAGCATGTCCTTTGGACTTGAGGTTCCTGTGCTGAGATGCTTCCAGAACAAGGGAAGACTAATGACAAAGACCTTCCTCCAGAGCTGACAGAGAAAGCCTTCCCCTGGAGCTGACGCCCTGAATTTGGACTTCTAGCCAACTAGACTGAGAAAATAAATTTCTCTTTGTTAAAGCCATCCACTTGTGGTATTTCTGTTAAAGCAGCATTAGATGACTAAGATAGTCTGCATTTAAGGAAAATCATTGTTATGGACTGAATTGTGTCCCCCAAAAATCTATGTCACCTTGCTGAGGCTATGATTCCCAGTATTGTGTGGTTGTCCTCCATTTTGTGATCTGATGTAATTATCCTGTGTGTTATAAATCCTAACCTCTATGATGTTAATGAGGCAGGATTTGAGGCAGTTATGTTAATAAGGCAGGACACAACCTACAGGATTAGGTTATATCTTGAGTCAATCAGTCTCTTTTGGGATACAAAAGAGAGAAGTGAGCAGAGAGGAGAGGGACTTCATATCACCAAGAAAGAAGCGCTGGGAGCTGAGCACGTGTTTGGACACAGGGTCCCTGTCCTGAGAAGCTCCTAGACCAGGGGAATATTGATGACAAGGACCTTCCCCCAGAGCTGATGGAGAGAGAAAGCCTTTCCCTGGAACTGGCACCCTGAATTTGGACTTCTAGCCTCCTAGGTAGGCTGTGAGAGAATAAATTTCTGTTTGTTAAAGCCATTCACTTGTGGTATTTCTGTTACAGCAGCACTAGATAACTAAGACCATCATTTAAGATTGCCACTAAACAAACCTGAAGCTGCATCAGAGGCCAGGGAAGAAAGATGAGGATCTGAATTACATAAGGCAGCAACAGGGGGGATGGAGAAAAGAGGCCAGATCCATGAGGTATCCTGGCATTGTCTTGGACAGGACCTGGTGATTGATTGGTTGATTGATTGCTGTGGGTGGGAGAGAAGGAGGATTCTAGGAGAATGCCCAGGTTTCTGGCTTCTAGGCTAGGTGGGCGGCAGCGCCATTCTTCCAGAGATCTGGAATGAAGGATGGGCAGTTGTGAAGACACAATGACTTGGCCAGCTCCAACACATTTTTGGGAGAACATCATTGCAGATGTTGTGCAAAACACTTTCTGGAATTCTCTCAGCCCAGCCCCTTAGGACTGACTTGGGGGATCACTACCTACCAACATGGGCCCAGGCTTCCATGCATGGGCACTCTGCCTGTAAGAAAGGCCTTTGCAGTGCTGAGCTGAGGTCTGCCTCCCTGCAGCTTCCCCCACTGGGCCCAACCCTGCAATCTGCTCTCTCTGCCCAAGGACAGCCCTTCAGAGCTTTGCAGACAGTGCCCATGTCCCTTGAGTCTGTCCTTCAGCTGTCTTTCACTTGTTCTAACACGATACAGTGTCCAGGCCTCCCTCCCCATTTCAGACATAGTCCAGGACACAAAACCTTGGGTGTGTCCAGTGCAGCCCAGAGTGAGTAGAACACTCACCTCCCTCCTTCTAGACATTATTCTACCATTAGTGCAGCCCGAGACTCTCCTCCACAGTTGCTACCCAACTCCATCAACTCAGTCACCTGTCTCTTTCATTTACCTCTGTTGAACTGGAATTCTGCAATTAGCTTTTTGGCTCCAAAAGTAGGACTTGACATTGGTCCTGAATAAACTTTGCCCTGTTGGGGGCCATCCTGCAGGACAAACCAGGTGGTGTGAGGGGGAGCTGAGATCATCCCAACCCCACTCTGACCTCAGTTCCTCCATCTTCCATATGGCCACAAATAACATCCACTTTCTTCTCAGCCAGGAGAAATAGATGATTGTACCCTGTCCCCAGGAACAACAGACTCTGAGAGGTCAACTCCTGAATCCCTATGCTGCTGGACAGCACCATCCCCCATCTACCTAAACAGAAAATCCCACAGAAGCTGTGATGTACAACAGCATGCAAGCGTCTCCATCACCTGGCAACACATGGGCTTCCCAGGGTGGAGCACCCAGGAGGCTGCTGGGGACTCCTGGTTACAATGTGTTATACAGCTGGGGACTTGAGGCCTGGAAGAAGATCCCACAGCCTGTCAGGCCCACAAGCCAGGCCTCCTCCCACCAGTTGAGGGTTCTCAACATGTCATAGTCATTTCCCATCCCCCCGTAGTTTGCTCTGTGGGAACTCTGCCATCTCTCCAAGAAACACACTAGCCCTGCTCCCTCAAGTCCTACCCAGAGGCGGATTAAAGGTCTAATTTACTTCGTTGGATCCTTATCTCATTCAGCATTTGGCCTACTGGAAAAAATAAATTTAAAAAACAGAGGTGGGTGATGTTGCTGACCACAGCAATGATCTAGAAGACAAACCTCAGGGTTACTTACCTTTAAATTCAATCCATTTTGATCCATCAAATACTAATATAGGGTTTAACATGAAGTGATCCAGAGTGACGTCAGTGGAAATGATGGATCCTCTCTCCCACAAAAGCAATGAAAACACTGGAAAAAATGGTCAGAATTAAGTTTTTCAGAACTCTAGTAAAAGGCTTACAGTAATCTGTGGAGAGTTTATTCAAGAAAGCACTCAAAGACTTGTACATGAATGTTCATGGCAGCATTATTCATATTAGCCACAAAGTGGAAGCAACCCAAAATGTGGAAGATGCATACAATGAAATATTATTCAATCATAAAAAAGAATGAAGTATTGATACATGCTACAACATGGATGAACCTTGCAAACATGCTAAATAAAAGAAGCCAGATACACACAAAAAAACACATTATGATTCCATTTATATGAAATGTCAGAATAGGCAAACCCGTGTTGTTGTTGTTGTTAGGTGCCATCAAATCGGTTCCAACTCATAGTGACCCCTATGTACAACAGAATGAAACACCGGCCAGTCCTGTGCCATCCTCACAAACTTTGCTATGCTTGAACCCATTGTTGCAGCCATTTTGTCAATCCATAGAGACAAGAAAGTAAGAGGAAGGGGGACTAGCAAGTGACTCTAGTTGGTATGGAATTTCTTTTTAGGGTTGAAAATGTTCTGAAATTACTTGGTTTCTATCACTCCAATCACATGGCCTGGATCTCGTGGTTCAACATGCCTTTCCTCGCTCCTCCGCTCTGATCCTAACTCTAATTAAGAGCAAAACAGATCCCGTGTTTCTTCCTTCCATAAACAGCTCCCACAAAGCAGGCAAGGCAGAAATAGGGGAGCCTAGGGCATGTTTTTGATGGATTCAGGGCCAGGGGACTACTTGTACTGGGGAGGAAAATGTAAGCACTTTCTGACTGAGAAGTTTTTGGGCTGGGAAACAAAGAGACAAAGAGGGAGAGAGAGAGTGAGTAAGAATGATAGGATGATAAACGTATTGTTGTTGTTAGGTGCCTTCAGAGTCGGTTCCAACTCATAGTGACCCCATGTACCACAGAGCGAAATACTGCTTGGTCCTGCGCCATGCTCACAATCGTTGTTATGCTTGAGCCCATTGTTACAGCCACTGTGTCAATCCATCTCTTTAGGGGTCTTCCTCTTTTTCGCTGACCCTGTACTTTACCAAGCCATGATGTCCTTCTCCAGGGACTGATCCCTCCTGACAACATGTCCAAATTATGTAAGGTGTAGGCTTGCCATCCTTGCTTCTAAGGAACATTCTGGTTGTATTTCCTCCAAGACAGATGTGTTCGTTCTTTTGGCAGTCCATGGTATATTCAGTATTCTTTGCCAACACCACAATTCAAAGGCATCAATTCTTCTTCAGTCTTCCTTATTCACTGTCCAGCTTTCACATGCATATGATGCAACTGAAAATACCATGGCTTGGGTCAGGTGCACCTTAGTCTTCAAGGTGACATTTTTGCTTTTCAACCTTTAAAGAGGTCTTTTGCAGCAGATTTGCCCCATGCAATGCGTCTTTTGATTTCTTGAGTGTCTTAGTTTCCCAGTGCTGCTATAACAAATATCACAAGCGGGTGGCTTTAACAAACAAAAATTTATTTTCTCACCGTTTAGGAGGCTAGAAGTCTAAATTTGGAGTGCTGGCTCTAGGAGAATGCTTTCTCTGCTCTGGGGGAAAATCCTTGTCTCAGCTTCTCAAGCATTCTCTGCATTCCTTGATGATCACCAGGTGGCATCTCTTTCTTGATATGTGCTTGCTTCTCTGTGCCTAATCTGCTCTTTTTATATCTCAAAAGTAATTAGGTTTAAGACACACCTACAGTGATATGGCCTCATTAACATACCAAAGAAAACCCTAGTCCCAAATGGGATTACACCCACAGGTACAGGGATTAAGATTGCAACACATATTTTTTGGGAACACAATTCAACCCATAACAATTAGGAAAAGTCAAGCTTTGCTGCTGTAACCTCAGGGAAGTCCCTATGTCTCTAGTTTCCTCATTTGTCATATTGCAGAGGGGTGGAGAGGGGTCAAGATGTCAAGCTTTCAAGGTCTTCTCAATTTGTTCTGACTGACTCTCAAGTCCTCATTGCGATAAACCTTCTGTGAATGAGTAAAAAAATCCAAAGAAAGCTCTCATTATCTGGGACACCCTAGAACATATTTTTTCAGAGCACAGGCTCAGGAGCCAGGCTTCCTGGGCTCAAATCCAGGCTTGCCACTTTATTAGTTCTGTCACCTTGGATAAGTTACTAAATCCTTCTGTGCTTCAGTTTCCTCGTTTTTAAAATGAGAATAATTTATTTGTACCCTTGCATAGGGTTGTTACATGGATCAGTGGAGTTAATACAAGTAAAGCACTTAGAACAGTGCCTGGTATGTAGTAAACACTCATAAAATGTTGACTTTACCACTACTTAACAAAATCTGGTACTTTTTGCTCTACTGAAATAAAATTTATTGTTAACTGAAGCTTTCCCTTGGTCAAAATGCTAAAACTATAATCATCTTGGATATAAGTTAAGAATTGTAATAATTTAGAATGCACATCTTTCTAAAACACACTATGGCACTTCTTGCTTCCTACTGTTGCTGTTAGTTGCCATCAAGTTGGCCCCAAATCATGGCGACTTACATATACCAGAAAGAAATGTTGCCCGGTCCTGTGCCACTTTCATGATCATTGGTATGTTTGAGTCCACTGTTGTAGCTCTTGTGTCAATCCATCTTACTGAGGGCTCCCCTCGCTTTTGCTGACCCTCTACTTTACCAACTATGATGCCCTTTCTAGTGATGGGTCTTAGTTCACCTCCTCTCCTGACTCAGGCTCAGCAAGAATGGAAACCCCATGAGGGCACAGATACTTGTCTCTAGTTCACTGCTGTAACTCCAGTGAGCAGAATAGTGGCTAGCACAAATTGAGTGAGGAATACATTTTTGCTTAGAGAATAAAGGAATGGTCGTGGCATTAGGCTCTGTGACGTCCGCAATAACAATGCTCTTGGAGATTAATGAGGGATGGTGAGCTGTTGCTCCTTCACTAAAAGACCCAGACATTAGTGCCAGAGTCAATGTTTTCCTGCCTTTGTCCTTACTCTTAGGCGGCTGTGAATCACTGCAGTTGCCCTCCCAAACCCCTGCCTTTGAAAGCTAGGCCTGGCTAGGGCAATTCCCCGAACTGCAGGGACCAAGCTGCTGTGTGTGCACAAACAAGCCAGATCATTGTGACAGTTGATTTTACTGCTTATTGCTTCACAAACACTATTGCTTCTGATGCTCATATGCAAACCTGTGAGACTGGTATAAGTGTGTGCCCATTTTACAGATTAAAAAAGGAGTGAGAGCTAAATGTGGTTAAGGGACTTCCATGCATGCAACAAGTAAGTGGAAAAAGAACCTGAGTCCTAAGATAAAGAGTAGAATTATGTGTCCAAAACCTGGTTATCAAGTAAAGTGGCCAGGTATGGTGACAAAATGTGGGTAGTGGTTGGATGGATATAAATTAGGAAAATGCAAGATAAGGAGTAACAGAACGGGCAGTTTGGAGGTGGCCTAGCACAATTCCAGAGACAGCAGGGTTACCACTAGCAGCTTTGTATGCAATATTCAATGCGTGGGCAAGTTGGGTGCTTCTAAAGGAGCTGGAATGATGGGCCTGCTCCTAGAAAGTTCTGTCTCTGTTCTGATCTACCACAGTCTGGTGAACAGGAAGTTAAATGTGTTAGAATTTTATGTACACAAAGAGTTAAAATAGGGTTTCCAAGGAGCAGCTGGTGGATTCGAACTGCCAACCTTTTGGTTAGCAGCAGAGCTCTTAACCACTACACCACAAAAGCTCCAAAAGGCCATGCTGTATCTATTTTTTGGGTAAAGTGCCTGGACTCTGACACCACTCTGAAAGGCTCACAGGACTTCCTGGTTTAGTTCCTGGTCCTCAGCTATGTTTTGTTAGGAGAGTTTTTACATAAGCAGATGGGTTGTTTTCATCTAAAACACACATCACATACATCACACCAATACAAAACATAATTATCTCCTGCTTTCATAAAGGCAATTCAGGATATCCAGTGCCTGGTGAGCTAAGGATTGTGAACCTAGAAGAGAGTAGCAGATTGTGAGATGGCCGTGAATAGATTTAGGTCTGTGTAGGGATGTCACTTAGTGAAGGCAGTGGACGTGTTCTTTGTGTTTAAGGGGGCAGAGCCAGGACCAGTAGAGGAAAACTCTAGGAAGAATTTCTTCTCAGTAATACAACTTTCAAGGAGCCCTGGTGGTACAACGGTTAAGCGCTCAGCTACTAACCCAGAGTTTGGCAGTTCTTACCCACCTAGCCGCTTCACAGGAGAAAGATGTGGTAATTTGCTCCTGTAAAGATGACAGCCTAGAAAACCCTATAGGGCAGTTTTACTCTGACAAATGGGGTCATTATGAGTTGGACCTGACAGCACCCAATAACAACAATTTAAGTGTACATGATCATAATTTCCTAGCCTACTTTGTGAAAAATCCAACTTCAATAAAACAACTTTCAAAAAATTGAGTAGTTTAAGATAAAAGTCATTGCCATAAGCAGAAATGAGTTCCCTGTCAAAGGAGGCAAGCAAGTGGAGCTCTGATGATGCCTGGCAGGATGTTTAACAGGATTCTGGCCTGGGCTCAGAGTTGAACCCAGTGACCTCTGAGTGCCCTCCCATTCCAAGAGGGGGCTTGTCTGCCAGATGAGGGTCCCTCCCTTCTATAGGAACCTGTGTCTGGTAGATTTGCCAAGCTAATTACAGTCTGTGAGAGTTCTTTCTCCGCAAGTGTTCTTGCTTTGGGGTGAGTCATTTTTTTTTTTAACTGAAATATATGTCACATACCATAAAATTGACCTTTTAAAGTATATAATTCAGTGGTTTTAAGTATATTCACAAAGTTGTACAACTACCACCACTATCTGTTTCCAGAGTATGTTCATCATCCCCAAAAGAAACCATGGACACAGGATGTCTTTCCACTTAAGTCTTCTTTAATTTCTTCAAATCATATTTTGTAGTTTTCAGTGTACAAGTCTTACACTTCTTTCCTTAAATTTATTCCTAAGTAGTTTATTCCTTTTAATGCTAGTAAAAATTGATTTTTTTAAATTTCATTTTTGGATTCTTCACTGCTACTGAAATACAACATAACTTTGTATATTCTGCAGAAAGACTGAGTGATACAAGGAAAAGAAATGTCTGTTGAATCTATGAATGTGGGAAGCCACTAGACCAGGAAAGACTGTTTTGAAATGTAAAACACAATTGTTGAATTTTAAAGATCCATGGAGGCTGTGTCTCTATGAATTGGAAGACAAACCCAAGGAATTCTCCCAGAATTCAAAGGAGAAGAACACCGAAAATAAAAGTGACTTGAATGATGAATCCAGATTTTAGCAGGAATCCCAAAGAGAAGGAGCTGAGCAGACGGAGAAGTGATAATCAAAGAAAAAGTAGAATAAAATTTCCCTGAGCAAAACAAACACTGTAGTTTTCAGATCAAAACAGCATACAGAATAGCAGGCAAAATTAAATAAATGAGATGTACTCCTTGATATAATTTGGTGAAATTTTTTTAACCATTCAGTCAACACAGACTTACTAAGCACCAGCTCCATGCCAGAGATGAATAAAAGAAAAACTTCCATAGGATAATCAAAGCGGAAGAAAAATAACAATGACTTTCAAATGAAAAAAAAAAAAATCTGATTGCATTAAAGTTTTCTTAAATAGTAAACTCAAGCAGAAAATGATGTAACATCTGAAGAGTCTGAAGGAAAAAGATGATAAACCAAAAACCAAGTTGTCACTCATGCATAAATGGAATGTTGCAAGTACCTTTTAGGGTACAGCTAACGCTGCAATCTGGGAAAAATTCTTAAGTTTAAATATTTTTATTTTTAAATAAAAAAAATTAATAATAATAGGCTCAGCATTCAACTAAAAAAACGTTGAAGGGAAAAATTAATCCAAACAAAGAAGAAGGAATTCACAGATGGTAAAAGTAGATCTTAATGAGCTACCTACCCCCGTCAAAGAAAAAACAGCAGAATAAGTAAATCCAAGAGCAAATTCCTTGAAAAGGCTAACAGTAGACACAAATAATAGTCATCTCTAATCAGAAAAAAAGAGAAATAAACACAAACAATAATTAAAGTGAGAAAGGAGATATATCAGATTCAGAGGAAATTTGAATATTTGAAATAAAATAGACAATTTTCTATTAAAAAAAAAAAAAGTAAATTCCCAAATTTTGCTGAAGAAGGTATAGAAAGAACAAACAGACTTTAAAAAAAAAAGGAAGAACCTGGAAAAGTAGTTTAAAAAAGTAACCTCCAAATAGGCCCTAGGCCTATATAGTTTCACAGATGAATTATTTTAAACCTCAAGCAATAGATAACTCCTATGCTATTTATGTGGCCCACAGCATAAAAATTGAAAATCCCTAAAAATAATCCCTAAAACGTTTTACAAAGCTAACACAGCCCTCATACCAAACCTTATCATTTGTTCATTCACAAAAATGTAGTGAACACATACAAAAGCTAAAGATTAATATCACATAAATATATCCGAAAATTATCAAGTTGAATACTGGTAAATCAAATCTATCAATATATCAGAAGAATAATATCTCATGACGACTACAAGGCTGATTCAATATTAGAAAGTCTGTTATTTATAATTTATTGTTTTAATAGGTCAAGAGAGAGAAATATGATAATCCTGATAAATGCCAAAAAAAAAAGAATTTGATAAAAATCCTTAACAAGATAAAGAATATGTATTTTCAGCAATATTCACTTCCAGTAAAACTCTAGGAACAGATCTCTGAAAATTAAGAAAATAGTGCTTATCTCTTCCATTGTTCAGTATTGTTTGAAGAGCCTAGCTAATACAGTCAACAAAAAATAAGGAAAATCCTAAGAATTTAACTCTAGATTATTAATTAAACAACCTTGGGTACAATCATACAATGGAAAACTCTGTAGCACGTATCAGAAAAGACGGATTATTCACAATGAATGTAAGGGAAATAGATAGATGATTAGATATAGATTTGTTTTTGTTGTGTGCCAGCAATTCAATTCTGACTCCTAGTGACCCTAGAGGACAGAGTAGAACTGCCTCATAGGGTTTCCTAGGCTGTAATCTTTACAGGAGCAGATCTCCAGGTCTTTTATCCCAAGGAGCTGCTGGTGTGTTCAAACCACAACCTTTCTGTTAGCAGCCAAACTCTTAACTGTTACACCACCCCAGGGCTCCTTGGATATAGCTTAGGTATATATAGATATATGCAATGTGTGGGGGGCATATACACCAAAACATCAGGTGGGAATGTTCTGTTGGTGGAGAGTGGGTTGGCCGGTTAGGTTGGCTTCCATCCACTACTCATTGAAGTTTCAAGGGATTTTGAATAAGCAGGGAGGGTTTGGCCAGGGAGAGAGATCTGACCTAATCCCTGTTCTTAGAATCAAAAAAATGCTATAATCTCCTAGTTGGCTGGGAAACTCTTAAGACTTCACAGAGTTTGTTGAAAGCAAAGCGGTCCCCTTAGGAGGCCAAACCAAAACAAAACCAAACCCTTTGCCGTTGAGTCGATTCTGACTATAGCAACCCTACAGGACAGAGTAGAACTGCCCCATAGGGTTTCCAGGGAGCAGCTGGTGGATCTGAACAGCCAACCTTCTGGTTAGCACCTGAGCTCATAACCACTGCACCACCAGGGCTCCACCTTAGCAGACCAGTCCTGTACAATTATGAGCCCTTTATAACTGTACAGTCATTTGAGATGACCAATTAACATGAGAAGTAGAAAGACCATTGCATAGTGTTCTGGTCCAGCTCTACTACCAGCTCCAATACTTGACCCCAGGCAAGTCCTTTCTTCTTTCTGGACCTCTGTTTCCCCATCTGTACAACGGAGTTAGACTATATCACTTCTACATTCCTTTGTAGCCTACATTCTAAGATCTCACAGGTAAGACACCTGAAGAAAGCAGCTCACTTCCATCCTCTGGTATGACTCATGAAATGCCCGTCACAGCCCCATACCCTGGTGTTAGATGCTGCTCCATGTTCCCCCAGAGAGGGTTGTACCCCAAGCCTCGAGTCCCCAGGAGCCCAGTGTTCCTGTCCTTCTCTTCCATATCTGTGCTGGTGGTGCTGTCTCAGGTCTTTGGCCCAGCTTCAGGGATGACAGCAAAGTTATGCTCACAACCTCCTGTGATCTCCCAACATGCTGAAACTCAAGACCATTCGGCAAGAAATGTGGCCCCAATGGTGCCAAGGATGGCAGTCTGCCCGCTGCCCCACTGTGTGCCAGGCCTGGTCTGCAAGTTGGAGCTTGCATCCTTTCTACCAGGATTTGAGTGGAACCAGGCAGGGGCCATGGGGTCTGACTTTCCGTATGGCCTGGGAGAGTTTCTGGTAAGGCCATGCCAGCACCCTCAGGAGGTGTCCTTCAGCCCCTTTGACTGCTGAATGGGAGAAAGCACCTCAATGTCCCACTTAAATGACATTTACCAAAAATCTCTGATTTTTCATGAATGGGGGAAACTTTGCCTCTTAAAACCCTATCCAACCCAAGGTTAGACCTGAACCCTAAAGGACCTTAATGGAGAGAATCTTTTTGTAAGTCCACAGAAAACACAGGGGCTGTCCCTGCTCAGGCTTTAGGGTCAGGCAACAAACCAACCAAACCAAACCCACTGTCAAGTCAATTCCGACTCACAGTGACCCTACAGGACAGAGTAGAACTGCCCCATAGGGTTTCCAAGGCTGTAATCTTTACGGAAGCAGACTGCCACATCTTTCTCCCACGGAGCCACTGGTGGATTCAAACTGCTGACTTTTCGGTTAGCAGCTGAGCACTTTAACCACTGTGCCACCAGACCTCCTTTCAGGCAGACAAGCCTGGTGCAAATGCTAGGTCATATTACCTAACCTCTCTTGCAAGGTTGTTTGAAAAAATGCTTTGCGTGGTGTCTGGTATACAGTTGTTTGCTGCTGTGGAGTCAGCCCCCGACTCATGGCAACCCCATGCACAACAGAACGAAACGCTGCCCCGTCCTGTGCCATCCCCAACTAATTAGACCATTGTGATCCATAAGGTTTTCATAAGTAGATTGCCAGGCCTTTCTTCCTAGTGTGTCTTAGTCTGGAAGCTCCAGTGAAACCTGTTTAGCATCATAGCAACACGCAAGCCTCTGCTGACAGATGGGTGGTAGCTGCGCATAATGTACATTGGCCAGGAATTGAACTTGGGTCTCTGCATGGAAAGTAAGAATTCTGCCAATGAACCACCAATGCCCTCTGTATACAGTTAGTGCTCAACAAATACCAGCCAAGTCTTCCTCCTCCCTGAGCCTCCCTCACTCTATATGCCCCAACATATACATACACATTACCCCCTTTCCCAAGCTGGGCCTTAGAGGCCTAGATTAAAGAGGAATTAGGAAGTAGATAAAGAGACCCATCCACTCCCTGCCATTCCCCCTTTCCAAGTGCAACTCTCACCCCCATCTCCAAGAGAAGACCCAGAAGCCTACTCCCTCCCCCACCCCAGATAATAGCAATTATGTGGAACATTTATCAAGTGCTTCCTCTTTGCCAGGTGCTATGCTTAACACCTTTCATGCACTATCCCATCCGTCCAGGAGGCAGGTCAGGCTAGCCTCAGGGGTCCCAGCTGGCTGGTCTATAAAAGACACCTTCTAGGACTCCCGCAGCCCCAAAGCCCAACCCCTTTAGGCAGCACCAGCCCCAAAGATCCCCATGTGTCATTTTCTGAGGCTGGAAACTCCAGAGACGGCAGGAGAGCGACATGGTGTTCACGCCCCACACCTGAAGCCTTTCCATTCTGTACTCTCCCACACACCAGCTTTTTGTATCTTCGGAAAATAATTCAGATTTTTTCCCCTGAACTGATAAAACAGTGTTCTTTAAAAGAAAAACAAAAACACTTAAATGACATTTACCAAAGTCATTCTTTTGTTGCCTGTTGGCTGGTTTATCAACTTTGCTTATTGGTTAGGTTTTACTGATTTTGACAAACTGGAAATATTATAATAGCTTTCTAGCCTTTCATAAATATATAGGCCCCCAACTCTGAAACTTGAAAGGAAATTATCCATTTAAATAGACTTCGGTTGTTTTGCCCATCAGCTCCCTTCTCCCTCCCTCTCTCTTTCTATTCATATTAACATAATTTCATATGACGTCTCCAAGTGGTGTTTCCACTGTAATTAATTGCTTTTCACTCAAAGTGACACATCTAAAAAGTGAACGAGCACAAAAAAAGATACATTTAAGAAACTGAAAGCCCCACTAACTTTGCTGCTGATTGCTGTGAAAATGAGCAGCTCCTCTTTAGAAAAGAGGGACTCTCAAGGATTAAGGAAGTTTTCCTCACTTGGAAAAAATGGACCCAAAATGTTATCAATTGTTGCCTCTGGGTGATGAACTTATGAATAAGTGTTTCTCTGCTTTCAATGCTTTTCCGAGCTTCCCAGATTTTAAAAAATATGAATTATTTTTATAATGAAAAGGCAAAAACAGCTGCACTCAAAGTGAGGGCAACATCAGGGCAGAGGAGGGGGGAGGCTGTGTCATCAAGGCCTTGCCCAACGGCCATCCAAGGAATAACAACTGGTCTCTACTCACCTGGAGCAACTGAGGAAGGAGTCAGATACAGGAGGAGGAAATGGGACGTGTGGCTAATTGCCACCTTTGCCATGAGATGAGACGAACTGGATGGTGCCCGGCTACCATTACTAAACATTTTGATCAAAGATTCTATAAGGATCTTTGATCAAAAGAGGGAAAATACAGTATAGAATTTCAAATTCTCATGGACTCCAGACTTTCTGGAGCCATGGAGGCTGGATGAACCCCTGAAGCTGTTGCCGAGATAATCTTTAAACCTTAAATCAAAAATATCCCCTGAAGTCTTCTTAAAACCAAACAGTTTAGCTTAACTAGTAAAAAAAAAAATGTCTGCCTTGAGCATTATGCTCTTTTAAGATCTATACCCACTGCCGTCCAGTCGATTCTGGCTCATAGTGACCCTACAGGACAGAGTAAAACTGCCCCACAGGGTTTCCAAGGAGCGGCTGGTGGATTCGAACTGCCGACCTTTTGGTTAGCAGCCATAGCTCTTAATGATTACGCCACCAGATCTATGGCTCCAAGATCTATATGGGATCAAAATGACAAGAGCAACTCAAAAGATTAGATAGGAACCTTAGGCGGTAGTGAGTTTATGTTAATGGGGGAGGCACAATTCAGAAAAGGAGGGTGAGAATGGTTGCACAACTCAGAGAATGTAATCAATGTCACTGAACTGTACATGTAGAAACTGTTGAATTGGCATATATTTTGCTGTATATATTCTCAACAATAAAATAAAATTAAAAAAAAAAAAAAAGGCCTTTCCTCCAGTGAGCAGATGGAAACTCAGAGGTTGCATAACTTGTCCAGAGATACAAAGTCATTGGCAAAATTAGGATTGGTCTGTGTCTCTAGATTATCTACTCATAAACCAAACGAGTTGCTGTTGAGCTGACTCACGGCATCCCCACGTGTCAGAGTCAAACCATGTTCCGTAAGGTTTTCAAGGGCTGTTTTTTCAAGGTTGATGGCTAGGTCTTTCTTCCACGGAGCCTCTGGATGGACCCGAACCTCCAACCTTTTGATTAGCTGTCAAAGGCATTAACTGTTTGCACACCCAGGGGCTCCTATCTGCCCATAGAATTGTGTTATACCTTTCTATTTGCTTGATTCCATCAAGTAATTAGATTGCTCTTGGCCATTCTAGCAATACAGCCTCCTATAAGGAATAGGTTCAAGACATGAGCAGGCCACTGTCTACTGTTTCCATAGGCTTGAAGGGTTGTTACATGTCTATGCCATTGCTGCTAGAACCTTGGCAGTGCTCTGATTAGCAGCCCATGGTCACCCTCCATGGGTCACATCAGTTCCGTCATGTAACACGTCACACCCCTGGCAAGAGCCATGCCAAGGTCCAGCTGACTTCGTGTTGAGGCCCTTTAACTTCTGGCTGAGAGCTCCCGGAGAAAGACAGGACTGGCTTCAGAGCTCAAGTTAGTTTGAGCCTCTTAAGAAAGGATACGGTGAGTTCCATTCTGGGAAAGGAAGGGCTAATGCGGCAGAAAGCAAGGAAGAGCGTTAGAGTCAGGCGCCTGCAGAGATGGAGATGGGATACAAAGTCTGATTTCCAAGGCAGGCAAAAACAAGAGACCAGACCCTCTCTATTGCTGAGCTGCCTTTCAGGTTCAAGTCACCAGATCACCCCAGGTTTGTCCTTCAGCTTGTCTTTAGTGTCTCCCTGACTCCACCAGCTTCTGATCTTCTAGCACCTACCTTGACTCCCACATCTTGGGTATTCCTGATTTTGATACCTGTTTGCTGCCTCTGTTCATGCATTTCTTCATTTGTTCTTCCACTCATTCTTCTATTCACCCATGCAGTATGTTATACAGGTTAAGAGCACAGACTCTGGAGTCATACTGCCTGCATTCAAATCCCAGCTTTGTGCCTTATTAGCTGTGTGAATTTGGACAAGTTACTTAGCCTCTCTGTGCCTTTTTTTCTCCATCTCTAAAATGGAAATAAAAATGGTACCTACCTCAAAGGGCTACAAGAGGATTAAAGGATTTAAATCTATGTCAAGGGCTTAGAACCATGCCCGGCACATATAGTCAGCACTCAAAGTATGTTAGCCATGATAATTCACTCATTCGTTCTTTCAGCAAACATTCCTTGAGTACCTACATCACATCGGGCAAAGGAGAAGCTATACTGGGGATGACTTGTAAAAGAATCTAGATATAATCTTTGCCCTTGTTTCCAGCTGGGGGTGGAGGGTACACTTACAAGCAACTAAACAAACCAAAATAGGAGAACTAACAAAATGCTATGGGTGAGGGGGACAGAGAGGAGGGAGGAACTGATTTGGGGGGTAGTCTTTATTTAGCTGGGCCTTTAAGATGATTCAAGAGGGGGCAGTGGTTGTCCAGTGGTAGAATTCTTGCCTTCCATGTGAGAGACCCACGTTCAATTCCTAGCCAGTGTGCCTATGTGCAGACACCCCCTGCCTGTCAGTGAAGGCTTGCATGTCAGTATGAACAGGTTTCAGCAAAGCTTCCAAACTAAGACAGACTAGGAAGAAAGGTCTGGTGATCTATTTCTTCCATTGTGCATAGGGTCACCATGAGTCAGGGGCCAGCTCTGCAGCAGCTAACAAGATTCAAGAAGCTGAGACTGGAGGGAGCCTCTTCCTGGCAGAGCGCCAGCCTCACAGTGGGTAAGTACTAGGGAAATAATGACAAGGGCTGTACCCCTGCGGTAGGTTTGCCAGAGAACATACAGGATATCAGTTACATCTGCATTTCAGGTAAACAATAATTTTTTTAGTATAAATTTTAGTATAAGTATGTCCCAAATATAACCAGGCATCCTATATTTTTTATTTGCTAAACCTGGCAACCAGACCCTAGGGTGAGAATAAATTCCTTTCGAAGCTGGTGACCTGGACCTGAGCTCTGTGTCCGCCCATCTCACTCAACACTGGTTTGCCATCTTCATTAGTTACTTGGCATTCATGACTCTGGGCTTTACAGGGACCCTGATGAACTGTTGGCAAATGATTCGGCACCACTTTGTTATTAACAAGCACCCTCCTCATCCCCCAGACTGAGATGAATGGAAAACTCCCATATTTGTTCATTCAGTTGAAGGTCAGTCACTGTGTCTTCCGTTTTTATGCTGCTGTCTTTATTTTTCTGAGCTCACATCTCTTTTTTTTCCCTTTGAGATTCATTAACACCATGATGGGAAGAAATTTATTCCTTTCATAGCTGTAACAGAAAGAGAAAAATACATATATATACACATGTATATATATAGATACACACATACATATATGCAGATACACATATATGTATATATATATGTGTATGTGTATGTGTATATACAAATATACACACACCAGCATAATGAAGTATATGAAGACTATAGCACTGGCTGTGAAATGTGTCAAGGAGACCTAGGTCCTCAAGATGGACCCAAAGCTGTTACAGGCTCGTAGTGTTCTGTGCCAACTCTTTGAATGTCTCTGCAGCTTCCATACAAGCTGGGCCTTTAAAGCGTCAAGGCAGCAGCAGTGAGAGAAGAGACAGCTGCAGAAGAGGAGCCCAGCAAGCTGCTCCCAGGTCAGGGGATGGGGAAATAAAAGGCAGTCCTCAGCACCCTTTCCTCATCCACAAAACATGGAGCACTGTGCAAAGTCATTTCACGCCCTAGCATCTGCCTGCTGTTCCGGAAAGGTACACTTATTCATCTCTCTCAAAAATGTTTATGGAGAGAAATTACCAGCAAGAGAAAACAAATTCTCGGATGAGGTATTCCCCTTTGTGGGATATCTATTTCTGTGGAAATCCTGACAATGGGGATGTTGTCTGGTTTGAACGTGGTATGCCTGAGAACGTTGGGGAGAGCTAATCTTTAAAAAATCCCAGAAGGGGGACATACTGCCACCTCAATGCTTGCCTATATAACAGCACTCAACTGAAAGATATGTGTTAAAATGAAGTTTCTGAGATTAAAGGGAAGTGGGAGGGGGCATCCTTTTCTTGTGCATGCACTCAGAGATTACCGAGGCTCTCAGGCCAGAAAACAATAAGACAAAATGTAATAACTGAAAGAGATGACTCCCTGCCATCCTGTTTCAGCTGCCCGAAACAGGGGTTTTATTCATCAGGTGCTGTAGACACAAGGCTGAGGACCTACAAGCTTCTAAAGAGCCTCCAGAAATGTTTACACACTGCAAAAAATCATGTTGACTGCAAGATACAAAATGAAATCTCCCAACTTGAAATTTAAGAAAATGTCTATGAAATACAACATTATGTCAACTCCATAAATTGTTAAATGTAGTATCTATAAAATTTTTATATTTGAAAACAATTTCTGAAGTGTTTCACTTCAAAAATTCTCAACTATGCACCATGATTTCTGAAAAATTGTAGCCACTGAAAATTAAATCAATTCAAAGAAGAATTCTGTGAGCAAAATGATAAAAATGCCTTCAAAATCATTTTAGAGCAAAAATATTTGCCATTTACAGTGGGATGTGGAAGCATTTTGATGTGTGATATGGTATGGTGTGGTGCATCTAAAGTTAGACTGATTAGCTCCTACAGAGGTCTTTGAACACCCCTGGTCCCATGGGTTGGGGCCAACCTAAAGCTGTAAAGACAGCAGGTGTGCACAGACAGGGGTAATGAAGTATCTTTGCAGCCAACTGAACTGCTTTGTTCACATAACCCTGGAGACCATTTAAGCTGGAAGGATCCCTGGAGTCAAGTGTAAAGGTGTAGCTGGTCTCTGGGTCTCCAGACACCAATCCTCTTTGTATAGGATGAGACACCTGAGGTCAGAGAGGGGAGAGGTCATCGCCTAGGTCACACAACAAAAGCATAGAGATGGGGCTCCAACACAGCTGCCTCCCAGACTTTGCCCTTCTCATACCATGCCTGGATTTCCTGCCTCCTTTGCCAAGGCACTGACGTACGCCTTGTCCTTAGCAGAATATCTGGGTTTCTTGAAGTCCACTCACTTTTGATTTCAGAGGCTCCCACTCATATTCCTAGATGCCTGTTGACGTCAGCCATTTACTTGTTCAACTTTTGGCTTTCCCAACCATGGTACAAGCACCTAGCTTCCCAGGCTTTCTGGAGGCCCACGCTGTCCTATACAGATTACCAAGACTGTGATGTCTTTTCTGAAAAGCCAGGGCTCAGAGGCTCAACAGCCGGGCACAGGGACCATGCCCTTTGCTTCCCCCTTGTGGCCATTAGGAGAGGTGCAATGCCTGGGACTGGGTCCACTCCTGAGTGCCAAGCACATTTGAGCCAGCTTGATTATTCTTCCTGGAAAGGCTCCCTTATTCCTGGCTGCCTGGTACCTGGACAGCATTCCTCTCCTCCACCCTTACTCCTCCAATTAATTGCCTGTGGCACCTTCAGCCTCCCCACTGAGCAATCAGTCCATTAATTCTCAAGTATTAATTGACTACCAGTCAACAGTGATAAACCTGGAAATGGGGGATGCACAGGGGATGGAAGACAAAGTCCATGACCTCAAGGAGTTCATGGTCAATAAGGGGAGTCAAAACACAGAAAAAATAAAACGTAGTTTGATACTCAACTGTTCTGTGCTAAGTACATCATGAATTCAGAAATAAAGTGGCCAAGGAGGCCCCTGGAGAAGGCTGATTTGAACTGGCCTCTGGAAGATAGGTAGTATTTTGGAAAGCAGAAGGAAAGGAAGAAGAGAATTCTAAGAAGAAATAAAGGCCCTGAGAAGTAATGTTGTTGTTGTTAGGTGTCGTTGAGTTGGTTCTGACTCACAGCAACCCTATAAGACAGGGTAGAACTGCCCCATAGGGTTTCCAAGGAGCAGCTGGTGGATTTGAACTGCCGACCTTTGGTTAGCAGCTGAGCTCTTAACCACTATGTCACCAGAGCTCCTAAGAACCAATAAGTAAGATAAAATTTATGGCTAAAGTAATGTTTCTAAGAGAAAAGTTAAAATGAAGATGGACTCCTTTCTCATTATCTTCTCTGGGGGCTCACACCACTCTGTTAATCCTCTTGGCATGGTACATATCATACCCTGAATCTATGTTTGCACGTCTCCCTTCTGCTATTCATTAGGATGATTTTGGTTATATTAGTTTAGGCAAAAAGGAATTTATGGGCTAAAGGAACTGAGAAGGACATGGATAGCACTGGCAAAAGGTATGACTAAGCCCAGGGCTGACACAATGTCATCAGCTCACTCTTTCTCCATCCTCCCTTTCACTGTCTCCTCCATCTGCAACTCAGTTTTTTACCCTTTGAGAGCCTCATTCTCTCCTACCACAGATGGGCTTCCTTCTGAGACAGAGATGATGGCCTCCAAGGTAATCAGTTTCACGTTCTTTCAGTTGTGACTCCGGAAGCAAGAGAAAGTCTTCCCCACTATGTCCATCAGAATAGTTCCAGAGAAAAACTTTCATTGGCTCAACATCCCTTCTATGTTCTTCCCAGAATTACAAGGGCTAGAAGCCTGGAAACTACAGGTCCCAGAATCCCTGTCCACAGTGTTCTAGATGAGAATACATCAATGAGAAGCACTTCCCAAGATTTGGAAGGCAGGAGAAAAGCAAAAGCCATATACCTGCTCCTCCGGCAGTGTCAAACCCTGGGCTTAGGCAGACGTTTTGCAGTGGCCTCTTACTGTTTTCCTGAGAATCAGGAGAGGAGCCTCAGTATTAGAGGCAGCTGTGATAATCCCTAGAAGTTTCCTGAGTTCTTTCGAATTCCTAGCAACAAAAGCTAGTGACAAAACTGAGAGCCAGTGGTGGCCTTCCTTGACCTTTGTTTGTCTAGCCTTTCTAGTGATTTTACAAGTACCTAATCTCCTTCATTAAATTCCTTCCTACTTGAAACACCTAGAGTGGTTTCTGTTTAAGGATCCATGGTGGTGCAGTGGTTAAAGTGCTTGGCTGCTAACCAAAAGGTTGGCGGTTTGGACCCACCAGCCACTCTGCGGGAAAAAGATGTGGCAGTCTGCTTCTGTAAAGATTTACAGCCTTGGAAACCTTATGGGGCAGTTCTACTCTGTCCTATAGGATCACTATGAGTCAGAATTGACTCGATGGCGTGGGTTTGGTTTAGGTTGGTTTCTGTTTGTGACTATACCCTAACTGATCTGTGTACATACCCCTGTGGTGGAGGAGGGGAAGGATCGGTGGCACTAATAAAGGAAAAGGGGGAAGAATGTGCTAGCAGTCAATTCAAGAGCAACCACATTTCCCCACGAGAAATAGTGGGAGATAAGTTCAGGTAGGTGGGATGGCATGAGAGTATGGAAGGTGTTGAATGCCAGACGTTCAAATTTGAGGTGCTGGGGAAGAAAGAAGCCAGATGAATATGATGGCAAGGGCCACATTTTAGGGCAAGTGGTACGGGACAGATTGGGCCATGGGCAATGGTAAGGAGGCAGTGGCAATGGAGGTGCTCTGAAGTGGTAGAAATGTAAAACCACAGAAGAGGGTGCATCTGAGAGATGTGTTGGAAAAAGATACAAGATATTTTGGCATACTGTATTTAAGGACTTAATAATAATACTAACAGCCACCATTTATGAAGTTTCAATTAATTATACATCAGATAATCTGCTAGGTTCTTTACTAATATAAAGTTATAATCCTACAAGACAGAAATCATCTACATTTACAAAAGAGAAAGCCAAGGTTTAGGAATGTTAACTGATAGGCTCAAGGTCAGTCAGCCAGGACTTGAACTCACTTCTGTTGCGCTTCAAAGCCTACATTCATTCCAGCAAGCTATGCTGCTTCCCTTACTACCACTGGTCCCCTTAACAATATAAAGGCCAAACTTGATCCTAATTTGATAAGACACAATGGGAAATATTCAAAAGAGCAAAGCCTTTCTCGCTGTTATAATGCCCTAAGAGGAACATAATCACCAACACAGACAAATCCAAACTGAGGGATACTCTGCAAAACAATCGGCCTGGCCTCTTTTAAATTGTCAGTTTTATGAAAGACAAAAAAATAAAAAAGACCAGAATACTGCTCTTGATTAAAGGAGACTAAAGAGACATGACAACTAAATGCAATGAGTGATCCTGGATTGGAACCTGAATCCAAAAAAAAAAAAAAAAAAAAACCATAAAGGACATTTTTTAAACCATTGGGAAGATAAACCACATATTAGTTAAATAGCAGTTTATTATTGTTAACTCTCCCGAATGTGGTAATTTTATTGCGATTTGTGGGAAAATGCCCTTCTTCTTTGGAGATACACTGAAGTATTTAGGAATAAATAACACAATTCTTCCAAGTAATTCTCAAAATGGATTAGCAAAATTAGATAGATAGCTAGATAGATAGGCAATATAGATATATCTATAGCTATACAGGTAGCTATAACTATAGATTTAGACATACATATACAAAAAAAAAAAACCAAACCCATTGCCGTCAATTCCGACTCATAGTGACCCAACAGGATGAAGAACTGCCCCCATAGGGTTTCCAAGCAGCGCCTGCTGGATTTGAACATAGATACAGATACAGATAAATACATAGAGTGCAAATGTGGTAAAATACGAACAATGAAAAGGTCTGTGGGGGTTCATTGTACTATTCTTGCAATTTTTCTGCAGGTTTCAAATTTTTCAAAATAAAAAGGTGAGGGAAAAAATTTATATGCAGCCCCCTTCCTCTCCCCACCCCCACCCAAAAAAGGAAAAGAAAACAGCCATCCCCTTTAAGTTGAGCATACCTGAGTGTACTAAAAACTGTCTTTCACTTACTGGTGGTGTGACCTCAGAGCCTCCATCTCCTCTTCTGGAAGATGGCTCCACCGGCAGCATTAAACTTGGGCTTAGGCACCTGCGCATTTTTCTAAGACAAGGATGCCGGATACTAGTTGTGTGCAGCCTTTGAGTCGATTCCGCCTAATACTAACATTAAAAGGTTATATCTGCCACTAAAATGTCCACACATGGGACCAAACGGAAATATGAATTGAGCTCTACATAAAGATAAAAGCAGGAGACTTGGAAAACCAGAAAGCTATGTTTCTCTCTGAGCTCCAGGCTCAAGAGATGTAATGCTGCACCTGCCCCAGGGGTAGGGGTGAGGGGGACCCACAGTCTAGAGCCTCAAAATCCATCACTGTCTGTACCTCAGGACCAAAGGATCAGAGGGGGCTATGAGGCAGGGTAGAAGGAGACCCTCCACCCACCTGGGAAGCCTAAAAAACCAACAGTCCCCACCGCTGGACATTTGCAATAAGCAATAATTCTACAATGTCTTATAAACTCCAAGGGCTCCAGAAATTCCAACATCAGAGATGCTCAGATTCTGGCCTGGATCTGCCGATACCTCTGCAAGCTGTGCCCCCTGTCCTTACAGGACTCTCTCCCTGGGACTCATATGCTATCAAATGCCACCTGGGGATGCCACCTGGTTGAAGGAAGCCAACAGCGGTCACCTGGTTTCCCTGTGGGCCGGGTGAGGACCTGTGTGGTTTAGAAGGTGGATATCTGGTTTAGAAGGTCTCTGGGCTCCTCTCCCTTCCAGCCCCAGGGATCAGACCACTAAAGTTCCCTTCTAATCCTGAAAATCCATCATTCCAAGGCAGCCCCTGCTTTCAGCAGGCCATCTACCCACAGGGTCTGAGTTATTTTGGGAGACCCAACATCTTGCACTCAGTCCCAAAGAGGGGAGGGGAAGGACAGACAATTGGGCAGTCTCCACCTCCTCCCCCACCACCATGAGACAGCCATTTGCAACTTTAACTCTTTCTTGGCCCTGGTAAAGACTAACACATTCCACTTAGCAAAGCCTCAGAAGGCAGCATGGAAACCATTTTAATTCAAGGAAAAAATAACATAACAAAGTGTATGTAGTGAGAGAAAATTATGCATGGAAAGTGACTTTTAAAAATTGTCTTTAAATGTTACAAAGTAAAAGGATGGAAATTGCATCAGAACAATATTGCGTGTGTGTGCGTGCGTGCATGTGGTTTAAGTTTGAAGAAATAAATCACTTTCACAACCGCAGGGCTTACCGTAATATCTCATCTTTTCAGGAACTCCTAAGTTTATGTTGGAAACGGGGAGACTCCAGATTAAACTACTTAGATGTATACTTTTACACACTAGCACACAAAGTCATTCACAATTAAGCCCAGGTAAATTTAATCTTAGGAGTCCCTGGGTGGCACAAATGGTTAAGCACTGGACTACTAACCGAAAGGTTGGTGGTTCAAACCCACCCAGAGGCACTTGGGAAGACAGGCCTGGCCACCTGTTTCCAAAAGGTCATAGCCGGAAAAGTCTATGGAGCAGTTCTACTCTGCACACTTGGGGTCCCCATAAGTAGGCAACTAACAACAACAAATTCAATCTTAGTAATTTTCAATGTGTGATGTGATTATGCCTTCTTTTTCAATTGTGCCCCACTGTATGCAAAGCCCTCGTAGGGGAGCTGTGTGGGTCTAACACCTGGAGACTGGGAGAGATGCTCAATGGAAGGAAGTGGAAGAAAGAAGGGGAGCAAGAAGGAGGCGAGTCGCTGCAATGTTTCCACCTAAAAGAAAAGTGTCTTTTTGCACTTGGAATGTCTGCAGTTTATGCGGTACGTCTGTTAAGGCCTGAGCTGAGAACTCATGTTTAAGAACAGTGATTTGGTGGCTCTCTTTGGATTCAGTTCCACACACAGTCACTCACCCTAGCACTTGGCAGGCACTGAGCGAATCCCAGGCAGGACAGAATGATAATGCACAGCCCCTGCTGCTGCCCTCCAGATGTCTCTCAAGGGCAGAACCGTCACACATCCTGGGCACCTGTCTTCCCTGAAACCAAGCTGTGACTGTCCTTGTAGAAGAAAACCTGTTGGTGCTATTGGACTGGTTGTATTTAAGGCCTCCTCGACTGTAGGAAAATGCAGCTGTTCTGGATCACCACTTGCTTGTTAAAACAAGCCAGCCTTCTTTCTAGACCTCTCACACTGCCTGCTCCAGCCAGCCTTAGCTCAGAAGCAGTGCCTGACCCAGCCGGGCCAGCCCTGGAGATATCTCGAGGCCAGCCAGGCCAGCCCTAGAGGTATCTTGAGGCCCCCTTCTCACTGCTGGCGGGCTCTTTGGGGCCTGGCTGACCTGGTGCACCGGCTGACTCCACCTGGTTCCTTGCCTTCAAGTGTTCCACTTTCTCACTGCTCCTTGCCCAGACTCTACAGCCTCTTCAGACGCGCCTTCAGGGTGCCTGAGCCAGACCTGTCCCCTCAGACCCCTCTGGCCCACCTTCTGACTCTTCCTGGCTTAATTTATCATATTGCCAATAAACTCCAGGTGCCAATGGTGGTCTTCAAGTGGGGGGGGGGGAATGTATTCAGTGTATTTGCAATCTCCATAATTTATGCTGACATTGCCAGATGGCAAGCAGTTTGACCATTAAGATGCACCACTGCAAAGCAATTCAACTCATTTGCTTTCCTAGCACCCACTTGTAGAGCAGGCCCCGAGGTACAGAGCCCCATTGTCATCAAAAATCAGTTGCTGTAGAGGTGATGACTCATAGCTGCACTTTAGGACAGAGCAGAACTTCCCCATACGGTTTCCAAGGCTGTAATCATTATGGAAGCAGACTGCCACATCTCCCACTGAGCAGCTGGTGGGTTGAACCCATGACCTTTCAGTTAGGAGCCAAGCACTTTAACCACTGTGCCACCAGGGCTTCTCTAATGCCATCAAACCCGTTGATTTCAACTCACAGAGATCTTATAGGACAGAGTAGAACTGCCCCATAGGGTTTCCAAGAAGCAGCTGGTGGATTCTAACTGCCCACATTTTGGTTAGAGCCTGAGCTCTTAACCACTGCACCACCAGGGCTCCAGTATCATCAAAATACAAAACCAAACCCATTGCTGTCGAATCGATTCTGATTCATAGCGACCCTATAGGACAGAGTAGAACTGCCCCATAGGGTTTACCAAGGAGCGGTTGGTAGATTCCAGCTGCCAACCTTTTGGTTAGCAGCTGACCTCTTAACCACTGCACCAGGGCTCCAATGTCATCAAAGGAACCTTAAAATACTTTCATTCACTGGCTCTCAATCTTTAGTATACATTGGAATCACCTGGGGGGCTAGTTAAAGCAGACTGCTGGGCTGCCTGCCCTACTTCCTGATTCTAAAGGTCTGGCGGTAGGACCTGAGAGTTTATATGTCTAACGAGTTCCCAAGTGAGGCGGGTGCTTTGCTTTAGGCCCACTGATTTTCGAACTTGACTATACATTGGACTCACCTGGGGAGCTTTACAAACAACGCCTGAACCTACCCCTTGAGATTCTGATTTAATTGGTCTGGGGTACAGACTGGTCACAGGGAGTTTTATAAGCTCTGTAGGTGATTCTAGGTCGCTGGGTGGCACAAACAGTTTGTGCTTCACTACTAACCTAAAGGTTATTGAACTCACCCAGCAGTGCCACAGAAGAAAGGCCTGGCAATCTGCTTCTGTAGAGATGATAGCCAAGAAAACTATACGGAGCTCAATTCTACTCTATAACATATGGGGTCGTCATGAGTTGGAATGACTCTACTGCAACAAGTCTGAGTTTTTTTTGTGGGGGGCGGATAGGTAATTCTAATGTCCAACCAGGGTTGAGAACCTCTGCTCTTGTCTATTTCCTTAACAGAGGCCGGACAAGGGGTGGAGAGTCCTCTTTATTCCCTACCGTGACCTTGAATAGGGTTGCCAGATAAAATATTGACTGCCCAGTTAAATTTGAAATTTCAGATAAATAATATTCTAGTATAAGTATGTCCCACTGTAGGGATCCTTATTTTTGTTTTTCGTTGTTGTTTTTTTCTACATCTGACATCCCTACCCTTAAGCCACCTCCATAACACAGAATGAGAAACAATGATCTGCCAGCTCCCATTTTACAAATAGGAAAACAGAGGCCCCAGAGGTCACCTTGGAAGTCAGATTAAGAGCTAGGAGAAAAACTCTGAAGCCTTGACCCAAGTCCAGAACTCCTTCCTTCCATTACATTTAACTGCACTAAACACACAAATACCCTCCTGTTCTCAGGGGGTTACTTGTCAGTTGCTCAGAGGTAACCTCAAAGGGTTGAGTGAGATTTATGTTCTCTCTGCTCTCCCTCCCCTCCTCACCTCCACTCCTATTCTTTGTTGCAGTTATTACAGGGCCTGTCCTGGGGTTTGGGCATTCTTAGGGCCATATCGTTAATGGCCACCTCAGGGAGGAAGTGGGCTGGAAGTGGTCCTGGCCGGAGACAGCAGTGTGTGAGAGCCTGTAATTGGGTAACACAAGGACAAGTGGGATTTGGCACAGGCAAACAACAGGCAAAGCATGTTGGGAGAGGCCCACTTAATTCGCAGAGACACTCGGAATTAGTTGTAAATTCTCTGGGAAGAGATCAAGGCAGCGGCATAAACACCTCAATTAAACTGTCGGCTCAACGCTCAATGCACAGTAATGGTCAAAACACAGCCTTTAATCTAGATATAGAGGATTATCTTTCGACCTGTAATGAGATTCCTAAGATTAGTTGTACCTGATGTGAAGACAACAACAGAGCTGGCTCAGTGATAGCCGGGACAGCCGTGCGTGCCACCAGGACTGGGTCTTGAGTGCAAAGGGGCTACCTGGATGCCACACCCTCCCTGGAGCCCCCTCCAGATACTGGAAAGACAGGGATGAATTACTACAGCCTCCTCTACTTAGGAGACAGGGTCTGAGGGCAGAACCTCAGGATGCATCTGCTTCAGAAATGTAGCTAGTCTGAACTGTTCCACCCAGGCCAAAGCTAATAGCTAGTCACCCCAAATCTGAAGCAGGCAGGGATACCATGTCAAGCTTCAGTCCTCTGCTATTCTACCCTCTGTCATCTCAACCACTCACACCCACTCATTCTCTCAACAAATATTTATTGTGTGCCTACTACATGCCACCCCCATGTGTCTGTCAGTTTATCGTACTGTGGGGGCTTGTGTGTTGCTATGATGCTAGAAGCTATGCCACTGGTGTTCAAATACCAGCAGGGTCATCCATGGTGGACAGGTTTCAGTTGAGTTTCTAGACTAAGACAGACTAGGAAGAAGGACCCGGCAATCTACTTCTGAAAAGAATTAGCCAGTGAAAACCTTATGAATAGCAGCAGAACACTGTCTGATATAGTGCCAGAAATGAGCCCCTGAGGTTGGAAGGTACTCAAAATATGACTGGGGAAGAGGGTTGTCTCCTCAAAGTAGAGTCCGCCTTAACAACGTGGATGGAGTCAAGCTTTCGGAACTTTCATCTGCTGATGTGGCACGACTCAAAATGGGAAGAAACAGCTGCAAACATCCATTAATAATTAGAACGTGGAATGTACGAAGTATGAATCTACGAAAACTGGAAATAGTCAAAAATGAAATGGAACACATAAACATCGATATCCTAGGCATTAGTAAGCTGAAATGGTCTGGTATTGGCCATTTTGAATTGGACAATCATATAGTCTACTATGCAGGGAATGACGAAGAGGAATGGCATTGCATTCATTTTAAAAAAGAACATCTCAAGATCTATCCTGAAGTATAATGCCATCAGTGATAGGATAATATACATACGCCTACAAGGAAGACCAGTTAATACAACTATCATTCAAATTTACACACCAACCACTAAGGCCGAAGATGAAGAAACTGAAGATTTTTACCAACTTCTACAATCTGAAATTGATCGAACATGCAGTCAGGATGCACTGATAATTACTGGTGGTTAGAATGTGAAAGTTGGAAACGAAGAAGGATCGGTAGTTGTAAAACATGGCCTTGGTGAGAGAAACGATGTTTTACAAGACCAATGACTTCTTCATTGCAAATACCTTTTTTCACCAACATAAATGGTGACTATATATGTGGACCTCACCAGATGGAATATACAGGAATCAAATTGACTATATCTGTGGAAAGAGACAATGGAAAAGCTCAATATCATCAATCAGACCAAGGCCAGGGCCGACTGCAGAACAGACCATCAACTGCTCATATGCAAGTTCAAAACGAAACTGAAGAAAATTAGAACAAGTCCATGAGAGCCAAAATACGACCTTGAGTATATCCACTTGAATTTACAGATCATCTCAAAAATAGATTTAATGCATTAAACACTACTGAACGAATACCAGATGACTTGTGGAATGACATCAAGGACATCATACATGAAAAAAGCAAGAAGTCATTAAAAAGACAGGAAAGAAAGAAAAGACCGAAATGGATGTCAGAAGAGACTCTGAAAGTTGCTCTTGAATGTCGAGTAGCTAAAGCAAATAGAAGAAATGATGAAGTAAAAGAGCTGAACAAAAGATTTCAAAGGGTGGCTTGAGAAAACAAAGTAAAGTATTATAATGACACGTGCAAAGACCTGGAGACAGAAAACCAAAAGGGAAGAACACGCTCGGCATATTTCAAGCTGAAAGAACTGAAGAAAAAATCCAAGCCTTGAGTTGCAAGAGTGAAGAATTCTACAGGGGAAATATTAAACAATGCAGGAAGCATCAAAAGAAGATGGAAGGAATACACAGAGGCAATATACCACAAAGAATTGGTTGACATTCAACCATTTCAGAAGGTAGCATATGATCAAGAACTGATAAGACTGAAAAAGAAGTCCAAGCTGCACTGAAGGCACCGGTGAAAAACAAGGCTCCAGGAACGGACAGAATACCCACCGAGATGTTTCAACAAACAGATGCAGTGCTAGAGGTGCTCACTTATCTTATGCCAAGAAATCTGGAAGACAGCTACCTGGCCAACCGACTGGAAGAGATCCATATTTATGCCTATTCCCAAGAAATGTCATCCAACAGAATGTGGAAATTATCAAACAATATCATTAATATCACACACAAGTAAAATTGTGGTGAAGATCATTCAAAAGCGGATGCAGCAGTATATTAACAGGGAACTGCCAGAAATTCAAGCCGGATTCAGAAGAGGACGTGTGTCTTAGTCATCTAGTGCTGCTATAACAGCAACACCACAAGTGGATGGTTTTAATGAAGAGAAGTTTATTTCCTCACAGTCAAAGTAGGCTAAAAGTCCAAATTCAGGGCGTCACCTCCAGGGGAAGGCTTTTGCTCTCTGTCGGCCTTCTTCTCTTCGGTGTTCCCCCGGACTAGGAGCTTCTCTGCGCAGGGACCCCAGTCCAAAGGACGTGCTCTGCTCCCGACACTGCTTTCTTGATGGTATGAGGTCCCCGTGCTCATTTCTGTCTTTTATATCTCAAAAGATTGCCTCAGGACACAATCCAGTCTTGTAGATCAGCTCCTGCCTTACCAACACAACTGCCACTCACCCTCCCTCATTAACATCATAGAGGCAGGTTTACAACATACAGTAAAATCACACAGTACCAGGAATCATGGCCTAGCCAAATTGATATACACATTTTTGGGGGGACATAATTCAAACCATGACAACGTGGAACCAGGAATATCACTGCTGATGTCAGATGGATCCTGGCTGAAAGCAGAGGATACTAGAAAGGTGTCTACCTGTGTTTTATTGACTATGCAAAGGCATTCAACTGTGTGGACGGACCATAACAAATTTTGGATAACATTGCGAAGAATGAAAATTTCAGAACACTTGATTTTGCTCATGAGGAACCTGTAAATAGCCAAAGAGGCAGTCATTCAAACAGAACAAGGGGATACTGAGTGATTCAAAGTCAGGAAAGGTGTGCATCAGGGTTGTACCCTTTCACCATACATATTCAATCTGTATGCTGAGCAAATAATCCAAGAAGCTGGACTATATGAAGAAGAACAAGGCATCAGGATTGGAGGGAGACTCACTAACAACCTGCGTTATGCAGATGACACAACCTTGCTTGCTGAAAGTGAAGAGGACTTGAAGCACTTAATGATGAAGATCAAAGACCACAGTATGGATTACACCTCATCATAAAGAAAACAAAAATCCTCATAACTGGACCAATAAGCAACATCATGATACACAGAGAAAAGATTGAAGGATTTCATTTTACTTGGATCCACAATCAACACCCATGGAAGCAGCAGTCAAGAAATCAAAAGATGCATTGCATTGGGCAAATCCGCTGCAAAAGACCTCTCTAAAGTATTAAAAACCAAAGATGTCATCTTGAAGACCTGACCCAAGCCATGGTGTTTTCAATTGCCTCATATGCATGCAAAAGTAGAACGATGAATGAGGAAGACCGAAGAAGTGATGCTTTTGAATCATGGTGTTGGTGAAGAATACTGAATATACCATGGACAGCCAAAAGAATGAACAAATCTGTCTCGGAAGAAGTACAACCAGAATGCTCCATTAGAAGCAAGGATGGCAAGACTATGTCTCACATACTTCGGACATGTTATCAGGAGGGATCAATCAGTCCCTGGAGATGGACATCATGCTTAGTAGACGGTCAGCAAAAAAGAGGAAGACCCTCAACGAGATGGACTGACACAGTGACTGCAACAATGCGCTCAAACATAACAATGATTGTGAGGATGGCGCAGGACCGGCAAGTGTTTGGTTGTGCTGTAAATAGGGTCGCTATGAGTCGGAACCAACTCGACAGTACCTAACAACAACTATGTGCCAGGCACTGTTCTGGACAGTAGAGATACAGCAATGGACAATCGTGGAGTTTACATCATGGGGCAAGACAAACAATAAGCAAAAAATAAAAAATGCAGTGTGTTAGTTGGTGATGAGTGATACTCAGACTAATAAAGCAGGGAGCAGGGATAGGAAGTGTCGAGTGGGGACTGCAATTCTAGTTATGGTGCCAGGGAAGGCTTCACTAAGAATATGACATTTAAATAAAGACCTGCAGGAAGTGAAATGTCAGCCATGAGGATGGCTGGGGGAAATTATTCTAGCAGAGGAGACAGAGGTGCAAAGACCCAAAGCAAGAGTGTGCCTAGAGGGTTCAACGGCCAGCAAAGAGGTGGTGTGGCTGGAGCAGAGAGAGGGGGAGAGCATGAGATGAGGTCAGGAGTTTAAGGGAGCCAGGTCCTATAAGGCCTTGTGTGCCACTATAAGGATTTCAGCATTTACTGTTAGGGAAATGGGGACTTAAATGGAGATTTGAGCAGAGAAGGGACATAATTAGACTTAGTTTTAGTAGGATCACTGGCTGCTGTGTTGATGCAGAAGCCAGGAAAATGGGTGAGAGGCTCCTGCGATAATCCAGTTGAGAGACCAGGGTATCTTGCGCCAGAGTGGTAGCAGCGGAGGTGGTGAGAAGTGGTCAGATTCCACATATACCTTGCTGATGGGTTGTATGGAGCAGTGATGAAAGAGAGGATCAAGGATGACTGAGGGTTTTGTTTCAGATCTTCACTAAGCACTGTTGCTGTTGTTAGGTGCCGTCACATAGATTCCAACTCATAACGACCCCACGTGACAGAGTAGAACTGTCCCACAGGGTTTTCTAGGCTGTAATCTTTACAGGAGCAGATTGCTAGGTCTTTCTCCCTCGGAGCCACTAGGTGGGTCTGAACTGCCAACCCTTTCAGTTAGTAGCTAAGCACTAATGACTCCCAAATCTATGCCTCCAGCCCAGACCCTTGTCCTGCACTTCACATTTGTGCTAATGCTGAGCTCATATTTTCTCCCCAAAATACCGCTTTCTCTTTCCTACAGTATTAGCCCTCACTGGGAAGGGGCTGCCACCACTCACCAAGTGGCCCAAAGCCAGAGGCCTGGGAGTCATGCAGAGTCCACTCTTAGAATGGCTTAATACTCTTCCACTACTCCAGTGTTATTTACTCATTCACAACTATGTACCGAGCAATCTTTATAAAATGCAGAAATAATTAGGTCATTTCCTTGCTCAGACTCCCTATTGCCTACAACATAAAAGTTCCATTCACCTTAGTCTGGCATTCAAAACTCTTCTTGATGGGCCACAGCCTATGTTTCTACCTTTACCCACCATTTCATGCCCTCCCAAACGTTCTTCTACTCATAATCCACTCAAACCAGACTGACTACTCACTATTGCCCAAGTGACACCCCACATGTTCCTGCTTCTATGTCTCTGCTTACACGGTTCCCTCTGCCTGGAATTCCCTTGCCTACATTTCCCATATCCAAATGCTACTCATTCTTAGAAGCCTCACCCAGATATCACCTCCTCTAGGAAACCCTCCCTGACATACTTCTCCAGAATTAAACTCTCTCCCCCATGATTCCATAGCACTTTGTACCTTGTTCTGTCTTGTATTTCTCTTGCCTTGTCTTGGACAATTATTGGTGAGAGATAGAACCAGCATCTAAATTATCTCTGGTACATACACAGGGAACTGACATGAACATTTGATGGACTCAACTGAACAAATGATGCTTCTTAGAAGTAGATGAGTCTGTGGTGGTGGCACCATTTTTCTGGGCCTCTACCACTGGCATAGCTTTCCTCCAAATAGTGGGCAGATAAAGGTGCTGCCTCTGGGAAACTCAATCAAAAGGGAGAAGTTGAGACAAGGGCAGAAACAGGGTCATATCCAACCCTTCCAATAAGAAAATATTGGGGCAGTGGCATAAAAATAAAAAACGCCAAGAATGTTGGACAGAGTTCACAGCATCGCATTGTGTTGGGTTTGCGATGTTGAGATTCTGGGTACTAATCCCAGCTGCACCTCCTTACTCACATCTCTTCCCTTCACTGGTCCCAGTTTTCCCTCTGTGAAATGGGGTTGCTGGGTCTCCAGCAGAAGAATCTGACCAGCTTTAAAATCCCTATAGTGCTCTGATCCTTTTCCTACAAGTTCCCATCTCCCCAAATCATTTGACACATCTATTACTCCAATATCTTTCTTAGGAAGCTCCTGTCTCCTGTATTTCATTTCACAACAATTATTTCTGATTCTGAGTCTTGTAAGGTGTGTCTCTACTAGTTCCCAAAGGAAAACACCCATGTGCTTTTTTGTCTGCTTGAAGTAAACACCACCTTGGGCCAGTTACCCTCTGCAAACTGGGAACAACACCAGATTGCAGGCATGCTGTGGAGGGTTAATTATATACAGAGCATTTGGGGGTTGCAAAGATACGCAAATGCTCTGGAAGTACTTGGCATAATGCTATAGCATTATAATAATTCTGGTTTACAAATTATACCCCCGGCAAAGGCATCACGTGAGAAAGCGGGTCTGACTCTATGGCCGGCTGCAAGTGAAATGGAAAAAAGTGGTGAAACATAACTTCTCTTTCCAAACCTTTAGAAAAGGCAGAGGTAACCCTTCCATGTGCAACCCACATGGGGAGAACAGGATTCTGGATCCTGGAGAAGACTTTTTTGTCCCAGGTGACCTGGCGTGTTGCCAGGATCTGGCTGCTCTACCTTCAGGAGACTGGGAACAGACATCAGAAGGGAGGGAGCAGGAGAGGATTTGTGGGTGGTTGAAAGGTGGGGCTTCCAATGAAGACGTCCTTGCCTTTCAGGGTTTCTATTTGGACTTCTCCTCCACGTAGGGTAATTAAGTGTTTCCACAGCAGAAGAGTGATTTAAAGGGTAATTTGAGATATTTAAGTCTAAGGATACTGAAAATAAACATCTTAGCACAAGTCAACCTCTGGTCGTTCCACCATCCTTCAAGACACACAAAGCGTGCATGCACACAGACAGACATGCACACAGACTGACATGCACACGTTTTAGATCATTACTTGTGAAATGATAAATAAGTGGATCTCAGGCAATGAAAAGGCTATGTGGTTGTGTTGATGTCTGTGACTGTGGAGGTCACATAGGGGGTTTGGAAAATTTAATTGGCCCATACAGGATGATAGTCTTGTTTGACCAAAGAGGAAAACGGCAAATAGCTTGATCCTGAAGGGTCAGTTTGAAGTCAATTCTACTACATCACTGTGTGTGGTTGCGTGATCAGTGCACTAGTTTCAGATTAAGACCCAAGCTGGAGCTTAGGTTCTCACACTTCTCCACTGTAACCTTAGGCATGAGTCTTGGTGGGTTCAAGAGGAAGAGGCAACAGTTCTCTGTTTGAATTTCAGAAGGAGAGCTGACCTCCAGCTCCAGCGTGGCCAAGGCTGTGTCCTGGCCAACAGAGCCTTTGGCCTTGCAGCCTGCCCTAACAGGGCCCACTCTTCCTAAGGACAAGAAAAACAGACTTTCCAAGAGCACAGGTGACATCTATAATATACAGGTAGCAAATGGGCTATCATTTTAATAAGTCAGCATTCTTACAGAATGTCTCAGCTCTTAGGTACCCACATCTTGGGGTTAAGCCATATTCTGGGGCTTGCCTAGCCCAATTCAACGAAGCCCTAGTGGCAACTACCTCATTTTCAGGCAGCTCTTTCTGGAGCACACTGCCTCCCCTGGGTGTAAACCCCAGGAAAAGCTACACTGAACAAGCTATATCTCTCCTTCTGCCTCAGTTTCCTCCTTTCTGAGGACAGGATGATCTGAAGCTGCAAAGAAAAAAACCAGTGGAAATGACATCATTACGTGACCAAGGTTGGGGAATTGGTATCGGGGGTCCCTGTGTGGCGTTCCTCTGAGCCTCAGTTTCTCCATCTGTAAAATGAGGGCCCTGAATTAAACGGAGCCTTGTCAGCTCCCACAATCTTAGGCTTTAATAGTTCCCACAGTTCGCTGGGCCAGGTTGGCAGTGAATAGGGTTAAAGCCAAGACTTCCTCAGACGTGAAAAGGTATGCAAACATTCCGACCTCCCCTTAGCCTTCCTCTCCGATTGGTGCCCGGCCGGGCCCTTGTGGCCTGGGTAGGCCGCATCCATCATCTGCAATGCTAATACGCTCATTAACATAAAGATTTCAACGGAGACTTGGCGCGCGGGGGAGAAACCAGTCTCAGTCCCTTTAAAAGAAAAAGTGGTAAGCACCCTTTCCCTAAGGGCACTCGACACCGCCTTTCCTCCGTGAAGGCCACGTTGTAAACTGCGAAAATGTCCCGCGTTAACCACCTCGCCCCCAAGAGTGGGGATACCCGGAGTAAAGGCGCGCGGGTCTTGGGGGACAGCTGGCAGGCTTGACCTCTGCGCGCTACAAGCTCACCTGGCAACCTCTCTTCCGAGCCCCGGCGGGCCGAGAGCAAAGCCGGGCCGGCAGAGCTGTGGGACTCCGACGCCCTCAGGCACGAGCTGGGGCTGGCGCCGCGCTGGCCGCGGGAGGTGGCGCGTGCTGAGGAGGCGGGGCGCACCCACCCCCGCGCGCTGGCCGACCCCGCCAAGTACAGGGGCATGGGGGGCGGGGCTTGGGCCGAAGTGTT
>NW_004443952.1:23698809-23748630 GCF_000243295.1 Trichechus manatus latirostris
ACGGGCACGGGCGCGCGGGCTCGGGCGGGCACCGGCTGCCTCCCTCCGTAGCTCGCTCGCTCGCTCTCCCGCCCGCCTGCTTGCCGGCTGCGGAGCCGGACTCGCCCCTGCGCTCTCGGGAAGGAAGAAGGGGGCCGCGGACGCCGACAAGTTCCCGCAGGAGCCTCCAATCCCGGCCGAGACAGAGCCTGCGGCTCCGACGGGACAGGAGCGCGTTCCGCGGCGAGGCGCACGGCCAGAGCGTCCGCGGCGGGGGCACCCGGGCCTTCTGCTCTCCACGGGGCCGCGGGCCGGGACTCCATGAGACGGGCCCACGAGGGGCGCAAGATCCAAAGCCCGGGCGGCGCTCGGCGGAGGCGGACGGCGAAGCTGCAGCTGCTGGCGCCTGGGAGCGGCCGGCAGGAGGCAGCGGCGAGAACTTGAACTTGGAGTCAGGAGTGGGCGCCCCGGACGCCCCCCGCCGGGGCCGGGGCGCCAAGGGGCCTGGGCGGCAGCGCTGTCCCCCGAATGGCCGCGGCGGCGGACGGAGTTCCCGCGCCGCGGCCTTAGGTGGCCTCTCGCCATGGCCAAGTGGCTGAACAAGTACTTCAGCTTAGGAAACAGCAAGACCAAGAGTCCCCCGCAGCCGCCGCGGCCCGACTACCGCGAGCAGCGGCGCCGGGGCGAGCGGCCCTCGCAGCCCCCCCAGGCCGTGCCGCAGGCCCCCGCGGCCGCCTCGGCGTCCTGCGGTCCGGCCACCGCCTCTTGTTTCTCGGCCTCGTCAGGCTCGCTACCCGACGACAGCGGCAGTACGAGCGACCTCATCCGCGCCTACCGCGCGCAGAAAGAGCGCGACTTCGAGGACCCCTACAACGGACCCGGCTCGTCGCTGCGCAAACTGCGCGCCATGTGCCGCCTGGACTACTGCGGCGGCGGCGGGGAGCCGGGCGGGAGCCAGCGGGCTTTCTCGGCCTCGTCCGCGTCGGGCGCTGCCGGCTGCTGCTGTGCCTCTTCGGGCGCGGGCGCCGCCGCGTCCTCGTCTTCGGGATCTCCGCACCTCTACCGTAGCAGCGAGCGACGACCTACCACGCCGGCCGAGGTGCGCTACATCTCTCCCAAGCACCGCCTAATTAAGGTGGAGAGCGCCGCAGGCGCGGGCGCCGGGGACCCCATGGGGGGCGCCTGCTCCGGCGGCCGCACCTGGAGCCCGACGGCCTGCGGAAGCAAGAAACTGCTCAACAAGTGCGCCGCCTCGGCCACGGAGGAGAGCGGGGCCGGCAAGAAGGACAAGGTAAGGCGCCCGTTGGCCTCATCCTGAGGTTCCAGGGCCACTGTGCGCATGGAAAAACTGAGGCACCGCCCTGCTTCCAAGTCCCTTCATCAACTTCGGGCTAGGACGCTGAGATCAGGGCTCCCACCCTGCTTCCCAGTTCTTCCCCTTCCTACGCGCTTGCCCCAGATTGTCCGCCTCCTGACGCCGTTCCCTTTCGCTGCTGCTCCCAGAACGTCCCCACTCTGAGCCCAGAGTTCGGTGCTCGCTTTGGAAGTAGCTCGAGCGAAAGCGCCTCGCCCATCCTTGCCCTGGGAAGACTAAGCCAGCTCTTCCGGCCCCGGGGGAGTAAAGTCTTGAAGAGTCAGAGCTGTCACGGACTTATAGGAGCATTTACTCTTGTCTGCCTTCCACACACTCTGTAGATGGGAGACTGAGGTCCAGAGCTGGAAAGGGACTCTCCCGAGATTGCATGGCGTTCTTGGTGGTAGATCTTTACGGGCTGTCTCTAAACGTGTATATGTAAATCTCTCTAAACGGCCTGTCCTGCCCCACCCCCCGCGCTAGGCTTCCAAATCTGGACGGCCTTTTGTGCTGGAGCTGCACCGGGAACCCCCACGTGTGCTTTTCCGGTTGAAACCGCGCTGCCTCCGAGAGCGCCCTGTGTCGCACCCGTCGGTTCCTGCCTCCCAGGGCCGGAGCGTGTCTGCTTTAAGGAGACCCAGCCCCCATCCTCACCTTCCTTCCTGACCCCACCCCCACTCCATACTGTTCCAGGGAAGCGGGGGGGTGGGGGAGTGGGTGTGTGCTTTGTGACAACCCCCCTCCCTAACGTATCCGGTCATCTTTATTCCTCTTTTAAGCAGTCCAGTTAATTACAGCCAGACTGGCTCCCTCCCCTTTACACTCCCATGACACCTTCTCTTCCCCCATAAAATGACACTCTTTCTTTCTACTTCTGTTGAAGGGCAGTGTTTGGATTAAATCAGAGCCCTGTCTTGCTTGCAGTGCCCTGCGCTGGCTGTCAGGCTGCTGCCCTTTTTGTTTTGTTCCTCCTCCCTTACCCTCTTCCTTCCAAAGGTAAACTTTTGCCCAGGCCTGGGCTGGGGGAGACTGATAATGAGTCTGAGTTCCTTTCAGGCCTGGGTGTCCAGACAGGAGGGAGACAGGCTTCTACCTGCCAGCTGGTGCTTACAGAGGGATCTTTTTGTTTTACAGAAAGGAGTAAGGGGACGCCCCTCCTGTAATCTTTCTGCCTGCTCTCCTCTCTCGCAGGTCCTAGGAATAAATAGCCCCTCCTCTGCAGACCAGACAGACAGTGGACAGCATGGGTGATCCCACTTCCCCCTGGGGCCAGTTTAGGGACATGCTCAGAAGTGTGGACTGGGCTCCACAAGCTCCCAGGATGCCACACCTAGATGACAGGGAGCTGGGAGCCAGGTGGCCACCCCAAGAGCTGCCTGGGGGGAGGGGAGAGATTTCTGTGGGAGCTGCCGGGCTTGTAGTTGATCTGTGAGGGAAACACAAAGGCTCCCTGCTGTCTTACGTGCGCGGCCCAAGCTTGGCTCAGTAGGTGGACTGGGAGAACCTGGGAGTTCTTGGGAATGGAAGGTAGGAGAAAAGCCCGGCAGTCACCCCCTCCCCCCACCCCGGGGTTCGCAGTCAACTGCTCTAAATTCCCTGCATCCCCTCCGCGAGCCTTGTTACCCTACGACCACCCCCCAGGTGCGCAAATCTCTCTCTCCCACTGCTCATGGTTCTGCTTATTCACTAAAGCCTTCCATGGCTTTGAAACTTTAGCACACATTTTTTGCCATTTACAGTTAAGTCTCCAGTATTTCAAATACTGTTTTATAGCTGGAATGTCAAGTCTGTTTAGAACTTGGCTTCCTTCCTTCACCAAATATTTCTTGTGGGTCTTCTCTGTTCCCCCGCCCCCTCCACCCCTTGCTGGAGCAAACCCCTCACAGAGTTGGTCTTCAGTGAATACTATGGGAGGCCACAGTGCCTATGATGAGTGCGGTGATGGGGTCTGTGATAGTACAGGAGGGCTGAAGAGGATTGAGGGGATGGGTCAAGGAGTGCTCCTTAGAGGCAGGGCCATTGTGGTGGGGCAAGGGTCGTGACCACTGTTTGCCTGGAGAAGACAGCCTGATGCTTTAGGGAACTGCAGGTAAAGTCCCCTGTGGCTAGAATTAGAGGTTGGAGTTGGGCAGGACCCCAGAGGGGCAGCAGGGCTCAGGTTAGGGAGGGCCTTGTAAGCCAAGCACAGTGGAGGCCAATGAAGGTATTTATCTGCATATTATTGCATCAGGTACGATTTTTAGAAAAGATCTCTCTGGGCTGCGTTTCAGCTATTATGCTGTAACTTTGAGTCCTTTGATCTTTTGAGAAGTTGTCCTCTTCTCAGAGACTGAGCAATATTGGCTACCAGATGTTTTTTCTAACCAGGAGGAGGGGAGGCAGCCAGGGAGAGACAGTAGGATGTTGTAGTGCGGTGGTTCTCAAACTTCAGTGCACTTGGACAACTGGCAAAAACACAAATGCTGGGCCCCATCCCCAGTTTTTGATTCATTACGTATTCGTAGGGCCTGAGAATTGTCTTTCTTACAAGTTCCCAGGTGATGCATCTGCTGTTGCTTCTGGGACCACACTTGGAAAGCCATTGTTCTAAAACAACAGTGGCTTCGCAACCCTGCTCCCTCTGGTTCTCTGGTCTGGATGCAGAGACTCTGGATGTCCTCATCTCTGCTGTCCATGTGGGGGCTGCCTCCTGATCCCAAGGCCAACACCCACCCCCATTCCTGGTCAAAGGAAGCAGCCTGTTTTTCACATTATATCCAGCCAGACAGATTTTGGAAGGCCAGGCAAACTGTAGATCCAGCCCTGAACACCCCAGAGTCCTCCTGCCCCACCCCCAAGGAGCCATGGAATCTCACATCTAGCATATCACTTAGTTTCAGCCCCAGCTTTCTTTTATCAGTTGTTAGGGAAATAGGATGAGAACACTTAGGTCTATTTCTGAAGCTCCCTGTGTGCTGGGGCCTGTGCTGGGTTCTTGCCATGCCTTCGGTGTCTGTGCTTGTTTTTTATTTTATGATTTATTTTATTTTTGTGGTTGTTGAGAATATACACAGCAGAGCATACACCAGTTCAACAGTTTGTCCTCATTTTTGACATCGGGCTGAAGTTGAGTTACATGGTGTTAGAGCCGGAGTTGTTGCCCACGTATCCTTTCAGTGCTTCCAGTGTCACCCCCCACAGTGGTGTACCTTTGGGGGCCCCCTCTCCTGCCACTCAGTACCTGTGCCTCTCTATGTCCACACTTAGGCATCTACTTGTTCTCCCAGGTAATTCCTGGGCACACACCTGGTCATATTCCCCCACTGCCGCCAGCCTGCAGTCTTGGGCATTTTCTCATTTGGAAGAGGGACCGTGTTTATTGTGCTAGTTCCTCCCCTAATATAACATTAACTTCAATTTAGCCAACTTTTATCCAGCACTTATTTTGTGCTCAGAGATCTCTCAGTACAAGGCTGGGGGGTAGGAGGGAAGGCCATCAAAGATGCAGATGTGTCATTTATCTCTGCTCCCAAGCCTAGCACTTGCTGGAATAGATCAACACATTGTATTTTAATGATTTGTTTCCCAGTGTGTTTGTCTTGGGGGAGCTGATGCGGTTGGGGGGGCTTCAAGTAGGAGGTGGCTTTTGAGTTGGATCTAAAAACAGAAGAATTTCGGTGCAAGTGGGAAGGGGTGATTGCAAGCCGCGGGAGTCCTTATTTCACATCAGTACTGTGTATATATGTAAGAGTGTGTGTGTGTGTGTGTACATGCATATATACAACCTCAACGTGAGGGCATGTTCTTGGAAACCAGAGCCTTCTTACAGTGGGTCTCACTTGGGGACGTGAGATAGGTTGGGGCCTGAGTATGGACTCCACAAACTGGAGTCCTTGAGGATTGTAGAGCCAGGGATTGGGTTGAAAGGGGTTCCTCACAGCTATGGTTAAGGAGCATTCCAGGCTATAAACAACTGCTAAAACCTGGGAGAAATGGGATCAAAGCTGGGGAACAATTACAGTGTAGTCCAGGTGAGAGATGGTGAGGGCCTGAACTCCTGGGAAGAGCAAACGAAACTCCAGTAGGTAGAAATGGTATTCAATTGGTGCTTTATAAAAAAATAATGACAGTGGAGGCCAGTTACTTGGTAGGTTTCCTTTTGTGCAGCCAAGCAGGTTTCATCAAGTTATGTTGTCTGCTGAAGTCTTGTTTCTTTTATCCTAATTAAGTAAATGTCGTAAATGTCATTTCTACCACTACTGAGAAAAGTCAAGATACATCATGACATCAGTTTTCTGAGTTCTAAATACATGCTAATGTGTATCAACACCTTGTATTTTGTTGCCATCCACTGAGTTGAGTTAAATAACATGTTTTTCGTAGTTAAGGGATAAGTAATATGTCCTTTTTTTTTTAACATTCAGCAAACAGTTTCTGAGCTGCCTGCTAGGCAGTGGGAATTCAGAGAGATATAAGTGGTGGTCATCTTTCCAAGAAGGAAACTGCTCAGCTTACAGTTGAATACTAGCTTCTCAAGGTCTAGTAGGGAAGACAGAGACAGCTAAAGAGACAATAACACAACCTGATGAATGCCAGCACAGAGTATGTACAAAGGGCAGAGAGGGCCTTAGCTCTGTCTGGGAGGTCCAGGAGGCTTTGGAGGGAAGGCGAGGGAAGGTGCTGGAAGGCGCCGTTTGAGCTGACCCTGGAAGGATGAATGAGAAGTCTCCAGGTAGGGAGGTGGGGAGGAGGGTTCTCAATGCAGAGGGATCATGTAGCATGTGCCAAAGCCTACAGGCTTGAAGGGAGCATGATCTTTGGTTCAGCAAAGCAGGTGTGGGGTGGAGATTGCAGAGGGAGGCTGGAGCCCCAGAAGGAAGGAAAGTGTCGCATGTGCCTTGCTGGGGAGTTGTGTCTTGTCTTTTGGTTCTTTTCATATAAAATCATTGATGTAGGGCTTGGTTGAAGCCAGACTCAAACAAGAGTTTCAGTCATTTCTGCTTGATCAACAGCCACATTCTCTAGTCTTAAATGAATAAGTAATGGAAAAGGTTTGAGCCAAACTTGGTAGCTATAGGTTAGCCTGGGACACTTTCCTTTTTGAAATCCGGCCTGTTGAAAGTAGTGTGAGAGAAATAAACCAAAACCCAAACCTGTTACCACTGAGTTGATTCTGACTCATAGCGATCCTATAAGACAGAGTTGAACTGCCTCACAGGGCTTCCAAGGCTGTAATCTTTATGGAAACATACTGCCACATCTTTCTTCCTTAGAGCAGCTGGTGGTTTAAACCACTGACCTTTTGGTTAGCAGCTGAGTGCTAACCACTGTACCACCAGGGCTCCTGTGAGAGAAATACTATGTATCAAACCTAATTTTTCCCATTGATTCACCAGAAGAGAAATATATTCTCCAGGCCTCATGCTAATCATGTAATTGGTTATTTAATCCTCACAACTACTCTAGGAGAGGTTTAGACACTATATGATGTTAGCTATTACTATGTAACAGATCACCCCTAACTGGCTGGTTTTAAACCAGGCATCAGTGAACTTTTCTTAACGGGCCAGATAGTCTCCATCACTACTACTCAGCTCTGCCATTGTACCTTGAAAGCATCCATAGACAAATCATAAATGAATGGGTGTGGCTGTGTTCTAATAAAACTTTATTTACAAAAACAGGTGGTTGGCCTGCAGGCTGTAGTGTGCCAATCCCTGCTTTAAACGATACGTTTTTTTTTATTTTCCAGGTCAGCTGAGTAATTTTTCTGCTCTCAGCTCAGCCTACTTATGCTTCTGTGGTCAGTATGGGGCAGGCAGGCAGCTCTCCCGATTCTGGCTGGGCTCTCTTACGTGTATGGGGGTCGGCTGGTTTAGAATGGCCTTGACTGGGACAGTTTGGCTCTGTTCCACGTGGTCTCATCCTCCAGCAGGCTAGCCCAGGCCCGTTCATGTGATGGCAGCAGGGTTCCAAGAAAGAGCAGAAGCCCCTAAGGTTTCTTGAGGTTGGAAACTGGCACAATGTCCCTTCGGCTGCTTTCTGTTGACAAAGCAAGTCACAAGGCCAGACACAATTCAAGGAGGGGGAGGAGCTGCATAGTCCTGTGGCAAAGGGCAGGGATACACACAAGCCATTATTGAGGCCATCAGTACTACCACAGGCAGTATTGCTCCCGTTTTGTGGATAAAGAAACTGAGGCGGAGAGAGGTTAATGGCATCACACAGCTACCAAGTGATGGAGCCAGGACTCTCATCTGTAGTCTGAGTTCAAAGCCTTTTTACCAATTTGCTCCACTATTTTTCACAATTTAAATGGAGAGAATAAGGCTCTGATATTTACCGAAAGACACATTATGTGTCTCCTCTGTGCTTAGTGTTCCTCTCCTCAAGTCCCTCTGCGCTAATCCCCCCTTTCAGTCCGGGCTTTGCTAGGCCCCAGAGTTGGCTCTTCTCTCTCCCTCCCCCATCTGCTTCTGAGTTCCATAAATGAGATGTTAATGCAGCACTTGGGTTATTTTATAGAGAAATTCTGCACACAGAGTTGGCGCATCCCAAGGGACAGCTGCATAAAACGTGTGTCTTGTAACTGTCATGTCTTCTCATTCTAACGCCAAGCGTTCCCACCCTCCAAGGATTGGTGAGGCCGTGTGTGCTGTGTTTTAAGAGAAGACCAATTGGTACCTTGGCCCTTATCTGCAAGGAGTTTATGTTTCCTTAAAGGAGATCAGGTGACTGCCCTCTCTAATCTGACAATCTCAGAACATGACTGATTACCCCCAGACTTAACCTCCAAGACATGACCCCATCCTCTCCCTTCAAAGCATTTCTGACCATAAAATTGGCTTTAAAAGGCAAATCTGAAACAGGTGTGGCTTCCTCTGGTCATGGAGCAAAGCTAAACTTGCACATGGTCAAGCCCTTTGCTGGTTAATTCAGCTTGGAACTGATTTTTATATCTTGTGCCTGGAGAGCCAAGTGGTCATGACCAGTGGGGAGAGAGTGGTTCAGGCTTAGCCCTACAAAATAAAGTGGGATTTGTGGCCTTGAAGCAGAGCTGGAGGTGGTTGGCTGATGGCAGCACATCCTGCTGGCTTTCTGAGCTTTGGTGTTGTTGATGTTGGGGTTTCTGCAGAACGGAGACAGAGGCTGCCAGTCTGACTTTGTAACTTCTGTTTGGCCTGTGTTGACTGAGGAATTGCTATAGGCAGGCCACTGTTAGGAGCCCTGTGGATACAGAGATGAACTGGGGTGGGTAGTGCCTGCCTGTAGGAGCCTATCTTCTAGTGAGGACATAGGAACCAAGGCTGGAACACAGGCATGATGTGTATGGCAGAATTTAAAAGTGCTGGGGCTGAGCTGATTCTGGACATGGCCTTGATTCCATTGAGCCAGAGGAGAACCAGGTTGAGGAGGAGGTTCATCTCACCAGAGTGAAACAGGGAAGGCTTCTTGGACAAGGAGGCACTTCAGTAAAGAAAATGGTCACTTGACTTAAGGCAGCTGTCCACGGTTAATAATACTAGTGAACACCTCTGTTGATACTTTCTAGCCAGGCATTGGTCTGTGTGCTTGCTGTGTGTTAACTCTTTTGCTCTTCACCACTGTCCTTTGAGGTCAGTGCTACTATTATTCCCATTTTACATGTGAGAAAACTGAGGCACAGAGGTTAAGTAACTTGTCTAAGGTCACACAGCCAGTAAGTGGCATTGATGAGATTTGAACCCAGATCCAGAGTATGTGTCCTTAGCTACTATGCCATTCCACCTCAAGCTGCACAATCTAATGCTTGAATTTTTTACCTTATTTGTGTCTAGGATTCCTCTTTATAAAAATCGTCTCTGTTTGCATTATAGGGATGAGTGATTCCTACAATTATATAAGTATTCTGTAGCTTATACAGCACTTTCACACCTATAATTAATTTGATTCTCACAGCTGCCCTGTGAGGCAGGCGCTGTAATCCCCATTTTACAGATGGAGAAATGGAGGCTCAGGGAGAGGAATGGACTCTGCCCACCTCACAGCAGGTACGGGCAGAGCCAATGGCCAGGCTGCTGACCTACCATTCTGAATCTAGTGCCCTTTGTGCTGGTGTGGTGTGGAGCTGGCTTGGCTGAGGCTCGAGTCCACAGGAAGGGTGACAACCTGATTGATTTCCGTTTCTTTCCATGTTTTGATTCTGAAATGCTTTACTGAGTCCATTCAGGAGCATCGACAGAGGACCTTGCTTTCACAATGGAATTTTCCTTCTCTTCCTGTTTGGTATTTTCCAGTAATATTTCTATTAATGTTTCACTTTCAGAGGCACTAACTTCCTGAGAGTTTGAGCTTTCTCAACTCCTGAGCCAGGAAGAACTGAGTTTTTCCCTAAATCATTCAGTTCCTTTCCATTTTCTCCAAGAGGGGTTCTCTCTGGGTTTCCCATTATGCTGTGGAGGAAGGATCTTGGAGGTGGGCCCAAGGGATAGAGAGAGAATGAGTCAGGGCCCTGGGGAATGACTCAGGCCCAGTGTTTTCCAAGCAGCGCTTAAGAGTAATGGGTCAGAAAGGGGCTTCCCAAGGCCCCTGAGGGGAGAAGTGACTTTCTGGGGTTAGGGGACTGAGGGATGGGTACAACTGGCCCACTGCCGGGCCTTGACATATAGACTGGGCCGTGAAGCCCACACCAAGTCCTTTCTCATCATTCCTTCAGTCATTCATTGAACAAGTGTTGTTGAGGACCTACTAGGTGCCAGGTATTGTTCTATCTAGGTGCTGGAATACAGCAGTTAAAAAAACAGATCAGAATCCCTTTAATGAGAGGAGTCAAGCAAATATAATATGTCAAAGATATGGACCATGGCGAAAAGTGGAGCCAGGATGAAGGCGCTAGGGTGGGCCTGGGTTTGGAGTGGGGTGATATTTTATATGGGTGTTCAGAGAGAGAAGGAAGGAAGTGTGAGTGTGGGCCCCATGACTCTCTAAGAGAAGAGCATTTCAGGCAGAGGGAATAACCAGGGCTAAAGCCTGAGGTAGGGGCGTGCCTGGAATGGTTCAAGGAACAGTATGCAGATCAGTGTGACTGAGTGGAGCAGGTGGAGGAACAGGGGATTCCGGCTGAGAAGTGGTGGATGGGCAGATTATGTAGGGCCCTGCAGGCATTGGAAGTTCTTTCACTGTATCTCTGAGAGATGGGAAGCCAGTGGAGGGTCAGAGAAGGGGTATGATTGATCTGACTGAGGTTTGATGGGGAGCATCTTGGCTGCTAACCTCATGGAGAACAGACTGGAGGGGACAAGTGAGGAAGTGGGGAGACCAACTGGAGGAAACTGCAGCTGCCTGACCAAGGTGCTAGCGGTGGGTGGTGAGAGGAGGTCGGATTGCAACACGTTATAAAGGTGGAGTCAGCAGGGTTTCCTGACAATGGGAGGTGAGGTGTGAGAGGAGTCAAGGAGAACACCAAGATTTTGGCCTGAGCCACTGGGAGGATGAGTTGTTGTTAGCTGAGCTAGGGAGACTCTGGAGGAGCAGTTGCAGTCCAACAATGGAGTAGATTGAGCAACTGATCCCTGAGTCGTGGGGATACAGAGCAAGGTGCACTCTGCCCTCCAGGACTTCCCAGCCCTGGAGGAACCCAGACAAGACAGGAATGGACTGTGTCTGGGGCTGGGGAAAGAAATGGGGAAATCACCAGGAACAGGAGGGCACATGGGAGGTGGGTCCAGAGGAAAGTGGGGATGGAAGGCATTCCAGATAGAAGGGATCTTGATGACAGATTGGAAGGGGAGCTCTGCTGGGTGCACTCAGGTGTGGCCAGAGCATAGAGCGTGCCATGGTGTAACTGCCTGCAGGTGACACAGGAAGGTAGCAGGGCTTCAGGTGTGAAGGTCCCCATCTGCTCCTTGTCTGGATGTGCTGTGAATTCTCCAGATTCAAAAGCAGTTACATGCCATGTTGCATGCCCATGCTGGACACCATCAGAGGGTGAAGATGGGTGCCATGGTTGTCAAATCTCCGTTGGAACACACTCCAGGGGTAGGGTTGGAGCCTGCTGCTGTTTTGATAGGCAGGGCATTTCATTGACGACCACTTTTGATTGTTGGAAAAGTTTTCCCTTATACAGGATTTGCTGGATGTGGGCTACAGGGAGAAGGCAAACAGGAAGAATGGAACTTCCCTGGTTTCTCCAGGCCATGTCTAAATTGTGAAAATGACCAGAAAGTTCTTCCCAGTGACACGTCCAACATTTTGTTGGACGTCCATTCCCAGAAAGTCAAACACCCCTGTAATCCCACTCTGGCCCAGAGTGCACTCCAAAGCCAACATTTGATTCTTGGAATGGCACAGCCCCTACCTGCCCTTCTGTGTGGGGCACTTGCAAGATTGTTATGGTCTGAGGCAGCTTCCATCCCCGGCAAGGGGCAAGCTTGGATTTTGAGGTGCTATTTCAATGTTTATCTCTGTGGTAAATATTTTTCCCTCTTAACAAAATTAAGACATGTTTGGAATCCTGAGGGCGCAGTGGTTAAGAACTTGGTTGTTAACCAAAATGTCGCAGTTTGAATCCACCAGCCGCTCCTTGGAAACCCCATAGGGCAGTTCTCTTCTATCCTATAGGGTCGCTATGAGTCAGAATCGACTCAACAGCACCAAGGTTTGTTTTTTTTTTTAAAGATATGTTTGGTATAGAAAATATAAATGAGCAAAACGATTATTAGGAACCAACTCTAATTCTACAATTCAAAGAGACCACTGTTAACATTTTCCTGTTTTCCATCTATCCTTTTTCCAGAATATCCATTTTCCCGTCACAAAAATTGAGTAATACTGTGTGTATCCATATGTTTTCTTTTTACTTAAAGACATAGGTGTTTTCATTATCTTAAACCTTCAACAATGGTAATTTAATAACTGCATAATCTTGCGTTTGTGTATTTTAGACTCTTCCTAATTATCACTAATTTAACAGCTCTGTAATGAACACCTTTGTAACTAATTCTTTGCATAGGTGTGTGATATTTTTTCACCCCTGGGATTGATTCCAAGATGGAGAATTGTTGGGTAGGAAGGTAAAATTTTTGATAACATGCTTTCAAACCGAAGGTAAAAATTTTTTTTGTATTTTAGTTTCTTGTTGTTGTTGAGGGTATACACGGTAGAACATGCACTAATTCAACCGTTTCTACATGTACAGTTCAGTGACACTGATTACATTCTTTGAGTTGTGCAACCATTCTCACCCTCCTTTTCTGAGTTATCCTTCCCTATTGACATAAACTGACTGCCCTCTAAGCTTCCTACCTAATCTTTCAAGTTGCTGTTGTCAATTTGATCCCATATAGATAGATCTTAAAAGAGCACAGTGCTCAAGGCAGACAGTCTTTACTAGTTAACCTAAACTATTGTTTGGTTTTAAGAAGACTTAGGGGGCAGTGATCCTTTTGGTTTAAGTTTTAAAGATTATCTCAGGGCAATAGTTTAAGGCATTCCAGCGTCCATGCCTCCAGAAGAAGGTAAAATTTTTGTTGCATGATTTCAGATTGTGTTCTAGAAGACTACAAGTTTACAGGTCTTTCACAGTACTGCAGATGCTAATGCCATTTAGTTTAGTTTACAGTTTCTTGGTTTACTGATGCATATATTAATTGAGCATTTTGTTTCTTTTCCAAAATTGTTTCCTTATGTCTTCTGTTCATCCTTTTCTACTGCAGGATTTATCTTTTTATTGATTTGTAAACAGTTCTTTGGGGATTGGGGATGGCAGCCCCTTGTCTGCCATATGGGTTACAGAATGTTTTTTACAAGTTTGCACTTTGTCTTTCATTTTGGTGTCTGGTGAGCGTTACGGCTTAAAATGAATTGTTTTCTTCCGTTAAATCAGTCTAGTGTTCTTCATAATTTCTTAAATGTGCTGCTTAGAAAAGTCTTCCTTAACCCAATGTTTACCTATATTTTCATGGTCTCATTTTTTTTACGTTGAAATTTTAATGTGTCTGGAGTTTGATTTTGTGGTATGAGGTGGGATTTTAATTTTATTTTTCTGAACGACTAGTCTCTTTCTGGACATCCTTTCTGTTGCTCTTGATCTGTCTGTATTTCTTCAGGTGTCTTTTTAGACTTCAATATTTTGACTCTGTCTCACCCTGGCTGTTTTTAGGTGCCATCAGCTATTATGATAATGGTGACGAAGCCTTGTCTTTATAAAATGACACCTTTCATCTGTAGATACCCATGCGCTTATTGCACATTCAACCTTTCAGCATCTGAGAGAAGTAACTAGGTAATTAGCACCTCATCTCTGAATGCCAGACCTGATGCAGTGGTTGGGATGTGGCCAGAAAAGCTCAGTTTACCTTTGTAGAGTATGCTTCTCTAGGACCATGGGCCCAGCTGTCCAAGTGTATTTGGGGTCACCAGTTACGTGGTTTGCCCTCCCTGGATCACTGTCCAAGCGGGTCTGTTTCAGCTTTCACATAGTGACTTGTTGAGAAAGGGATGTAGCGCTATGTCCGTAGCAAATATTTTTCAGATCCCTACGATGTTCCAGCACTGTGCCAGTCGTGCAAGACAATCAGAGATGAGTAAGCCCCAGTCCTCGGAACTCAGGGCCCAGGAGGGGATATTAGAAAGGCCCATGCGTGTCTCTAATATAAGACAGAAAGTTCAGTGTCAGGTTAGAGAGGCAGGTAATGGCCCTCTAAGTAGAGAAGAGAGCACTTGGAGAGTGAGGTGGGTATGTGGGCATCAGCAGGGTAGACTGTGTGTAGGAGATAGAATTTAGACTTGAAGGTGTTGCAGGTGGGGACTAGATTTATTTTGGTCACTTTTTTTTCCCCCCACACTCCTCAAAGCCTGATTCAAATGATACTCATTCACGAAGTTCTTACCTTTTCTGCTCCCCCTCCCCAAGGTATCCTTCAGTGAGAAACCGTTTCTGAGCCGCTGTTTCCTGATCCTTTCAAGCCTTGTTGCCCGTTTCTCTTTCCTTGGCTCAGGGCAGTGTCAGGATAATCCATCTTGCAGTGTCTGTGGTGGTGTTTGTGATATTAATGAATAGGTGTCAAAGGAACAGATTAAGTCCAGGAGTCTTCACGGGTAATAAATTTAGAAAAAGGATGCAGCTTTCTGAACATTGATGAACATCTTTTATGGTTCTGAGAGGCCAAGGCTGCCTGCCTAATTCACTACAGTGTGTGTCACGCCACATCACTGCATGCTGGAGTCACCTGGAGAGCTTTCAGAAATTTCAGTCCTCTGAGCTCCACCCCAAATTCATGAAACCAGGATTTCTGGGGATGGAGCCTGGGTGTCAGGGTTTTTGAAGCAAAGCTCCCCAGATGATTCTAATATGCAGCCAAAGTTGAAAACTGCTGTCCTAGGCCTTGGGGTTCCAGGAGACCCTGGGGACCACCCAATCCACCCCTCCTCCATCCGTGTTTAAGAACGTCCAGTGATGAGAGGTTTGTCACCTTCCCAGTGAGCCACGTTTGCACAGCTGGGGTTAAAGTGTTTTCTGATGTTCACTCCAATTTAGGACATGTTTGTTGAGTGCCTAGTGTTTATGGGCACTCTGTTGACTCAATGTGTTCTCTGTAGATTCTCCTGTTGTCTCAGTTTGATCCTGTGAGACCAAGGAGAAGCAGTCTACTAACCCTTCTTCCACATGACGACCCTCTGATGTGTGATCATATATTCAAAGGCAGAGAGATGCTGAAGGCTGTAACATTTCTCTCCAGTCAGGTTCTCAGTCAGGACACCAGCTCCTGTGGGCACGGGTCCTTCAGTAGTAGCATAAGTTTGGAGGGTGTGGATAGAACCCAAGTCTAAGAGCTTTCTGTGGGCAGGAAGTGTAGACTTAGAGCAGGTTCCAAGTGGGTGGGGTGAGGTTAGAACTGAGGAGTTAACTGTTAGGGAAGTGACCAGATGGGGAGCAGGGTCAGATTCACAGGTAGGTTCGGGGGTCTTAGATCACAGAGGAGGGGAGATGTCGAGTAGATTTCAGGGGTGCAACTGATATCCCTCCTTGTGGGACCTCAGTGCTGAGCCGGTAGCAAGCGGAGCAGAGGTTGCCTGGCTGAGAGTGGCACGGTGTCCGGGGCCAAGGTTCTCTGGCCTGGGTCGTGGCTCCTCCCAGGGGCCAGATGCCCAGAGCCGTTGGGTCAAACACACGGCAGGACCTTGATTTTTGCTCCACTGTAATGGTGCAAAACAGGAATGGCTTTGGGGTCAGAAGTCCCGAGCTCAGATCCTAGCCCTGGTGCTTGGAAGCTCAGTACGTAATTAGGGCCAGTGATTCACTTCTCTGAGCGTGGAATGCCCCCTCTGTCCTGTGGGTACAGTAAAAACATATGACATTTCCTGACATCCTACTTGGTGCCAGGCACCATTTTTTTTTTTTTAAATTATGGTTTAAGTGAAAGTTTACAGTTCAAGTCAGTTTCTCATACAAAAATTTATACATACATGACTATGTGACCCTAGTTACTCTCCCTGTCATGTGACAGCACACTCCTCCTTTCCACCCCGGATTTCCCGTGTCCATTCAACCAGCTCTTGTCCCTTTTTGCCTTCTCATCTCCCCTCCAGACAGGAGCTGCGCATTTAGTGTCATGTATCTACTTGAGCTAAGAAGCACTGTATTCACGAGTATCATTTTATGTCCCATAGTCCAGTCTGATCTTTGTCTGAAGAGTTGGCTTCGAAAATGGTTTCAGTTCTGGGCTAACAGAGGGTCCTGGGGTCATGTCTTCCAGGGTCCCTCCAGTCTCAGACCATTAAGTCTAGTCTTTTTACTAGAGTTTAAGTTCTGCACCCCACTCTTCTCTTGCTCTGTCAGGGACTCTGTTGTGTTCCCTGTCAGGGCGGTCATTGGTGGTAGCCAGGCACTATCTGGTTCTTCTGGTCTCAGGCTAATGGAGTCTCTGATTTATGTGGCCCTTTCTGTCTCTCGGGCTAATATTTTCCTTGTATCTTTGGTATTCTTCATTCTTTGCTCCGGGTGGGTTGGGACCAATTGATGTATCTTACATGGCCGCTCAGTAGCTTTTAAGACTCCAGACGCCACTCACCAAAGTGGGATGCAGAACATTTTCTTAACAAACTTTGTTATGCCAGTTGACCCCTGAAACCATGGTGCCTAGACTCCCGCCCCTGCTACTGTATCCGTCAAAGTGTTTGGTTGTATTCAGGAAACCTTTTTAGCTTTTGATTTAGTCTAGTTGTGCTGACTTCCCCTGTATTGTGTGTTGTCCTTGCCTTTACCTAAGATGATTCTTATCTACTATCTAGTTAGTGACTACCCCTCTCCCTCCCTCCCCACCCTCGTAACCATCAAAGAATGTTTTCTTCTGTGTTTAAACCATTTCTTGAGTTCTTATAACAGTGGTTTCATACAATATTTGTTCTTCTGCGTCTGACTAATTTCACTCAGCATAAGGCCTTCCAGATTCATCCATGTCATGAGATGTTTCACAGATTCATCGTTGTTCTGTATTGTTGCATAGTATTCCATTGTGTGAATAGACCATAATTTGTTTATCCATTCTTCTGTTGATGGGCACCTTGGTTGTTTCCATCGTTCTGCTATCGTGAACAGTGCTGCAGTGAACATGGGTGTGCATATATCTATTCACGTGACAGCTCTTATTTCTCTAGGATATATTCCAAGGAGTGGGATTGCTGGATCATATGGTACTTCTATTTCTAGCTTTTTAAGGAGGCACCAAATCAATTTCCAAAATGGTTGTACCATTTTACATTCCCACAAGCAGTGTGTAAGTGTTCCAGTCTCTCCACAATCTTTCCAACATTTATTATTTTGTGTTTTGGATTAATGCTAGCCTTGCTGGGGTGAGATGGTATCTCATTGTAGTTTTGATTTGCATTTCTGTAATGGCTAATGATCATGAGCATTTCCTCATGTATCTGTTAGCTGCCTGAATGTCTTCTTTGGTGAAGTGCCTGTTCATATCCTTTGCCTGTTTTTTAATTGGGTTATTTGTCTTTTTGTGGTTGAGGTTTTGCAGTATCTTATAGATTTTAGAGATTAGACACTGATCCAATTTGTTGTAGCCAAAATTTTTTTCCCAGTCTGTATGTTGTCTATTTATTCTTTTGGTGAGGTCTTTTGATGAGTGTAAGTGTTCAATTTTTAGGAGCTCCCAGTTATCTAGTTTCTCTTCTGGTGTTTGGGCATTGTTAGTAATGTTTTGTATTCCGTTTATACCATGTATTAGGGCTTCTAGCATTGTCTCTATTTTTTCTTCCGTGATCTTTATTGTTTTCAATTTTATATTTAGGTCTTTGATCCATTTTGAGTTAGTTTTTGTGCATGGTGTGAGGTATGGGTCTTGTTTCAGTTTTTTGCAGGTGGATATCCAGCTACGCTAGTACCATTTGTTAAAGAGACTGTCTTTTCCCCCAGTTAATGGACTTTGGGCCTTTGTCAAATATCGGCTGCTCATAGGTGGATGAATTCACATCTGGATTCTCAACTCTGTTCCATTGGTCTATGTATCTGTTGTACCAGTACCAGGCTGTTTTGACTACTGTGGTGGTATAATAGGCTCTAACTAAAATCAGGTAGTGTGAGGCCTCCCACTTTGTTCTTCTTCTTGAGTAATGCTTTACTTATCCAGGGCCTCTTCCCTTTCCATGTGAAGTTGGTGATTTGTTTCTCCATCTCATTCAAAAGTGCCATTGGAATTTGGATCGGGATTGCATTGTATCTGTAGATTGCCTTGGGTAGAATAGATATTTTCACAATGTTGAGTCTTCCTATCCATGAGCAAGGTATGTTTTTCCACTTATGTAGGTCTCTTTTGGTTTCTTGCAGTAGTGTCTTGTAGTTTTCATTGTATAGGTCTTTTATGTCTCTGGTTAGATTTATTCCTAAGTATTTTATCTTCTTGGGGGCTATTGTAAATGGTATTGATTGGTGATTTCCTCTTCGTAGTTCTCTTTGTTGGTGTAGAGTAATCCAACTGATTTTTTGTGTTTATATTGTATCTTCATACTTTGCTGAAATCTTCTATTAGTTTCAGTAGTTTTTTGGTGGATTCTTTGGGGTTTTCTGTGTATAAGACCATACCATCTGCAAATACAGATACTTTTACTTCTTCCTTACCAATGTGGATGCCCTTTATTTCTTTTTCCAGCCTAATTGCTCTGGCTAGGACCTCCAGCACAGTGTTGAGTAACAGTGGTGATAAAGGGCGTCCTTGTCTGGTTCCCATTCTCAAGGGGAATGCTTTCAGACTCTGTCCATTTAGGATGATGTTGACTGTTGGCTTTGTATAAATGCCCTTTATTATGGTGAGGAATTTTCCCTTCTTATTTTGCTGAGGGTTTTTATCATGAATAGGTGTTGGACTTTGTCAAATGCCTTTTCTGCATCAGTTGATAAGATCATGTGGTTCTCGTCTTTTGTTTTATTGATGGAATGGATTACATTGATTGTTTTTCTAATGTTGAACCATCCTTGCATACCTGGTATAAATCCCACTTGGTTGTAGTGAATTATTTTTTTGATATGTTGTTGAATTCTATTGGCTAGAATTTTGTTGAGGACTTTTGCATCAATGTTCATGAGGGATATTGGTCTGTAATTTTCTTTTTTTGTGGTGTCTTTCCCTGGTTTTGGTATCAGGGTTATGCTGGCTTCATAGAGTGAGTTTGGGAGTATTCTATCCTTTTCTATGGTCTGAAATACCTTTAGTAGTAGTGGTGTTAACTCTTCTGTGAAAGTTTGGTAGAATTGTCCAGTGAAGCCCTCAGGGCCACAGCTTTGTTTTGTTGGGAGTTTTTTAATTACCTTTTCAGTCTCTTCTTTTGTTATAGGTTTATTTAGTTGTTCTACCTCTGTTTGTCTTAGTTTAGGTAGGTAATGTGTTTCTAGACATGTGTCCATTTCCTCTAGGTTTTCAAATTTGTTAGAGTACAATTTTTCATAATATTCTGTTATGATTCTTTTAATTTCAGTTGGCTCTGTTGTGATCTCGCCCATCTCGTTTCTTATTCGGGTTATTTGCTTCCTCTCCTGTTTTTCTTTTGTCAGTTTGGCCAATGTTTTATCGATTTTATCTTTTCAAAGAACCAGCTTTTGGTTCTTGTTAACTCTTTCAGTTGTTTTCCTATTTTCTATTTCATTTAATTCTGCTCTAATTCTTATTTCCTTTCTTCTGGCGCCCAAGGGATTCTTTTGCTGCTCTCTATTTGTTTGAGTTGTAGGGTTAATGTTTTGATTTTGGCCCTTTCTTATTTCGGATGAGTGCTTTTTTTGCTGTAAATTGACCTGTGAGCACTGCTTTTGCTATTTCCCAAAGATTCTGGTCAGATGTGTTCTCATTCTCATTTGATTCTGTGAATTTCTTTATTCCATCCTTAATTTCTTCTGTAACCCAGTAGTTTTTGAGCAAGGTGTTGTTCAGTTTCCATGTGTTTGATTTTTTTCCCTTGCTTTTTCTGTTATTGATTTCTACTTTTATGGCTTTATGGTCAGAAAAGATGCTTTGTAATATTTTCATGCTTTGGATTCTGTTAAGGCTTGCTTTATGGCCTAATATGTGGTCTATTCTGGAGAATTTTCCATGGCCACACACCATTCTTAACACTTTCCATACTTGATCCTCACAACAGGTCTTCGGGGTGGTTCCATTATAATCCTCATTTCACAGATGAGGAAATGTTTTTGGAAATGAGGTTCAAGGAAGTATATTGGGATTAAGTATAATCATCCGTTTAATTTGCTGAGCACCATATCTGGCACAGGGGAATAGCATTATGAATGTTTTTATATGTTGACCACCTTCTTTCCTGGGCCTCAGCCCAACCTAGAACTCCAGGCTTTCTGTAGACACAGTGAAGTAGGTGGGGCTGCCCTTTCTGGCCTGGTGATGTCATCCTCAAAAAGTGACCCGGTCCATATCTTGACGGGTCAGCTTGTGACTGACCTATAACTCTCTATGGCCAGAGAGTAGAAGTAAAAACACTACCTGGGATCACCATGCTGTTTTAAGTGCTTTATACGTATTAACTCACTGATCCCCACAGCACTGCCTGTGAGGTAAGTTCTATTAAGAGTCTCATTTTACAGATGAGGAAACTGAGGCAAACAGAGGTTTAGTACGTTGTTATAGGTGACACAGCTAATAATGGGCAGAGCTAGATCTAGGGGTCAAGCCAGGCAGTCAGTCTGGCTCCTGTGGCTGCCCTTAGCCACCATGCAGCTGCAGAGAACAGTGACAGAGGTTGACTGTCAATCACCAGCTGGTCCCAGAATCCTGAGGCCACAGCCTTTAAAAAATGCTACTCTATTACTAATAAACTATCTGATTTGGGCCACGCACTCTCCATACTCATGCTCAGGATAATGTTGCCAAGAAAACATCAGTGAGGGCCTCTAGGCGGAGGTGGCATGGGAGCTGGGCCTTCATGGATGGGGGGGGAGGGTCTGGATATTTAGAGACTGGCGGACGTGAGGAGGGGGTCCTAGGAGAGGGCCCTGTGAGTAGTTCCAAGCAGCTGAAGCTGAGGCTGTGAGAAGACACAAAAGAGGAGCTGCAGGAATGGGAGATAGGGCTGGTGTCAGGAGGCCTTGGGGGCCAGGCCAGGGAAACGTCTTTATTCTGTGGGGAATGAAGGTCCATCAAAGGTGGTGGAGCAGGGAGTGACAGGGCCAGATCCGTGCTTTAGGAAAACCTGTTTGCCGCAGCTTAGAGGATGAGTTAAAAGGTGGGGGTAGGGCCCCAGTTAGGAGGACGTCAGATGTTTAGGCAGAGGCAGCAAGGGCCTGACCCCGGTTTACACCCTTAAGCCATGAGATACCGCGTGGAGACTGCTCAGGAAGCTCTCAGATGACTCTGGTCAATCAAAGGAAATTGACCGAGCGCTTGCCAGGAGGATAAATTTTTCTGGATCGCCGTTGTCAATAGCAGAAGATGCCCTCTGTGGGAGTTTGTAAGTTCCTCAGTCCACCAGGGCATTTATTCACATTCTCGCAGAGTCAGGCAGCGCACAGCCGAGCTGTCATGGAGTCTGGGTGGGACACAGTAGTACATCACCACCTTGTGGCCCTTCTGGCCAAAGTGGGGTGGGAGGAGGCCTTTCCCAATCAGATAGCACCTCAGCTGCTTGTTTGTGCAGAGCACGGAGCAGGAAAGGGCAGAGCCACTGAAAGGCCCATCCCTGAGGGAAGTGTGCCTGACTAAGGAGCAGGCAGGGTTTACTCTGGGTTTTGACAGAGCTGACCTTGAGACAGAGATTCTGCTTCTAATGGCAGAAGCACTTCACAGAGTTGGAGGCATTCCAGTATGTCTGGGCAAATGATAGCAGTTAGAAGAAAGCTAGTAGTGTAGTTGGAGTCTTCAGAAGGAAAAACAAAACAAACAAAAAAAGTTCCCATTGGGTTGATTCCAATTCATGGTGACCCCATTTGTGTCAGAGTAGAACTGTGCTTCATAGGGTTTTCAATGGCTGATTTTTCGGAAGTAGATGACCAGGCCTTTCTTCCGAGTGCCTCTTGGTGGACTCAAACCGCCAACCTTTCGGTTAGCAGCTGTGTGCATTGCAAAAAGGAAAAAGGGAGCAGTGGGACACTGGGCCAAATGGTGCCCTGTCTGGGACACTGGCTCTAGAGGACATACACAAAGGGGAGAAGCTCTCTGAGAAACAGTAACTGCTCAGGCTCTTTCAGCTCCCCAGAGGGGAAGAAGCATTAGCCTTGATGGAGATGTTTGCTGAGCTCAATTGAAGAGCCCCCTGAGGATCCCAGGCCTATTCCTTCCACAATCATTGCCTAATCAGACAAGCCATTCTGGCCAGCAAAGCTCACTTTACAATCCAGAAGAAATGCTTTTGTAAAGATCCCAGGATCATGTTGCCATCGGTCCAGCGCAGGAAGCTCATGCCACGCGTGGGGGGAATAAGGTGGTCAGTCGGCTTCTGCTCTCTGGGCTTCTGTGCGGCTTTGGAGCTGGCTGAAAACCCAGCCATCTGTGGTGTGACCGAGTGACACGAGGTGGGAATCAGTGTCATCACTACATAGTCACCCACAGGACAGCTGAGAACATGGTCACAGCCTGCACGACACACCCAGGCCTTGGGCCCAAAGGTTGTCAAAAGTGCAAACACACAGGGAATTAGAAAAAGAAGAGCAAATTAAATCCAAAGCAAGCAGAAGAAAAGAAGTCATGGAGTCTTGCTTCTCATCCCACCCCACCCTGATTTTTGGCTCCACCTTGGTTTCTGATTCTTCATCACCTGCAGACTAGGGCAGAAGCAGAACTGGCTTTGAAGAGGCGGAGAAACTTTTCTCCATCTAGGCAGACTCTTGTTTTGAGGAATGCTTAAGGATGATTAAACATGAAGCCTCCAGAGGAGCAGAAATCGCTGATAGTGACTCCTCAAGGAGGAGTGCTGACTTAGAAGTTCGGTTTTGTAGTAGGAAGTTAGAGTTAGTGGATCAGGTGAGGATGCATTCTTTGCTTTTTTTCTTCTTTTTTTTTTCCATTAGAAATGCCTTTTCTGTACCTGCCTGAGCTTTTGGAGGAATGATCATTCCAAAAAATATAATGCCTTTGCTTTTGATGGTTTCTTCTGGTTTTACCTGTTTCTCCACCAACTAGCAAGTGCTCCAGAGTGCTGGATTCCCTGAAGTTCAGAGGTTTGTAGTTCCGTTTGTACTCCCGTATGTCTTACTCTGAAAGTAAATTTAGTTGTACACTTCCGTTCATTCTGAGGGTCATGTTACGCTTTAAAATTTCTGATTGACATCTTAATAGTTACAGAGAAGGGACTTTAGATCTCTGCAGGGTATCAAAACAAGAAGTTCATACATTCTTGGGTATCCCCAAATTTTTCTTTAAAAAAATTTAAAGGGAAAATCAGGGCTTCGCTTGTGGGAAGAGGCCGGGCTTTCTTAGAAGATCCATATATTTGAATTTCAGAGGCTTGTTTGAATGTGAAATCTCAGGTAGCTTTGCATTCACTGTCTAAAAATGAGAGACAAGTGAGTTAGATTGTTATTGTTAGGTCTATTCCTGAAGCCATTGGGAGGGGGTGACATTTCTGCTTATTGGTTCTTTAGTGGTAAAAGGGAACCTTCCTAACTGCAAAATGAAAGAAAGACCACTGAAGCCCTTTTGCTGAAGGACCGTGATGTCCCTGCATTGATCTGCAGTTGGACGTTCAGGACATTGACAGGCATTGACAGGTGGACCCAAAATCCACCAAGACCAAAGACCGACCCACAGGGTGTGACTTGGGGATTGTAGGTCCTGGGCTTGAGTTTGAAATACCCCACATACCTGTGGGAGAAGCAGTGTGGGACATGGAAGGAGTACTCTGCTCAGGGTCAGTGTGGGTTCAAGTTGAGGTTCTGTGACCTTGGGCGAGTCCTCTCAGAGCCCTGTTCCCATCTTTAGAATGAGTTTTCATCCTTGCTGTGAGGTCAGATGAGGAGGCAGCTATGAAAGGACTTTATAAATCAAAGCTGCCATAAAAAGGCTGTAGACTTGGTTCCAGGTCAGAAAAAGTGACAGCAAACAGCGAGGGAGCAACATGGAGAAACTTAAAAGTTGCTCTTCTTGGACCAAGCAGTTGCCCTCTTAGGAATTTATCCTAAGGACAGAGTCAAGAGTCACGGTGGTTTAGTTACAGATAACCTACCCGTTCACAACAGTTGCCATCAAGTCAGTTCCAATTCATGGCAACCCTATGTGTGTCAGTAGAACTGTGCTCCATAGGGTTTTCAACAGCTGATTTTTCAGAAGTAGATGGCCAGGCCTTTCTTCCAAGGTGCCTCTTGGTGGACTCGAACCACCAACCTTTCGTCTAGCAGCCAAGCACATTAACTATTTTTACCACTCTGGGACTCCAACAAGTAACCTACCAAAAAAAAAAAGCCAAACTGGTTGCTGTGGAGTCGATTCCAACTCATACCAACCCCTTAGGACAGAGTAGAACTTCCCCGTTGGGTTTCCAAGGAGCACTGGTGGATTCAAACTGCTGACCTTTTGGTTAGCAGCCGAGCTCTTAACCACTGTGCCGCCGGGGCTTCAAGTAATCTGCAGCATTTGGAAAAACAAAAAACTGGAAATGACCTAAATATCCAACAAGAGGAAATGGTTAAAGTGTGGTATATGCAGACAGAGAGAAGGAACACCTCCAACAGTAGTTGAGTTACTTCCAAATAGTGAGGAGGAAAAATGCTCGCTGTGTAGTACTCTAAAAGCAGGATTTAAAAAAAAACTATTCATATGTGTAATCTTCTCTCCCTACCCCATTCCCACACACTTGTGTAAAAAAACGCTGGAAGGAAATACAACAAAATATGAATGTGTGGTTATCGCTAGAAGATTGAAATATTTTTCAGTTTTTAAGAACAAACACGTATTATTTACTTAATCACAAAGGTAAATTTAAAAAAAGAAGTAGTGATCTCTCAAGCCCAGAGTGGCAGGAATAAGAGGTGAGGAAATGTAGCCCTCTGCCTTCCAGCTGAGCTCTTGGTGGGGAGGGTCATCTGAGTGAGTTGTTGAACTTCAAAGCCAGGGCTGAGAGAGTGCATCATTGTGTTGGAATGTGTGAGATGAGGATTGCAGAAAGTGGTGACAAACCCTTTGTTAAATAAGCTCCCTCGGCTTGCTGGTTGGCTTGTTCCGGTGCCAGCACTGGCCCTTGGTGCTCTCAGTCAGGACATCATCTGTCTGTGTCTGTGGCATTAGCTTGGGCCAGGGATCTGTTATGAGAACTGCCCAGCCAGACACAGGAAGCTGCATTGCGCACCCATGTCTCTCCTAACTCCCGCTGGCGCGTTGGGCTCTCCCATGAAAGGAGAAAGGCTGGAGTGGGGGAGTTTACTGGCATGAATGACCTCCTCACTCCCGACCCATGAAGGGTGGGGATTTTTCCTTGTCCCTTTGGAAGATACCTGCCTTGGCTACCTTCCAAAGCAAGGGCAACCTGCTTTTTATCTGCCTTTTTCTCAGTTCCTATCTGTCCTGTGTTTAAACTCTGATCATGCCGAAGGAGTTGGCCACCCAGAGAGGTGACTGTTCTCACAGGTGGGAATGTTGCTGCTCCACAGAGGATGGCAGTTTTCCCCTCTGTTAACTTCCCTGTAGGAGGCAGGCAGAACGGAGCTTTGCACATTGCAGGTGCCCAGTGAACCCTGGCGGTCTTGAAGGCTTTCCTGTACAGAAGAGGGTGTGTGCATGTTGGGTAAGGGTAGTGGAATCTTGCATTTAGAAGATTGCTTACCCTCAAGTGTGATATTATTAACTGCTTTGCACTCTGCTGGGTGCTTTAGATACATCACCTCATTATAATCCTCCCAGGAATTCTGCAAGGAAGGTTATTGTCCATTTTTCAGATAAAGGAAACTGAGTCTCAGAGAGGTCAAAGTAGGTACCCAAGGCAAACGTCTCTGTGTTTTTATTGACATGCCTGTGTTATCTGGCTACCAGGGACTCTGCTCCTGGCAAACATGTATTCATTTCTGATTTACCCCCACAGCTCCTGGCACAAAACCCGGAACACCGTGGCCACTCTGGGTGAATTGAACCTTGAGGTTCTGGCTCTGCCACTCGATGACTGGATGACTTTGGCCATGTCCTGTCCTCTCTGGGCCCTATTGTCCCCATTTATAAAGTGGCCAGAAGTCCTTCTCTATCACCAGGCCCAGTCTTTTTCGAAGACTTTCCAGAGCAGCCCCAGCCCATAACAGCCACCCCCATACCGCAGGCTCCCGTGGGATGCAGTTGGTCTTGTAAGAGGTAGTCACACAGGAGGTGAGGTGAGAAATCCGTGGAGGGTTGTTTTTAACCACCAGGCCAAGGCCCAAACATTTGATGACAGTTGTCCCCAATTAATGAGATACAAGAAATAAAGTTGCACAACTTTATAATGAAACCACATTTCTCACTGCTGTTTCAATTCATCCAGTGTTTAAGGCATGCGTCCTGCCCCTGGCAAGCCTGCATGTTCATTCCTTGGCGTGATCATCCACCTTTTTACCTGAATTGGCTTGGAAAAGAAACCTTGGGCAGTTTCCAGAAATTAAATCCACTCTAGAGGATGGAAGATTTACCGCCCCAAGGTGTTCAAAGAAATTGTGGCCTCCTGTAGGAGCCCGGAGGGGCCTCAGGAATAAGTATGTTGCCTCCCAGGGTGACCACTCGGAAAGGGTACATTCCCATACGTTCTCTTATGGGTGTGTCAGTTCTGATATGCCTAACACGGGTCAGCAAACTTTCTGTTAAGGAACAGATAGTAAATATTTTAGGCTTTTCTGGCAACACAGTCTCTGTTGCAACTACTTAATTATGTCTTTGTAGCACAAAACCCACCCACACATTGCTGTGGAGGTGATTTCAACTCATAGGGACCCTATAGGACAGAGTAGAACTGTCCCCTAGGGTTTCCAAGGCTGTAGTCTTTATGCAAGCAGATTGCCCCATCTTTCTCTCGCTGAGCAGTTAGTGGGTTAAAGCAGTCAGGCACTTTAACCACTGTGCCACCAGGGCTCCTTCTGTAGCACAAAAGCAGTTATAAACAATATGTCAATGAATGGGTGTGGCTGTGTTCCAATAAAGTTTATTTACAAAAGTAAAGCTTTGCTGACCCTTGGTCTAACATGTCAGGCACATCTCTTCATAGCCACTGCCCATGCTGACTTGTTCTCTCCATGTTTTATACAAACCTGTTTTGACCTCCTAGCTGTATGGAGATCCCCCACCCCCTTGCTTTCTTGTAAACTGTCTCTGGCCTAGGCATGCTAGATCTTTGATCAATGCTTAGTTTCATGCAAGTTACCCACATTTTCATGTTGAAAAGGATAAGTCTTAAAAATGCACTGTAGTTTTTCTACTATTGTGTTGTCTCCTGTAGGATCTCATGTTGTATATCTTTGTTATTGGAAAGATGTAGGAAATTGATACTTTGTCAAACTGCTTATTGTTACTGCTGTCGGAAGAGAAGCCACACACTTGGGCCTTGACCCTCTGGTCCATCCTTCATCTTCTGTCTTCTAAAAGTGACTCTGGACATGTCATTGCTTAAATGCAACTCATGGCTTCTGTAATGTCCATACTTCATAGCGTGACGTTCCAGCTGGCCCTTACCTTTTTGAGAGGCTTCCTGTTGCTCCGATGCTTCCCAGCCAGCCAGCTGGAAACCTTTTGCCTTCCACCAGGATGTGGGTCTTACACGCATGCCTCTCTGTCGTTACATATGTCATACCCTTATCCTCTTTATTCAAGTCCAGCTCAGCCATCATGCCGTTGAGGAGGCTTCCCAATCTCCCTCCTTCCCTTTCTCCGTGGACACGTCCGTGGCTCTGTGGTAGCAGTGGTCATCCGTGGCACGGCTCCTGTGCGAGCTATCCCTCAGGGCTCCGGGCTCCTGGAGAGCTGGAATGCAAGCCCCTCTGCACCTCACACAGGGCCTGACCCAGAGTGGGCCCCAGGAATGCTTGTCTGAGGAGTGACCTCAGCGAGAGTGATTGAGGGAGGGCCTGGTGTACTCTGAAACCCCCGAGAGTCCCCAAAACCACAGTAAATCCAACACAGGAAAACACCCGAAACCCCAGTGCCTTCCGGAGCAGCCAGGACACTAAATTACAGGCATCTAGTGGGCCTCAAACAGGTTGAGTGGCTTATAGTGCCTCCCCTTCTGTGTGGTGAGACTCCTGGGCAGGCAGGCATCTAGGAAGAGTAGCTTCCTCCCTCCCTGGGGGCAGGTGGGAGTGATGGTAACAGCAGTTGCCAAGTGCTGAGCATCTCATACAGTCAGAACTCTGGGATAGGTGCTTGTTGTGTGTGATCACTGGGTTCAGGGAGCGTGGGGCTTAGGGGTCCTTCAGCTCCTTCACCATCACACCCGGCACATAGTAGGTGGTCAGTAAATATTTTATGAATGAATAAATGAATTAGACTAGAGGAGATTTTTGTGGAAAGATTTGTTGGGAAGATTGAAGGGCTTCAAATGCCACACTAAGGAGCTAATTGTGCCTTCATCCCTTAGGCAGTGGAGACTGAAGGACAGGTTTGTGCAGGGAGGGATGTCTGCACAACATGTGTCTTGCTTACCCCATTATTTGCCCTTCCCGGCGTGGCTGAGGTGCCAGATAATGAGGTGGTGGGCTGCACAAAGCGCTTCCTTGTGTGAGAGAGGCAGGGCCGGCCTTGAAGCCAGTTGGCCACCTGCCTCTCCTGCCTGTAATTTATAGGCAGTGGCAGGTCGGAGTGGGCTGCCAGGCAGAGCTGGAGCTTGCCCGCCTCCCTGGGTTGCCGCCTCAGCTTGCTGGCTCCATCATAGGGACTGTGGCCCTGCCGTGAGGCCTGCCCCTCGGAGCTTTCCTGCTGCCAGTGCATTCTGGGAGGATTAAAGGTAGCTGGCCAGCTCTTCCCCGGGCTTGCTGACTTAGTTGTTGGTTCGTTTGGCTGGGGCGGGGGGGAGGGAGTACTGCTGACCCTTGATCCCTGTCCCCCCCTCCCACTCCAGCTCCCATTTCCCAGGCTCAGTAACCTTGGGTCTTTCCCAGATAAAGGCAGCTGGCTCCACAGCTAAGTGGTTCTGTCCTCTTTGCCCCCAGAGACCACTTTTTCAGGGAGAGTGCAATTCATGGTTTTCAGATGGGGAAATGCGCTGTTAAGATGTCAGTCCCTGGAATCCAAGTAGAATAGTTATCCTCTTCAAAGGGAGATGCCTTAGTGGTTCAGTTCCCTACATGCTTAGTGGGTGAGCCCCCTGGCATGTCACAGTGGTGAATGCAGAACAGGGGCACCATGAGGTAGGCAGAGAGAAACTGAGGGCAGGGCAGTGTTTATAAGGCCAAATTATTAATGTTAGAGGCATCAGATTGATTGATTCTGGCAGACTCCTTGGAAGAGGTGAGAGTGGGTTTCAGTCTGGTCCTGGGAAAGACTGAAAGGTGCTCTGGGCAGAAGGCACAGCTTGGGCAAAGTTGTGGGAGTTGCCTAGTCCAGGTTGGGTCTGATGGGAAAGTGTGGGGCGATAGGTGGTCTGGCAGAGGGGGATGTTTGAGCAGCTCCAAGGGCCTGGCCAGTGACCTGTGTCGTGCGGTAATGGTTCTGATGGGCCCTGATGTGTCTCTGTCACCACGGGGACCCTGGGAAGACCATGGCCTGGCCTGGCGCATGATGGGCATTTGGCGGGTTTGGGGACATTTAACAGGGATTCGAAGTGTAGCTTGGGCTGGGGAGCCCCAGGGAAGCCCACGCTTGGCCAGGCTGGAAATGGGCCCCTGCTGTTCTGGCTGTGGAGTCTGCTTCCTTGGCTCGCCTTCGAAGAGCCTGTCAGAAGTGATTTCCGAGGGAAGCCAACAGACAGGCAAGATGGAAAGGCCTCTCCCGCAGAGGCAGACCCCTTCTGGTGCTCCCAGCTGAAGCTGGAGCACAGGCCCCTGTCAGGGACACTTTACAATTTGCCACGGGCCCTCCTATCACTATTGTCTCCGCTGCCCCAGGGGACAGACCAAGCAGGGATTTCCAGTTTCCGTTAGGGAAGGAGAAGAGAATTACATGAAGTCACCGCAAAGTCAGGGAGCATTAAATGGGGCCAGGGCCTCCCAACTCCCAGCCCTGTGTATTACTCACCACACGGCACTGCCCCTAGGTAATTAAAGGGTGCGTGCACGTTTTGGAGGTGATGTTTGCAGTTAAGTGACGATTGAAAGGGGTAAGCAACTTTTGGATTCACTAGTATCTGTTAAGCTCCTACTGTGTGCCAGGCAGTCTCTGGGTAGTGCAAATGGTTAACATGCTCAGACACTAACTGAAAGGTTGGGAGTTTGAGTCTACCCAGAGGCACCTCAGAAGAAAGGCCTGGTGATTTACTTCTGAAAAATTAGCCATTGAAAACCCTGTGGAGCAGGGTTCTACTCTGACACACATGGGGTCGCCATGAGTCAGAATCGACTTCATGGTAGTTGTTTTTTTTGTGTGTGCCAGACACTGTGCTAAGTGCTTCTTTGCTTCATTCTTAGGACAACCCTTATAGGTGGGTGCACAGGAGTTTCAGTAACTTACTGGGTGACCCAGCACAGGACAGACATGGCGTTTGATCTCAGGCGGTCCTACCCTAGGGCCTGCACTCTGAACCTTGATGTCCTGCTGCCCCTGTGAAGCCAGATGTTGACACGTCCCCCTCGTCTGCTTTGGCGCTCCTAGAATGTTTTATAGTTAGAACAGACTGCAGTTCCGACTAATGACTTCCTCATGAGATTAATATATTCAGAAACTTAGGAGAAAATTGAGAATGAGAAAGGAAATAAGTAGAGAATGAGGTTGTTTCCACTAAGGCCCAAAGCACCATTTAAAAGTACCTTTGAAAGCAGACTTTGACTCGCTACAGTCTGGCCATCAGGAGGTTCCCACCCTAACTCCTCCTTTGTGCGTTCAGTACCGGCCCCGCCTACAACATCTTTATGGAAGAGAGCTGGCATCACATACATCCCTCTAGGGAACGCACAGCTCTGATCCAGTCACTGGGTTTCTCAGCACTTCCAGTGGCCTCCCAAAGTCTTTTGGGGTAACACTGAGTTTCTGGCATTGAAGGCCCCCTATAAGGTGGTGTCAGTCTCCTTTTTCTGCTTCACCAGAGAACCACCTTCCCTGAACTCATGAAGTTTTACACCTCGGTGCCTCTCCTCATGCCCACTCCTGTAGCCAGCACACCCTTCCTCCTTCCTGCCTCCTAGTCTGCCTAGCAAATGCAGGTTCAGCTCAGACCTTACCCCTTGTCAAAACTCGGACACTTTGGCTTTTTCTTCTACCCCAACCTGTGGGTCCCGCCATTGGCCTTGCTGGTGACTCCCTGGCACGGCTTGTGTGTTGTAGTTGCTCTGCCTCAGCCATCCAGAGCTCCTTCTTGGGTGGAGAGTTCACTAATATGTAGGTGTGGTGATGAGAAAGGCCAGCTGAAATAGAACCTCTACTGGGCCAAGGTAAATGAAGGGTCTTGATTCGCAAAAGGGCTTTCTAGGTACTAGCGGTGAAGGGTCTCTTTCAGTTTGTGTAGAAAAAGAAAAGGACTCAGTGGTGATTGCACATTGAACTTGCATGCTTGCCTGGAAGAAACAAAGCTGTGGATGTTTCACCTGGAGAAGAAAAGACCTGGGTCAGGATCAATGTCCTTAGACCTCCTCTGTTGCGGTCATGCCAGGTCACGGGTCCTGTTGAAGTTAACTTCCTTCTAAACATCTCTGGAGCAGGTGTCTTTTGTATCCTGACCCTGTCACCTCTCCTCAGCGCAGCTGGATACCCATCCCACCTCGTCTGTACACTTCTCCCTTTATCTCACTGAGCACACGTTATGCCTCTGCTTCAAAACTTGGATGATTTCTCTTTATTTAGAGTAAAACCCCAACTCTTTTAGCATCTAGAGCTCTCAAAATCCACTTCAAACGCCATTTCTAAATATCTTTGCTGTATACCCACTACACAAACCTGCCACTGTACACCAGTCTGTTTACTACTTGCTGCCCTCCTTCCAAAACCTCTTCCCCCTGACCCCAGGCCTTATTGATGATACTCCCACCTCAAATGCAGCCGCTCCCACCTGAGCCAAGGGGAGATTGCCCATCTCTCCCAGGAGGCTGTCCCGACCACTCCAGCACTGCCACCCACCCTTACTTACTGGTGTAGAACACAGTGACTGGGGGCTGGGGAGGGCTTTTTTAAGAGACCGTGTCTCACCTCTTTTAGCAGAGGCTGTGGGCTGGCCCTGCCCCTCTCCGCACCCCCTCCTCTGCCTCACATTGCATGTCTGAGGAGGCCACTGACTGACTTTGGTGATAACAGCTGACTTTTGTGTGGTACCTTCACACACATTTCATTTCCACTTCGTGATGACCCTCAGGTGATTAGAGTCTCCGTTTTACCCATGAGGCAGCTGAGACTTGCCCAAAGTCAGATGCATGACCAGCCAGGGCCATCACCTGGGCCTTTCTCTGTCTGGCCTTGCGTTCTTTCTCTGCCTCTCTGAACCGCCTCTCATCCATGAGAGAACCTGGAAGTTCAGCCACCAGAAACATCATGGTCTGCCACTCTGAGGGAGGTCACCCTCCTGCAGACTGAGGCATGTAAATGCCGCAAGGAGTGTCTCTCTGTGGGGAGAGAGCTGTGGTGGTGGCTTGGGAACTTCTGAGGAGGAAAAAGAACAAGTCTTGCCCTCTGAACAACCACACTGCAAGAATTGGGACAATCCTGTCTGAGGTACAGCTCTAGAATATGGCTTCAGAACCCGAATCCTTGATTCCTGCTCAAAGTAATACTGTGGCTAAGGGATTTATGGAGAGCAGGGCATAGGCTGCCTGACTCCTCTGTCAAGAAGTTGCTTAGCAGAACTCCTCCTTCTCTCCCCGCACCCTGTCAAATGTGAATTACTCTGGAGAGGGCCGGTCCTGTCAGAATCAAGTCACTTGCTGGATTGTATTCGAGGTAGATGGTAGGCCCCAGGCCAGGAGTGGCTTGGACTTAGGAGGCAGCTGAGCTTCCCTGAGGTATTTTTGAAATCAGTGTTGTTTCCGGATGACCTGCTTGCTAAATTTTTAAACTGTGGGTTATGTGGTCAAGTTAAAGAGGTTGTTCAGAAAGCTGGGCCATCATGTACAGGAAGTAGGATCACAGCAGACCTTGTGGTGGCTTTGTGACCTCTGCTCTGTAAATGGTGGGGAGTGGATGGGTAAGGAGGGGCAGAGGATAGTAAAACCGGAGTGTTTGAGCCAAGAGTTGGGGAACCCATTCATTCACACACTCGGGGCCATGACCCCCTTTCTTTGGATCTTACAACCTTGATATCTACAGTGGCACAAACAGGCTAACGACAGAGTAATTCCCACATTTAATAAAGTCTTGCCTTGGCTTCTGCTTGGGCTCATAATTCAAAATTTACTCTTTGGTCAAAGAGCCTGTTTTGTCAGTTCCTTTCTGATTTGGAGACAATGACCAAACAGAAAAGTGTTCTTGCTTTTTTTTCCTAAGGTTCCACTTGCCTGGTTTGGGAACAATATTGGAGGCTTAAAGGCCCGACAGCAGTATTTGACCGATCGCTTTATCTTAAGAATGCTTTTCATCATTTGAACAATGTATTATCCACATTTTTCTAGGGGGAAAAATGGTCTGTGGCGAAACTTTTCCTGTGCTGTATTGTCCGGCCCAGCCCGCCCTCTCGCCAGCACTGCCTGATAAGCTTCAGGAGTTTAGAAACGTGTTCTTCTTCTAGACAGCTGATAGTCTGTCTCAAAAACTTCCATCTCCTCACTTCCTCAGGCCCCTAATCCATCCTGCTCCCCGTTCCTGCCTTTGTTCTCTCTTCTGCAGACACTCCCTCTCTGGGGCTCCATCTGCCTTTGCTACTCCTCCTAGACACCTTCCCGTCACCACTTCCCCCTCTTCCCTCTGTCACTCTTGTACACCCAGTCTCCCTTGCCCTCTAGATGTTCAGCCAGCTTACAGGTCTGCAGGGCAGCTGGTGTGGGAGCATTTCATGTGTCTGAGGGAAAGGCGGTGGCTGGGGCAAGAGAGAGTCTCGGAGTCAGGCCGACCTGCTGCTTTCCTCGGCTATGTGACCTTGGGCAAAATTTCTTAACCTCTCTGAGCCTGTTTCCTTTCTTCACTTGTAAAATTCTTTTTTTCTCTCCATCTACTGAACACCTTACTGTGTTGTAGGCCCTGCCATAGAGTGCTCTCAGTTTCACTTGTTACCTGTTCCCGTCAAGTCTATTCTGACTCATGGCGACCCCATGTGTTACAGAGTAGAACTGCTCTGTAGGGTTTTCTTTATGGAGGGAGCCTGAGTGATGCAACAGTTAAGCATTCTATTGCTAGCTGAAAGTTGGTGGCTGTTCAGACCCACCCAACAGCTCCATGGGAGAAAGACCTGACGATCGGCTTCCATAAAGATTACAGCCTAGAAAACCCTATGGGGCAGTTCTGTTCTGTCACATGGGGTCACTATGAGTATAAATTGATTCAGTGGCACCTAACAACAACAACATCTTCATGGAAGCAAATTGCCAGACCTTTCTTCAGCAGTGCTGCTGGGTGGGTTTGAACTGCCAGCTTTAGGTTAGTAGCTGTGTACAAACCGGTTGCCTCACCCAGGGACCTTCTCTTGGTTTAGGAGGTCTTTATCATGATAAAATTACTTCATGGATGGTTGGGGAGAGTAAGTGATATTCAGACAGGGAAGTTGCGATGTAATGGATTGCTTTTGTGTGAACTTTCTCACCATGGTCTTGTAACTTCCACCGAAATGATTGGGTGGGACTGTATGATAGGGTAATTGTGGCCCATCAAAGGGATTGGTTAGTTTTGTCATCTCACTGAGTTTGAAATAAGCCACCCCAGAGGCGGGGAAGAGAGAACCCACGACCACCAAGGAAGGAGAGACCCGCAGGAGATGGTGCAGTGGGCTTCCCAGCTCACAGAGTAAGAAAGCTGAGTGCCTTTGGGCAGAGACTGAGGGTCAGGGAGAGGCGCACTTGTGAGCACTACTGCGAAGATGCTGTCCTGATGGAAGAACTGTGTACTGAGCGTTCCTGAACCTGAATTGTAACCTGTTACCTCTCTAATAAACCCCATAATCATGAGTATAGTCTTTGTGGCCATTGCAATGAATTATTAAACCCAGCAGAGAAGTAGAGATTGCTGTGGGAGGGGCGGTTGGTGTCAGAATTGGTAAAGATGGTAGAGAGAGGATTGTCTGACCTCTGCCTCGTGGGAATCAGCCTTGGGCTGTTGGTCTTGATTCTCCTTTCCCCTTGTGAAGTTAGAGGAGGTCAGACACTGCCCCCACACTGATTTTACAGAAGTGTTCTGTAAACCTGGAAAGAGTGTTGGTTACTGGGTGCAGAGGGGCTCCAAGGTCCATTGCTATCTCGATAGAATGAGGCCTGCTTTGTGGCACTCTAAGTCTAGAGCTCGCTTCAAGCCTGGTCCTGTGCGCCTGCCTGATCTGTGGCTGCTGACTCTGGTGTGTGTGCAGTGTATGCAGGTGCCCACATGCATGGGGGCATAAAGTGGGGCTGAGTGGGAGCTGGACAGCCAAACCCTGATTGTAATGTTAGGGGGAGAGAAGATTGGGAGCTATTTGGAGTGCTCCAAATGTGATTTGACCTGATATGTTAAAAAAAACTCTTATACAGCTTGTCAGGAGTTAGTGAAACTATTTTAGTCAGTGGGAAGAGAGCCAGATTTAAAAAAAAAAAAAATCTTGTTAGAGTGTGACAGGATGTGAAATGTCACTTTTTGGCCCCTATTTTAGCCCAGCTACCTTGTGTCATGGCTGTTTGCCTGACTGGCCTGGGACCTCTGCAGGACAGCAGTGGTGTCTCACTCTGCCCTGTGCCCCAGAGCCCAGGGAGGGTGAATGGAGGTACAGCCAGAACTATGGGGCTCAGGGGAGGGAGGGCTCACTTCTAGCCGGGGTGGAGCCCTCAGAGAACGTGTATAGGGGCTGTTTTGCACGTACTGAGGTGGGCTTTGTTAATATCCTCACTTTATAGATGAAGAAACCAAGGCCCAAACAGGTTTAGTAAGGCACCCCAGGGTGAGTGGTGAAGTCAGGATTTGAACTCGGATCTAACTCCACAGCTCATGTTCTTTATCTCTATGCCTTGTAGACTGGGTAGAATTTGAATGTGCAGTGATGAGAGAAGGGAGTGTCCTAGGAGGGCACAGCATGGGCAGGGCTCTCAGATGGGAAGCTTGGGCCAGTGAGTGTGTAGGGGGAAAGGATAGGAATAGGGCATAATCCTCTTGGCCATGGACCCAGACTCAGGTGAGACAGGAAGTTTCTGAATGACCTGGGATCTCACAGCAGGTGGTGCCCCATGCAGGCTGGCAGGCAGGAGCTCTGTGAGCTGGCCTTTTCTCTGGTTCAGCAGACCTTCAGCACCCCTGTTTGAACCCTTCATTATGTGTCATAAGGAGGTGGCAGGGCCCTTTTCCAGGAAAGGAGAGGGTTTGATCTGCCTAGTGGGACCAAAAGCTGGGCTCTCTGTGGGGTGGTACATATAGCTGGTTTTCCCACTCCCCATGCTGTGTGGCCCCACAACAGCTCCTCACCTTCTCTGGGCTAGTTTTTCCATGTCTACATTAAGTGACATCACTTCTAAAGTCCTTTGAGCCTCGAGCATAATGTTAAGAGCCCATGACGGGATCGAACACCTTAGTTTGAAACCTGGCTCTGCAACTTATTGCGTTGGTGACCTTGGGCAAGTTACCCAACCTCTCCGTGCCTCAGTTTTTTCATCTGCAGAATGGGGATAACGTAAGAATCCAATCCATAAGGTTGTTTGTGAGCATTAGGAGTACTGAGCGTCATCCCTGATAGGTGCTCTAGTATTAGTTGTGTTATTATTATGTGCTGGTCCCATCTTTGCTCTCTCAAGCTCCTGATTGTCCCATGACTAAGTGGAGAGAGGAAGGGTCTGGGGCTCTCTGGCCACCCACAGAGCCTCCTGCAGGCCAGCGGGCAGCCTGGGTTTGCCCTGTCTGCTGGAGCTCATTTGCTCTGCAGACATTGAGATCATCACCGCCAGTGGTCGCCCAGCCTCTGCCAAGCTCTTGCAACACTCCCAAGGGCTCTTGGGGTTCCTTGTGCCCAAGCCTGCGTGGGCAGAGCTTTGGGCAGGCGGCACACTTTGGCAGGTCCTTAGCAGTGTCGTTGGTAAAGAGCTTTTCCTGTGGCTGCGCCTGTTAAGACTGAGGAAATAGTTTTTACAGACCTCTTTCTTTCTTTCTTTTTTTTTTTAAAGTCCAACTTATTTTTTTTTTTTCTATTTTATTTTTTTTATTGTACTTCAGGTGAAGGCTTACAGAACAAATAGTTTCTCATGAAACAGAAGTACACATGTTGTTTCACGACATTGATTAACAGCCCCACAACATATCAACCCTCTAACTTCTCAACCTCTTTTTTTTTTTTGGTGAAAATACACATAGCCAAAGATACACCGTTTCAAAAATTTCTGCATGCACAGTTCAGTGACATCGAGTACGCTCTCCAATTGTGCTGTTATTCTCACTTAAGATGAAGGCTTACAGAACAAAATAGTTTCACATTTAACAGTTACTACAAATGTTGCCCTATGACAATGGTTAACAATCTCACAACACATCAACAATATCCATACTCAACCTTGGGTTCCCTATCACCAGCTTCCTTGTCTCCTTCTGCTTTCTGGCCCTTGTTACTGGACTCCTGTACCTCGTTAGTCTCGTTTGGTTTTACGGGGCTGTCCACTCCCAGGCTGAACAGTGAACCTCGGAGGTAACTTCACCACTGAGCTAAAAGGGTGTCTGGGGGCCATACTCTCAGAGTTTCTCCAGTCTCCTTTAGGCCAGTAAATCTGGTCTTTTTTTTGTGAGTTAGAATTATGCTCACATCCTTCTCCAGCTCTGTCCAGAATCCTCTGTTGTGATCCTGGTCAGAGCAGTAGACCTCTTTCTTTTTCCTCCCAGATTCTAATAAACTGGTAGGAATTTAGTGAAAATGCAGTTTCTCAAAAGAGAAAAGAGAATATTTGGGGCATTCTGTTCCTGAGCTAGTTCAAGGTCATTGAGATTTGGTCTGGAGAAACGGCAGTGTCTAGTACATACAGGTGGGTCGGGGTAACTGGCTGGTATGTCTCTGGTGTCCCCACCTTCCCAGGGAAGTGCGAGGTGAGCAGGAAAGCACCTGAGTCCCCAGCCTAGGGGTAGGAGTCTGAACCCGGGCCCATCTGGGTCTGCTGTGGTGCAATGAGAAGATGGAGCCTGGAATTCCAGGCCTGATTCCTTGCCTCTTGTCTCACTGTATGACCTTGAACAAGTCTCTTCCCCTTTCCTGGATGGGCTTGTTGAAATCATGCAGGATTATGGTGAGGTGTTTACATGTGCTGCCTCCATTCTGATTCCTAGCCTCAGGCCCCACCTTGGACCACTTAACTCAGAATCTCCAATGGTGGGGCTCAGGTATTTTGTGAAAGCACCCCAGGTGATTCTCATGTACAACCCAAGGGTAGGCAAACTGCTGCCTGTTTTTTGTAAATGAAGTTTTACACAGGAATCCAGCCATACCCATTCATTTGTGGCTTGTTTATGGCTGCTTTCGAGGAGCCCTGGTGGCACAGTGGTTAAGCGCTTGACTGCTAACCAAAGGTGGGTGGTTCAAACCCACCAGCTACTCCGCAGGAGAAAGATGTGGCAATCTGCTTCCTTAAAGATTTACACCCTTGGAAACCATGTGGGGCAGTTCTACCCTGTCCTATAGGGTCGTTATGAGTCGGAATGGGTTTGGGTTTGGGTTTGGGTACGGCTCCTTTTGCAGTACAATGGCAGGAGTAGTTGCAGCAGAGGATAATAAATCCTAAAATACTTATTATCTGGCTTTTCACAGAAAGTTGCTGACCTCTGGGCTAGACTGCCTTCTCCTTGAGGGACACTGAGTTGTATTTGTCCTTTTGTCCCCAGAACCAGGCCCACCTTGGACATTGCTGATTTCCAAGATAGAGGTGTGCATTCTCTGCTCCTCCCATAACACTCATCCTTTCAGATGCTTTTGAGGGGAGAGGCTGTATCTTAGCTTGGGCTGAGGCCCCCTGCTGAGTAGCCTCCCACCTTCACAGTCTTTTGGGAAAGGAGGCACTTGTACCACAGAGCAGAACCCTTTGGGCCCTAAAACCAGGAAGGCTTGGGGGCTTCTTGTGGAAGTATGCACTTTTATGAGGTTGGGCCAACCCCTTCAGTACTGGCTCCCCTGTCCCTGCCCCGTGCTTTGGGGTGCCATAAAAACCCCAGGAGGAGCATAGAGCTTCCAATGGCAGGGAGTGTAGACTTGCCCCTCTTACTTGCCAAGTGCTCAGGCGGTTTCTGCTTGGAGATTCCCAGCTCACTACCTCCTAAAGTATCTTTTCCATTTTTGAACTGCCTTTGTCTGATAAAACATTCTTCCTAACACTGAATTGAAATCTTTTCTATGTCTTTACCAGTTGGTCCTCGTTCTGTGTTCTCTGTGACTCCACAGAACATGACTGCATCGCTTTCCAGGGATTAACCACCTGCCCTGCAAAACACAAACACACATGCACGCACGCACGCACGCACGCATGCGCACACACACAGCTAAATCTTCTGTAGACCAAACCCCTTGGTCCCTTCAGTTATGCTTATGGGACATAGAGTCCAGGCTCTTTATCATCTGGTGACAGCTTTTAATTAAAGTGCAGGGCCCAGAGCTGAATGTGATTCTTCAGTGGCCCTTTGATTTGTGCAGAGCAGGGGGAGACAGTCACCGGTTGTGGAAGTTGTACAGTCATACCGCTGCCAACATGCCTATTGTCAGGGTGGCTTCTGGGAAGCCACATTAAACCTTGTGAGCACAGCATCATTTTAATAAAGGCCCCAGGCAGGGGAGACCCCAGGGTGCTTGCATATGTGTGGCAAGTTACAACATTGTTTCTGCTGCCTGTGCACCTGGGGTGGCTTTATGAGGTGTCAGTGGACTTCCCAAAGGGCTCTGTACCTTCCCGGCTCAGCCCCAGGGTGAGAGGTACATACTCAGCCCCTCACCTGGCAGATGGGAAGTGTGGTCGTGAAAGAGCTTCACGGGCCCTGGTTTTATGACATTGCTGGGCCAGAAATGAGGTTAGTATTTTTAATGGCGAAGGATGAGCCCCATTATTACCCTAGCTCATTAATCAACAGCAGAACCCGTTTTACCTGTTGGGTGCTCTCCGTGTGGAGAGTTCATGAATGGGTATCCAATTTTCTCCTTAAAACCCAAGCTACCTCTCCCTTTCTTAAATCTGGGCGGTGGTTCTGGGGAGGGCGTCAGTATTTTACAGCAGGGTTGTCCTGGATGGAGAAGGCTAAGGGAAGCCTTTGAGAGCCCTCCCTGCCTTACTGCACGCTCGCCCGGCTGGGGTGCGGGGAAAGGCAGCAGGAGCTGTGCGGCTTGCAGGGGCCAGTGTGAGGAGGCGGGGACCACAGCAGCTCCAGTTATGGGACAGGATGGATTGGGAATTGGTGACTGCTTGTTTTGTTGCCCACCAATTAGAGGATGGCATGACAAAAATGTGGCAGAGACTGTTCAGGTGGACCCCATCTGAGCCCTTCCAAAATGGCTAGCCAGCTGGGGAAATAATTTAAATGTCTCTAGGGAATGCATTTTTCTGGAATCTCTGGAGTGAGGGGACCACAATGGTCAGCAAGACCACCCCCCGTCAGGTGGTCCAAATCAGCTGTGAAATCCCCAAGAAATAGGCATGATGGGGAGCCCATAAAAGTAATGGGAGCTTTTATTCCTAGATCCTTCTGTGATACTCTGCCTCCCCCTTCCCCACCACCACCACCTCCGAGCTATGACGGGCTATAGTGATTTCAAGCTAGCCACCCTGAGCCCAGAACCACCTCCTCTCCAGACGACATCCCCAGACCCTTCACTCCTCATTGTATGTGAGGACGCTTGGTTTTTTCAGATCCAGCTGGCTCATCCTAACGGGATAAAAAATGAACCAGCCCTACCATAAAACTCCCTCTATTTTGCAATGAGAAACACTAGATTTACTTGACAGTCATTTCTTGAACATAACAATAACTAACGTGTTTTGAGTGCTTACTATGGGCTGGGCACTGTACAAGTATTAGCTTGCGTGTTGCCCACCTCCTTCATGAAGCTGGGGCTGGCGTTTAGGTTTATCCTTCTAGATTTCACTTTCCTCCTGGGATGCTTCCAGGTGCAAAGGTGTGGGCATATGGGGAGGAGTGCCCTGAGGCCCCTCCACTGCCTCACTGGGGTGCTGTGAGCATTTTCAAAACAACACTGGTGTTAATTCCCTCTAATGTTAGCCAGGGCCCATGTCACACTGCACTATTTCTGGGACTTGGGGGGGGTAAGAGGAGGTCAGACCACCCACCCACCCCCCAGGCAGGAAGGGTGAGGCCCGAGGCTAGTGGAGGGTGGTGTGAGAGCTGGAAGCTGAGCAGGCTGCAGGTGGAAGTGGCTGCTTCCCCAGGTGTGGCCCTGGCAGGTTGCAGGTGTGCTCGAGTCACAGGGAGGCTGAGGAAGAGGGAACCTTCCAATGTTCGGCTGACTTAGGGAGTGCCAGGGGTGGCCCTTGCCCAAGGTTGGCACACCTGAGCCAAATTGGCAGGGCTTCCTCTTCTTTCAAGCTTCCGTTTTAGAGATTTCCTCCTGCTGTCAGGAAGAAACTTGCAATATTAGAAGCGTATGCAGTGGGTCATGGGTAGCATAGATGAGCCAGAGCTTTGGAGTGACACTGGCCTGGGTTGAATCCTGCCTCTGCTACCTGCGCTGCCTTATGAGCTCAGAGGCCTTGGGGACATTACTGAGTCTCTCTGAGCTTTGGTTTTCTCATCTGAAAGTGGAGTAATTAGGAAGATTAAATGAGACGCTGTGTGTAAAAGCATGCAGCCGGTGCTCCAGCAGAACCTCCTGTCAGCAGCATCCCTTCTAAGCCCCTTTCCAGTTCTAATCTTCAAGGACTAGAAGGCTTCTTGGAGGGCCTGGCCTAAGGTTCTCTGATCCTGGCCCTGGCCCTGGAAGAGCTTCCCACCAGAATTCAGCCCCTGTGTGTCATACACAGGCCAGCGGAGAAGTGTGTGACGAGAGAAAGTGAGGTGGTGGGTTGGGATGGTTTCAGTGAGCCAAGTCTTATGATAGCCGCGTTATCAGCGAGGGGCATGCCTTCCTCATCCCTTGATTTACTCAGCAGCGGTGGATCAACGTTTGCTCTTTTGAAATTGATAAGTCTGGGATTCAGTTCAAGATACCTTTGCCTCCCTTCACAGATAATGTTTCTGGTGGTGGGTGATTTACGGCCTTCCCTTTGGAAGGGAATTTTATGACTTGTGTTAATAAATAAGGGCTGTTTTCTGCCTGACTCATGAGGCTACTGTCAAGAGCTGTTTTGGGCAAGTATCGAGGATCCTTTTGTTGGGCATTCCATGGAGACCAGTGCCCGGTGGTGGTCTAGAACGTGCCTTTAGAGTGAGAGGGGCATAGGTTGGAGAGAAGGCCAGGAGAAGCCCGCACCCTTAAGCGATCAGTGAACATCCAGCCATTGAAACCCAATGGAGGGCTTGATTTTTAAAATGTCAGAAGGACGAGGGAATCATTGGACCACATGGCCATTACAGTTCTCCCAACATTTTAAAACTCAAACCCTCTGTTGGGTTTCAGTGGTCTGGTGTGCACTGACCACTGCTCGTTGCCCTCCCTGATAGGTCTCCTCCACCTTCTGTTCACTCCGTGACAGCATGACCTCCTGAAGAGCCCTGGCCTCAGCATTTCATTTCCCATTTGCTGGGGAGGGGACAGGGAACTAGTCAACACCATCCACCCTGGGGCATTGCAGACTCCATGAGGGCAGGGGGACAGGCTGTCTGTGCTCGGGGGCCATTATACAATAGACAAGGTAAGCACAGTACTATCTTGCTTACCAGATCATCTATAGTGAACAATTTCACATTTTTACCACATCAGAGGTTCTGCTTCTAGGCACAACTGGCATCTGTCTCCCAACCCCACAGCACTTTCCTACAGAATGAAAGCCTTTTTTCAAATTTACAATCCTGACAAGTGGGTGGCCCAGTAAACATAGGCTTACTTGTGCCTACTTACTAATCTGTTGTGAGCAACCAATGTGAAATTGTTCACTACAGATGATCTGGTAAGCAAGGTAAGCACCTATGCTTACCTTTCCTATCGGATAATCTGCCCATGCCAGTGCTCACCACCGTGTGCCTAGCACAGAGCACCTTGCCTGCCAGGTTGTAGGCATGAGGTAAATATAACTGAAGAAGAAATTGACACAGTTACACGCTCGCGTGAAATTACAAAGCTCTGTTCACAGTACCTTCGCTACACATGAGAAAGTGCTGGTAGATAGGAGAGAAAGTGCTTTGAGGTTCATGGATGGTTTCTGAGAGCAGATGGCTGTACATGAGAAAGAATTCATCGAGGAAGGCTTGATTGCTGGAGGAGACAAGCTGGCATTATTTTAAAAAGTGAATCAGTATTTATTGAGCACCCACTCTTCAGCTGAATATAATTGGGAACTCTCACATGGTAATTGTGTCTTCAATAAAGAGAAAGTGAGGATGGGGGGAGGGCAGCTGTTGAGCACTGCCATGTCTTAAGATACCCTGACCTGCCTTGCAGCCCTCGTATTGGAAATATGCATGAATCATCCTAACAGGCCCTATTTGGAGAAAAAAGGCCCTTCTCTTAGTGCGTTCCTGGCCACTGCCACTGAAACGTGTGCTGCACGGAGACTTGCTCCCCCCTCGCCTCAACTGTGACCCCAGAAAGCACACACCTGACCCTGGCAGCACTCCTTCTGGAAGCAGTGGCTCCACTTGGTGACTTCTGCTTGCTCTCAGGTCCTGGATGGGGCATGCAGGCCTGGTGTTTAAAGGGACCGTCTCCCACAGGAAAGGCCTCTGGCTTCTAGACGTTGCCGTTTTGCTTTGCATACTTTTGCTGTGAGCACACTGCACTGGAGACGTTTTCTCACTGTAAAGAGCCTTCTGTTACCGTGAGAAAGCCTCACGGTCATTCCTGGTGCTTTTCTTGGGAAGGGAGCAGTGGACCGGCCATGCCTATCAGGAAACGAAAAATTACTCGCATTTAGCTGTCTCAATCCCATTTTGGAAGCAGTCTGGCTATAAATACATAGATCAACAAATGACCGGGTTTCTATGGTTGGTATTTGGTGGGAGGCTGGTTTTGTCACCCTGCTAATGAGAATTCTCATGTTACCTGTCTGCTTGGAAATCGTTTGTGTCTCCTTGTTGATGTGGTAGGGATCTGGAGACCCAGTTCTAGGCCTGGCTCTGTTACTGAATGTCCCGGTAACTTGGCAAGACCCTGCCCCTTGCCAGGCCTTAGTTTCCTCCTCTGTATGATGAAAGAATTTGTCAGACTGTATGATGTGTAGGATGATGACAATAGCATCTGACATTTATTGAGCACTTACTGAGTGCCAGGCCCTGTTCCAAGCATGTCACATATATTAACTCATTCAGTCCTTGCCCCATTGTCATTTTACAGGTGAGGAAACTGAGGCACAGAGAGGCAAATGGCTTGTGAACCATTGGCACCCGACTCCATGCTCTTGATGGCCACACTCTCCCACACTTCCAGCGCGTAGGTCTACAGGAGAGCGAAGAAGCAAATCCTGGTCTTAACTTTCTTGACCCAGAGCTGATCTGAGCGCATTTTCTAGGCAGTGGTCCCAAACCCCAGGAGGAGCACTTGTACCCTCTTGAGCAGAAAGCTTGGGAGGAAAGGACTGTCTGGAAAAGTAGGTGCAGGTTGATAGGGTTTGCAGGAGGGCTGGGCATCACTGAGCTCAGTCGTTGACCCCAAGTGGACTGAACCTGGCTGGGCCCACTTATTTGTGGGGATGGGTGGTGGCCCTTATAAGAGGAGCTAAGAGGCTTTTCTTGGGGGGACGGTTGTGATGGATAACACCCTGAAAATTTTAGAGATGTCTTTAAAAGAAAGATTATATAGCTATACAGCGATTCCTGAAACAGTGTTAACCTGGGAGTTAGGAAACGAGGGTTTGATTACCTGTTTCTATCATCAACCTTGTTAATTTCAACCCCGCTCTGGCCTCCTGCTCCCTGGTAGATTCATGGTTTTCAGACTGTGGACCATGGCACCAGGGAAAGATGCTGCTTCCTTCAGTGGTGTGTGTTGGGGCTCCATGTAAGATTGCCTTTGTGCAAATCAGACACACACAAGAGTTTGAAGCCCACTGGACCAGGCCATCTTCCAAGGGGTCCCTCAGCTCTGACCTCACATGGTAGTGACTGCTAACCCCTGCATGTTTCTGTCCTCACGAGGGGTGTGCCAAATTCTCTGTTCATAGGCCCTGGCTGAAAGTAGTTAAGAAATTCTGGGATTGAGCTATTTCTGGGTTCGAAATAGAACCTCCCACTGCTTGAGAGATGCTGAAGAGTTTGCTCCAGTGCTCTGCCACTTAAGTGTCCTTTCGAGGAAAACGGGGTTGGGCTGGATCCACACCCCTTGCCAAGAGGGTTAAGCTGACCGTGTGTGCGCACACGTGCATATGTTTGTCTGTGCGGGCTAGAGAGAAAGAGAGTGGTGATGGAGTGAGCACCCGCACAGGCTGGCCCGTGAAGAGCTGAGGGAGGCTGTAATTTGGAGTGCATTTTTCCTAACAAGTTGGAGCTTGCAAGTGTCTAGGCAAGCAGCTGGGCCGTGGGAGGGGTGGGACCGGAAAGACCAGTGGTGACCACTTTAAACACTCCTTGCTCCTGACATGGGGGTCAGGTAACTGGCTGGTCTGTAAGGGCACGTTTACAATGGAGTACATGAGGTCAGTGTGATTCTAGAGCACAAAGAAATGACTGGCAACTGCTGCAAGGCTGAGTTCAGCCCAGCAGAAGGAAGACCTCTTTAACAGTGAGGCTGGTCCCAAATGAGTGTGCTCCCCACCGCAGGGCGCTCAGCAGGGACCTTGTTCTTGTGAAGGAGGGGGCCTAGGACTTTGAAATGGCTCTGCATGACTCTGTGAGACCTTGGAAAAAAGAAAGGGAGTTGATCCTAAGTCAGTGTGGAAAAGCGCCCTCCCTACCCTCTGATTTCCAGGAGTTGCGGCTGAATGCATGAATGTAACTAATTAATCTTCCCCAAATTAATTTCCTTACCATGTCAGAAATGATTTATAGGCGAGCTTGTAAGGAGAGTTGGCCTGTGGTGGTCAAAGCCGAGGACTGGGAGAGATGGGTAGGAAGAGCCTGTCAGTGCACAGCATCCCTGCAGTCCTGGGTTGGGGGTCACAGCCCAGTCTGTGGACCCCTCGGAGCCCTGGACACTGGCTCTCTACCAACACTCAGGTGGGGGTGACCTTGAGGGTCCAAGAGGTTCCCTACCACTCGGCCAGGTGTCCCGACTAGAAGATGCTTCTCACCCAAAGCGTAAAACGGGGGAAAAGGATAGTTCACAAACATTTTTCTTTCTGTGGTTGAGAAATATGACAGCTGTTGTCATGCTTAACTGCAGTCAATTTTCTCTCTGTGATCACTGGGGCCTTTACTGGGGTTTCTTCTCATGTCTCTGTCTCGGCCTCCCAACTAGATGTTCAGCTTCTCTGGGCAGAGAACGTGTCTTAAGCAACTTTTGCATCTCCCAGCACTTATTTCAGGCCTGGGCACCCAGGAAGTGCCCTCTGCTATGTAACAAGAACAGAGCCTTTTCTTTTTTTTTAAATTGTTGTGCTTTAAGTGAAAGTTTACAATTCAAGTCAGTTTCTCATACAAAAATTTATACATACATTGTTATGTGACCCTAGTTGCTCTCCCTATACTGTGACAGCACACTCCTCCTTTCCACTCCAGCTTTTCTGCGTCCATTCAACCAGCTCCTGTCCCTCTCTGCCTTCTTATCTCACCTCCGGACAGGAGCTGTCCATTTAGTCTCATGTATCTACTTGAGCTAAGAAGCACACTCTTCATGAGTTTGATTTTATGTCCCACAGTCCAGTTTAATCTTTGTCTGAAGTGTTAGCCTCGTGAATGGTCTTAGTTTTGGGCTAACAGAGAGTCTGGGGGCCATGTCTTCCAGAGTCCCTCCAGTCTCAACCATTAAGTCTGGTCTTTTTAGTAGAATTTGAGTTCTGCACCCCACTTTTCTCCTGCTCCATCAGGGACATAGGACAGAGGCTTTTCTTGATAAACTACTGACACCTTTCCCAGATCGTTTCATTATTTGCTCCTCCCAGCATCCACGTGAAACTGAAAAGGCAAAGGGTTCTGCCCATTTCACAGATGAGTTGTGGAAGCTCAGAGAGACAAAGTGGGTTGCCTGGAGTTACCCAGCAAACGTGGGGCAGAGCCACAGCTCCACGGGTCTGGAGCCTCTGTGCTTAGCCATGTCCTTTCTGCGGGTCACAGCCACAGGCAGCTGCTGCAGCCCGGCTGCTACTGGTCAGCCTCGGGGCTTTGTAAATACTGCCTGCCCCTGCCCCACCAGAGTTCTACAAACAGCCACGCACCCAGGCAGTCGTGAGGGCCAGGGTTCAGCTCAGACCTGCACGCCCAAACAGAGTCTGGCCTCCCTGCAGAGTCTGCACCCAGACAACACTGAGAGCACAGACAGGTGGCATCCAGTTAGCCTGGCCTTCCCCCTCAAGCAGAAGACCTGCCTCAGAGCCTCTGCCGGGACACCCCACGTAGCAGGTGCTTGCTCCCTTTCCCCAGGCACTTTGTCCCTTTATTGGCCGTTAGGTATCCTTCCTGAATCAGAGCTTGCCTCTGTGTAGCTTCTGGGTGTGCTCGGAGCATCTGCTCTCTGCCTATTTTCCAAGCAGCCCCCAGTGCTTTGAAGCCTTTTCCAGACTCCCAAGTCCCTGTCTGTTGAACCTCATCTCTTAGTGGCAAGGCAACAGAACCTCCATCCTGTGGACGTTAGGCCTGCCAGGGCTTCAGGTTTGCCCACCTCACCAATGGGGACAGACAGAGGCATGGAGCCTGCTGGCTGCAGCTGCCGCCTCCTGTCCCACACACTGTTTGCTTACCTTCAAGGAGCCCCGCTGACCCCTGGAGTGAGGGAGAGGGCCATGTGGCTTCTGGATTTCAGGCTGGCCAGCCAAGACAAAGAGCTCTGGGCTGCCATTGTCTCACTGGCCACCCACACCTCTGCATGGCAGACCAGGCAAACCCCCCACCGTACCCAGGTGCATGCTGTGGGTTGAATTACGATAGAGTCAGCCCCTCATGGTCATGCTCCACCATGTTGCTCAGAAGGCAAAGAGAAGGCATCTCCGGTCTTCACTGTTCTTTAAAGTGGTCATAATGCACAGGGGCTTGACCTTAACCTGAAGTTCATGACTTTCCTGGTTGTGTCCAACTCTTTGTGGGTGTATTTATACGTAATGCATTCCCAAAGAGATCCATGACCCTAAGACTGTTAAGAAAACTGCTCTAAAAGAATATAACCTGTGAGTAATGAGCTCCTTTAAAAAATCATCTATAAAAAAAAAAAAAAAAAAATCATCTATATAAGACCAAATGGTCAAAAATTACTCTACAGCAAAGATGAGAAGGTAAGGGGGCAGGAAAACTAGAGTACTGAAAATAGTATAACCAGAATGGAATGAATGAGCATGATGACACATTGTGAAAAAAAGGAACCAGTATCACTCAATAATTTGTGTAGAAATTGTTAAATGAGAACCTGATTTGCTATGTAAACTTTCATCTTAAACACAATAAAATATTACTTAGAAAAAGAAAGAAAGAAAGAAGACTGTCCTAAAACAGTGTCTTAATGCCATTCCCAGGTTGTACTCACGTGTAGTTTGCTTTGGAGTACAGCAGGAAAAAGTCACGGGCCTGGAAGGAATTCAGGGCCACATGGAGGGATGCCCTATCACTTTCCAGTGGGGAGATCAGCACAGAAATGGGGAAACTTCTCTTGCCCTGAGCAGCAAAGCCCCTGGCAGAACTGGGGCTGCCCCAGTGTTGCTGTTCCCACAGATAAGAGCACATGGAGGTGCCTCTGTGGCATGTAGGAGGTATCCATGGGGCAGTGGGGACATTGTGAGTGACAAACCCCTGGAAGATGGCTCAGTCACGTGGCAACGGCTACTTAGCCTCTCTCATTCCTCCTCTTCCTTTCCTGATGTTAGCATTGGGGCAGTGGCTCTTCTTGGGACTCCCACCAGTTCTACCTTGAGGATTGTGATCTTTGCAGAGCAAGTTTGCTGAGAGCCAGGTAGACTTGGCCTTAGAGGCTCTACACTTTAGAACAGAGAGCCTTGCACGTGCTCATGGCCAGGGCCAGTGGGGCTCCCTGTGGAGCAGGGAGGGGTATTGTCTTTGTAGACCTCTCCCCACCCGGTACAGGCCACATTGCTCAATTGGGGCCAGGCTGCAGGATTGCACAGAGGATGCTGTGAGCTCCATGTCTTAGATCCTGGAGATGGACCGAGGTGTGTTTGGTCTTCTCTTACTCCAGTCGACCCCCCCAGGGAAGAAAGCAAGGAGGTGCAGTTAACATGAGTATCTTGCTTCACTTTGCTGAACAGAGCTGAGAAATTTCTGGGGAAAGTGAAATTCCAGAGTAATATCTGGAGGCTTTCTGGGGCAGGAGGGGTGTCTCTAGCATAATGTTTCCCCAACTTTCCTGTTAAGAATCATCTGGGTTGCTTATTAAATATACAGATTATTGAGTCTAGGAATCTGGCTTTTAAAACAAGTGTTCCAGGTTATCTTGTCTTCAGGCAAGTTTGGAAAATAGTCTTTCTACTGTACCAAAAATAGCCTGTGGAAGAGAAGTGTTTTGTAATAAGTTTAGTTTTACATATAATACGTGCATAGGCTCTCCTTGTTTTAAAAAATGTTTTTGTTTATGTTGTAGTTTAAATTAAGTTTACATTTCAAGTTAGTTTCCCATACAAAAATTTATACATACATTGTTATGTCACCCTAATTGCTCTCCCCATACTGTGACAGCACACTCCTCCT
>NW_004443952.1:23749706-23784001 GCF_000243295.1 Trichechus manatus latirostris
CTGCAATGAACATGGGTGTGCATATATCTTCGTGTGACGGCTCTTATTTCTCTAGGATATATTCCAAGGAGCGGGATAGCTGGATCGTATGGTACTTCTATTTCTAGCTTTTTAAGGAAACACCAAATCGATTTGAAAAGTGGTTGTACCATTTTACATTCCCACCAACAGTGTATAAGTGTTCCAGTCTCTCCACGACCTCTCCAGCATTTATTATTCTGTGTTTTTTGGATTAATGCTAGCCTTGTTTGGGTGAGATGATATTAAAAAAATGTTTTGACATTAAAGATAGGTCTCCTTTGATTCCCCAAACCAATCCAGTCCCCGTCCCCGTCCCATGTCATCTCCCGCCACCCCCGAAGATGCCAGTTTGGGGTGGATATCTTCCCAGGCCTTTTCTTTATTTACATAGAGCTATAAGGTGTCTGTCTTGTGTTTCATAAATGGACATCTAGTTGTATTTCTCATTCTACAACTTGCTTTTTTTCCATTCAAAAATGTGTCTTGGAGAACAATGTGAGTACATATTAGAGCAGCTGTGTCTTTTTTTGTTGTTGTTGTTTTTGTTAACCTGCTACATAATATTCTTGGTATGGAACCGGCATGGTTTATTTAGCAATTCCCCTATTGATTGATATAGCAGTTGCTTGCAATATTTCCTCATTTCTTGCTTCAGTGAGCATCCCTGGCCGTGTCTCCTTGTACACCTTTGGAGTGAAGTAAAATTTTTGTTGTTATTAGGTGCCGTTGAGTCAGTTACAAAACGTTGCTCGGGTCTTGTGCCATCCTCACAGTCCTTGCTATGTTAGAGCTCATTATTGCGGCCACTGTGTCAATCCTTCTGGCTGACCCTCTACCAAGTGTGATGTCCTTCTCCAGGGATTGATCCCTCCTGATAACATGTCCAAAGTAAGCTATGTGCATTTTTGGATTTTAATGGATTCTGCCGAAAGTTACCCTTCACAGTGGCTCTGCCAGCTTACATTTCCACAGAGAGCATGGAGAGAGGACCCAGTTCTCCACACAGCGTACGACTGGTACGTACAGAAGCGTGGCTGAGTGGGACAACCATCATTCCTCTAGTACTTCCTTTGGGGGATGAATAGGAAGGCTACTTTCTATCACAAAGCTAAATTCCTAAGACAGAAACACCAGGACATCAGACTGCTGGAAGGGACTTTTTCCCTCCAGCAGCATGTGTGTAACAGAAGGAAAGTATGTAGCACCGACTCTGTCACCAACTCAAAGAACCATGTCAGAGAGGCGGTCGGTACAATGGAATTGTAGAACCCCAGCCTGGGAGTTAGAAGGTGAGGACTGGCCTTGGAGGCTCTGTTACTGGCTTACTGGGCACCTGTGGACAAGGTCCTAGAGCTGCAGTGGGCCATGTATAAAACAAGGGGGGTTGGAACCAGTCTGCCAAGGACTCCCAGCTTTGCTGCTCTGTGAACCTGTGAAAGTCCGTTGGGGCATTGGGCTGACCTGGGTTCTCTAGTTTAGTTTGAAAGCAAGAAAAGGCCTTGTCTGGGGTTTTGCCGCAACTCTGCCCCTTTCCCAGAGATAGGCCAGTGCACTCATCCGAGGAGCTGAGAATGCAAAAGATGGGGTCTTCTGGCTAGGCGGCCACCCTCCAACAGCCCACCTTTCTGCTGCTGCTCCACCTTGCCCTGTGTGACTGTGAATAAGCCTCGTGAGAGGTCGGATGTGCTGTCAGGTCCTGGCCAATCTAAGATCAAACTCAAAGGAAAGCTTTTTGCGATCCCAGGTGGTCTGACCTGCAGAGAAGTCTCGGCTGGCTCCCTTCTGGTCGAATTGTGCAATTAGATTTTAGGGACTTGTCCGTTAACTGGGGCATTTTAAAGCAAAGCAGAAGTGATCCCAGCAGGACTCCAAGCCCACTTTTTTTTTTTTTTGTAAACGCAACAGAGCAACTGCCTTCACGCAAGCTCCTGGCCGTCTGTCCTGTTTTAGAGTGAGCCCTGACAGTGTGCGCTGCAGCCACACAGCCACACCGCGCAGTCCTTGGGTTGGTGCCTGTGGCATCTGGTTGACTGCCCACTCGTCTCTCCTGAAGCCTGGTTAAATTTTTGCTCCCAAAACGACAACATGATTTTGTGAAAGGTCAGACAGTTGGGTGTAGTGTTTGCTGAGTTTCAGGTTGCTCAAACCTCCTATTCCCTCCCCTCCACCCACCTCACTTTGAAGTTTAAAACCAAATTGATTAAATATACATTTTAGGAACCTTTTGATTTGCTTCTTAAATGAACAAAATTCTGAACTTTTTTTTTTTTTTTTTTCAAACAGAAGGATTTTCAACTGTCAGCAGGTATAACTGGAACCATATGTCAGCAGAGACCAGGGGCGTTTCCTGGTTTTAGGATTTGTAAATTCTTATTGAAACGGAAGTAAGCAGGGCAGGCAGCTGGAGGCCCTGTGACAGCCCAGGCTCAGATCGCATTTTAATTAGAAAATATAGATAGCGCCTGCTGAATCGCAGGCCTCCCAGAGCTCCTGTCCCAGGGCGAACAGAGATTTGGTTTATATCCTGCAAGCCTCCATGTTTGCAAATTACAGAGCACTTCAGAGAGGGGCTGGAATGTCGATTTCTAGATTAGGGAGACTGCAGCCCTGCCTCTGTCTCTCACCCTCCCCACTCCCCATCCAATCCCTGAAAATGATTTTGTTTTCTTGGGAAAATATTTGTTCCCGTTCTCATCACAGAATAGATGGAGGATGTTCATGTTGAAAACAGACAGAAATGAAGGTCAGGACAAGAGAAATTAGACTAGCTGTCTTCCAGCAAGTCCGTAATTTTTGTCCATTTGGACTTTCGGTCCCCTGAACTCTGAGCCCCTAAACCCAGACCTTACATTAGATCGGCATCAGAGCTGTTCTGTTTAACAGTGGTTCACGTGTATAATTTTCTCCCTAATGTGTTCTGCAAATGGTAGAGTAGAAATATCAAATGAAAGACATTTTCAGGCCCAGCAACCCCCGCCTTCTTCCTTCTGCCTGGTGTCATTTGAGCTGAGTGAGTCTCTAGAAAGGCCATGATTACAATGTCAGCGTCTGGAAGTGGTCCCCGCTGAGACTTACTGGCCGTCCCTCTGTGTACTGGCAGCAGGGCTGCAGTGGTTCAAGTGGTGGGCGCTTGAGGCGTGGTCTTCACTGATTAGTTTGCTCTTGTTTGGGAGCAGTGACCACTGCGTGCCATACCCCTCCTCAGCCCCTGGCCACACGCCAGTGACAGAGCTGTTGCCCACCGCCCTTCCACGGGCATAATGTTCCCGGCAGCTGGAGGCGGGCTGTCTCCGAGGTCACTCTGCCAGGGCTGCTGCCAGAAGCTGCCATTACCAGACAAACAAAGGGGGATTTTCCCTTCCCCTGGGTTTACTGGCCCCTCAATGCCTCACATTCCAGTAGCCATTCCAGTAGCCGATGACTACTTGGGATCCCTTTGATGCCAGGAATGACCTCAAGAACAAAGCAGGGAATGAGGTTCCTGTGGTTTCTAATTAAAGTCGCTATTTAAATAACAATTCATGTAACCTGAAGGGTTGAAAGACTTGCTAACCTACCCCCTCCCATGAGAGGCTGCTGGGTGGCCCTGGCTGGGAGGCTGAGGACTTCCCCTCTGCCAGATGTGTGACCCAAGAGGGCAGATAACGGAAGTCACACTGCAAGGTTGTGGTGGAGCCTAGGGTGCGTTGTGGGTGAGTGAGGTTGGTAGGTTCATGTCCTTGCCGCTCCCCCACCCCCGGCAAATGCACCCCTAATAAAGGTTACCACCAGTTGCCATTGAGTTGATTCCAACTCATGGTGACCCCATGTGTAGAGCTATACTCCATAGTGTTTCCAGTGGGATTTTTAAGAAGTAGGTTGCCAGACCTTTCTTCGGTGGCTCCTCGGGTAAACTCGAACCTCTAACCTTCGAGTTAAGCAGCTGAGCACATTGATTATTTGCACCACCCAGGAACTCCTAATAAAGGCTAGGAAGTAAAAAATGGAGGAAAAGCTGCCAACGTTTACCTTAGCCTCTGAGAAGTTTTATGCTTCTCGAGGGAAAAATGTGAAACTTTTGTCTCCAGCGTCTTAGCATCCCAGATTCTCATTTCTCGTGAGACTCCCCTCTCAGAGAATCTCTTTGTTGTATGGAACTTCTTCCAGGTGGGCTGGGTTCTGGAATACAAACAAGTGGGAGGCAGAGGATTTGGCTGATAGTCCTGCCCCTGCCCCTCTGGACCTCAGTTTCCCCATGTGTTGTAGAAGGTTCTTCAGATTTATTGCTTCCAAGGCCCTTTCTGGTCCTGGTGGTTTGCTGTCCACCCCTGAGCTGCTTTTGTGTTTTCATTCAGCCTGTCTGGAACCACAGTCCTCATTACAGTGCATTCATCTCACCAAATTGTTGTCTGATTACTCAAGGCGTGGTTGTGTTCCAGATTTTGGGGAAATGGAACACGGAGCGCAATTATCTCGAGACAAGCTCTTCTGTGCCTCAGCCAGCACCACGAGCATGTCAGCATTTCCAGGCTTTCTGCGCTCTTGTTTCCAACTTTCCTCCATTTTCATTGCATTAAGCTGAGCAAGTTACATTCCCAAACACCCCCCTGCCCCAGGCTCTTGCCTCTGTGCTGCTTCGGCAGTTGTTACCTCTGCCCGCATGCCTTTCCCAGGGCCCGTGTCACTGTCCCTGTCATTGTACCTGGAGTGGCCCCCCTCCACGCACAGGCTCAGGCTCTTCTTTTGAGGTAGAGCATTGCCAGCCAGTGTGAGTCCCACTTGTCACCTCCCTGAGGTGCAAGCCCCCTGAGGGCAGGCACTGGGCTTGGTTCCTGCCTTCACTACCTCTCCTTACTCAACCAGCCCTGGCTGGGCATACTGTTGGTGCTCAGTTTGTGTTTGCTGGATCAAAGCATGGCTGTGAACAAAAGTGAAACAGACAAGCCAAGGTGGACTAACACCCCATCCCCCTCTCCTCAGGTGACCATAGCCGATGACTACTCGGATCCCTTTGATGCCAAGAATGATCTCAAGAACAAAGTGGGGAAAGGGGAGAGTGCTGGCTACATGGAACCCTATGAAGCCCAGAGGATCATGACAGGTAAGCGGAGTTGTTGGCACAGGGACTTGCTCCTCGACAGAGAGGCAGAGAGAGAGGTTGCTCCTGGGCGCACAGCTAGCCATAGTTGGGGGTGGGGGTTGTGCTTTCAGAGTGGTGGTTCAGGAGCAGTGTGGTGTTAAATCTTCATCACAGTGTATTTATCAGTTCATGTTTCAGCTACCTCAGGAAGAAGCTGACAGGGCACAGTGAAAGTCCAGACACAAGGGTACCAAATGTGGTTAGCCGAAGATAAGAGACCAAGAAGTAAATGGGGAGAAGAGTGAAAAATTCTTTTTTGGTTTGTTTTTTAATATTTTATTGTGCTTTAGGTGAAAGTTTGCAGAGCAAATTAGTTTCCCTTTCGATAATTTGTACCTAAAGTGTTCCATGACATCAGTTGCATCCCCCACAATGTGTGTCAGCACTCTCCCCATTTCCGCCTTGGGTTCCCTGTTTTCTTTTGTCCAGGTTTGCTGCCTCTTCCTGCCTTCTCATCTTTGCTTTTGGGCAAATGTTGTCCTTTTAATCTCATATAATTGATTGTTCTAAGGAATATGTTCTTCTCAGGTGTTGTTTATTTTATGGACCTGTCAACTTTTTGGCTGAAAGGTGGTCTCCGGGAATGGCTTCAGTTCCAGGTCAGAAGTGTGTCTTAGGGCCATAGTCTCGGGGGTCCCTCCAGTCTCTGTCACCAGTTTATCTGGTCTTTTTTGTGAATTTGATTTTTTTGTTCTACATTTTTCTTCCACTCTATCTGGTAGTCTCTGTTGTGATTTTATTCAGAGTGGTCAGTAGTGGTAGCCAGGCACCATCTAGTTTTTCTGGTCTCAGGGTCATGTAGGCTGTGGTTCATGCGGTCCATTAGTCCTTTGGACTAATTGCTCCCTTGAGAGTCTTTGGTTTTCTTCACTCTCCTGTCTTCGGATGGGAGGAGACCAACAGTTATGTCTTAGATGGCCGCTCTCAAGCTTTTAAGACGCCAGACACTACTCACCAAAGTAGGATGTGAAACGCTCTTTTTATGAACTATATTGTGCCACTTGATGTAGATGTCCCCCAAGTCTGTGGTCTTTGCCTTCGAGCCTAGACCCACAAGGTATTTGGTTCTGTCTAAGAAGCTTCCATGACTGTGTGCCTTGCGTGCTCTATTGTCTATATTAATATACATGCAGCACCTACTTATGTATGTAGAAATATCCACAACCCAACCTATATGAGGGAAAAATTCTGTCAGGAATTTCTGACTGAAGAAAGATACATCGTTTGAGACATAAAACTTAACTTGACGCTTCTTAGCAGCCTGGGCAAAATGAAAAGCAGGCTGGGCCACCTTGCTTTCATTGCCTAGTCGAAGGGAGCAGACCAGATTATTAGTGAGGACAAAAGTATTTCTGGCCAAGTACCCAGAAATCTTTGTTTGGGAGCTGAAAGAAGCATAAAGAAATGTAGCAGGTTTACATGAAATATGGAGGCTGTTGTCCTGTGTCTGTTTTCCCGTTGACCTTGATGACAAAACCCTGTCAAAGAAGTGTACAGGGCCCAGGAGAACGTAGCTGATGTGCAGCTTCCTGGGGGCCTGTCTACTCCAGGATAATGCTCCGGGAGTCTTTAGGAAGTGAGTGGTTACCAGACAGCATTCGTCTTGGACAGGCCCAAGATGTGGCAGGGTGGTAGGGAGACGGGAGCAGGGGAAGATTCCCTTATGTGGGTTCTTCTGGCTTGGGAGGACAGTCGAGGGACAGAAGAGCAGCTGTGTTGGTTGGCAACCTCTGACCCTGCACAGGGCAGAGATACGAGTAGGGTAGGATGGCCAGGTTTGGAGCTGCCCAGAATTTTGAGACCCGTTGAATTGGTGCCCTGTATCTCTCAGGATTCAAGATGCAGATGCCTCTTTCTGTGGCCTTGCTGGTGGTGGTGGTGATGGTGGTGTTTTTTGTTGTTGTTGGCACTGGGTTGTTTTGTGTGTGTTTACATCTTTGAGCACTTGTTCTTAAATTAGAGACAGAAGGAAAGGAAAGAAGAGACATTTATGGAGCACCTGGTATGTGCTAGGCCTGGAACGAACATGTGCTCATAGGGCCGTGGAGACTGCGTGGGATGGGGTGTTGAAGAATCTGGGGTTGAATCCAGGTTCTGTCTCCAGGAGAGTCTCTGCCTAGCGTTCCTCCTGTTCATGGAAAGCAGTTTTGTGGCCACCAACATGGCCTCCGGAATGCTTGGCCACTTTGTGAAGGGATGAGGCAGAGAATGTTTGCCCAGAGCGACTTAGGCCGGACTTCTGGAGGGCTGCCCTGCATGCTCACTCCTGTCTTCCTCATCTCCCCTGGCAAAGCAGCTTCTGGGCAGCAGGAGACAAAGAGCTTGGGGTCAGGGTCCTGTGCAGGGGGCAACCTGCTCTCCTCCAGCAGCATGTCTGCTGTGCTGCCTCGTGGTGGAGAGTCCTTCCCACAGTTGAGCTCTCAGGCACTGCAGTCACACCCGTTCCCACCACCTCATCTCATACCCTCCACCAGGGTTGGGAAATCACCAGTTCTGTGGACGCACTCAGGGCTGTGCTAGCCCTGGACCTGCCTCCAACCCTCGGGGCTAGTGCACCCCCCTTGCAGCTCCAGGACAGTCTGGCAGTAGCAAATGTTGACCTGGGCAGAAAAAAGTGGCAGTTACAGAAGTGACATAGGACACTTTGGCACATTCAGAATGCCAAGGCAGCAAGGGATCTTACAGATGGGGAAAGTGAGGCAAGGGAAGGTGAGGGACTTGCCCAAAGATACACAATGAATTGGTGGCAGAATGCCAAGTGTGGCCTCTACTTAGCAGGGAAGACTTTGGGGCTAGGGTATTAAAGAAAGGGTAGTGTTTGTGTTTGACGTAATGGTATCTGGGATATAGGAAACAGCAGGAGCTGAGGCTGGAGGCTCATGCTGGGTATTTTAACATGTACACTCATTAAGCTTCACAGTGTCCCATTTTACAGGTAAGGTAAGCTGAAGGAATAAGTCATTTCCCTGGGGTCACACAGGTAGAAGTGAGTGGCTCGGACCTGAGTCTGCACAACAGGGAGGCAGAGGGCTGAATGGAGGTCCTGCTGAAATGTTGCCGAGCCGTGGGCAGAATGATGGTTTAGAAGTCCAGACTTAGGACTCTGGGGTGTGAGGAGGATCTGCTGCTGTCTGGAGTCTTTGGAAGGAGCCAGGGTTCCCACTGGAGTGCTGCCGTGGACCCCAGAGTTGAGTGGTCTTTTTGCTGGGTGGAATTGGCCTGTAGGACTTTGACATTTTCACGGGCCACACCCTATAGGGGTCAGATCCAAGGCAGGGCCGTTTGAGTTAACCAGGCAACTGTTAAGACCTTTGGCATTCTTTCACCAAAGAAGCATCCACGTATTTGCTGCTCTGAGCTTTCTTCTTAGCTTGGAAGGTGTGCCCAAATTTTACCCAAATGCTTAATTTTTAAGGATACTGCACACATATCCATTGCTGTGAAGTCGATTCTGACTCATAACGACCCTATGGGGCACAGTAGAACTGCCCCGTAGGGTTCCTAAGGCTGTAATCTTTATGGAAAGAGACTGCCACATCTTTCTCCTGCAGAGCAGCTGGTGGGTTAGAACCACTGACCTTTTGGTTAGCAGCCTAGTGCTTTGACCTCTGCACCACCAGGGCTCCTTGTTTTTAAGGATATAGGTGATTAAATGGGACATTTTCCAGCTGTGATACTCTAGCTGCAGCTCTCTGTCTCAGAATTCTGTGTGTGTCACATCACCGCGGTGACTGATGGCAGGGGTGGACATGGGCTAGAGTGAGTCATGACTGTGTAATGTTCTAAGAAGCAGCTCTCTGAGCTGATGCAAAACTCTAGGGGTGGAGGAGGAATGCAGGGGATGAGAGGCTGTTGCTGGCAGTGGGGCAGACGATGATACGTGTATCAGTGACCGTCGCTTGTAGTAACAGGAGGTGTTCTTTGGTACGTAAACATGACCCTGATGAGGAGAGTGTACCCTTCCTGTGCGTGAGACAGTGCACTAGTGTGGAAAGAGCACAGGCAGATCCGGGATGGCCACTTGCCACCCAGGTGACCTATGGGCTGCAGTTTCCCCCTATGGAGCAGTGGCCTTAGAGCGGGCAGGCTTTTTGCTGTTAACTGGCATTCAGACCGTGGGCAGCTCATTCTAGGCCTCTGCTTTTCCATCTTTGGAATGATGGGGTCATTAACAAGAAGAGTGGCGGCAGCTGCTAAGTTCTCTAGTACTTGTTTACAGAGCTCCATGTGAATTCTTACTGGACGCTCATAATCACCCTTTGAGGGGTGAGTGCAGGTAGTCCCTGACTTATGATGGGGTTCCATTCTGACCACTCCATCAAAGTCAATTCTGACATACATCAAATACCTCTTTTTAAAAAATTTTTATTATTATTGCCTTTTATTATCAATATTTTTATAAATTTGATCTTTATGTGTCTTTGGGAGTTGGAAACATTACATATAAACGTATAAACTTAGAACTTCAACATTGGCGCTTCCTGCTTCTCTGTTTATATGCACATTAGGCAAGCCAAAAAACAAAGGCAAAAAAAGGCCTAAGTGCTGTTCGTCCACTCGAATGTGCCATCATTTACAGACTGCCTGTACTCCATTTGACTCATGAGGAAACTGAGCAGAGAGGTTTAATAAGTTGTCTAAGGGAGCTAGTTAATCAGTCAGTTGTGAGACTGACTTCCGAGGCCCTGATTTTAACCACTGTGCAGGATGGTCTGTCTAGGTCCAGTCCAGCCCCTCCAGATTCCCCTGCACGGCCAACTTGGGCTCGATTAAGTGGGGAAGTTCTGTCCTCTGCATCCTTTGGCTCCATGCAGCAGGTGTGGGGAGATTTTGCGAGGTATGTTTTTGTGAACGGAGAACTTGGCCCAGTCCAATGGGCTGTGGCCGGGATAGAGAGGGTAGAGAAGTATGTCTGTTTTCCCCAGGGGCTCCTCTTACTCTGCCTCAACTTACCCTTTCTGCAGACTCCTCTTTTATGTCTCCTGCAGGAGTTTTGTTCTGACTCCAAGATGGAGACTCAGCTCTTCTCAGAACCTCAGAGCCCAAATATCCGTGAGTTGCCTGGGCCTCACTCCATTCTCGCTGCCTCTCTCACCCAAGCAGCAGCTCTGGAGGCACTTCCTTAAAACCTTAGAGCTCTGGAACCCAATTGGAAAATTAGTGATCCAGTCCAAGTGTGCCATTTTACAGAATGGGAAACTGAGGCTCAAAAAAGTCATAATCCTTTTGAGATTTTTTTTTTTTACCCAGTGAATAAATGTGAAGCTGTCTTGTGAGGCAGTGAGTTGCCCGTCACTAGAGGTATCCAAGCTGAGGCAGACAGCCAGCGTTTGGAGATAACATGTTGGGTAATTAAGCCTCAGATGGATGGATGTCTCAAGCCACTTCTGAGACCTGCTTCAACCCTGAGCTTCTGAGATGCCACAATTCACTATGACCTGCCTTTTGAGCACAGTGTTTGTCATTAGTCGTCCAGGTCGAACCCCATCAAGGGAGCGCCTGAAACTGACTCTGAATAGAAGGGTGTGATGGTTAAGGGTGTGATGATTCTTAGGTGGTTTGGCAGTCATGTGATGTCGTGATCACTTCCATGATGAGATTTGATATAATGTGATTATCTCCATGACAGGATCTTCTGTTGAGGAGCCAGTCAGTTGAAAGGGAGTTTCCTTGGGTATGTGGCCTGCAGCAGATATAAGTGGACATTCTGGCAAGGCTCATGGGCTTGTGCTCACTCTGGATCCTACAGCTGGCTCCTGTTCATCTGACCTCCGGTTCTTGGGACTTGAGCTAGCAGCTTGCCTGTGGGCTTGCTTGCCGATTTTGAGATTTGTTGATCTTCGCAGCCTGTGAGCAAGAGCCCTGGTCTCTGACCTGCCCATCTTGGGTTCGCCTGCCCCTGCAGCTTCGTGAATTAGGAGAAGCCTCTTTCCTGACGCATGGGTTTGGGATGTTCCAGCCTATACAACCCTGTGAGCCATTTCCTTGTTATAAATCTCTCTCTCTGTATGTATTTATATGCTTTACTGGTTTTGCTTCTCTAGAGAACCTAGCCTAAGACATTTGGTATTGGAAGTGGAGTGCTGCTGTAACAGATAACCTAAAATGTCGAAGCAGTTTTGAAACTGTAAATGGAGAGAGGCTGAAAGACTTTTAAAGTGCCTAATAGTAAAAGTCTAGATTGCCTTGAAGATACTGTTGGTGGAATTAACGGACATCAAAGACAATTCTGGTGAGGACTCAGAAGGAAGTGAGAAGAGCTGTTACACTGGAGATGGCACAGACAGTGAGAAGCAGCAACAGAGAAACAGCAGCAGCTGAACCAGGAGACTAGCACGAGACAGCACTGGAGCCGACCCACGGAGCAAGAGAGCTGAGTGCCTTTGCGCAGGAGGCTTCCTGGCGGAGTGGGGTGCCTCTGAGCACCTATTGGTGGAGCTAGGCTTGCCGACCCACATAGCGAAAGAGCTGAGTGCCTTCCAGCCAAAGTTTACTGGTGGAGTGGGATGCCTCTAAGCGCTTATCGGTGGAGCTAAAGAGCTTTGGAACACTTGTCCCAGCAGGGCAGATGTGAGTGGCAAGTCCCGAGGAGCTGAGAGGCCAAGGAACCAGGAAGCAGAAGCTGCAGAGACAAGGAACATAGGAAGCAGAGCTGTCTCAGTCTCAAAGGGTAGCACCACGACCTCTGGGCTCTCAGTGGGTAGAGTTGCCACTCAGACGAACTAGGAGAATGGGGCCACCCAAAGCCGAGGGAGCAGAGTTGCCATTCCATTGGGCCTGGAAGATGGAGCTGAAGCCCAGTGCCAAGGGACCTCCACTCAGAATCCAGAGAGTGTGGCCAAAACCTAGAGTCTGGAGGGTAGGGCCATTGTGTAAATGGTCCCAGAGAACAGATGATTATTTTCAAGCCTTGAGGGCTAATGTAATGTGTTCTGCTGACTTGCTTGGTGCTTGTTACCCCTTCTTTCCCCCAGTTTCTCCCATTTGTAATGGAAATGTCTAGCTTGTGCTTGTTCCACAACTGTACTTTGGAAGCAGATAACTTGTATTCTAGATTTCACAGATGAAGAGGAATTTTTGGATTTTGGACTTGGAGTTGATTTAAGACTTTTGCGATGGTATGATGGAGTGAATGTGGCAAGGACTTGAATTTTGGGGGACCAAAGGTTGGAATGTTATGGATTGAATTGTATTCCCCCCCAAAAATGTGTATCAACTTGGCTAGTTCATGGTTCCCAGGATTGTGTAATTGTCCACCATTTTGTCATCTGATGTGATTTTCCTATGTGTTGTAAATCCTACCTCTGATGTTAATGAGACGGGATTAGCGGCAGTTATGTTAACAAGGCAGAACTCAATCTACAAGATTAGACTGTGTCTTAAATCAATCTCTTTTGAGATATAAAAGAGAGGAGCGAGTAGAGAGACAGGGGGACCTCACTACCACCAAGCAAGAAAAGCCAGGAGCATGTGTCCTTTGGACCCGGGGTCCCTGTACTGAGAAGCTCCTAGACCAGGGGAAGATGGATGACAAGGACCTTTCCCCAGAGCTGACAGAGAGAGAAAGCCTTCCCCTGGAGCTGGCACCCTGAATTCGGACTTCTAGCCCCCTAGGCTGTGAGAGAATAAAATTCTCATTGTAAAAGCCATCCACTTGTGGTATTTCTGATACAACAGCACTAGACAACTAAGACAAAGGTGAGCTATTGGGGCTGGCAGCTTCCTTTCTCGGTGCCAGCCTGGCTTGTGCTAATTGTTCAGTCCTATTCCCCTTTTCATCTTCCTTGGCCCACCTCCCATTGTCAAATTCTGGTCTTGGCCTTTGCCGTGCACTGCTGCCCATCAGGAGCCCTGGTGGCATAGTGGTTAAGAGCTCGGCTGCTAACCAAAAGGTTGGCAGTTTGAATCCACCAGCTGCTCCTTGGAAACCCTATGAGGCAGTTCTACTCTGTCCTATAGGGTCACTGTGAGTCGGAATCAACTCAGCAGCATTGGGTTTGGGTTTTTGGGTTTTTGCTGCCTGTCAGGCCTCGGTTTCCTCATCTGTAAATTGAAAAGATCAGAATGTTTTTGGGTTTCCCTCCTGCTCGAGTGTCTGTGAGTTTGGTGCCACACCAGGCCAAGCTTCCTGTTGAGCCATTAGAGTCAGGCTGCCCCCTCCAAGTCTTCCTTCCTGCCCATTATTTCCCTTCTTCCCTGACTGTTGACCCCTAGGCTTAAGGCCCCAGACGTAGGGGGCCTGGCTGGTGCAGTGGGAAGGGCACTGGACTCCAAGTCAGGCAGACGTGGGTGCCTGGGTGGGTCAGGACACTCAGCCGGTTGAGGGCCGTGGTGTCGTCATTGTAAAACAGAGCACAGAGCATTGTTGTGTGTCTCATGTGGAAGAACGAGCTCTGCACAAGTGCGAGATTGTTGTTATTGTGGGCACAGGGCCTATTTGGCCCTTCACGTGGTATTCTGTGCTGTTGAATTCTCTGGCAGTCCCTGTAGTAACCCCTGCCACCTGGGGGTGGGTGGTACCCTTGCCAAACCAGCAGGATGCTGGAGCCCTGGCTGGGCCCTGCTGTGTTAGAGATTATACCAAGTAACCTGGGCAGATAACCACCACTGCCCTCCAGGAGCATCGAGGGAGCTCAGTGGTCGGTGCACTGAGGTGAGCAGGCCAAACACCAGGGTCTCAGGAGGGACGATGGCCTCCAATCTGGGTGACCCAGGTGGAGGGGTGGGGGTTGGGTAGGAGCTGGACCTGGCATTCTAGGCAGAGGGGAGGACTTGATCAAAGGCATGGAGGTGGAGTAGCTGGCGATGAGGCTTTTGACAGGATAATGGCAGAGAGGACACTGGCAAGAGCATATAAGATTGATGGAGATCACACTGCCCAGTTTGGCCTAAAGGCACAAATATTTCTGCAGCAGAGGTCCTCCCTCCCCAGGCCTTCAGCCCCAGGAATTCTCAGAGGTTCCCAGGATGGTGGGGATGATGATGGTCTTAGCTTTTGCTGAGGTCTTTGCTGTGTGCTGGCACTGCCCTAAGCTCTTTCCATGGATTAGCTCATTTAACCCTCACAACAAGCCTGTAAGGTGTAAGTACTTTTATCACCCCTATTTTACGGACAAGAATACTGAGTCCTGGAAAGGCTAAGTAAGCGGCAGGCTCAAACAGTGCCACTGTGGAGCAGCTAATCCACTCTCACACCCGTCCCAGAATTCTGTGTACTCCCAGAGGGTCTGAGGAAATAACTGAGAAATTTACAGTTACTTAGGCCCCTTTTGTAGGTGTGACTCCCCCCGCCCCACCATCCTTTATAAAAGTGTTCAAAGTGTCATCTCCCAGGATGAATCACTTCAGCATTAATTGAAAGTGTCTTCACATAATTTTTAATATGTAAGCAATTACACGTGAAAAAGTCCTAAGCATGTTTTTATTATTAAATCAACTTTATAGCATAATAAGAGGAAATTAGAAGAAAGCCATTTAACACAGAGCCCTGCTGCCCTGCGTGGCCTTGTTTACAGCTTGCCTTCTGCCCTCTGACTCCATGTGCTAGTAGGCACGGTCACTGGTTTTAAAGACAGGATGGGATATCCCTTTGTAGCTTCTCATTCTCTGGCATTGCCTACTCATGTGATAACACACGTTCTGAGGGCATTGTGGTGCGTATCACGTCAAACTGTCTGCGTTCCAACTGCAGTCTCTGTCTTTCAGGAGAAAGGGGTCCAGACAGAGAGAGGCAGGAAACCTGGGTTCTAGCCCTGGCTCTGCCTCTAGCCTGCTGTGTAACCTTGGGCAGGTTGTTTTCTCTCTCTGGGCCTCAGTTTCCTTATCTGTGAAATCAGAGTTAGCCTTCTTCAAGGGGTGTGATGAGGATCCACAGAAGTAATAGATGTGGAATGGCGTTAGAAACCCTTGAGTTTCCTGCTTCTGTGTTCACATTGGGGCACCTCACCTCCACGTGGCACCAGCCTAAGTCTTGCCAGGTGGAATGCTGCTGGGTTGTGAGGAAGAGCTGACTCAGCACCCTCCCAGAACCTGCATGCTGCTCTCTCTCTTCTCGGGACAGGGCTGGAAGGCTCAAGTCTGCGCCCTTCTGGACAGCCAGACTCCAGGGTTCCCTCCTGGAGCTGTTTGCTGGTCTCCACGTCCAGAATACAGCCTCCTGGAGGTGAGCAAGTGCTTCTCAAGGAAGGCAAGTCTTGCCTGGGTGTCCCAGGGCCCATCTCTGGCCATCCTACCTGGAATTTCCACACTCCTGTCATGTTCACTGTCGTCCTTGCCCTCTGGTTCAATGCAGAGCTGTGCCGCTGTCCTCCTGGTAGCTAGGAGAGCAAAGGTCCCTTCCGTCTGGGCCCGAGTCCAGGCCCTTCCTAGCCCCAGCTCTGTAGTGCCCGTGGACTCAGCCCTGACTGTCCATGCACTGGCCTCTCTTGCTTACCTGGCCTGCTCTGTGTAGCTCTGCCCCCAGCCACCCCTGCACTTCCCTCTGGCCCTGCTGCCTCTGGGCCTCCACAGGCCCCATGCTCCTCCCTAGTCTGCTCTGTCTCCAAGGCCCCTCAGCCTGCAGCCTGTCCTGGTGGTCATACTTTCCCCCAGGTGGGAGTGTCAGGATGGAACTGCCCTTGAAGAGCAGTCCTTTCAGCCCAGCATCCTCTTTCTGCTTGAGGCCCAGAGAGGGGTGTTAGCTGGCCAGAGTTACAAGGCAGCAAGCTACGAGCTGGCCTCCCAGCTTTTAACCTAGGGCTCCTGGAACTTGTTTTGAAACCTGTGCTTAGATTCTCCTGCCAGACGGACAGGACAGAAGGCTTGGTCATGGACTGAGCAGAGTTCCCTGGCTGCTCTGTCATTTACCAGAATGACTTACCCACCGGACCGGAAGGGGATAATCAAGTGTAAATAGATTTTGTGTTAGTCACCCGATGACTTTCCTGCTCTTGGGAAACAGTACTCACACACCCAGCTCCGTGGAGCTCACCTGCTGAGCTACAGGTCCAGGAGGTTGGATGGGGTGGGGCACATGAAGCCTGCATTTCCATGGGGACCAGTGGGCTCACCCTGCTAGTCGTTTCCCATTCTCTTACTCATACTTCCCTCTCCCCTTTTGCCCTTGACCCTGAGCTTGACCAGGTTTTCAGGGAGGTTGTGACAGGACTAGAACAGGCCAAGGAAAGCTGTCATTGAGGGCATACCTCCTGTGTGACAGATGATAGCCCCTGCCCCCTAGGGGGTCCCTATCACATGGAGGTATCAGCAAGGACCCAGACAATCACTCAATGTCTGTAGTAGAAAGCTAGTCAAGAAAGATGACACTGGGGAGAGAATCTGGTCTTGGGAGAACACAAAGGAAGAGGTAGTAGGGCACCTGAAGACCAGGGTAGCTGTGTGGAGAAGGTGGCATTCAAGCCAAACCACTCTTGAGGCCTTGACTCAAAGCAACCTTCCCAGCAAGGCCCTCCCTGGCCACTTACCTTGAATTTCAACCCATCCAAACACTTCCCACCACTTCTCTGCTTTATTTTGTTTCTTAACACTTCTCATTACTCAGCATGCTATATATTTTACTTAAATTTTATTTTGTTGATAGTGTGTCTCACCACTAAGATATAGACTTCACAAGGGCACAAATGTCTGTTTTGTTCACTGCTGGAGCCCAAATATTTAAAGTAGTACCCGATATTTTTTAGGTGCTTAATAAACATTTGTTGAATGAATAATTAATTTTAATTCCCAGGGACTCGGGGCTGGTCTGAGAAGTGCTCGGTCCCTCTCAGGATCCCGGAGACCTCCCAACCTTCTCCAAAGATTTATCTAGAAAATCTGAGTTGAGTCAGTTGCTAAAGGAGTGGTGGACGTGGGGAAGGGAGCTGGCTTTGGCCTAAGGGTGAGAGCAGGGCAGGCAGCCCTTGGTGCCTTGTTCCCTCTGCATTGGGATGTCTGGCTGTGCCACATCTCCCTCTCACCTTCCCTCCCTCCTCCCTGGGCTGAGAGCTCTTCGAGAGAAGGGACTGCATCTCACTCGTGTTTTCGTTTCTCCTTCTGGGCTCAAAACCCATCACCACTGAGCGATTTTGACTCATAGCGACGCTATAGGACAGAGTAGAACTGCCCAATAGGGTTTCTAAGGCTATAATTTTTTTTTTATATATATTTTATTGTACTTCAGGTGAAGGCTTACAGAAAAATAGTTTCTCATGAAACAGTAGTACACATGTTGTTTTATGACATTGGTTAACAACCCCACAACATATTAACCCTCTAAATTCTCAAGTTTTTTTTTTTTTTTTTTTTTTTGGTGAAAATACACATAGCCAAAGATACACCGTTTCAAAAATTTCTACATACACAGTTCAGTGACATTGACTATGCTCTTCCAATTGTGCTGTTATTCTCACTTAAGATGAAGGCTTACAGAACAAAATAGTTTCTCATTTAACAGTTACTACAAATGTTGCCCTATGACAATGGTTAACAATCTCACAACACATCAACAATATCCTTACTCAACCTTGGGTTCCCTATCACCAGCTTCCTTGTCCCCTTCTGCCTTCTGGCCCTTGTCACTGGACTCCTGTACCTCGTTAGTCTCGTTTGGTTTTATGGGGCTGTCCACTCCCAGGCTGAACAGTGAACCCGGAGGTAACTTCACCACTGAGCTAAAAGGGTGTCTGGGGGCCATACTCTCGAGGTTTCTCCAGTCTCCTTTAGGCCAGTAAATCTGGTCTTTTTTTAAGCCTGTAATTTTTACAGAAGCAGACTGCCACATCTTTCTCCCGAGGAGTGACTGGTGGGTTGAACCGCCAACCTTTTGATTAACAGCTGAGCACTTAATCAGTGTACCACCAGAGCTCTTTCTTCTAGGCTCAGTATTTATCGATTGAATGAATGAGTACAGGAATGCAAACCTGTATGGAGAATAAATGAAAGGAAACAAGTGATAACAAATACTCTCTGTAAACAACTTTTCCTGTTTTGCAAGAACCTCTTGTGTAAAGTCACAGGGCCTCGGCCAGGGAACAAAGTGCAGTGCAGTCATTCAGTGGGTGGGTATGTGCAAGCGCCTGCTAAGTGCTGGTCACTGTTCTGTGCTCTAGGGGTTCAGCAGGGAACAAAACAAAGTTCCTGTCCTCATGGAGCTCACACTACGCATGCAGGACCAAGATGGGGAATGTTACATGTCTGGGATTCCTGTAAACTCATTTCTGAGAACTCTGGCACAGGGAGTGTCCCTGACACTCCACTGTTTCTGGTCACTACAGCTCCGGGTTACCAAGGCCTGGAAGTCAGGGGCTTTCTCAAAGTCAAGAGGCCTGTCTGTTCTTGGCCTCGGTGGAGGAGCTCAGACTCTGGGGGTGTCCGGTATTTCCTGGAGCCAGGGAGTCCTGTGATGCTGTGACACCAGGCCTCCTAGGTGAGAGGGCCCAGGGTGCTGTTCGGAATCCTGCAGAGCACTTGGCAGCCAAGGGTCCAGACCCCCAGGCATGCAGCCCCTGAGCCCTTCCCTTCCTTGGCGGCGGTGAGACAAGCAGGCATTCTACCATATAGCATTCAGAAATAAAGGAACAGGAATGTAAACTAGAGTGGAGTGTTCTCCCCGCTCCCTACCCCATTCTTGCATTTCAGAATCCCAAAGAGAATTCAAAGATCGAAGGAGCAGAAACTGCTGGAAATAGGCTCAGGGAGACTTCGGTCTATCAGCAGCAAAGCTCCTGCCATCCTTCACCTGACAAACAGCACCCTCTGTGTTGGGCAGAGCGTGTTGGCAGTGGGGAAACACTGCCAGTTCCTAAGCAGGGACGGGGCACAATTAGGAAGTTGCTTTAGGAAGATGAACCTGCCTGGGTGTGTAGGATGGATCAGAGCAGAGAGAAGCAAGAGGCAGGGAGACAGGTTCTGTGAAGACTGCAGTCATCTGGGCCAGGGGGCTGAGACTGAGCCAGGGCAGTGACTGCAGGGGCTCTGCAGGCACTGTTGGTAGGTGGATGGAAGAGCTTGCCAGTCATTTGGGTGCAGTGGAAAGGGGGAGGGAGAAGCTGGAGTGACACCACCAGTGGGTTCCTGGTGAGTGGGAGGATGAGAATGCCAGCTCCCTGGTGGGGGCTGTGCTGATAAGGGGAAGGAAGGTTCTTGGAGGAGGAGTTCAGATATGGGCACCTTGGAAGTTGGAACAGCCGGCCTGGTGCTTGGGAGAGATTTGAATGCTGCGTTTTCTATCTATTAGTATGTTCAAGCCCTAGTAGCACATTGGTTAAGTACTCAACTGCTAACTGAAAGGTTGACAGTTCAAACCAACCCAGCGGTTCTGCAGGAGAGCAGACCTGGTGATCTGCTGCCTTAAAGATTACAGCCTAGGAAACACTATGGGGCAGTTCTACCCTGTCCCTACAGTGCCGCTATGAGCCAGAATCAACTTGATGGCACACAACAGTGCTGGCCCAGAGGTCAGAGGAGGGCCCAGAATTGCCCCCACAGGCCTAGGAGCCACACTGAGGAGGGGCCAGGGTTGGGCTCCTGGTCTGGGGACTTCCCTGGAAGGTCCTTTTCTCTTTGAGAAGCTAGTGTTCAGGGACTGACCACCACCTCAACTGGGCTCCAAACAGCAAGGAGCCTGCCGGCCGTAGTCCCTGCCCCTCCAGAAGTCTGAAGAACCAGATTCGGTGATATGCCCCACACCCTATTATTTGACAAATTAATTAGTGCCCTCCTCTATGGCTCAGGCTGACATTGTGGAAGCTTATAGAGATGACAGTGGTCTGTATTTAAAGGGCGCCTTTTATAGATTATCCTAGGAATTTCCCTGAGGCTCTGGGCGGAAGCAGGTATGATTATTTCCATTTTGCAGATGAGAAAACTGAGTCACAGAGGGCCGGCAGGAAATTTGTCGAGCTCCACCATTCCTGGCCCCTCTCTCCTCATGGGGATCTCTGCCTGGTGATGGCAAGGAAGAGGGCACTGACTCTAGGGGAAGGTTCTCTCTGTCAGCTCTGAAGGAAGGTCCTTGTGTCTTTGAGCTTCTGCACCTGGGCGATCTTGTGGCTTGGCACCTCTCTTCCCCATCTCTACCTCCTACCTTGCTTGTTTAATCTCTTATAACTCAAAAGAGATTGACTCAAAATACAACCTGCACTAATCCTGTCTCATTAACATAACAAAGACAACCCATTATCAAATGGGATTGTAATCCCAGGTTTAGAGGTTAGAATTTACAACACCTATGTTTGGGGGACACAGTTCAATCTATAACAACAGGTTTTCATTTTATGATGCAGAGTTACAGGCTTTGCTCTCATCCCTTTATGCTGTTTAACTTAGCAGGTGCCTCAGGTTCACGACTCTTCCTCTTTCTTCTGGATAGTGCTCTTTTAGCTCTCTTTCATTTGGCTCGATCCATATGTTTTAATGTGGTACACTGCCTCCGGTCCTTCTCCAAAACAGACATCAGTAAATAAAATGCTGCCTCCTCTTTCTTCTTTCCAGTACTTAGCCTTCAAACTGTACCGGGCAACCTCAAATGCACTGGAAGGAAGGGTTCATCCCCAGGGCCCAAGCTTCAGTTGTTGGCCCTCCCCTGTTCTAGCTGCCACAATCATTCTTGGTACCGTTCATGTTGATACAGCACTTACCATGTTGCTTCCTAATTTGTCTGCTAGATAAATTGGGGAGCCCCTGTAGAGCGGGGAGCACAGGGCAGGCAGAGGCCAGGAACCCTTGCCCTCAGACTGTTGGCACCTGGCATTTGAGGGATTGTACCAGAACTTTCTGGTAAAGAGTGTCCCCAGGTCTGAGCTTGCTGGTTTTGGTGGAGTGTTGTACGAGTGACCAGCATGCTCTTTCCAAAGATAAAAGGCTCTCTCAGGTCCTAGAACTAGTTTCATCTTCTGTTATGGATTGAACTGTGTCTGCCAAAAAATATGTGTTGAAGTCTGACCCCTATACCTGTGGACGTGATCCTGTTATGTTAATCAGGCCATATCAGTGTAGTCAACGTAATCACTTCTAAGTGATATAAAGAGTAGCATGGTCAGAGACAAAAAAAAAAACCTACTGCCATCGGGTTGATTTCGACTCATAGTGACCCTATAGGACAGAGTTGAACTGCCCCATAGGGTTTCCAAGGCAGTAGATCTTTATGGAAGTAGACTTCCCACATCTTTCTCTCACAGAGCGAGTGGTGGGTTCAAACTGATGACCCTTTGGTTGGCAGCTGAGTGCTTTAACCACTGCATCACTGGGGTTCACAGACAAGTAAGCACAAAAGGCGGAAAACAGACACTATCTGATGAGTGTAGAGACAGATGAATCTACAAACCCAGGAACTCCAAGGATAGTCAGCTGCTACAAGCTGAAATAGACGAGAAGGACCTCCCTCTAGAGCCACATGCTGAATTCAGACTTCTAGCCTCCTGAACTGTGAGAAAATAAATTTCTGTTTTGTTGTCAAGCCACGCACTTATGGTATTTGTGTTACAGCAGCACTAGGAAACTAAGACATCTTCTCCCCTGGCCAACTACCTGTCTGCCCTGGACAGTGGATCCATGTCCTTCTCACTGATGCTGGTCTCACACCTCCTGGCCTGGGACTCTATAGATACACTTCGACTTGCAAGGCCTCTAGTGGCCATGTGGAGACTGGCAAATACACCCAAGTCCCCAAGCCCCCAGCCATGGACCCCTCCATGAAGCCACCCTTTCCAGTGTCCCATCACCAGATTGGGGGTTCTTTCAAGTCATTGTGCTGTCCTCACCACCCTCTGCTGGCCCCTGGTGCCCCACTTCCCCACCCTCTCCTTGTCTGTGGAGTCCCGGGGTATCTGAACCCTCCTCTGCAAGCGAACAGCCTTCCTCATGCTTTTCTTCAGCACTAGCATCTTGCCTGCCAAATCAGGGCTACCTCTGGCTTGACCCCACTTGACTTTCCCAGCCCCTTCCCCCAATTCACCAGTACCTGGCAGGGGTGGAGTTGGGAGCCTGTCTCCTTGGTCCATGTCTTATTCACTCAGCTCCTGCCTACCTGGGCCATTGCTCCACCCTTCTGAAGCCAGCCTGCCCTTCTAGCTTGGCTCAGGGCCCACCCTCCCTTGAAGCGCTTCTGCACACGTCCTTCCTCATTGACCTGCTTCTTTCCCCAGAGGCCCACAGTTCTTAAAATCAGAACCGGGCCACTTAACATTCAATTTCCTGCTCAAGTGGTGTATGTGTTCAGGAGCCCCATGACCTCACGTCCTGCAAAGCTTCCCTTCTCAGCCTCCCTAAAGCCCAGCGAGGCAGTCAATGGGATTGTTTCCATTTTGTGAGTGAGAGAAGAAGGGGAGAGGCTTGAGCAACTGCTGCAGCCCTCAGGGAGGAGTTCCAGTGCCCGGGGAGTTGTGTTCTGAAGGCTGAAGCAGGCCAGGTGGTTAGTGAGGTAGAGAGAGGACACCAGGCTGGGGGAACTGCCTGAGCCTGGGAGTGGTGGTGGGGAGAGGGCCACATGGGGTCAGACTGGATGGATCCCAGGTCGGCTCACGCCCTCCCTAGCAACAAAAGGCAGAGGCCTAAAGCAGGGGAGCAGCACTTCCGCAACAGCTTCACAACCCAGCAGAATCGGAAAATAACCGGTAGGTGACAGCACTCCCCTTCCCCCTTGGCCACTTCTGGGGCTTTATTTCCAGTTTCTGTGCCATTTCCAGTTCTCTTGCTCAGGGCTGCTTCTACTGAGAGATTCTTTGCTAAGGAGAATTAATGCTCGACACTGATTGCCCTGCCCGGGAATCCTGGAGCTGGGAGTGGGGTGGATCTGTTCAGAGCCAGGTAAGAAAAAGGAGGGGTCACTCCTGTCCCCTCCCTTCAAGGCGAAAATGAGGAGGGCCTTTTGTCAAGTATCTGTGGAGCCCACCTGAGCCCTGTCCTGAGGAGGGCCGGTCTAGGGCCAGTGGCGGTTGAGTAACTACTGTCAGTGAGATGTGTCAGGTGTGGGGATAGAAGCCTTCCTGTGTGTAATTGAGGAGTGTGGGGGAGGGCGCGGCTCTTCTGCTTGGTTGTGAGGAACAAGCTTCACCTGGTGACTGGGGTGGGACGGGTGGTAGGACCAGAGGTGAAGAGGAGCGTGGCCCAGCCCCATGGGTTTCAGGCAGGGTTGGAGGGAGGAGCTGGAGGACTGGCCTGGGACAGACCCTACGGGGGCCTTAGAATCAGGAAACACACCCCCCCTCAAGACAGCTGCTTCAGCCATTGGCTCACCCACCTCTACCCGACCCTCACCCACACCCCCAGCACAGCCCAGGCTGCCCTGCAAAATGGGTCTTGCTGTCTAATTGAGCCTCAGAGGACACCAGGCAGTGTTTTCAATATTTTCATCATTTATACCCAGAAATTAGGAGGAAGTGTTTGCTTGTTATTAGTGTACTCAGCCTGTTTACCCCTCGACTTAAAACTCATTTTCATCTGGACCAAGATTAGTTGTAAATTCCTGAGGCTTCTGGTGCTAATAGAAAGCTCTCGAGCTGCCTTTTGAGCCCTACCCCATGGCCTGGGCTCAGCTCTGAGCATTTGCAGAGGGGCATTTAATCTCTCGGGCTGAGCTCGAGGTGGAATCGCCTTTGTTCCGTTGCAGCCATGGGCCTCACAGCCTCCCACTGGGGACTGACACCGTCTCCCCAGATCAGCAGGAGCTGGTGCTGCGTTTAAAGTCCATGGTCCGGTTTTTAGCTGACTTTGACCTGAACTGTATGTGGTGCTTTGTGGAAAACTTGAACTCGGGTATTAAAACCTTTCCCCTCTCTGGAAATCTTCCTTTGAGAGTGAACATTTTAGAGTCAGATTAAACTGGGGCCTTATCTGGTCCACCCCTTGTTTTACAGGTGATGAAATGGAAGATCCAGAGATGGGGAGGGCCTGCTCAGGGCTGAAGTCCTAGCCCAGGCTCCTGTTCATCACCAGGAAGCCTCCTTGACTCTTTGTTGCCAAACAAGGCCTCTGGCTGCCGGTGTAGTCTTGTGTCTGGGGAGGTCATTGTCTGTAAACTGCAGATGACTTCTTGCTGTTGTGCATCCCTCAGTCTTTGCTGTGGCAGACACCTTTGGAAGTTGTCACCTCTGCTAGATCATGGAGAAGACTCACACCCTGCCTTGCTCTGCAGGAGGCTGGTCTAGGGGTACACACACACAAACCAGTTACCATTGAATCAACTCTGATTCACATGCGTCAGAGTAGAACTGAGCTGCAGAGGGTTTTCAATGGCTCATTTTTCGGAAGTAGATCACCAGGTCTTTCTTCTGAGGTACTTCTGGGTAGACTCGTACCTCCAACCTTTCTGTTAGCAGCCAAGTATATTAAGTGTTTGCACCACCAGGGACTCCTAGGGGTCCACCAAACCCACTGCTGTCAAGTTGATTCCGACTCATAGCGACCCTGTCGGACAGAGTAGAACTGCCCCACAGGATTTCCAGCGCTGTAAGTCTGTGGATGCAGACTGCGACATCTTTCTTTTGCGGAGCGGCTGGTGAGTTCGAACCACCCATCTTCTGGTTAGCAGCTGAGCACTTTAATCACTGCACCATGAAGGCTTCTTTCCTTAGGGGTCCACAGGTAGGCAAATTGCTCTGATACCAGGTCACCCTATCTGCAGGGGGCAATATTTTTTTGGTTTTCAAGTTTAAGAATCTATGAGACAAATGTCTTTGTTTCACGAGATCCATGGGTTTGTGGAAACTTCTGTTGTTGTTGTTAGGTACCATCGAGTCAGTTCTGACTCATAGTGACCCTGTGTACAACAAAACGAAACACTGCCCAGTCCTGTACTATCCTCACAATCATTGTTATGCTTGAACCCATTGTTGCAGCCACTGTGTCAATCTGTCTCACAGTTCGAATCCACCAGCTGCTCCTTGGAAACGCTATGGGACGTTTCTACTCTGTCCTGTAGGGTTGCTATGAGTCGGAATCGACTCCATGGCAATGGGTTTTTGGTGGAAACTTCTAATTAATATTAATCAGATTAGTTGGCCTTTCTTTAATTTCTTCCAGAATCTTGGCCGTAAGTGGTACGTGTGGGGTTATAGTTGTTTATATTCATTTCTTCTTTTACAAAGTGCCTTCTTAGACATTATCTCATTTCATCCTCAGAACAGCCCCGGAGGCAGCCCTTGTTATTCTCATTTTTAAGACAGAGAAGCTGAAGACCAGAGAATTTAGGTGACCCAAATGGGGTCACCCAGCTGGTAGCAGCAGTGCTGGGGCTTGAGCTAGGGTCTCTGGACTCAACGCAAATCCGATGCTCTTTTTGCTGTGTCACATCAACCCCTGTCCCCTCCCCCTTTCTCTGTCAGCGTGAGCCTATGCTCTGAGCCAGATCCTGCAGGGAGGGACCAGGGTGGATGAAAGACAGTCATTTCAACTCCTGCCCTCCAGAGCTTACAGGCTAGAGGGATGGGAAGGTAGGGAAAGAGATGGTCTTTTCTGTCTCTCTTGCTGTTATCTCTATCTTCTCTTCAGCTCCTTTGACCTCAACAGAGTCCTCAGCAGGGTGAGTGTCGGTGAACTGCTGAGTGCTTAAGTCAGTGCCTGACTTGGTGGATGAGGGGAGACAGAGCTGCCTGCCAGCCAGCATGTCACCTCCAGGGGACTGGGTGGTAGCGAGGCCTGGCTGGTCCTCTGAAACCAGCCGCCCACCTTCCTGCTCTCAGGGGTGGCCTGTTGCCCTGGGGTCTCCAGCATCTGATGTCGCCCTGCTGTGAGGCAGGACTGCAGGGGGCCCAGCTCAGTGTCCAGCCCAGCTCTCCCTGGACAAGGCTTCCAGGTCAAAGCATCTAAGGGGCTTGCCCCAGGGAGGCTGCCCACCCTTGGGCTGTCCCCAGTCCACAAAGGCCCTTGTGTGTTTTCACACGTAGGGCAAGCAAAGGCACAGCCGTGTCTGGAAGGAGCCCTGGGTTTGACACTATGCACAGAGCTGTAATTATGGTCTTTGATTATGCGATGGTGCCTTTGCCAGGGAGACGTGGTTGAGGGTCTCCTCTCCTGACAAGGGTGGTGCCGTCTCCCTTTGTAAGTACTGACATAAACACACACAATCTCACTTGAGATTTTAAAATTTAAAAAGAGTCATTCAGAGCGGCCTATCAAGGATCCCTGCCCCCTTTCCTAGACAAGAGGAGTAAGCCAGGTATAAGCATGAAGGTGCTTTCTTGCCCGCTCCTGAAAAAGAGTGCGCTTTTACCTCTGAGTTGAATTTGATCTCTAAAACTGAAGGAATACAGCAAAACATTTCCTGATGCAAAAAAATAAAAAGGCAAAACCCATCAGCCCCTTATTTTACATAATGAGCATATCCATGCCCATTCGATCCCCAGACCACTCTAGAGAGGTGAAAGGTCGGGTGGTGCTGTCCCCATTAAATGGGTGAGGCGATGGAGGCGCAGTGAGGTTAAGGGACTTTCCTGAAGTCACACAGGAAGCCAGGGCTGGAGCCCAGTACTCTGACCTGGAAGCCAGGCTTCTGCACCCAAAGGCAGTTTTTGTGATTTATTTTTGCAAGCTCCCTCCACCCAACTCACTCTGGGGTCACATGTGGCAAGTACAGCCCCCCACTCCCAAGCTTCTGAGGTCCAGAGTGTCATGCACTGTAGAGGGCTGTGATGAGGGACAGCCCCCGAAGGCTTTGGAAGGCACATCACTCCAGAGTCTCCAGATTACTTGTGCAGGTCAGCTCCATGTTTTGGGCAGAAGCAGCCCCACTGACCTCAGAGCAGGACCGCGCAGCCCAGAGGCTGGGGAGGCTCAGCGGGATGCACAGCCAGGGCTGTCTGTCCCCAGAAGCCACTCTCTGGGTGGGCTGAGCAGCCCTCTTCATGGCTGGCTCTTAAGGCATATGAAGTATCAGCCCAGCACCCTGCCCACCACCGTGGATCAGGGTGAAGATAAGCTGCCCTGACAACATGTTGCGATGCAGATTCCTAGGCCCCAGCCCTCGAGGCTCTCATAGGTTAGGTCTAAAGTGGAGCCCGGGAATCTGCATCTTAATTAATAGCTTCATGACTCAGGGACAGATGGTTCCATGATTTGAGAGGCCCTGCTTTAGCAATGAAACCCTGGTGGCATAGTGGTTAAGAGCTACAGCTGCTAACCAAAAGGTCAGCTAATTCGAATCCACCAGGTGCTCCTTGAACACCGTATGGGGCAGTTATGCTCTGTCTTATAGGATCACTATGAGTTGGAATCAACCCGATGGCATTGGGTTTGGCTTTTTTGGTTTTGCTTTAGCAAAAGGGCCCAAACCCGGGGTCTCCTTAAATTGCTGAAGCTCTGATTTGGTCTGGCCTGCTGCAAGCACCTTTTTCTCTCTTTTCTCAGTCTCTTTTCTGGGTGGACATCGTTCTGTTGTCTCCTTCACTTTCACCATGTGGGCCCTGAGGACCTGGCCCTGGGGCTTCAGAGAGAGGGTGGAACCCCCACCCTGGGTTGGATGATATGGAGGCCCTGCTGTGTGTGGGCCCAGCCTCGCAGGCTCTTTCCAGGTTAGCCTTCACAAAGCTGTTTCTTACAATGAGAATCCTGTAAATCTTTAAATGGACAAATAGAAGAGGCTTGGGAGGGGAGGGTGTGATGTGGCTTATCGGGGAGAATCATGAGCTGGAGGGGCTCAGAAGCTAATCCCAGTGCCACTGACTCCTGCTTTGAGTTTGGGCAAGGCACTGCCCCTCCTGGGGCCTCAGTTTTCCCATTTCTAAAGCCAAGGCTTCTATCTAATTCTCAGATGACTTCCATGCTCACCTGTATGTTGTCTTCCACTCCAGTGGAGGCCATGGTGGGAATGAGACACACAGACCCAACCAGGCAGGCCGTGCAGGGACACGCTCTCCTTGTGCTGGCTGTTGGGTTTGGCTGCAGTTTTAGGGGTGCCTTTGTGCATTTGTCAGAGTCCCTGAGTGGTGCAAACAGTTAATGCACTGGGCTGCTAACGGAAGGGTTGAAAGTTCAAGTCTGCTCAGAGGTGCCTTGGAAGAAAGGGCTGGCGATCTACTTCCGAAAAATCAGCCATTGAAAACTGTACGGAGCACAGTTCTGCTCTGACACATGTGAAGTTGCTATGAGTTGGAGTCAACTCGACAGCACCTGTTTTTTGGTTGTTGGTCACCAGTCTTGGTCAGCCCTCCACACAGTACATAACACTTGGCGTCAGCAGCTCCCACTCAGCACCCTGGAAGCCTGTTTTCGAGCTAAAGTCGCACTAGACTCCCTGGGGGATGTCTTTCCACAACAGCCTGCTTCTAAATGGAGAATAATTTCACCATGCCTACTTAAAGCAAATTTTAATGTACTTTAAAGGGCTGTCATTTTGTACTTGCATCACCAGAGCAAAGAAGAGCAGCATTTGAGCTCCTGGGTGCCCTGTATCTGCAACACGCTATCTTCCTCGCAGAGGGGAGGCCTGGGGAAACCCCTCAGAAAAGAGGGCCACCTAGGAGAGGTCTGAGAACTGAGTGAGTGGATAGGGCTGACTCAGGCCTGCCTCTCCTCCCAGCCCTCCCCAGGCCCCACCCCCTCACTGTCACCGGATGATTTTCCCAGGCAGGGCCCGATCATGTTACTCACCAGCTTAGAGACCTGCTGGGTCCCCAGACCCAAGAACAGACTTTCCAGGATTTGTATGTCGGGGCCTGGCCTTCAAGCCACACACACCTCCCCGCCGCCTGCACCCCTGCCCGCCTTGCCACATCCAGGACTCCCGACAACACCTCCAGCACAGCATGTCGTTCCTTAAGCTTCTGTGATTACTATGTAAACTCTCAGTGTCACCTCTTCTGAGTAACCTTCCCCAGGCTCCAGAGCGTCCTGCTCCCACATGACTTGCTTAATCCCTGTCTTCTCTCCTCTTTTGTTCTGTCTTGTTCTCAGTCCCCAGTGGGAGTTCTTCCTCGCGAGCATCTCTGTCTCCTCCAGCAGCTGGGCAAGGCCTGAGCTACTCACACTCAGCTCCCAGAGCCCAGCACAGGGCCTGGCACTTGGGAAAGCTTGTTCCAATGGGATGAAAATGGGCCTTTCCCCTGCACCCGGCTAAGCCTTTCCTTTGAAGTTGGCCTAACAACTGCAAACATAAGAACCTTTTGGACTGTTTGTCCTGTTGTCCTGTTTGAGCACACCCAAAAATAATGATTTTGAGGCTTGTTCTCCAGGATTTGAAGGCAGGTGATGCAGAAACCGTTTTTGTTGCTCTGGGGAGAGATGCTGAGAATCTAGGGGGCGACTTGGGGTTCTGGGCAGTGGAGCCGTTTGTGGTTGGGACACCCAGGCCAGCAGGGGAATGGTTGAACTAAGGACAGGAGACTGGCCCAGGCGCCTCCCTGCCTGTCCTCTGCGAGCCACCACTGTGGTCCCTAGTGCCTTGGACTCCGTGACTCCAAGATCTCAGAGCTACAGGAATGTTGTCAATCCCTATCGTGCCTCCCTTTACAAGGAGGCTGGTGAGCAGTGGCCTGTCACGGGGCATGTTTGCCCCTGGCTTGGTTTGCTTTGTTGTACACAGTAGGAACCAGGAGCCAGGAAGACACAGGGCTCTCTTAGTCCCCACCCCCATTACAGGGCCTTCTTCTTCAGCAGTATCTCCTCCCGTGACCTTGGGCCCTTGAGGCCATTTTGTCCTTCTCCCACTTGCCTTTGTCAGAATGGTGAGAAGCTGCTGTCCACTTAGGCATCTGCTGTTGGACAGACTGACCGCCTGGCATTGGAGTAAAGGCGTCTGTCTTGCCCGTGAAAGGCACCGGCCTCAAGGTGGCAGGCCTTAGGGGGGCGTGTAGAGGGTAGAGTTGGACCTCACCACCTGGGCCTCTCAGAAGGTCAGCCATGAGGATAAGATGATATGGAGGTGGGGCAGCAGTACTTCAGGAGAGTTTTATTCATTCAACATCACTTAGCACCCCTCTGTGCCAGACTCTGTGCTGGATACTGTGGAGACCAACATAAATGAGACACAAGTCCCCCAGTGCAGTGGGAGGCAGATGTGGACAAGGTCAGGCAGGGAAGTGGAGGTTCCTGCAGAAATGGTGAGATCACTCAGCTTCCAGGCGAAGAAGCTGGCTTCCAAGGAGTTGAAGCTTGACCTGAGTCTCGAAAGACAGTAGTCATGCCCCAGGCAGGCCAGGAGGAAGGGGCCTTCCAGACAGCGGCTTGAGCAAAGGCCTGGAGAAGTAGACTGGTGTGGTGAGCCTGGGGACCTGCCAGTGTTTCATAGGTGCTGAGCTGATGTCTGAGCTGGGTGCTGAGGATAACACAGATGTGGGCACCGTGTGTGGGAGAGTGGGGAAGAGTGAAGGGCGTCCCAGATGGCGAGGACAGCCTGTGCTACCCCCAGAGGTAAAGAGAGCAGCCACAGGGGTCCAGCTTGGCTGCAAATTCCAGGGCTTGTGGAGGGCCTTTGGTGGGATCCATGGCTGCCAGGCTGTCCACTGACCCATTCACCACTGACCAGTTAGTGGAGGGCTGTCTGAGCCCCTGAAAGGAGTAAGCACTGCCTTCGGAATTATGTAAAGCAGATCTGACCTCCTATGTACATAATCACAGAATTCTGCACACACACCTGGGATAAAGAACCCTCTAGCCGAGGGCTGGGCAGGCTGCAAAGCCATCCTCCCTACCTGCTGAGCCTCCCTCCTCAGTGGGCTATGACTGAGCTCAAAGGTTGTGAGCAGGTGAGAGCCTCACATCCTGGGCGTGGGGCAGAGCTGTTCACTTCCCCATCAGCTGGGCAGAGATGGGTTTGAGTTCTCATGCACACTGAGGTGCTCTTCAGGCCAGTTGACAGGTGGCCCGGCGGCCTCCTCGGGAGGCTGCTCTGTGTCAGCTCCCCCCGTGGACCCAGCCTGCCTGTGGGTACCTGGCAGAGTGGCTGCAGTCATTTCAGCTTGGACATTTTTCAAAACAGCCATTTCAGGTTGTCCATCACAGGGAAAAATCTCTATAAAGCACCCCAGCACTTCTAATTTTAAACAGCGGGAGCTTCCTGGTGAACCCTGTAAGAGGAATTAGTTGCAAATTAAACCCCCAGGAAACAGAATGATTTGACCTATTGTAGAGAATCGTTGGATGTGAGCCAATTGGATGTTGAAAGGCATCTGCCTAAGATGATGGTTTGGGTCTCAGAGTAATTGATCTTGAGCCATTCCTTCTGGCTGATGGAAGGGAGAGCCATCAAGGCACTTAATGACCTTTTCTACAGAGCAGATAAGAATGATGTGGAATTGGTCTGCTCCCTTTTGGTGTGTGGCTAGGGCCGCTGAGGTGCTTGTAGGTTTTCTGGATAAGTTTATTCTCCTCCTAATTATTTTTTTTTCAGCCGTCACCACTATATCCAAAACTTTTTCATTGCCACCAACAGAAACTCAGTATCTGTTAAGTAATCACTCCTCAACCCCCCAACTCCTAGCTCCTGGTAACCACTAATCTGTTTTCTGTCTCTATATATTTGCCTATTCTAGAGATGTCACGTAAGTGGGATCATACAATATTTGTTCTTTTGTATTCCACATATTTCAGTTAACATTAACCATAGTGTTGTCAAGGTTCATTCACGTTGTAGCTTGTGTCAGAGCTTCATTCCTTTTTATGGCTGAATAATAGTCCATTGTATGTATATGCCACATTTTGTTTATCCATTCATCGGTTGATGGACACTTGGTTTGTTTCCACCTTTGGCTATTGTGAATAATATTGCAGTGAACATTAGAGCACAAGTATCTATTTGAGTCCCTGCTTTTAATTCTTTGGGGTACATACCTAGAAGCAGAATTGCTAGGTCATAGGGTAATTCTCCTAAGTTTGAGCACCCCTCTTCTCTCTGCTCCCCCTGCCCGCCATGGTATTACTCCCACTCAATGCACTCGGCACTGTCACGGAGGAACACAAGCTAAGCAGAAGGAGGCAGCCCCCTGAGTGGAGTTGGAATGGATGAGATTTTAATGGATTTTGCAGGGATGAGAGACTCCTAGCAGGACCACCAAGGTCCTGTCCTCCCTCAGGCATGGCGTGCTGTAATCACTGCCTGCGGGGAAGCTTGGACAGATTGGCTGGCAGTTAGGGGCCAGGGGCTGCTGGAAGGGTCAGTGGTCAGCCACCCTAAGCTGGCAGTGAGGCTTAAAAGAGCAGAGCCTCTTCCTCCTCAGTGGTGGGCAGGTCAAGGAATAGCAGGCCCCGAGGCCAGCAGGTTTAAACACCAGAGCAGAGCCTGCACTGAAGAAGGGTTTCTAGATTCTGAGGGAGGGTGGGTTGCACTTCCCAGGAGAGGCATCGCACCTCTTTGTCTCCCCAGGCCAAGGACAAGTGTGGAGCCTCACAGTCATGTGGCCTGCTGTTGGTGCCTCTGTCAGGGCAACGTGAGTGAAATCTGAAGTGCGTGTCTGCGTGGCAGCAGCTGTAACATGACAGCTGCCGCCCTCTCTCCCTATCCCTCCCCAGCTCTCGCCTCTCCTACCCCTGCTTCTGAGCGGGGAGCTCGTCTGGCAGCACCCGCTCAGCTGTCATCCCGCATCAGTTTTTGTAGGTTCCCAGCTAGTGGAAAAGTGCCAAATGCAGGCAGATGATATACTTAATGAAACACTCAGGAAGAAAGCTTCGGTTCCAGTTATTAGGGGGTTTACATCTAGCATAAAGGAATTCCTTCTCCCGTAGTGTTTCCAAATTGTTCGGTGGTAAGTGACATGCAAAACATGTCATGCTTCCGAACCCTGGCATCAGACCGTGCCTTCCCAGAACCTTGTCACAGGTTGCAAGGCCCTTCTTTTTCAGGATGAATTTTAAAAAATATTGAATAGTGAGGTAGAAAGTGGCTCTGTTTGTTCCACATCTGTGAAAAGCACTGTACATGACTGATATTATGGAGGAAAAATGAAACAAGATGCCTTTTCCTTGTGGACATATACCAATTGAATGGTGAGTCATTTATACCAGATGTCAGCTGGAAGTAAGGTTGTGTGTCTGTGCACATGTATGGCTGTTCTTCCATAATATGTAACATCTGAATAGGGTTTTATGGTTTACAAAGCTCTTTTATGCCCTTTGCCTGGTTTTATTTTTATCACAGCCCCATGAAGTTGATATTAATATCCTCCCCACACCACAACAGAGGGTGCCAAGGCTCTACTGGGTCAAGTCTCTCCCCAGAAGGCACAGGCTGGTAAAAGGCAGGGCCAGGGTTCGAACCTATGTCTCCCGAATCCCATTCCAAAATGTGCTTAGAGGTATGTAGTGTTGCAACCAATTCAGTACCTTGGATCGAAGCACCGCATTGTTGAGGGAAGTGGGCGGTGAATCATTTGAATTATATTTGCATTTATTCTGAGACTTCAAGGTCAGAAATGAGTGAGGGGTAGGGCAGGAGAGAAGGGTATTTGCAAGCACAGCGCTCTGCTGTTTGTTACCTCATTGAGGTCTAGTGATTTCATCTGACTGTTGAGGAGCTGGAGGCCCTGAGAGGTTGGAGGACTTTCCAGGGTCTCCCAGCTCGGAAGTGTCCTGGCTGAGAGTCAAGTCCAGATCTTATTAACATGTTCTACTCCTCCGTACTCCTTTGTTGCTACAGCCATGTGTATAAAATATGAAAAGGAAGGAACAGTATGAAAAATGGTGATTCAGTAAATAAAAGCCATTGAGGTCCACTGGCCACCTGAAATGTGGTCACTTTGCAGATGAGGGAGCTGTCAGGGAGGGAGGGGCCTGACCAAGGTCCCTGGTGGTCAGCTCAGCCAGGCTCCCAACCTGCTCCAGTGCTGTTCACTGCCCCGTCAAGGCCCTCAGTTCTAAGTTTTCTGTAGGTCTTTGAGCTGACAGACAGGAGTGTTCTTAGGATTGCTCTCAGTCCTGTATCGTAGTTGGAAGAGAACTTTGAATTCCAGGCTGTGGGCAACCCCTCCATACCAAGCAAGACTGCAATCACAGGCTTATATTAGGAATATTAGGAATTCCAAATTTTCAACGTTGAGTCCACATTAGTGACCCCAGGTATTTTTGGGTGAGGACTTTCATTTATATTTTCTATCTCATTCCACTCCTACCTCCCTGCCTAGCTGGGGTTCTATTTCCTGTCTCTGGCAATAGTGCTGGAGCTGCCTTATTTTTAGCTTGCTTCGTTTTTCTTCCTATGATTTCCTTTTTCTTCTGATTTCACACACACACACACACACACACACACACACACACA
>NW_004443952.1:23784101-23792644 GCF_000243295.1 Trichechus manatus latirostris
ACACACACACACACACACACACACACACACACACACACACACACACACACACACACTCTCACTCACACACACTCACTCACTCACTCTCTGTCTCTCTCTCACTCACACACTCAAACACTCAAATAGGCTTCCTTTCCCATCTTACTCTCCCCTAGTTCTCATTCACTGGGCCACAAGACTTAATCCAGCAGGCAAGTGTTAAAGCTCATCCGGTTCCAGAAAAAAGGAAGGGGAAAGAGTCTTCAGCAAATCTCTGGTATCTGCTTGTAACATGTGCTGCTTTTATTATAGTTTTATTAAAGTCTCTTCACCTGTCACTCACCTCATCTCATGCTGACTCCTAGCTCACCTGCACACACCTGATAAGAAATGCTTTCTGGCCCCCCTCCCCCTGCTGAGAATACCTGCTGACCAGGGGCCCTGAGAAGCTCAGGCATTAGGCTGCTAGAGGGCCTGGAGTGTGCGTGTGTGCGCTGGCGTCCTAGCATCAGACCTCATCGAACTTCAAGAGGAGGGAAGAGAATCATCAGCCCAAAGCTGATTCCTATGAGGTGGAGGTCAGACATACTTCCACTCTCCAACCTTTTTACCAATTTTGACACCAGTTGTCTTCCCCATGAACTTTCTACTTCTGTTGGGTTTCGTAATTCGTTGCAGTGGCCGCACAGAACTCACAGACCACATTCATGATTATATGATTTATTAGGGAAGCAACAGGTTACAGCTTGAAATCAAGATCAGCTTGGAAGGAACTGGAACAATGCAGGACAGGATCAGTTTCTTCAAGTAGGACAGCCTCCAATCAGGACAGCTCTCAGCTCCATCTGGGCCATTGCCACAGGCAGACCTTGCTCCCTTTAGCTTCTCCAGGAGGCACCCTACTAGGCCAGCAAGCTTGCTGCCCAAAGGTGCTCAGCTTTCTTAACTCCATGGGTTGGGAAGCCTACCTCAGTCCTCTTGCTCTGTGTGTTGGGAAGCCCACTGCAGTGGTCTCATACCTGTCTCCTGCTTCCTGCAACTTGTGCAGCAGCACCATCTCATGCCATCTCCAGTCTTACAGCTCTCTGTCTCCTAGGTCTAGGAGGTTCTCAGCACAGGGACCCTGGGTCCAAGGATGCATTCTTCTTCCAGCTCTTCTTCTTGATGATAATGAGGTCCCCCTTTTATAAGCCTACTCCTCCCAGCAAGACCACGAACTGACCAATCTCCTCAGTAGGTCACAGCCACCTTATTTGCATAGTAAACTGTCCAGTTCCTGCAAGATTGTGGCCTAGCAAATCATCTTGGCAGAACAACAAACTCAGGGTGAGAAATGTCATATATAAAAAGAAAACCGTTGCACTGCAGTGTTATGGGGGTATGTCTGTACTTGTATGTGTATACACACACATACACACATATACTCTGCTCCCCAGACCCTGATTTTGTGCCATCTCAGGCACCCATACCATTTGATTCTGGCTCATGGGCACCCCAGAGATAATACTTGCTATGGGACCTGTGGTTAGTAAGGTGTGTTGGCATTGTTCAGTTCATTTACTAAACTGATAGTAATGAGAATCCCAGTCTGAAAGTCGAGCCCCCAACCCTGCGCTCCAGCGTGGAATAGCATGCAGGGGGCAGACTGAGGCTGGACTAAGTCCCTTGGCCTCCTTGGAAACCTTTGCTGCCTCCTGGTTGCCTCCAATGCAGTGTGAGCCTCTTTAGCATGGCAGGACTTGAGCAGATGACACATTTGACTAAATAGCCCCAAAGAAGACTGTGTGTTAGGCTGTGAGTAGCTCTAGGGCAGGGATCAGGTCTACTGATTAGTGTTTCCCTATAAACCAGCACCATAGGTACGTAGCAGGGTGAGGGAGGGGAGGAATAAACGAAGCTCCACTGTCACATCCCGGGCTCCCCCTCCCTCCTGGAGCCCCAGAGTCAGGACTTGCGGGCCCCTCCCCCAAGTAACTGTCCATTTCCCGAAGTACAAGTCTTTTTCACGGTTGGGGTGTGGAGGCCCCTGTCAGCCCTGTGGATGAGAACTCTGTCGAGCTGCTTGTAATCCCTTCTGATCCCCTCAGCCAGAAACCACCTTTCAGGTAGCAGCCTCTCCTGTAAGTGGGCAGCAAGCAAGGTCTTGACTTCCTTCATCCCTGAGCACCCCCTCCCCTGCCCCAAAAGGCAACCTGTTATCATCCATCTAAGGTTGGTTTTCGGCTCAGGGCTTGCTGATCAAAGTTAGTTCATGGGAATTACCTTGACTGATGACTTAGAAGAAAGGGTAGCAACCCCCACCCCGGAGTGGGAGCCCTCTGCAGTGAAACCATGGGTCCCCACAAGCAATTAGGTCTGTCCTCGTGGCTGTGTTTCTTGGAAAGCTTTTATCATTTGAGTTGCTGAGACTGTAACAACAGTTCTTTAATGTGTCTTTAAAAATCAAGTGTCTCCCAGTAGTGTATTATGCAACGATAAAGAACAATGATGAATCTGCGAAGCATCTCATGACATGGATGAATCTGGAGGGCATTATGCTGAGTGAAATAAGTCAGTCACAAAAGGACAAATATTATATGAGACCACTACTGTAAAAACTCCTGAAAAGGTTTACACACAAAAAGAAACAATCTTTGATGGTTACAAAGGAGGGAAGGGGAGGGGTGGAGGGAGAAAACACTAAATAGACAATAGATAAGTGGTAACTTTGGTGAAGGCTAAGACAGTACACAATACTGAGGAAGCCAGCACAATTTGTACAAGGCAAGGTCATGGAAGCTCCACAGACACATCCAAACACCCTGAGGGACAGAATTGCTGGGCTGAGAGCTGTGGGGACCATGGTCTCAGGGAACATCTAGCTCAATTGGCATAACATAGTTTATAAAGAAAATGTTCTGCATTCTACCTTGGTGAGTATTGTCTGGGGTCTTAAAAGCCTGTGAACAGACATCTGAGATAGTCCACTGGTCTCACCACTTCCAGAGCAAGGGAGAATGAAGAAAACCAAAGATACAAGGGAAAGATTAGTCCAAAGGACTAATGGACCACAACTACCACAGTCTCCACCAGATTGAGTCCGGTACAACTAGATGGTGCCCGGCTACCACCACTGACTGCTCTGACAGGGATCACAATAGAGGGTTGCGGACAGAGCTGGAGAAAAATGTAGAACAAAATTCTAACTCCCCAAAAAGACCAGACTTACTGGCCTGACAGAGACTGGAGAAACCCTAATGAGTATGGCTCCCTGGCACCCTTTTAGCTCAGTAATGAAGTCACTCCCGAGGTTCACCCTTCAGCCAAAGTTTAGACAGGCCCATAAAACAAAACAAGACTAAAGGGGCACAACAGCCCAGGGGCAAAGACTAGAAGGCAAGAGGGAACAGGAAAGCTGGTAATAGGGAACCCAAGGTCGAGAAGGGAGGGTTGTTGACATGTCGTGGGGTTGTTAACCAATGTCATAAAACAGTATGTATACTGACTATTTAATGAGAAACTAGTTTGTTCTGCAAACCTTCATCTAAAGTGCAATAAAAAAAAAAAAGGTGATCAATGACTCATCCTAGGTCGTAAAAGTCTTTCAAATTAATTGGGGAAAAAAAAAAATCAAATGTCTCCATGGATGCCCAGGGTCATGTTTGGGGCCATGTTATAATGATGATATACATCTTAGAGTTTAAAACCAAAACATCTTGCTTTGAACTCCATTTTCTAAATTTCAAATGTGTAAACATTACATGCAATGGAAATTCTTTAGAGACAGTCCCCAAAGCAGAAGCTGTTGATCTGAAGCCTGCTCGACTGGACTGCTAACTAGAACATGAGGGAATTCCACACTCATTACACTTCCCGAAAGCAGTGCGGAGGGACGAGGAGAGCAGTCACAGGCTCTGATGAAAGCGGATAGGTTAAAGTGCCAGCTCTGCCCACCACCCAGTGTTAACTCCTCTTCCTGTCCAAGCCTCAGTTTCCTCATCTTTCCTCAGGTTAACCTGATACTTCTGGCACAGCGCCTGCTTCAGAGTAGACAATCAGCACGAGCTGTCATGAACAACAATAATATTAAAGAGGATTGTTTTTAGGTGCCATGTTTGCAACTTCTTCAAATATTTCTAAATGATTACACACACACAAATATGTGCTCTGGGTAAGAAATTCTACATACTGAAGTATAGGTATAGTAAGTAGAAAGATGAAATCTCTCTCCCGAGACAAGAATTGTTAATTTGTTGTGTCTTTTTTTGGCCCCTTTCCACCTGTTTACAAGAATACATACCTCTTACATATTGAAAAACACAATTTCTTTCTACATAAATGCTATCCTACTAATTGTTCTACAGGGCAGGTATTGTCCGAGGGCGTTAGAGCGTTTGAATGGCTCTGTACTGTTTCACAGTATGGCTATAGCACAGTGTATTCAGGCCTTTCCCTATTCATAGACTTTCCCTATTTTATACACTTTTACATTGTTTCCAGTTTTTCATTCTTACATGCAGTAGCAAACATTCATGTACATTTATTTTTGCACGTGTATCTGGGTGTTTCTGTAGAAGAGAATTCTAGAAGTGGAGCTTCAGGTTATAGGGTATTTAATTTCTGTTCGATATACCAAATTATCTTCGGAAAAGGCCATTTCCAGTTTCTTCTCCCTCCAACAGTCTATGAATGCAGCTCCCTGGCTAAGGTAGACACATATTTTAAAAATAACTTTTCTGTGCATTTAAATTCTGAATTTGCAAAAGGCTGTTCATTTATTTTGTTCTTTCAACCAGTATTTACTGAGCATCTATGGAGCCAGGTGCTAGGAATCGCAAGGGATATGTGGAGATGGACTGCTCTCAGAAGCTGGGGTGAGGTCAGGTAGCTAAGTATGCAAGTAGCTGGGAACCTGGTAGAGGACCTTCGAGGCTCCTGAGCTGTATCAGGAGGGGCTGTGGGGCCAAGGACAGTGTTTCAGCTTCTTGAAAAGGAAGTGGTAGAGTCAGATTCATCTCTGGACCCCAGCGCTGGCCCTGGCTCACTTGTGGAAGCTCAATCCATGATGTCCCAAATTAAACAGGAACACAGGACTTGAAACTCTGTGGGGACTTGAAGCTCTGAGGCAGCCACATTTTAGCCTGCAGAATTGGGAGGGGAGCCAGCTGGGAAGAGCTCACCAGCGGTGAGGTGGGTGTCACCTCTCAGAATCTCTAGGTGCCTTCTGCCCCTGTGTTCCAGAGTTGATGACACTTTACACACTGTTTTGAGTCTCTTCAGGACACCTTTTCAGGGCCCCAAGGAGGGGCTGTCTTTGTTTTTTCCATCATAAAAAATTCATTAACCAGATGTTTCTTTCCAGATAATTCTTGGGATGGTTTTATGGATGGTGTAATCTGTAATAGCTGTTGACGGGGAAGAGAGCTTGAAAGTAATTTTAACAGTGGCCATTTTCAGATTCCTGGTTCTTGTATGTAGCATCCCACACATACCTTTCCCTTCTCCACTCCTGTTTAAAATGAAACAAAAGCACTTAATAGGATTTTATGTGCTGTGACCCTAAGAAGTACAAGAGACAAAGGTGGAGGTGGAAAGGCTGCTGGAGTAGGAATCATGAGGTCTTGGTTAGTTCTGACTCTGCGGATTTCTCACTCTGTGACTTTGATACCAGTTGCTGTTGAGTTGATTCTGATTCATGATTAATCTATGTGTGTCAGAGTAGAACTGTACTCCGTAGGGTTTTCAATGGCTGATTTTTCAGAAGTAGATGGCTAGGCCTTTCTTCTGAGGTGCCCCTGGGTGGACTCAAACATTCCAGCTTTCACTTAGCAGCTGAATGTGTTAACCGGCAAGGCTCTTGAATTCTGGGTTTCCCGTTTCCTCTGTTAAATGGGGAGGCTGGCTGTGCCTGCCAGGATTTGTCTACAGCCAAGTGGTTATAAGAACCAAATAATGCAGAAGGGGTTTGTGAACCATAAAGTGCTATTCAGTATGAGGGAGTCTTGCTGTTAATCTTTTTGTTAAAAGTTGGATTGGCCCTTCGTAGGTGGTCATTCCTTGGCCAGGTGCGGTTACCATTCAAGATCTCTAGTCCCACCGTGGCTTTGCTGCTTGTTAAGTCTCCGGAAGGTGGAATTACAGGTCTCACTTAGGTCTGCTCAGCTGCATCCCTAGTGCCAGATGGTCAGGAAAAGTGGCAGATCACCCCCTCCCCAGCTTGGTGGAGATTCACAGCCTTTTCAGGAACAGTGTTTCCTGAGAAGAGAAACAGACAAGCAGCCTGTCCAAGGAAACACGTGCTAGGTATGTGGAGAGTACTGTTCACAGAGTCAGGAAAGTACAACTTCTTACCGGGGCAGAGGTTCTCACTACACAGTTCTTATTCCATGGTGTGGCAGACTTTGGAGGAGTTTACTTGAAGGTGATTTGGATGCAGAGGTCAGCGACCCCACACAGGTAGGGCAGGTGCTCTTGTGTATGTCCTGGAGTCACAGTGCTGGAATCAGAGCCATGCATGAATGTCCACCTTCGTAGAAGCCAAATGCGGGACTCTGAAGCCCCGAAGTCCCCTAAAATCATCTGGTTAAACTGCCCACCTCACCTGCAATGAATTTTAGCCCTGATGACTAGATAGTTGGCCAGGGTCGTGCAGCTGGTGAGCAGAGAGCCAGGCCAGTCCCGTCCAGAAGGCTGAGGGTTGTCTAAGTCCTCAGGGGGATTAGTGCCGCTCTTCCAGCAGTTCCAGAGAGAGGAAGGCTGGGGCAGAGAGCTTGCCAGATCTCAGCAGGTTGCTTCCGCCAGGGGCAGCTGCACCGGGCACAGGGCATGATGCTAGCAACACCCCTTGGCACAAGGCAGTGACCCCGTGACCAGCCCCAGGGCTGCCACCACTGCCAGATGGGTACGGGAGGGGTTTGACCAATTTGACCAGGCAACTTGGCATGTGGAGAGGGCTGCCTTACTACAGCTGATAGGGGCCGAGTCCTTCCTGAGGTGCCGTCAGGTACAGGTGGAGGGGAGGGTTGTGCCCTGAAGAGGGCCCTGGCTCTGGCCGGGGATGCTGGTGCCCTACACCCACTGCCAGTTTGTCATCACTTGCTTAGTGCCAGTCAGACTGGAACCAGAGCAGGGGTTGGCCCCTCCTCTAAAGCATCTAGAATGTACTTGAATACCTCCTTGATCATGATACTGCTCTTTGCTGACTTCCTGACCATAGTGATTCCTGTAGGGACCTCATGGCTGGAAGGCACTCCTGAGATGACCTGAGGTACCCTGATTGAGGTGCAAACTGATCACCAGAGTGGGGAATGTGACTTGCTGGCATCCCTCAGCAGGGTGGAGCTGGGCTGAGCTGGAGCTAAGACTTGCCTTTCCACCACTTGCTTCCCTTGCTGAGTTGAACGTGTTGGATTTTTGTACCTGGTGGAGTGGAAGGAGCACCACCTTAGACTGGAAGGGTGGCGTAGACAGCCTGCGTGATCGAGATCACGGGCTTTGGAGCCAGGCTGCCTCTGTCACTCACTGTGTAACCATGTGTAAAATGGCATTCAGCAGTTGTTGTGAGAATGAAATGAGAATGTGGATGCAGTGCCCTCAGCACAGCCCTGCACAAAGGGCACACTCGGCGCGCAGTGATTTGCATAGTGGCTGTCACTGTCACCTTGGCGAAACCACTCAGCTTGTCTGAGCTGCAGTTCCTTATCTGCCAGGTCGGGAGGAGGCATGGTTGTAGTCATAACCCCTGCTCGGCCTCTCTCTGAGCAGGGGCTCACTCTGGGAGGTTCCGTGAGAACGTGGAGGTGAAGCTGCTCTCTAAGTAGTGATGCCCCCCACAGGGGTGCTGGTGTGGCCATGACTGGTCTGGCACGAAAGCCTGACCCCTGTGATTTGATCACATTAGAGAGTGGCCCGAGCCTCTCTGGAAGCTTTCCAGCATCTCCTCCACCCTCACCCCCACCCCACGCCCCCAAGCTGAGACCTCCCCGTGCCCAGCAGACTGGAAGATTGTGCCCATGGGCAGCTGGCCCTCGTAAGTATGGTCTGTTGAGGCTCAGAAGACACAAGACTGAACTCACATCTGGCTCTGTTTGCGAGGCCCCGGGCAGTCCCTGCTGGGCCCTAACCTCTGCCTGCAGCATGGGAGTCCAAGACTCCCACCCCTCTCAGGTTTGACCCCTGTGGCAGCCTGGCCTCTGCCCCTCACCCCAGTGGCAATGCCAGCCTTTCCACGCTTGGGGCCATTTACAGGAGTGTGGGCATCCTCTGTCCACTACTCAAAGGGTGGAGCCCTAGTTGTTTGGACCTTCATTCCTCAGCCGCTAATTACCACACCCTGGCATTTCCTGACAGCTTCTCAAAAGGACTTTGTTGTGAAAGCAGAAGCCTGATGAAGGCTCGTTGTCCACATTTTCTAGTTTTCTACCCTTAAGAGTCCCTACCCCTCCCATGGTCTCGGGGAACATCTAGCTCAATTGGCATGACACAGCTTAGAAAGACAATACTCTACATTCTACCTTGGTGAGTAGTGTCTGGGGTCTTAAAAGCCTGTGAGCGGCCGTCTAAGATACTCCACTGGTCTCATCCCT
>NW_004443952.1:23793222-23939764 GCF_000243295.1 Trichechus manatus latirostris
CATGTTGTGGGGTTGTTAACCAGTGTCATAAAACAATATGTGTACTACCGTTTCATGAGAAACTATTTGTTCTGTAAGCCTTCACCTGAAGTACAATTAAAAAAAAAGAGTCCCTACCCCTCATCCTGGCATTCTAGGCCCTCACAGCCCAGCCCCAACTTCCTTTTCTAACCAGTCTCTGTCTCCTCCTTCTCATGAGCACTGAGCTTCAGGCAACCGGAACCATCTGCATCCCTCCAACTTCCTCTCTCTCTGACTTTGCTTGTGTTTGTCCTGCCTCAGTTGCCCTTCTTCCCAGTGACCTTGTCTTCCTCCTTTTCCTTGGGTGGATTCTACTCCTGGGCCCCCCTCACTGTGACACCGGGTGGTTCCTCTGGCTCTCTTGACCCTAGAAGGGAGAATCACCTCTTGAGGGCTCTCTTCACACTGTTGTTAGTTGCCATCAAGTCAATTCTGACTCAGCGACTCCACGTGACAAAGTAGAACTGCCCCATAAGGTTTTCTAGGCTATAATATTGAGGGGAGCAGATTTCCAAGTCTTTTCCTGCAGAGCTGCTGGGTGGGCTTGAACCTCCAACCTTTAGGTTAGTAGCTGAATGCTTAACCATTGCACCGCCAGGGCATCTCTCCTCGCACTAGGACTCAGAATTCTGTGAAATACCACCTCCTCCCTGAAGCCTTCCTAAATCCCTGGACTGGATTTACTTTCTGTCTCCACTGACCTTCCACTGCATGTACCTCTTTTGGGCACATGGAGCCAGTGAGAACTAACGTGGTTAGTCCCAGCTCAGCCGCTACCTGCCTGAACCTCAGTTTCTTCATGGCATAACGAAGCCAGTAACACCTGCCTTTCTGTGTTGTGGGGATGAGCAGTGATAGACCGCCAGCACCAGGCAGCGCCTAGCACACGTAGGAGCTTGGTGTATGCCGTGTATGCTGGTGCTCTGCTGGACCACGAATTCTTTGGGGGGTGCTGGCGGGGGGCAGGAGCCTTGTCTTACCATCACGCGGGTTCTCGGCATCTGACAGAGGGTCAAACTTAGCACACATTAGGGCTCTGTGGATATTTCAGAAAAAAAGCAGGCAGGCCCCCCACTGGGCTATGAATTTGGGTCTTGGCAACTGACATGGAATAAAAAGCCCATCTCCTGAGAAAGTGTCTGCCTTAAGGGAGACTCATTCTGTCTGACCTCTGGCCCCTGGAGCAGCCAGGTTCCAGGGGAAGGGAGTCCGCCTCAGTGAGTCTCCACAGGGTAGCCACAGAACAGGGACAGCCTCTGGAAGCCTGTGGAGAGTCGGGCAGGGCTGCTGAAGGGCCCAGCCATAATTACAGAAAGCACTGAGAGCCCTGCAGCGAGGCCCACGTCACCTTTTAAGTCAGGACGAAAGCTGAAACCCCATCACTGTACAGTGACCAGAGAAAAGGGAGCATGCCCAGACTCCCTGACTCCCAGACGTAGGCTTTCCCTGGCCTTGGGCTGAGCATAAAAGAGCAAGCAGTACAGGTCCCACCAGGTGACCACAGGCCTCTCTCTGCTCCTTCCCACGTACCATTGTTATCGCACCACAGAGTTCACCCTCTGTTTCTTGGGTGTTTCTGTGCATGCCTGGAAAACGGATGATAAAAGAACTCCAGTTAGTCTCCTGGCTTCTAGACAGCTCCGGAAACTGGACTAGATAGATAGAGGAGGAGGAGGTGGAGCCTGCTGCTTGTGTGAGGTGTTGGGTTGTCTCCAGCTCTGTCTCTGAGCTGCTCTGCCCTGCCCTGCCCTGCCCTGCAGCATTGCCCCCCCACCCCCACCCCAGGACTCCTGCTGCCCCACGCTGCCCACCCTCTGCCTTTGAGGGACACCTGAATTCAGACATATGCTGAAGCACCCTGGTTGGGGGAGGTGTCTCCCCAGCAGACATTTTAACATTTCAGATTGGGAGAAAGTTATCGTCTTCTCTTTAATGTGGTGCCCTGGAATTTGGCTGGGTTTTGGCAGTGTGTCTAATTAGGAACAGCTGCCCCACACTCCTGTGGAGCTCATCGCTCAGTCTGTGGCACTGGTGTGTTTTTTAACACATCAGAGAACTGACTAAAATAGATGCTCCCACCTCCAGAATATTACAAACAAGACAAACTGATAAAAAATATAGTCTTGCAAAGGCAGGAAGAACCCTGATCCAGGAGTTAGGAGACCTGGGGCCTAGGCCCTGTTACTGTCTTCCCTTTCCCATGCCTCAGTTTCCCCATCTGTAAAATGTGGGGATTAGACTCCTGGTCACTGAGCCCTGCCTGTATGTTTTACGTTATGCACAAGCGCTGATCCAGAGCTTGGCTCCCACGAGGGGGTGTCAGGTTGCCAGAGCAGCTGCTGGAATTGGAAGTTGTAGACCCAGAAGTGGAAGTAGGTTCAGAGATTGGTGTTGAAACCATTTCAACACTCACGGAGGGTTGGCCTGTCACATCTCATTAACCAGTCCTCAGTCCCCACCCCTGTGGCTCTGGGTCTGACAAAGAGCAGCCTCAGATCAGAGAAGGAGGGGTCTTGCAGATGCGGCTCCAAGGGATCCCGTGGAAGTAGTACTTGACATGATAATAGTAACATTCACGGCACACTTTCTATGCCCTGGGCTCTGTTCTAAACATTGATGTCTGTGAATTCATGTCCTCCTCATAGCATTCTTCTGAGGTGGGGACTATTGTTGAGCCCACTCTAGAGATGAACAAACTGGGGCAGCTTGCCCCGCATCACCCGCTGGGCCAGGAATCAGGCCCAAGCAGTCTGGTGGGTCTATGTTGTCAGCCCCGCACTGTGCTGCATGTACCTGTCAGCCCATCTGGGGCCCATGTGGGCTGTTCATGGAGGGCATGCCGTTCCAGCCACGCAGCCCTTCCTGACATCGGCTGGGGCTCTCATGGAGATCTTAGTTCAGTCTACCTGCATCCCTGGCATTTTGAGCATGGATCCCAGGTAGCTGCACAACCCTGGGAGGGATCAGTTGGCCACGCCAAGCCTCAGTGATGGCTGAGGAGGGTATGCTGATGGGCAGTCAGGCACACCCACCACTGGCTAAGTAGAGGTTTCTTGGCTGAGAGGTGGTGGCAAGTCCTGGGACTGGGAGGCCTCTGCCCACCCTGTGATTTGGGACCTGGTTTGGCTTCCCAGACAAGGTTGGCTGGGAAGATTAGAGATGAGGGGCCTGCAGGTCAGCATCTGTCATTTCCAGCAAGGCTTCCACACATCTGTGCCAGCCTCTCCCCACCCAGCTCCACCCTGCCCAGAGGTTCTAATGCACCTCTTCTTCCAGACTTGTGGGGTGCCATCCTGCAGCAGTCAAGACTACCCACAAATCCACTTCCACCTGCCTCTAGCTCCATCTCCAACTGATCTACCCACCTTCCTCCATGTATGCCTCATGCTTCCTGGCCCCTGTGCCTTTCTCTCGGTTCTCTTCTCCACCAGTTGCTCATTTTCCCTGCCACGCCACAGTGCCATGACCTCATATCTAAATTCTTTAAGGCCCTCCCTGATTTCCTCCAACAGAAAGCTGTCTCTTAGTTCTCTGAGTTTGGATGTCACATCTGCTCTCTGTTAAGGAACCTGAGCCTTCTCTGTTTTGGCAGCTCCGGCCCCCTCTTGCCAGAGGACTCCCTGAAGGCCAGGACTGTGTCTCATTCATCTCTGTCTAGCTTGTGTGCTGGACATTCAGTAGATGCTTGGCCAGGTATGAGGCTGGGTAGATGCGGGTGCTGCTGGAGAATCACGGTGCACCAGGGGTGCTGGCTGATTGCCTTAGCCTCCCAGAGAGTCAAGCCAAGCCTCCCTTTTTCTCTTCCTGAAGGATAGGCAAGGAGATAAAAGGTTTCTTTTCTTCTGGTCTTCTTACTGGTAAAAGATACCATGAAGAGCATTTTTTTCTTTTTTTTTTTTAGTTGTGTGTCCATCTGCTTTTAAAATACAGATTTGAAGCTGTGTCCATAAAATAAGTGAATAAAGAAGACCAAAGAAGAATTGATGCCTTTGAATTATGGTGTTAGCAAAGAATATTGAATATACCATGGACCACCGGAAGAATGAACAAGTCTGTCTTGGAAGAAGTACAGCTAGAGTACTCCTTGGACATGTTATCAGGAGGGACCAGACCCTGGAGAAGGATGTCATGCTTGGTAAAGTAGAGGATCAGTGAAAAAGAGAAAGATCATCGACGAGATGGATTGACACAGTGGCTGCAACAGTGGATTCAAGCATAATAACAATTGTGAGGATGGCACAGGACCAGGCAGTGTTTCATTCTGTTGTACGTAGGGTCGCTATGAGTCAGAACCGACTCGTCGGCACCTAACAACAACAACCACAATAAAAAGAAATGCATATAATGTGTGTTAGAATAGGAGTCAAAATCTGCATGGTTTGGGGGTGAATCTGCCAAACACCTAGGCTAATATAGCAACTGCCATTAAGCATCAAAATTAGTTCTGAGCTTCCTGGTAGCCAAAGCAAAAAAAAGAAGGCTCAGAGTTGAACACTGGAGCAAAGTGTAGCTTGTTGTTTGTGGACTGGGAATCTCTGAGCCCCCGTCAGATCTCCTCAGGAGGCTCCTGCTTCACACTGTGCTCAGTCCTGGGTTTGTCACTCTAATGATCTCCTCCTCTTGCTTTCTCTGTCCTGCCACCAGCAGGATCCACAGTCCTTGGGCAGTACCCCTACCTAGCCCTCCTTGCTCTGTGCCCTTGGGGCAGTTTCTTCATCTGGAAATTAAAGGGGTTGAGCAAATCCTTTCCAGTTCTAACATTTCCTGATTATAAAGAAAGTGCTCTGTGTTTTTGTTCTTTCTCCATATGTAGTTCCACTTGAAAACCCTTTTCCTCCCGAGGTCAAACGAAATCCCCACCCTATCAATTTAATGTTTCTGCTTCCTGCCTAAGAGGCATGAAATCACAGCCTGCCACCTGATATTAAAGGTCATTCTCCATCAATTTGTAGATCGTGATGTCCAGATAACTTATGACTTAAAACATATGGTCACTGGCTCCCCTATTAGATCAGTCTCTGGACTGTCATGGATTGGTCTGGGAAATAAGGAGGCTGGTCTGGTCATTAGACAGAGAGCGATGTTCAGAGAGCTGGCCTGGCACAGTGGCCTGTGACTCCTGGTGAATCTTTCCCGGGAGAGAACATGTTCCCTAAATGGACATTTTTCTCAGGGAAAAGCAAGTGCTACCTAAACAGGTGTAGCTGCTGTAAGCCCAGCCTGCTGAAAATCATATTAACTTTCATGTGTTCCTGCCATAATTACATTTTTTTCTTTACTAGTGTCTTTATTCATTATTTAAAACAGCTTTCAAAAATACACAGTAACTTTTTACCTTCCTGTATCAGGTTTTCAGCTCTTTATCCATGTGTGTCTGTACTTACTACAGCACTGTCATCAGAGTTTAGATATTATGGGCAAAGTGTGTGATGCTGGTGTTCTCAGCAATTTCTAAACAAGGAGTAGAATTCCCTTTGGGGCACTGTTCACATGGCCCAGGACTTGTTTGGAAAGCCCACATTATATAGTTTATTCTCAACACATAAACAATCTTGTATTTTCCTTTCTAACTTAGCATAATTTCATGCATGCTTTTCCATGTAGCTATATAATCTTCGAATTTATCATTTTATTGGCTGCTTAATATTCCATCCATTTAACGCGCCATAATTTACTTAACTGTTCCCTATTGTTGGGGCCTTAATGAAAATTGGAATTCACCTTGTAATACAGGGAGAATCTCATTTTAATGATTACCATTATAACATCCCCTGTCCCAACTGCATGCCATTACTAACTCTGCGCCGGTAACATGCAAATGCTTTTGAAACAATAAATCCTGTGTGAGAGGTGCGTTCACAAGTCCCTCTGATTTAATAGCTAATCTGTTCACTGCACGTTTTCCTTTTAGTCTGGTATTTATGTAGACTATCAGCCTCGTCTGAATATTGTGTACTGCTAAACTGGATGCATGGGGCATATTATGCTAGGTGCTTTATCACTGTTATCAGGGACTTTCATAAATTAACTGGCATTTGGGGGATAAAGAGTGGTTTCTGGCTGTCAGTTCTCATTCATTTACCCCACCCACATTCACTAAGGATCTGTTTACAGCTAGGCTCCTAGCATGAGCAAGGCAGGCAGAAGGTACTCCTGATCATTGGGAGCCCTCAGAAGAACATCTGTGAGGCACTTTGTGGTGCACTTACAGTAAATGGTGATTCACATAAAAAGAGCTTTGTAAACTGTAGAGTGCACGTTAGGGGTTGCTGGTCCTGCTTGTGAAGTAGGATGAAGAGGAAGTCGGTTTTCCCGGATCGTGGCCTTACCAGCTGCACTCCTGAAATCCTCTCCTTGGAATTCTCCAAAGGCAAAAGGCTAGACTGTGCTCCTCAGAACCACAGCAAGAGTGGTGAGGATGAAGATGACCCTGCAGAGCAGGAAAGGTCAGGTCAGGTGGTTTGGTGATTTACAAAGTTGCCAACAGTACTTTACATTTGGCCTTCACCTTACAGTGACAAAGTCCTACCTTTTTATAGCTCTTCCCTTCTCTTTTCCTCTTCCTTCCTCAGTATAAAGAGAAGCATAATCCTCAAAAGTTAGATCCACTGAAGTTGTGTTTTGCCAAAGTATGAGGCACCTTCTCACCGGGGGCTTGATTTTTGGTGTCCTGAGAACCGTGCAGTGAGAAAGTTTTTCCTTTGACTTCTCTCCCTAGAAAAAAACAAACCAAACCAGTTGCTGTCAAGTCAGTTTTGATTCATGGCAACCCCGTGTGTGTCAGAGTAGAACTGCAGTCCATAGGGTTTTCAGTGGCTCATTTTTGGCAGTATATCACTAGACCTTTCTTTCGAGGCATCTCTAGGTCTACTCAAACTTCCAGCCTTTCAGTTAGCAGCCAAGCTCATTAACTGTATCACCCAGGGACTCCTCTCTCCAGAGAGAGACAGAGACACAAAGAATGTCTCGTAGTTGCCAAAGAAAGTGTCTTAAGTTTGGTAGTTTCCCCCGTCAGCCTGCCAACACTTGCTGATCTCTTTTCAGCGGAGAGAAGGCAGGCCTTGGGCTGGGCCTCCCAGGAGACAGTAGTCCCTGGCTAGTTGGTTTTGTACTCATGTGTTTCTTTTTATATTTATCATCTTATTTGTTTTGGCAAAGACTAATGCTTTATGGGGTGGTGATATAAAGTTTCCTTTTTAAAATGAGTTTATTTAATTTTAAAAGTGAGGCAACATATACAGAAATGGTAAATAGTAGCACAGGTGGTACTCGGAAACAGCAATAGTAAGGAAGGCGGTATGCAGCTAAGTGACATCGGGAGACATTGCAATAAAGTTATTTAATGCAAATACAAAGATCAATGCTATAGCATTCAGTTTTATCAGGCGTGTGTGCAGGGTAGGATTTTTGTTATCCCTTTGAGCTGGCCTGGGGTCATAAAGCCCAGCCTAAGAGCAATGTTCTTGTTGGAAAAGGATGACACCATTCATTTGTCAGCTGCTCCTGCTGAAGACATATAACTCCTGTATGCTCCCAGCATATGCCATTGGAACTCTGGTTTTAGGAATGCTCAAGATGAAGTTTAAGCACTTTGCTCTCATGGCCCTCTGTTGGTCTAACCCTTGTGGTTTCAAGTCTCGCCTCCGCTGTCACCTCCGTGGGCCTGGTGCTCCAGCAAACATGGGCAGGGACCTGTCCTTTCGCTGCCTTGCCTTGCTTGCCCTGGCCCTGCCCTTCCTGGAGTGCCCTTTCCTCTCCGTTTCCCCCTTGTCCGAGTGTTCAGCTCGAATGCCTTCTCTTTTTCCTTCTGCCCTGCCGCTCACAGGGCACAGAGCCCCCTTTGCCACCTTGTGTTATGGTGGTGTAGATATGTGCAGTAGGAGTCCTGGTGGCATGGTGGTTAAGCACCCGGCTGCTAACCGAAAGGTCGGCAGTTCAAATCCACCAGCCGCTCTGAGGGAGAAAGATGTGACAGCTTGCTTCTGTAAAGATTAAAAAAAACCAAACCCATTGGTGTCGAGTCAATTCCAACTCATAGCGACCCTATAGGGCAAGGTAGAACTGCCCTATAGAGTTTCCAAGGAGTGCCTGGTGGGTTTGAACTGCCAACCTTTTGGTTAGCAGCCGTAGCTCTTAACCGCTACGCCACAAGGGTTTCCTCCGTAAAGATTACAGCCTTGGAAACCCTATGGGGCAGTTCTACTCTGCCCTTTAGGGTCACTGTAAGTTGGAATAGACTCAACGGCAGTGGGTTTTAGGCAAGTATGTATCTCTTCTGGCAACAGTGGGCCTCCTAAGAGCAGACCCTGCAGCCAACTCCCTGCCTTCCTCAGCCCCCAGTACAGAACCTGGTGCACAGTAGGTTTTCATAATCCAGGCAAATAAAGTTTACCTGTTTGACTAGAAAGTACCTGGTTTTAGCATTCTAGCCACCCGTCTCTAGCTACCACTGGAATGATCAGCGGCTGGGATGAGTGTCTCCTTGCTGTCTGGGGCCTCGTCTAGACAGGCAGTTACCCCTCAGCCCACACCGGAGCTGGCCATGGCATCCTTTCCAGAAGATTATGAGCCTTTCCTTCCTTATTCAAAAATGAAACCTGACAGCTGCTGTGAAATCCCTCAGATGTCCTCAGTCTGATAGGAAGCTGGCAGGCCGAGGGGAGGGGGAGGTAGAGAGGCATGAAAGGGGTCACTCAGGGTTTAGGGGGAGAAAATAGCACCCTCAGGTCTGCTGGGGAGCTCTTTGCTTTCAGTTCTTTTAATTGAATCTGGGGGCTAGGTGGGAACTTGAGGATCATTTGGTCCAATCTCCTCAGTTTACAGACAGAAAATGAAAGTCCGGAGAGTGCGGGGAACTGCCCTAGTGGGGACACCCTCACTTTTCTGGAAAGCAAGCAGGGAGAGCGCTGTGTGCCTGGGTTGATCTCAGAACACACAGGAACATCACTTCTGAGGCCTGTCCTTTAAGACTGAGATTAACTAATGGAAGGAGGCATTGAGACTTCCTGTTCTGCCGTGAGGTGTGAGAGTCTGCGATCTGTGTGAGCAAGCCTGGCCTAGTGAGAGCAGAACAGTGCCTCGGGGGCAGACGGGCAGTAAGCAGAAAGAAGCCTGTCCTCACCTCCATAACTGCTGAGCTCTGAACTCCTGCGGGTGCTACCTAGCAGAGATCCGAGACGAGCAAGTGTGTGCTTCACATCATTACATTTCTGCTTCCTTCCTCTTTGCCTGCAGAATTTCAGAGGCAGGAAAGCGTCCGGTCTGAGCACAAAAGCATCCAACTATATGACACCCCTTATGAACCAGATGGCCAGAGTGTCGACTCCGACTCTGAGAGCGCGGTCAGCCTCCGGCTGCGGGAGAGCAAGCTGCCCCAGGATGACGACAGGCCCGCTGACGAGTACGACCAACCGTGGGAGTGGAACCGAGTCACCATCCCAGCTCTGGCAGGTAAGGAGCCAGTGGCCCCACTCAGAGGCAGCTGGCTGACCTGCACTCAGTACTCACCTTGGATCAAGGCAGTGAGTACGGAGGGCCCAGCTGGCCCTCAGGACAAACTCTGAGGGTTGACTCTATAATCCAGTTGTTGTTGTTAGATGCTCTGGAGTCCATTCTGACTCATAGTGACCCCATATGACAGAGTAGAACTGCCCCATAGGGTTTTCTAGGCTATAATCTTTATGGGAGCAGATCTCCTGTGGAGCTGCTGGGTGGGTTTGAACCAGGAACCTTTGGGTTAGCAGCTGAGCACTCAGCCCTTGCACCACCAGGGCTCCTTATAATCCAGTTGAGCTATTACTTTTTCCTAGTACAATTGGGCCCCTCTAAATGAGATTCTTTTTTTTTTTTTTTTTTTTAAAGATGGATATCAGTTTCAGAGATGATGAGGGTCCCAGCAGAAAGGGGGAAGTGGGGGAAGGGAGGCCAAGCCAAGCAGAAATTCTGGGTCTGGGTTCCAATCTCCCCAGTCTTCAGAGCTGTGCCAGGTGCCCTTGTTGTCTGACTCTGTCTTGGTCCTGTTGCTGTGTTCTAGCTCATAAAGCCAGGATTTCAGATTTCCAAAAGAACTTTCTAAGAGACTTAAGAGAAAGCTAGTCTGCAGAACAGCTCCTATTGGGCCTATGGAGGCCAGTGATTCGGTCCTGTCCTGCATAGCCTCCAGGGCCGCCGCGTTTCCTGCCCAGCTGCCACAGGAGCCCCTTGCAGAACAGACACATGTATAATCTCAGGGGCTGAGCCAGCCCCTCCCCTTATCCTAGAGAGTCCCTGCAAGGACCCAGTGCCTCCTCTCTTCCTCACACTAAGACTGTTTTCTAGAATCGGGGTATCCAGTCCCAGTGTCCAAACTCCTTTCCCACAGGCCTTTCGGGAAGCAGTCTGGCCACATGGGTCACAAGCCTTAGGCTTATGTTCACACCCTCTGATTCTAATTCCATCCCTTAGACTCTCTGCCAAGGCTATGATCTGAAACTTAGAAAAGGCACTGTTTATGGTCATGAAAAACCAGGAACAACCTGAATGCCTAGCAGTCAGAATTGGTTGGATTTTTGTGCATCCGTGTGGTGGAATATTGTGCAGCATTCAAAAGTGATGTTTACAAAGTGCTTATAAGAACCGAGGGAAGTGCTTACGTTTAATGTTAAGAGGCAAAAAGCCAGCTGCAGATTATTTTTTAATGCATTTAAGGGTCCACACATGCAAAACAAGAAGACATTGAGCAACTCATTTAATGCTTACCACATTGAAGGTCAAAAAGGGAAAGGTTTTATTTTTAAATTGTTTAAAATTCATTTGCCTTAAATCTCCCCTTTTTTCATGCACAACTAGACCTTTCCCCCTCTCTAACCCCAACAGTGAGGCCTCTGCCCTGCTCTGCCCTGCCCCCTCCCCAGCCCCCTCCCCAAACCCCTTAATTGGCCTTCTAGTGACAACAATATTCTACTCCCTGGACATAGCATGCTCTGTGCTAGTCCCATTCTTTCCACCTCAAATACTCTTCCTGGACGTATCCCAAATGGCAAACTCCTGTGCCTCCTTCAAGGCCCAGCTCAAATGCTGCTCTCTCCATGAGCCCCCACTGGTACATAGCCATGCATCCTGCAGGCTTCCTTGCAGCATCTCAGGGCCTGTTGAGTTTCCTGTACATGTGACTGGTGGAACACTCCTCACACCATGTCAGTTAGTTTTGTAGGTGTTGCCTCGCCTGCCAGGCTATGAGCGCCTCAAGGACACCTTGTCTCACCATATTCCAGCGCCTGACCAAGAGTCAGAACAGTCATGTGGCTGAAGGCCCTTGGCCACCTCAAGTCTCTCCCATGCATTTTACAGCCTCCTGTCTTCCCCTGTGGGAGAAAGATGTGGCAGTCTTGCTTCTGTAAAGATTTACAGCCTTAGAAACCCTACAGGGCAGTTCTGCTCTGTCCTATGGGGTCGCTGTGAGTCGGAATCAACTTGACGGCAACGGGTTTGATCTCATTCGTCTCTTCCCCTGGCACAAGGGAAACCAAGAACTGTCCTCTACCATGGCTAATCAGAGGCTGTGCTCCCCTCAGGTGGGTGTGAGATGAGGCACTCTTTGCAAACACTAATTTGATTATAGGGCTGGAGGGCCTGTGACGTGAGATAGTACTCCAGGCTGGTGTGAGTATCAGCCTCCTCTGGAGTGGCCACTTTCACATCACTCAAGGGCTCTTGCTGCCTTTGATACTAGTCTAGGCTGGCGCCTTGTTGCTGAAAGGGTGGTCCCTGGACTGGCAGCATGGGCCTCACCTGGAGCTCGTTAGAAATGCCGGTTCTCAGGACCCTTCCAGACCTGCAGAGTCAGAATCTGCTTTAGCAAGCTCCCCAGGTGATTCGTGTTCAAGTGAGAAACACTCACCCTACAGGCTATCATCACTTCATACGGCGCTCAGGCCAGAACTCGCCCACTTTTGTCCAAGGGTGGTTTTAGAAGGTCTCTTTAGAAAGGTAGAACTGCCTCAGAATGCGTTTCTGAGCCCACAAGATCCATTTGGACCTGGATTTAGATCACTGAGTTGCTCCCACCGGTGTCATTACAGGTCTGATACTAGGCTCAGTGTCAGGGATGGATTACCCAATAAGCAAGGTATGCATGGGCTTACCTGTGTGTAAGCCCGTGCATACCCTGCTTACTGCTTAATCCTCCCCTGCTCAACATCGTGTCCACATCTGTGTCTCATCAAGTTGCTTAATCTTTTTGTGTCCTCCTCCAGGGCACGTACCGGTTGTGCTTGCCTGGAGAAGCTTGTAACTCAGTTCAGATTCCTAGGGCATAAAAGGGGGAGGCTATCTCAGTCAGGGGCTGGAGGGATTCTGTGGTTACCAGCCTTTAGTCATGACCACAGGCAGGCCACTCCCCATGACTGTGGACAGTCTTCTGGATGCAAGTGAGAAGCACGCTTATTATTTCCTGTGCCCTAAGTGAAGATAGAAGGAGCGTTGATGGCACAATGGCTGCTAACCAAAAGGTCCGTGGTTCATACCCACAAGCTGCTCTTCAGGAGACAAGACCGGGCAATTTGCTCTCCTAAGGATTACAGCCTGGGAAACCCTATGGGGCAGTTCTACCTTGTCACATGGGGTCGCTGTGAGTCAGAATTGACTCAAAGGCAACAACAAAACGAGTAGAGATGGAGTGAGAGGTGGATGGGCCACCTTTCAGGTAATGAGGACAAGTTAAAGAAGCTGGATGGGATTGCTAAACCCCGTATCACAGTGCAGCTGCTCAGGAATGGAGGAGGACGTTCCCACCCGACTTGGAATTGTGTGTGCATATGTGCACATGTGTGCACGCATTTAAACAAGTTGTTGGTGTTGTCGGCGAGCAAGGCAGTGCCTGGCTAGGCCCCATCCTCCTTGTCAAGTGCCTGTTGGAAATTCCCCACATGGTTTTCTCTATTCCCTTGAGCTCTCTGCAATGAGTTCTGGAAGCCTTGGGTGCAGGATCCGTAGCTGGGAAACGTCTGTGTGAGATGAAGTTGGTTGGGTATATTTGTTTTCATTTCTTTTCACCCCTCAGATTCCCTGGATGAGAAAACCTGGATAGAGAACTTTTTCAGTGTTTTCAAATTTCTAAAGGGCTGTGGTGGGTCAAAGGTGTGGAGTATGGCCTGGGAGACCCCAAAGGACAGAGCTGGGCCCACCAAAGGGGGAGTCACAGGGAATTAAGATCAGGTAAATTGTAAGAATTCCACTTAGCCCTGAATATATCCTAATGAGTTCCCCATCACTGGAGGTGTGCAAGCAGATTGGTTGTGGCAGGATGGATAACAGTGGGCTTCACCCAGCAGTAGGGCTGGCCTGTGGTGACCTCCAGGCCACTTCCATGCTTCATTCCATCAGGAGCCCAGTGTGCTGGCCAGAGGTGGGAAAAAGGGAGGACCTTTGAATTACCTAGATGATTCCATCTATGAAGCACAAGTGCCTTTCACCTTCGAAAGTGCTGTCCTGTGTTGCATTTGTGAAAGAGGCCTTTCTCAAAGGGACATTGTGGTGTTCCCCAGGGAAGTAGCCCTCCTTGTCTGTGCTCCTACGTGCCCTGGCTCGGCCAGTGCCTCCAGAATAGCCTTCATGGAAGTCGGCCACGTACGCTTCCCTTCTAGGTCATACTCGGGGGGGCTTGCAGCTTCAGGAAGGTTCGACTGTCACTTCCTATTGTCATGAAAACAGCTATTGCATGGTGTGAGGTGGTCCTAGTTTCTTGAAAATCAAAGTCTTCCCTCTGTCTCCATTCTATGGCCATTAATTAAGGGTTTGAGGAGTGGATGGATGAGAAATACTGTAAGCTCTCTGAAGAGTCCTAGGCCTTTATGGCCTGCCCCCCTGCCCCCCTCCAGAAAGCTGCTCCTGGCCTTCACCAGTGCCCCATCCTACACCAGTTGCCCATGTTGGATCCCAGCCCAGGACAGATGCTGGTCAAGTTTCACAGCTGGCTGTGTGGAGCAGGCTGCAGCCCTCTACCTTCATGGAGAGATGGTGTGGCTCTCATCAAGCTGTTAGCTCCTTCCCAGCCCAGAGAGACACCTGCCTTCCAGAGCTGGCTGGAGTCTGTTCGCGGCGTCCTTTGAATCACCCCCTGGGAGTCTTTATAGCAACAAATTACATGACCAGCAGGTGGGTCTAGAAATGGCTCTCCTGCCCTGCTGCCAGCCCCCACCCTGCCAGATGCAGCTCTGGGGGCACATAAGGCCTGTGTGACCAGGTGAGGAGAAGCCTCAGATAATATCACAGTCTTGGGGCAGCGCAGGCTGGGGTGGAAGGTCTGACCCTTGGGCTTGTCATCTGTGGTGATGACTGGTGCCTCTGTGGCTCTGGACCAAGGCCCTGATTGTGAGATGACAGGTTACACCTCCACAGGAGTAGCCCATATGAGGAGGGGCCCGGGGCAGGGCTGCGGAGCTGGGGTGGATAACCTGGAAAAGCAGACCCACGATGGGGGAGGCACGTAGATTGTATCTTCCCATCTCTGAAGGGCCGTCACGAGGTCGGGGATTGGACCTGTCCTGGGGGCCTGCAAAATGAGGCCAGGTGTACCCACTGTAGAGGGTCCTGGTGAGAGTACTGACAAGATCGCTGACATTTACTGAGCACTTCCTGTGTGCTGAGCACTTTGTGTGCATTATCACCCTTGATCCTCACGACAACCCTGCAGGAGATTAGTTTCCTCATTTTACAGATGAGAAAACAGGCCTAAGGAGGAGTAACTTGCCTAGCGTCCCACAACTAGTCAGTGGCAGAGCTTGGATTTGAACCTGCACACGCTGACTCCAGAGCCCACGCCCTAAACCTAGTCAGATGCCTGACCTCCCTGAGCTACCCAAGATGCTGCATGAAATATGGCTTGCCTTTCCTCTCCCTTGCGCTGATTCCTCCCTGCATCTACAGCTGGTATGATACGTACTGGGCTGTATGTCCCCTCTTGAATGGTTTCAGCTGAGGATTCTGTAGGAAACAAAGTACCTAGGTTCGTGCCTACATGGGGGTGACCAGTGTCATCCTACAAGTTGGCCATGTTCTGCCATTACTCAGCACATAGAGGGGCTCCCACCCCATACCACATGGGGAAACTGAGGCCCATGGGGGAAAGGAAACTACTAAAGACCTCACAGAAGAGTTAGGCAGGCCATACACAGAGGATGGTTCAGTGCTTACTTATAATCCAATGAGTAGAGTTAAAAGGTTCATCTTTAATTACTTGCAGTTGGCCTCTGAGAAGTAAGCACTTGATCGAGGAGTCAAATGGCAAGAGAGTTTAGAAAGGAGGCCCTTGAGACCTTTTTGAGAAACAAAATCATTTTCATTTGCAGCTCACCATCTGAAGATTTGTCTTGATTGAAGTTACTTTTTAGGCAATGTCCTGGGCTCAGCCAGTGACAGGTCTGCCTCCCAGCAGAGATAAAAGACAGACAGATGACTCAACCCATACTCAACATAGTTATTTTGAGCACTTGTCTGTCTTCCCCACTGGTTCCTTGGCAGGTTTCTATGCCCTAGAAAGCTGAGGATGGTGTCTGGCATGCTGAAACCCAACGGGGCAGTAGAAGGAGTCAGACAATCCCAAGTTCACATACCAGCGCCACTACTCACCAGCCGCAAGACCTCAGACAGTTGGTTTGATCTCCCTGCGTCTCAGTTTCCCCATCTGTAAAATGGGAAGTTGCATCTTTGTCACACTGGACTTCTGTGATGATCAAGGGGAAAGATCTGGATGAAAAGACTTTGTAAGCCATAAGAGTCATGCACGTAAGAATTGTTATTGCTGTTCAGGGAAGGCTTGCTTTAGTAAATTTAATTTGGTATGAAAACAATGTTGCATAAAGAGGTATTTAAAGGGCACAGAAGACCCATTTAGGAAGCTTATTCCCATTTATGCCTGGCATTGAGAAGCATGGATGGCGTGGAGAGCAGGCTTCTGTAGGGAATCTCAAGTCTCCGTTCCAGCAGTAGTTCTAACCATGAGCCCCTCGGGTCTTCCAGTCTCCATTTGTTCCCTCCTGAGGGCTGGGTCACTAGCTCCCTGCGTGTGAGAGGGTCCCTTTTCTCTCTGCCACCTCCTTCCCCACTCTAGGAATGATCTGTTTGTGGGCTGGCTGGTTTGCCAGTTGAGAGTGCCTCAGAATCACCTGAAGAAAGTGTGAAACAGATTGCTGGTCCCACCCACAGAGTTCCTGATTCAGTAGGTCTGAGGCAGGGCTTTGAACTGGCTCATTCTGGTTCAAACCGCTGCTGAAAATTTGCATTTCCACTCCAGATATACTGAATCAGAATCTACATTTTAACAAGATCCCCAGGTGATTCTTATGTATAATAAATTTTGAGAACCGCTGCTCTACTAGTGGTTCTGAGACTTGGTCCCTAACCAGTATCATTAGCATTGCCTGGGAACTTGTTGGAAATGCAAATTATCAGTAGGGGTTTGAAAAGACTCAGTTGTGGTTGGGCATGAGAATTTGCATTTCTAACAAGGTATACCAGGTGATACTGATGCTACTGAACTGGGGACCACACTTTGAGAACCACTGGCGTAGGGCTTACTGAGCTTACTGAGTGTTAAGTGTTCTATACGTTAGGTGTTGGGGTAGGGCTAGGGAGGGGTGATCACAGGTCAACTCTGGTGATACCACTTTCATCTCCTCCAGGAAGCTTTCCCTGACATGACCAGCGCCTTTCCCACCCTCATCTGGTTGGGCTGGGGCCCCTTCTCTGTGCTCCTACCACACTCTGTGCATTAGTATATTCCAGAACAGCCAGATGTACACTTATTAATAATGTAAGCTTGAGAGGTGCTAATTTTATGGTGTTTACCCCTTAGCCAGGAACCCTTGAGTTTTGACACCTTTCTAGCCTCATTAGGTAAGGCTAAAAGGGTAGAGAAATGGAAAGTAAGGTCCTAGGTATGTTTATTTCCTAAAGAATTGTGAGTCATCTATGAGCCAACTCAACTGACTAAAATAATCCTATTAAGCTAGTAAGGAAGAAGAGGGGAAGGTCAGGAAATTAACATTATTGACCACCCATTATGAACCTCTGGGGCCCTGGTGATACAGTGTTTAACAGCAATGGCTGCTAATCAAAAGGTCGGCAGTTCAAATCCACCAGCTGCTCGTTGGTAACCCTGTGGCACAGCTCTACTCTGTCCTATAGGGTCACTATGAGTCAGAATCAACTCGACTGCAACAATTGGTTTGGGTTTATAATCTGGGAAGTGTTAACCCTATGAAGCCCTGCAAGGTGGATGTTGTTTCTCCCATCACACAGTTGACAATACTGAGGTTCAGAGAGGGTGAGTGACTTGCTTGCAGTCACACAGCTCATAAATGGCAAAGCCATTGCTCTTGCTGTTTGCACTGCTGTGTTGACATGAGCATAGGAAGGACTAGCTTTAACGGTGCCTTCATCTTGAACCAGTGTGAAATGGGTTTGGTTATTGTTGATGCAGAACCACTGAGCCCACTCCATCTTGACCTCATAACTTGTCACTGTCACCGTCAAACACAAACACTGTGAAGCTGGTGACACTGGTGTTGTGCTCATCAGGACACTAAGCCAGACTTGCTGTTCCCACCAGCCCATGACTCATCCTTCGGTGCGAAGAATAAACAGGCTCAGCCTCTGTGGAACGCTCCTAGGGGAATCTCAGACCTGGCCCCCACCTGACGTGCCCAGCTGCATGCCACTGCCTCCCCACCACCAGCTCTACCCTCCTCCTCACAGTTGGCTCCACTCGTTCCCGTGATGCTTTCTGCCACTTGCATAGCTTCCCAGAATACCTTGGGCCTGTAAGGAAATTAACAGTTGTGCTGGTACTCGAAGCTTTTTGCTATGTAATGAGTAACAGTTGTAATTAATGTTTAACACGTGTGAACAGCAGGTCTGCTGAGAAAAGGGGGTTTAAAAGAGAACTGAGATCACTGGCTTCCTTTAGCTAATATGTTACTGAGGGACAGGTTTTTCCGGTTTGTGTTTCTGTTTGACATATGAATTCATTTAGTAACCTAAAAGAAATGAAAAATGCCAACCTTAATAGCTTTGGCTCATCTGCTGATTATATTAATAGATAGAAATGTTCCTTCAAGTATCTTTGTCTCCTGTGTAGGGGAAAAAGCAGGGCTTAAAACTGGTTTTTTCTGGTTTGAACCCCTACTGAGAGTTTTCATTTCCACCCTACCCCCCCCCCCCATATACTGAATCAGAATCTACATTTTAACAAGATCCCCCAGGTGATTCTTATGTATAATAAATTTTTAGAACCACTGCTCTAGTAGTGGTTCTCAGAATTGGTCCCTAACCAGCAACATTAGCATCACCTGGGAACTTGTTAGAAATGCAACTTCTCAGCAGGGGTTCAAACCAGAACAGAACTGGTTAGAAGCCCTGGGAAAAAGAAAGAAAAAAACCCACAAAGACTTGATAAAATCTCTCCTAGCTCTTCTGTTTGGCAAGTCAAAGATGTCCAACTGGACAGAGATTTTTAAGCTCCACAAGGTTAGAGACCCTGCCTGCCTTGTTTGCACTTGTGTCCCCATCTAGCACAAAATAAAACTGGCACCTAATAAGCACTCAGATATTTATTAATTATTGGATAAATCAGCTCTCAGGAAAACCAATCCTGGGTTCTTGGGGCGGGGGAGTGGGGGGAACTGCATTAGAACCTACCTAGAGATGGTTTGTTTTCACATCCATTCTTTTAGGATGTAAACCTGTCTCCTCTCCAGGTGAGGTCTGAGGAGCCCTGCAGGGGAAAGGGGCAGTAGTAATTGACTGTTGACTGCCGTGGTTGCCACCTCTGGTCGAACTGCCAGTGAGAAGCTGGAAGTGTGTCCCTGTCTGAGGATTTGCCTGGTTGCCATGTTGGAGGTGGGGAAGACTGGCATGTCAGTTAGTGGCAGGCAGCTGTGAAAGAGCCATGTCTGTAGCCAGCCCCTGGCTTGTCCCCTCTGTCTGTCTTCTCTCACTGCTGCCTGCTCTGAGGCAGCAGCAGGAACACACAACTGAGCCGGGTCTTTGGTGGGGATGGGGAGATGCATTTCCACAAATGCCCAGCCTGCTTTGTGCAGGTCCTCTGAGGCTTTGGGGAGGGGGGAGTCACTTTATAGGATTCTAAATAAGTGTCTGTGGGTGTCTGGGTGTCTGCGTGGGAAGCTATCAGAAGACACAACTGCAGCCTATGTGAGGAGGCCTCCTCCATCTGTCTAGCATGGCAGGTGGGCCTGGCCTAGGACTAGCAATGTACATAAGAAGTCAGGTGCTGGATGTAAACCAGAGACCAGAAGAACTAGATGGTGCCCGGCTACCACCAGTGACTGCCCTGACAGGCAACACAACGGAGAGTCCCTAATGGAGTGGGAGAAAAAAGTGTGGTACAGAACTCAAATTCTACTAAAATGACCAGACTTAATGGTCTGAGACTGGAGGGACCCCAGAAGACATGGCCCGCGGACTCTCTGTTAGCCCAGAACTGAAACCATTCACGAAGCCAACTCTTCACACATAGATTAGGCCAGACTGTAAGACATAAAATGATACTCGTGAAGAGTGTGCTTCTTAGCTCAAGCAGATACATGAGATTAAATGGGCAGCTCCTGTCCAGAGGCGAGATGAGAAGGCAGAGAGGGTCAGGAGCTGGTTGGACACGGGAAATCCAGGGTGGAAAGGAGGAGTGTGCTGTCACATTATAGGGAGGAGCAACTAGGGTCACATAACAACGTGTGTATAAATTTTTGTATGAGAAACTAACTTGAACTGTAAACTTTCACTTAAAGCACAGTTAAAAAAAAAAAAAAGAACCCAGGTGTCGGAGCATGAGGTCTGGATTGAAGTCCCTGTGCTGCTGCTTGCTAGGGGGTGACCTGGAGCAAGTTGCGTCACATATCTGTGCTTTTGTGTCCTCGTCCATAACATGGGGATGGTAATAGGCACTGCCTCATTGAGTTGTTTGGAGAGCCCCATGAGGTCATCCATGTGCAGCGCTTGGCCGGGAGTCAGGGCACAGCACAAGTGCAGTAGATGTTGGGTTTTGGTATCGCTGCTGTTACTGCTGTTATTTTTGAGAATGGATTACATGGTAGGCTGACTTAGGCTGAACTTGTTAGAAGCCCCCAGGATCCAGGAGAGCTGGGTTCAAGTCCCAGTTCAAGTGTAGCAGTTGACTTCATGCAAGTCAGTCTGTTTTCTGGACCCTGGTTTCTCATCCGTAAAATGAGTCATGAAGGTGCAGATGGCTTCCTTTGGCAGTTGTAAGTCCTCTGCATTTAGAGTATTGAGTCATTTTCATCAGGATTTATCCTTAGGTTTCCTGTAGCTGAGCAGCAGCCCCTGGGGCAGGGTCTTTGCACCAGGCAGTGGTGTCCCTGTTCCCCATGTGGGATGCACACATAGGAGCATAGAGCCACACGCTCTTCTGCCAGCCCCGCCTTCCAGCCCAGGCCTGGGTGTACACGTGTGGACAGAGTTCCTGGAACCTGGGCTTCGGCCCAGCGCCTGCCTCACAGCCTTCCCGGTGACCTTTCTCGGGGGAGTCGCCAGCCGCCTCCCCTCACAATGAGGACCTCTGTTCTCGGGCACCTCCCACACCAGGTGGCAGCTCAGTGCCCTGGGGCCCGCGTGTGTCTCTGAGGTGAACACAGAGGCCTCTTGTTGGCAATCCTGGAAACGCAAACCAAACATTTGCTGAGCTGGATATTGCCTTACAACCTGACAGAAGAGAGCTTGCACTCACCAGGCAGGCAGAACAGAAAGGGAAATCGAGGCCTGCTCTTGAACTGGAAGGAGAAGGGGGCTTCACTCTCTGGCCTCAGTAAAATGGGAATACTGCTCATCTTGCGTGCTTGTGAGGATCAGATGAGATGACGTAGTATGCATGTTTTGAAAGCTGAAACAGCAGAGGGTCGTCTTGCTGGGAACAGAGTTGTCATCTAGACGTGTTCATGCATTGTTGTGAAAGGTGGCATTTTCATAGATTCTCAGGATCATGTAGCCCAGCCCCCTTCCCCAAAGCAGTGCACAGTCTCCCCTCCTGGTGCCCTTCTGGGGGTTCACAACCACACAGGGTAGCAGTCCCCTCTGTACCTCTCCACCCCTGGCCTGCTCCAGCTTTTCTCCAGCCCAGAGTCCCGGCCTGGCTGTTGACAATATGGAGGAATCAGGTACCAAGGATAGCTTGGAAGGGGAATCTTTTGACACCTTGATTCTGCTCTCTGTGCCCTTGTTTCTTCAGAATAATGTGACATCCATGAACAAACACTGGGTCTGGAGAATTCTCCAGGCTCCTCGTCTTCAGCTCCATATGGCTTACAGACATGGCCCATATTTATTTCAGGTGCATCCATGGAGGGGCCCAGGAAGCCTCTTCATACACTGAAACTCTGTACATACAATGTCTTGTTTTTAATCATTCTAATCCTCTTTGCCTCTGCTTAAAGAAGTCTGTGTCCTATACTAGAGACCTGGGAACGTCTTGACTCCAAACCTGCCAGAAAGAGGCAGAATGTTAGTGAAGCCAGTAGCTGGACTGTCTGAACTTGGAGAGCATTGCAGGCCTCACCTGTGGCCAAGGCCATGGGCCCCTTGGCTCGCCTCCAGTTCCCACTGCATGATCTCTATCTCCTGGGGTCACTGTCCACACCCTGAGTTAGTGGTCAAATTACTCGACCACGCTGGGTCTAAGTTTTGAAAACGTGGACAGTCACAGCACCTGCCTTGTAGGGCCACAGTGAGGGTTAGAAGAGAACAGCCACGTGAGGTCCTCAGCGCAGTGCCTGCCCAAGAACAGGAAGCACCAAGTAAAGGTTAAGTGATTTTTCAAAATGGTTTTAAAATAATTTGAGGAAGGAGTCTAGCTCCGAAGTTTCCTTTCTTGACTAATGAATGGAAGTTTTATGGTCCTGGTGGGCTGGGTGGAGAGTCATTTGTTCAACAGATATTGAGCACCTGTTATGTATCAGGCACTGTTCTAAGCATTGGGGATCCTGCCTTGAACAAAACAGAGTAAAATGTCCTGTCCTCTTGGAGCTTCCAGTCTAGTCAGGAATTCCAGGAGTGGTCAGGGAAGAGGAAGGTGGTTTTTGATACCAGGCACTTTATATTTTTGGGTACATGAGCGTGAATTGTCCTGAGCACGGATGTATGACCATGTGGATGGGGAGGGTGAGGACCACCATTTTACAGGGGCCCAAATGGACTTTGATCCATCATCTGTTACTAACCACCTCCACAATCCCTTCAGGTATAGGTATTGCCAACACCTTTTACAGATGAGGCAGCTTAGGCTCAGAGAGGTTTAGATACTTGCCCAAAGTCATACAGTAAATGGCAGAGATAGGATTCAAACCCAGATCTTCCTGACTCCAAAGTTCATGCCCTTTTTCTAATGCTGAGCTGCTTCACTTCCTCCATTCCCTGACCTTGTTTCTGTCCATCAACCATTCACTGAGCCAGCTGCATGCCAGATGAGGGGAGGGTCAGAGAAGGCTATGCCAAGTACTGAAGTAGGTTTGGGGCAGACAAGATACTAGAGAGGGAAAAGAGAAAATCAATCCCAGTCGCTGCCCACACAGAACACCCAGGCTGATTGGGGAAGAGTGGTCTGGTGCCCATTCAGCTACAAGAGCTGTTGTGCCAAGTGCTATGAGCCCTGCGAAGAGGGAGAGGTTGGTTCTCAGCAGGGGGATCAGGGGCAGCTCTACAGAGGGCAAGTTCGCCTCTGAGTGAGGCACAGCTCTGGCCTGAGAAAGGAGGGCCTGAGAGTGGCGGGTGTCGGAGCCCCAGTGCTAGGCTCACACCTCAGCCCTGCACTCAGCTTTGAGACGCTGGAGGAGTTCTTCCTTACCCTCCCTCTACACCCCCATTTCCTCCTCCGTTACCACATGCAGGGGTATTGTGAGGGTGAGAGTAACGCAGAGCATGGGGTGTTGTCTCTGTCGTTGGCAGGGACTGGACTTCAGGGCTAAAAACCCAAAACCAAACCTGTTGCGGTTAAGTCAATTCCAACTCATAGCGACCCTATAGGACAGAGTAGAACTGCCCCACAGGGTTTCCAAGGGGTGGCTGGTGGATTCAAACTGCCAACCTTTTGGTTAGCAGCTGGGCTCTTAACCACTATGCCACCAGGGCTTCAGGGCCAGTCAATTTTTGTAATACAAGTAGAAAGAGGACTGCCAGCTTCAGAACTAGAGGGAACAACACTTGAGCTGGGTGTTGAAGGATGAATCGTTTCATCACACCAGAACCTTTTGAAAGGTATTTGGGACATCACGAAGGGGCCACCTCACCTGCTTTGGAGCTGCAAGGTGGCTGGTAGGCCAAACCCTGGAGGTCTTTAACTGGGTCACCACCCCCACCACCAGTAGCTCCCTGGTCCCCATCATCAGAACCAGAGTCAGAAGGGCTCCCGGTGCCTCATCCTGCCCAGCTCTGAGTCTCACTTCCCTCATACAGGATTCCAAGTTCCATTTTTAATTGCCTATAGGTGGAATTAATTAGGTTCTGTCATTCTAACGACTCACAGGGGTGGCATTTTTTTTCCCTCTAAATGCAGATATTCTTTTGAGGAATTGTGTCTTTATCTTTTGCAGAAAAATCACTAAATTAAAAGTATTGCCATTTTAAATTGCAGATTAAGGAGAAACTTAATTAGAAGGAATGAAAGCAGTTGTGTTTGGAGCTTTTTTTTTTTTTTTGCTGCTGAATCATGGCACTAGGAGTTTGTATATTTTCATTTTAGGTGAAATGATTTGCCTGATTAAGCCTGTCACTCATCACCACCTGTTCTCTCTTAAATACATAGCTATATTATTAAGCTTGCAAGTGAGTGTATAAATTAATTCAGTGGGGAATTACAGTGTTGACTAGGATGTTATTAAGTTTTATCCAGTTTATCTGGTATGAAAACTGATATTTTTTCTCCTGAAAAAGCAAAATAGCAGCTCATTAAGTTTCTTGTTTCAAGATTTCATTGAGCACCCATTATGTTGCAGGCACTGTACTAGGCACAGGGGACAGGGGCAAATATGGTGCAGCCCCTGCCCTCAGGGTGCTCCAGTCTAACGGGAGCCAGACAAGGAATGTGGGTACCATTAGGGTACTATGGCCTGAGATCAAGGTGAGTCTGGGGAGGAGGTGTAGTCGGGGGGGGGGCTTCCTGGAGGAGGTGACCCCTGAAGGGCAAGTGAAATCAGTCAGATGGAGACTTTGGTTAGAGAGAGGGGTGTCATGGCAGTTCAGGTAGAGCACAGGGCCTGTGCAAGGGAAAGTCTCATTCAGAGCCAGCTGCCTCTGGGGAGTTGCAAGAAATTGAGTGTGGGGTGCAGTGGAGGCATGAAGGGAGCTGGCCAGGGAGCCAAGGTAGATCCTGAAGAGCCTTGTAGGTTGTGCTGAAGCACTTGGGTTCCTCCCCGGTCAACGTTCTGTGCTTCATGCATCTCGTCTCACCTCCTGTGGCAGGAGGTTTGCTGTGGATTTTATATTGGCAGAAATCCTCAATCTCACATTGTGCCACTGGAGCCATGGGATGTCAAAGGTGACAGTGACTTACAGTTCATCCCGTCCCTCCCTCTTCACTAAGCAGGAGGCCACAATCTTTGGAGCCATGTTTTTTCCATTGCCTGAAACAGCCTCCTGAATTGTAAAGCCCCGACTAGAACAGGTGAACCCCTACCATGCACCTCCTGGTAACCCCTGGGCTGAGCTCCGGGTAAGCATACTGTCTCGCTGTCTCTCTCACAGCCCAGTTTAACGGCACCGAGAAGCGGCAAGCATCCCCCTCGCCTTCCCGGGACCGGCGGCGCCAGCTTCGTGCTCCCGGAGGGGGCTTCAAACCCATCAAACATGGGAGCCCCGAGTTCTGTGGGATCCTGGGAGAAAGAGTGGACCCTGCCGTCCCCCTGGAGAAGCAGATGTAAGTTCTAACAGAGCAAAGCTCGGCCTCGCAGTTCATCCAGTCTCTGCTGTTTCCTTCATTCTGTTTCTCTTGGTTTAAAAATTCAGACTCAGAGAATGACAGAGTTAAAGGGGCCTCAGCCTCATGTACAGATGTAGTGACCCTCTCGTGTACAGACAGATGGGCAGGCTGAGGCTCAGAAGGTCAGGGTCACCAACAAGTCAGTGGTAGAACCGGGGTTGGAACTCACATCTCTGATTCCTTTGCTCTCCACATTACACTTCCTCCCTTTCTTCTGATGCCAGCCAACAGCAGGGACTGCAGAATCATCCATACATCTCACCCCTCCTGTTACATCCTTGTTTCTGCTTTCATCATGCAGCAAGTGATTTCTTAGAAAGCTAGGTGTAAACTAAATCCTATTCCCGGTTGATTTATTTTCCAGCTAGAGAAATGTTTTTGCTCCACATCTGCTGCATTTTAGTTGGGCAAAGCCTGTACACTTTTGTTTTGGGTTTCCTCAGCCCTTTTGCCCAGAGCTTGGGCCCAGTCAGTGGACAAGTCCCATCCATGCTGCCCACAAAGTCTCTTGCCTCTTTCCCACCTCGCTCACCACGCCCCCCGCCCACATTGTGCTGGGTGAGGCCCTTTACCTCCCCCGCCCCCACATCATGGCTATCACCTCCTAAAAATTCCTCGCCTCCACCCTCAGCCAGGTTCAGAGTGTTTAGGTCTCTGCACAGCACTGAAACCTTCAGTGGCTTCGCATCACCTTTAGGACCAAGTTCAATCTCCATAGCCTGCCATTTGCTCTAAATCTGCCCCCAAACTACTTTGTCAGCTCCTCACCATCCACGTCTTGACTACAGTGAGCTTCTGCTCTTTATGCCCAGGGACCTGAGTAAGCGGGTACCAGGTGTTGTGCTGGTGGTACCTTCAGGTGTATCATTTTCTTATAATCAACCCATTTTATAGATGAGAACACTGGGGCTCAGAGAGGCACAGAGCTTTGGCTAGGATCTCACAGCTCAGAGTGCAGACTCCGGATGCAGACCCCACATGCTCCCATTTTTCCCTCGCCTCTTGCTCTTCTCTTATCCCCACGCTTAGCACAACATCTGGCATAGAGCAGGCACTTCATGAAGCCAGAGAGATGAGCCGACATCATGCACGGTTCCTTGGGAGACTTTCTCACCCTATCACGTATTATATTGGTCTCTGGCCAGGGCTTCTGGTCCTGGCCCAGCAGTGCATCCCCTCACAGGAAATGCTGTCTCCGTGAGTAGGAACCAGGGCTTTCCGAAGGATGCTACACACCCCCTTTTTAAGCAAGTGGTGTGATCTACAGAGGCTGAGTCGCCCGCCTTCATGAGGGCCCTGAGCCTGCCGTACGGAGCGCCAGGGAGCGCTCCCAGCAGGTGTTGCGTTAATCACTTCTCACAGCCATGCAGATTGGGTGGCAGGTTTTGCTTATTTCTGATCAAACTGTACTTTTTCATCAACAAAGTATGAGGCAGAGATGCCTGAGAGCGTGCATCCTGTCCATGCATGGCTGGGTCTGGGCTCAGCCAGCCAGCCCCCTCCCCACCCCCAGGCCAGGCCTCAGTCCTGAGGGGTTGGGGCTCTTGAGGGCACTTTTCCCTTTCCTGTTCCCTCCTGACAGGGCCCTCAGCCAAGTCTAGAGTCAGGACCAGCTTCCCCCCCCCCATCTCCTCATCTCCTGGAATCATTCTGGCCTGCCTGCCAGAGGCCCTGACTCATCATCCAAGAGGCGTGATTAGATAAAATCCACTTCCAGTAGAGCCGGCTGGCCCAGGTAGAGAGGATCACCTAGGCCGCCACCCAGGCTGATGATGCTTCAGCGTTTAGGAGGCCCCTTCTAGTCCTAGCTACTCCACCCTAGTGCAGAGAAGGTGGGAGCCTGCAGCACTGTAAGATATGCTCCATTCTTAGGGGTTTGTTGGGGATTGGAAGTCACATCTGCTTGTGTGCCCGTACCACTTACCTTCCCTACTCGGATGGTACATGGGCTGCTCAGGTGCTCAGGTACCTCCCGCTGCCACCCGGAGGCAGCCTATCACCCCCTCCATCCTTCATCCTCATTCCCATCAGTGTGCAAACAAGTGCTAATCACTGTTGTCTTAAAAGTAAATGAGTAAATAAAATCATCTCACCCCAGCCTCCCCTAGCTCTGGCTGGGGCCCCTTTGAGAACATAAGCTCCATGAGGACAGGAACATGTCTGGATCATCACTGTATCCCCAGTTCTGGAACAGCACCTGGCACATAATAGGTGCTCGATAAATAGCTATCAGGTGAATGAACAAGGCTTCCATGAGCTGTTGGCCTTCCTCTCTGCCCTCCCTCACCTCCCACTCTCTCCTCACCCACCACACCTGCTCCCCTTCTCTGCCCGGGACTCCAGGTAGCCTCCTCTGCCCTGGTGGCAGGCGGCACATTTGAATGCCCTCGCTCCAGTTTTTCTCCTGCCTCCCCATCTGCTCCTGTGCTGGCTCCTCCACCCCTGCTTGACCTGAGCTTGGACTTCCCAGGACTCCATTTCCAACTACGTGCTCTCCCTGGGTCGCCTCTTCAGTCTCCTGGTAGATGATTAACAAGCACATCTCCCCAACCTACACTTCTCCAAGAGCCCCCACTCCTACATCCAGCTGCTTCTTGGCATCTCCGCTTGGCTAAGGGATGGGCATCTCACTCTTACCGGGCTCCTGATCTCCTCTAAATCTGCTACTCCCCCAGCTTCCCCAACTCCATAAACAGTATTACGGCTGTCTAGTTGCTCAATTTCCCTTTTTTGCCTCACACCCAGTATCTAATGCATTACCAGATTCTGCTGGTTCTCTTCCAAAATACAGCCATCTTCCCACAGGCCGCAGGTAACCAGACTCTGCCTCCTACTCCACCCTCATGCTATATACCATTCCCCCCCGCGACAGTGCTCAAGCCATTCTTGCCAGCTTTCTGTTTCGTAAACAACCCAGGCTCATTCCTACCCCAGGACCTTTGTACTTGCTATTTCCTCTGCAGAAACGCTTTTTCTTTGGTTGTTCACATGATTGGCTCTTTCTCATCATGAAGGTCTCAGGTTAAATGTCATCTCCCCAGAGACCTCCCGCTCCGTTCCTCCTAAAGTAGGCACGTCCTCCCACCCTAAACCCAAAACCTCTTGTCATGGAGTCGGCTCCAACTCACAGTGATCCTATAGGACAGAGTAGAACTGCACCATAGAGTTTCCAAAGCTGTAGTCTTTATGGAAACAAAATGCCACATCTTTCTTCCATGGAGCAGCTGGTGGGTTCGAATTGCCGACTTTTGGTTAGCAGCTGAGCGCTTAACCATTTCTCCACCAGGGCTCCTTCCTCCCACCCTAGTCACTGCCTTATCACCAACCCTCTATTCCTGCACAGTACTTACCACTATCAGAAATTGTTTCCTGAATCTATTTGCTGACTGTCCATCTCTCCACGTCAGCCCCATGAGATCAAGGATATAGTAAATATTGACTGAGCCAGTGGGTATTGGATAGGACGGATGACAGTGGTCGAGTCTTCTTGAGCCCCTGGTTCTGACCTGACCGGCCAGCTCCACGAGGTCCAGCACTTCCTCATGGCGGCCTCCCATCTGGGCTCCCTTCTCAGTCTGGGCGGAGCCTAACCCCCACAGGGCCACCCAAGCCCAGCCTGCCTCCTGGTCTCCAGCCTCCCACTGACAGCTGACCTGATCCAGTGCCCTTTGCCCTTCTCTGCCCCCTCTGTTTGGTTCTCCTTTGATCCTGAGACCCCCAAGTCCCTGGCCCTTCTCTCTGTGTGGGGTACCATAGTAGCTGAGGAAGGAACCAGCAGCTTATCCTGTTTACCCACCAGGGATTATGCTTAACAAGGCCCCAGGAGGCCCGCCCACCACCGCCTTCCCTAGATTTGCTGCTGTGCTCGGGGCAGGGCAGGCGGCAAGCAGCACTTCCCCTGGAGACCACTTCTGGGCCTTTCCCTGAGGACGGCTCTGCTTCAAATGGCTGAACTTGTTTTCCTTATAAAACAGCATTTTTGCCAGCTCACTGGAGGTGTGTCATGCAGGTGAAATTTCCTGGAGAACGGCTTTACCAAAGCTCTTATTTCTAAAGTCTGCTGTCTTTGTCCAGCTCTCCCAGTTGCAGTACTGTATCCTTTCTAAAGCATCTCTTGGGCTTTCATGTCTCTGCAATGTTTTAATTACATAGCAGCCCATGCATCTCCCAAAGTCATGTTCCTCTTTATGTCTACGTAAATTTAGAAACGAGGCAGGTCTGTGGTCTGCATCTCTCCTGCCTTTGCCATTGGTGCATTTCCCCACAGGCATCCAGGTGTCCAGCTCTGTGGACCACGCAGACCACACTCTTGAGTGGTCACTTCCCAGGCGGTCAGCAGCTGAGTCACATTCTCATTGGGCAGGAGTCAGTGCTACCCACAGGGACACTCAGATTCTTGTCCAGCCTTCATTTTTCTAAAGCTGGGTTTGTTTGTTTTTTTAGGCTATAACTATGTCATCAAGGATCCCTAGTGGCACAGTGGTTAAGTGCTCAGCCGCTAACTGAGAAGTCGGTGGTTCAAACCCACCAGCTGCTCTGTGGGAGAAAGACGTGGCAGTCTGCTTCCATAAAGATCACAGCCTAGGAAACCCCGTGTGGGCAGTTCTACTCCATCATTTAGGGTCTCTATGAGTCGGAATTGACTCGACAGCAGTGGGGTCTTAATTATGTCATCATTGTGCTGCTACTCTGTTCCATATGCTGCCTGTGAATGGCAGGCAGTGCACAGTGAAGGCGGAGCACCCTTGTTCTCTAAGCAGGCTCTCTGTGACAGAACTTGTAGAGGTTCTGTGAAGGGCACTTCTGGGCAGGTACAGGAGGCAGCATCCCCACTCACACCTAAAAATTTAAAACCCAGCCTCTGTGGCGGGCAGGGGCCTGCAGTAATTATAAGATGGTGGTGGTGTTGCGTGGCTGTCTGCCAGTTCAGTCTCTTTCTGCTGATGGTCGTAGCTGCCTTTGTTGAAACTCACCCCATACAGGCTCTGCGTAAGCTCATCCCATGTGTCATCTCATTTAATCCCCACAACCCCAAGAAAAGGCTGGAGCAATCCTAACTCAATAGAGAACCACTCAGCCAGGTTCAGCATTTTGTCCCAGAGCCCTGTCTGGGCCTGTCCGAGTGAAGCCGCGCCACCCGCCGCCTCTGCTTCTCTTCCTGGCTCTGTCTCCCACCACATCACTGATCCTTCCTGTCTGAGACCAGAATGCAGACAGATGTGCATCATGTACAGGCCCGCTGACAACCAGCATGGGATGGTCGCTACTATTTCACTGAAATTCTGCTTCCTACTTTTCTAATCTAAAAAATCAGTGTTCCCATTGGGTCCTGGGGTTGGGAGCGGTGGCTGGGTTGGGCTTCCCTTGCCCAGGCTCCCATTGGGCCCTTTTGTCCAGAAGCAGCAACACTGGCATTCCTCTGTGCCTGATCGATGCCAATTCAGGAGCATGGTGCTGCCATCCCACACCAACTACCTGATGTCCTGAGTCCTGGGCACTGCCCACTTGCCCCACAGATGTCACAGAAAGTCAGAGCGTGTCCCTACTGCCAGTACCCTCTGATGGCTTCCCAGCTCACTCAAACGGAGAAAGCCAGATCCTTACTGGCCCCTCCCTGTAGCCTCTTGGGCCTCACCTCCCACCCACCCCCCACTTGCTGCTCACTCCAGCCACACTGGCCTAGCCCTTTCCAAAAGCACACCAGGTATGCTCCTGCCTCAGGGCCTTTGCACGTGCTTCCTTTCCCTTGGCCAGAAATGTTCCTTTCCATGTGCTTTCCTACGTGACTTCCTCTCTTGCATCCTCCAGGTCCATACTCAAATGTCACTTTTCCGGAAGGCTTCCCTGGCTGCTTCCCTTCAGGGCATCCTGGTTGATCTTTTGTAGATCATCCTGAGCAAGTAACATCTTTATTTCAAACTCATCATCGCCTTCCGTTATGTTTAGAATAAGATCCAAACATCTTCCCTTGGCCCACAGCCACCAGATAAACGCACCGCACCTCCTACTGCGCCTTCATCCTGTACCACTCCCGCTGCTCACAGTGCAATCCCCACCGCAAGCTCCCAACCACCGTGAAACCCATTTTACCGATAGGAAACCTGCTTTGTTTTCCTCCGTAGCACCTATCATCACGTAAGGGACTACGGGGTTACTATCTGTCTCACTGCACTAGAGTGTAACCTTCGTGGGGGTGGAGACTGTAGGTTTTGTTCAGTGTTTTCTCCCCAGGATCTGGCATGCGGCAGGCACTCTGTAAATCTCTGTTGGACAAAACAACGTCTGCCTTGTAACAAAGAAGCCCGAGACACACCGGCAGCTGCCCTCGGGGGTGTCGAGCCTCCCTCTGGGAGGAGCGGACCTCAGGGTGTCAGGGCTATGGGAGCGCTCTCCCCACTGGGTGCTGACCCCTCTCTGCCTTCTCCGCAGATGGTATCACGGAGCCATCAGCAGGGGCGATGCTGAGAGCCTGCTGCGACTCTGCAAGGAGTGCAGCTACCTGGTGCGGAACAGCCAGACCAGCAAGCACGATTACTCCCTCTCCCTGAAGTGAGTACAGCGCGTGCCCCAGCCCGCCGCGGCAGCCTCAGATGGAGTGCCACCCGGCCATTGTGTCTGTGGCGGAAAGACCCGCCAGTGTCCCCCCGGGAAACTTGCCAGCGCAAGTTATTTCAAGCCTCGGTTTTTCAATTAGATCTTACTCTCCTGGGATCTAGAGGAGTTTTTATGGTTGCCGTTTCTGCCTGCCCAGAAGAGGAGGAGCTTTTCCCTAGGATTTATATTAAATAACCAAGAATAGCTTTCATGTCTGCTGCGAGTCAGGGATTGTAAAGTGCTTAGTAGACCCCATCCCTCTCAGAATCCTCTGATGCGGAATATTTTATCTCTACTTTGCAGATGAGGAAACTGAGGCTCAGAGAGGGGATGTGGCTGGCCTGAGGTCAGATGGCTGGCCCAAGTGGCAGGGCAGGACTGGAGGCCAGCTGTTCCACTGTCCGCTGTGCTACACTGCCGTTGTGAGGCTGGCCTTCTTAGGCACTCACTTGCTGTTTGGGCAGGTCTGATGTCACAAAGATTGTGAAGAACACAGGGTAAAATTGGGAAGGTCCCTGCTGATGTACCTGTGGCTACTTTGTTAGCTGTCAGGTCTTTCTGACCCACAAGGCACTGCTGTCAAGATGGGCAGGCCCAGAATTAGAAAAGTGTTTGGTTGAGTGCTTCATCTTTAGTGCTGTTACTGAATGGAACCCAAGAAATGGTCTAAAACCCATTTTACAGATAGGAAAGCTGAGGCTGGGAGAGAGAAGGGATCTCCCAAGGACACAAAGTTGGTGACAGAATTAGAGGGATAAGCCCAGGCCCTCCAGCCAGCACAGACCACCAGGAACAGTGGCACCCTCTTCCTGGCTTGCTTTCTGTTCTACTCACCACTCTCAGAGGCCACATGAGGGGAAAGAGAGCCTGCTGGAGCGTGGCTGTCAGAAGGGCCCATAAACATGCCTTCTGTGTGGACAGTGGGGTCAGTGTAGCCAAGGATGGTGAGGTTGGCCTGCTGTCTCTGCTCAAAAGTGACCCCAGCCCGCTTCTGGGCTCTACCTAGAGGGGGACAGTGACACAATGCAAGCATGGGGGAGGGTAGCAAGGATGGGGCAGAGGCCAGGCCGACACAGAGGTACCTGGAGAAGGGAGGGTGTTCAGAGACATGGCAGACCACACATTTCTTAGGGACTTTCTAGGGACAGAGGGAACAGACGTGGCTGGGGGTCCCCAGGCAGATTCTAGCTCAGTGAGAAGGAAATTTTCTAACAATTAGAGCTGTCCAAGAATTAGAGGAGCTGCCTCAAGAGGTAGTGAGCTTCTCATCACTGGAGGTGTGCAACCAGAGGTTGGACGACCACCTCCTGAGGGAGGATGTAACTGGCTGGGAAGGCACTCAGGACACAAGCAAGCAGGAATGCTACTGTTCTCAGAGCTGTTAGCAGCTGCCTCCTTCACTGTCCACCATCAGATCTGATGGGTTAAAGAAGCAGGTCGGTTATCAAAGCTGAAGGAAATTCAATATGCTAAGCCACAGCTCAGGCAGGAGGCTGGGCTGGAGGCAGCCAAAGCCAGCAGAGTGTAATTGGATTAAGCAGAGGGGAAGAGGTGCATGCCACTGGCCATGCTGATGGGGGTGGTGGGGTCCTTGCCTTCTTGCTGCTCCACGCAGCCCCTCTGCCCCCGTCGCTGCTCAGAGATTACCTTGCAACCCAGGTGCCAATGAGAGACGCTTTCTGATTTCTATTTTCTGTGTCAAGGTGAAATGCTCTGTTCTGGGCTGAGAGAGGTAAAGGAAGTAGGTGGCATCAGAGGCGGGCTCCCATGTCACCAGCCTTTCCCCACAGACAGAGGCAGCCTGCCCACCACCTGGGCCTCCTCAGCTCTCTAGAGACACTCCAGGGCACTCGTCAGGCTGGATTGCAACTCTCTTCTCTCCAGGAAGTCCCAGGGTCTGGGGCCTGGCCCAGCAGGGCCTCTGTGACAAGACCGAATACACAGAGGAGGGGGGACAGTGTACCCCATTCCAAGCCTGGCATTCCATGAGGGCCAGGGCCCTGTTGGCTGCTTAAGCTTCCTGTCCATTCCCAGGGGAAGTGCTGTGAGGCCCCGTGGTGACTCCAGCACAGCTCTGCCTACAGGGGGGCAGCCTGCTGAGTGCTCGGGCATGCCGGAGCTGAGGTTCCAACGAAGGGGCGCAGAAGGAGTCACAAAGCAGTTATAGAAGGAGCCATGCCAAGATACCCTGCAGGATCCCTTCTCAGTCCCCTGTGCCAAGTGCTCGCAGTTGCAACCCCATGAATGGGTCTCCAAGAGAACGTTTCTGTCGCTTTCCGGAGAGTGGAGCTCCCTCTTCATCCCTGGTTTGTGCCATTCCCTAGATAGTAGGACCACCGTGGGGGATAGACAGCACCTTGGTTCTGTCCTTATAGTGATAGGCATGCAGCTGGAGGCCCAGACATCCTGGTTGAAGATGGTAGAGACCGTGGGGTCATGCCTGATCCTACTCACTGGGCTTGTGGCCTGGACTCATCGCTTCACCATTTGGAGCCTCAGTGTCCTCATCTGTGCACTGGGATGACAAATGATCACTCTGCCATCAGGAAGTGTCCACAGCCTGACCATAGCAGCGTGAACGTCACTGTGTATTCCCACCCTGCCCCTCATCTCCTGGGTTGGCCCTGCAATATGATTGAAAGCCGAGTGTAAGCCACAGAAAGGACTCATTGCCACTCCTGCTCACTGTGTGATCTTGGCCTCAGCGTCCACATCTGCCCAGGACGGGTTGGAATTGGTGGTAACTAAGGTCACTAAAGATGCCTCAGCCTCTGACATTGAGTTGCCCCCGTTGGTGGGCTCAGCCATCCCTTTGTCCTCGGAGTGTTCCCAGTCCAGGGGAGGAGGGGAGGGAGACTGCAGGAAACCACCCCAGGGCCTTTGCCAGGACCCTGGGTGAAAACACTTTGCCATTAGGCCCTGGTTTTCACTCCCTGCACCGTCGTATCAGCCATTGTCGGTGTGAACCTTGGAGCTGCAGGCCCCTGCTGTGAGGTGTTCTAGGGTAGAGAAGGGGCCTGGGGGAGTCAGCCTCAGAGAGCAGGGTTCTCCACCCTTCTGCCCTTCCTCATTATCAGGAATGAGACTTTGGGTGCTGGCCTCACCCTTGGGAGCTGGGAGTGGAGAGTTTAGTTTTGCATACTTGTCCAGAGCCATTAGAGTGCCCCCCTCCAAATCCAGAGGGGTAGCCTCACCCAGTCAGCTTTCCCTTGAAAACGCCCAAACCTGGGGAGGTGGGCTGGGCCGTCTTGGGGCTGGGGGCAGGCTGCTGAGGGGAGGTGGGCTTGCCTCCCCGCAGCCCTGTTCCTGCCGACCAGTCCCGTTGGCAGCCAGGGAGCAGCACCCTGGTATCGACCACAAATGGAGCGGCCCTGAGTGTCCCATTTGCCTAGGTCAGCCCCAGTTTTGCCAGCCGCCATCTGGAGGGTGGGGCTGGCATTCCCCATGCACGGTGCTGCCTGGTGCGAATTGACATTGGAATTCCAGCTATGCTGCTGCTCTGCCTCTGGCTGTTTTCATGTGACCCTTGGGGCTCCAAGGCCCTGCTGTGAGGTGTTCTAGGGTGGGGAAGGGGGCTGGGGGAGTCAGCCTCAGAGAGCGGGGTCCTCCACCCTTCTGCCCTTCCTTCAGCAGGTATTTCTCAGAGCCCTCTGTACCAGGCCGTGGGCTGGGCATACGAGAGTGATTCTTCGAGGCCCAGAGTTGATGCGTGGGTGGGCGGCCCCTGCCATGAAGGGTCAGGAGAAGCTGCAGGGAGTAGGTGCGCCTGGAACTTAAAGTAAGGAGAGAGTCCCTAGGTAGAGACTGCTGCCAGGGCCGTCTCGAGGTGGGGGTGGGGGAGGGGCAGGCAAAGACAGCAAAATGTGGGAGAGTCTTGGCAGTTCTTGTGTGACTCAGTTCTGAGTGATGGGGGCCCCTGAAGTGTAGGGTCCACTGGCAGAGGTCCTATCCTGGGTCACCCAGCCTATGCTTGACCCTCACTTGCACTTGCCGTCCCTCCCTGCATATCCACTTCACTTTACAGTTTACACGTGTGGCCTAGGACAGTCTCACAGGGTGACAAGAACAGGGATTGCCACCCTCTTCCCCTTCTTGGGGTAGTGGAAACTGAATGACCTGCCCAAGGTCTACAGTGGAGCCAAGGCTGGGGCAGACAGAGGCCGTTGGCCTCCCAGTCCAGTGTCTTCCCACCACTTCTCAAGCTCTCCTGACATTCAGTCAGAAGGTGCTCAGATGTCAAACCCTCTAGTCCATCCATGTGCTGTACAGATGGGGAGACTGAGCCCCAGAGGGGACTCGTGATTGGCCTAAGGCTGCCAGGTGGCAGTTGGCCACACTGACATTAGAGATGGTGGCTGCTTCTCACTGTGGGGACCAGACAGATCCCTGCCCCCTCCCCATCTGACTGTGTGCCTCAAAGCCTCCCTGCAGCCCTGGCGTTCCAAGGTGGCACTTGCACACCCGCCCCACTGCTTACCAGAACCCTCCATGGCAGACGTCTCCACCTGTGAAGCCGCCTTACAGAGCTCCCGCCTGGTTGCCTTTGAATGCTACCCCTGCCCCTCCTGCCTGCAGAGATCTCTTCCCTGGCCCAGCCGGACGGACAGGCGGCAGGGTCCTGGTCTCAGAACTATTCAGGCCAGCACACATATGGCCCCGACACCCAGCGCTGGCCCCTGGGTGCACTCACTTCGGCCTCAGGGAAGCAAAGAGTGAGCCTTTAGAAGTTGACAAAAAAACATATCAAACTCTTAACACAGTTTCCTGTCTCTGGAAAAGCAGGCAGTGTGGGAAAGGGATGAAAAATCTCATTAAAAGGGTTCTTCAGGCACTTCGGGCTGTGAAGGACTCTGCAAGTTCTAGTTTCATGAGTTTTTGCAAAGGAATCCAGACCAGATGAGGGAAGCAGGGTTTCAAAGGCTGGGTGTTGCGGCTGCTGGGGAGGGCACCTGAGGGGAGTGCTGGGCTGGCTCTGGCTGTGTCTGGCAGGGGGCTGGAGGGACAAGACAGCAAGTGGCACTCAGGGACCTCAGCAAAAAGCCACTAAGCCACAGTCAGTGAGGCCCTGCCCTTCGACAGGGGCCCTGCCTATTGTAGAAAATGGCCCCATCCAGCCCTCCTCACGAAGGGGTCTTTGGCTTTCAAATCCCTGGAGGCACACTGCATGGCATCCTTGCGAATGCAGCCCAGTCTGGCCTCAGAGATGTTTCGAGGGTCTAGGCTGTTCCATCATACTGCAAGTCAGGCCTGATGGTCCAGAAGCCTGCCTGAGCCCCTCAGCTCTGCCCATTCAGGACCAGCCCTCAGAGAGCCCAGAGCCTGCTGGGGGTGGGGGACATTCACACCTGTCACTCATATACTAGTAGAAAATGTTGAGGGCTGCCCGAAGTAGCAGAAAAGAGCCCTGGTGGTGCAAATGGTGAAGCACTTGACTGTTAAGCAGAAGGTTGGCGGTTCAAACCCACCCAGCGGCTCTGCAGGAGAAAGACCTGGCGATCTGCTTCTGTAAAGACAGCCAAGAAAACCCTATGGGGCAATTCTACTCTGTCACGTGGGGTCACTGTGTGTCGGAATCGACTAGATGGTACCCAGCAGTGACAAGATAGAAAATACTCAGGGCCATGAACAAGGAAAGGAACCAGAAGAGGGAAGGTGGATATTGAAGGATGCGGAGGTCTTAGACCCATGGATGGGGGAGAGAGGTCAGTTGAGGCAGAAGAAAGGGGCACAGAGGCAGGGAAGTGCATAGTGGTGTGGGGACAATAATAACACACTCGCCTGAGCCTAGGAGAGGTTCAGCTTTAACCACCAAGCTGAGGGGACTGGGACTTCATCCTGTAAGGCTTGAGCAGGGTGCAGTGATGTTCTCAGACTGGCATTCTAGAACCACTAATGAACTAGGTGCACCAGAAGAGAACACAGCTTGAGCCTCCCTGTGCCCCCACGTGCCCACAGACATGCCCCTTGAGCTAGCACAGCCCCAGGATGCTGGCAAGGGGCTGTTGTCAGGCCAGGAGGTGGGCAGCGCTTGGGCAGGCATCCCAGATAGGGGAGACCCAGGGCAGCCCTTTTCAAGATTGAGTGGGAAAGACACTCTATATAGTCAGCAGTCTCTGAGTTCAAATCCTGTCTCCATGGTTACCAGCTGTGTGATGCTAGGCAAGATATTTGACCTCGCTGAGCATTGCCTGGGGAGCAGGGTGTAGGCCACTCTCCTAGGCTGTTGTAAGAAGCTACGCAGCTCGCTGGGTGAGTCCTGCACCCAGTGGCCCGCACACATCAGGTGCTGGGCATGTGCTGGTCCCGGTTCTCCCAGCTTGCCTGAGCTTCTAGGAACCGACATGGGAGCAGCAGAGAGGACAGAGCGCGGGGCTGACTCACAAGCCTGGGGACACGTCCAGGCAGTACCTGTGTTGCACTGGACGACTTAGGCAAGTATCTTCCACCTTACGTCTATAAAATGAGAGTGTGGGGCTCAGTCTGTAAGCTTGCTTCCAGTTTTAGGGTTCCATGATGAGGTGCTGGGATGCCTGGGGATGGGGGGAAGGCCTCATCTCCTCCTCTAGTAGGGGAGGAGGGGCAGGACGGTTTGTCAAGAACGGGCCTCTGTTCATCTAATTGCTTGATGGCATCCGTGTGTGTCTGTGCGTTGACTACTAGGCACCCAGTCTTTACCCAGCAGGTGCCTCCTGGAGCCCCAGTGGAGGCGAGTGGAGCGGTGGTTGGGAAGGGCTGATGGGCTGCATTCCAGGGGCACTGGGTGGGGGTGCACTTGAGTTAAGGTTGTTTTTCTTTCCTCTCCACTTCCCTCGTTGATTTATATAGTAAAGGAGAGAGTTTTCAAACAGTAGGCATGTCTGGGTCTGGGCAGGCCAGGCGAGTGATTAATCTTAGTTTGTTGCTGCTGACAGCCAGGAGCAAGAAATATTAAAGGTTTGCAGGGTGGGAGGGGGTCGTCTATCAGCAGGGAGCACAGACTTCACTTCCTTCGGCATCTGAGCATCCCTGTGTGGGTCAGCACCCGAGGCTGCAAGCCCTTACGGTTTCCTCATGGCTGCTGGCCCTGTGAGTGAGCCACGCTGGGGTGCACACACAGCCGGCAGCCTAAGACCACAGCGGGGCCTGCGGAGAGCTGCTGAGTTCCCTGCCCAGCACAGCCTCCAGCACAGAGCGCCTGGACTTCAGTTATCAGCTCTCTTCCCCAGCCTGTCCCCAAGGGACAGGGTAAGCCTCAAGGAAAGCAGGTCAGTGAGGTGGGGAGCACAGCTATTGCCTGCCCAGCCCTGATCAGAGGGGCTTCGGGATCCTGTGTGTCTGCCCCATGGCATGCTCAAGGACCCAGAGAAGGAAGGGTGCAGCCAAAAGAGAGGTGGGATTGGGCAGCCAGGCACAGGGGCAGCTACTCTCAGGGCAGGCAGGTGGCAATGGGGGCTGTTGTTGTCACAGGGCAGGTGGTGGAAGGGGTGGAGGGCCAAGGCAGTTGAAGGTGGGCAGAGTAAGGAGCAGTCCATGCTGAGGAAACAGCTCTGGAGGAGAGGAAGCCTCCTGCTTTCCAATCCTCAATTTCCAATATATCCCGTCACCAACACCCCCACTCCTCAGGATAGAGGCAGCTCCAGGCAGCAATTCAGCATGTTCCAGATCAGTCAGGTTTGGGCTCTTGAACCCCAGCTTCGCCGCTTACTAGCAGGGTGGTCTTGGGCAAAGAAACTTAACCTCTCTGGGCCTAGGTTTCCTCATCTGTAAAATGGGTTGCTGTATAAAGAGACAGTATATGTGAAGTCCTTAGCATATGCCTCCCACACAGTAAGTATTCAGTCTCTTGGTGGCTTGCTGTCTTCATTACAGATTCGCACAGTCACAGATTGCTGGGGAAGGAGCTCTGTGTGGTCCAAGGCCGTGTGGGTTGTCCGGGTCCGATTTAGAAGTCTCTGTCACATGCCCACATCCACTCTTTTACAGTGGTATGATTTTATGGTTTACACTGGCTGCAACAAGAGAATCCTCATGACTGAGACTTCAAATCACACAGACCTAGAGTCAGATCCACGCCATCCCTTTCTGCCTGTGTGACCTTAGATAAGTCTCTTAACCTCTCTGATCTCACAGCTCCTCATCAGTAGCTGGGGATGATGACAATCTGAACAGACATTCCTTTTGTTCCCTTCATGGTCGTGCTATTCCTCCACATCTCTAGACATCACAAGTCAAGTACACCTTTTCACCCAAGATTGGTTCTGGTCTCCTCGTTATTTCACGGGAAGCACTGTAGCAAGCCGCTACAGGAATAGCGCTCAGCAGAAAACTTGGGATGTAGGGAACAAAAAGAAACCTTTGAGATCCTCTAGTCCAATACCCTGTACAAATAGAGAAACTGAGGCTCAGAGAGCTGGCTTGCCTCCTGACTCCAGACCAGATCCATTTTCTGGCTGTATCTGAGTCTGCCTGAGCTGGGGGTCGGGGGAGGCTGCACTCGCCACGTGGAGGGGTCCACCCTCTCCCTCAGTGGAAACTCGTCCTTTCAGGGCTGATGGAGGAAAAATGAACTTTCTGCTTAATTAGCGTGCAGCGTGTTTTCTCCTCGTAAAAAGGTTTAAAGGAAATGCCTCAATTAGAAGCCGCTGCTGCAGGCAAAACAAAGAGGCTCGTCACAGTCTTTGCAGAGGGCTAAACGGGAACGGTGAACTTTAAAACGTGCAGGTGCCTCACAGGATGAAAGGACGAGCCATCAAGAGGACACCGTGAGGAATGTTCGATGGCATTTCCCTTTATTCAGAATTACTGGGAAAGTGTGTCCCGGCTGGCTCATGGTTCTAACACAAAAGGGCCCAGCTCCTGCCACTGGTAAAACGTTTCCAAGGACAGAACCAAAACCAAACTTGTTGCCATCGAGTCGGTTCTGACTCGTAGCGACCCTATAGGACAGAGTAGAACTACTCCATAGGGTTTCCAAGGAGTGGCTGGTGGATTCAAACTGCCGACCTTTTGGTTAGCAGCTGAGCTCTTAACCACTATGCCACCAGGGCCCCTTTCCGAGGACACTGCCCTCATTATTAACACCGTGCCTCTCGGGCTCCACGGTGGGGGTCTGGTGATTCTGGAGTGGGGGGGGTGGGGAGTGTAGACAGAGCTCTTGGGTCCAGGAAACCCGGGCTCAAATCTTGGCTTTGCCTGTAACTAGCTAGCTGTGGGCCCCAGAGCAGGCTTTGATTTGTACCCCCCTATTCTACTCTGGGAGCTCTGGTGACACAGTGGTTCTATTTTGTTTTTCATCTGAGTTTGTAGGGTGATCCCATTGTAATTCTGGTTTATAGCGCAGTTTTCAGAGCTGTGGGGCCTGATTCCAGGCAAACCCCAGTTCGAGTTCTGCTTCTTCTCTGAGCCCTCAGTTTATTCTCTAGCAAAACAGGCGGGCAAAGTCCTGCCCTACCAACTGCTCTGAGTTGCTGAGATGCTTAAACACAGTGGTTATTGATACCTGTGGAGATCGAGCTCTCCTCTGTAATAGTAATGCTGTGGGGAGCAGGGCAGAAATCGTGACCTTCATTTTTACAGATAGACTGGAGTTCATACCTGTGTCACATGGCTACTGAGTGCGGAGCCTTCTTTCTGCCTTGGGTCCTCTCTGAGCAGAAGCTTCCCCACCCCCTTCCTCTATGTGGGCAGAGCAGGTCTCTGGGCATTGGGGCCAGAGCACCCTGCAGGCCATTTCTCTGGTGCTTTCCTGGGGCAGTGCCAACATGTAGAGGGTCCAGGACCCTTAAGCCCCTTCCCCCCACCTTGTAGGAGCCTGAAAACAGGAATTCATTCTTTCAGGGTCAGTGCTGACAGGATCAGGACGTGAGACCCAACTGTGGGGGTCCTGTCACTTCTCTAGGGCCAGCCCCCAAGCAGCCCAGTGAGGAGGGCACAACTCGTTACAACTCCCACTTTACAGAGGAAAACACTGGGGTTCAGAGAGGTCCAGGGGCCTGTCCCAGGCCATGTAGCCAGGGAGGGACAGACGCAGGGTCTGCTGACTCCCAGGCCGCTGTTCTTTCCCTGCCCCCCTTGGCCTCTTGCTCCAGCTGAGCTGGAAGCCATGGATTTCCACCTAGGTGCTGGGGAGTGTCTGGGGGTCTGGTGGCAGAGAGGGAGGGTGAGGGCAGCTCAGACGCCTTTTGGGCTTGATCCTGGGGATGGTGGCGGCCTCTGCAGCTGGCAGGATGGAGATTCTCAGAAGCCTAACCTGGCTGCAGGTGTGTATGGAAGGGTTGCTGCTCAGGAGGCTGCTGCAAGAATTCAGCAAGAGACTAGGGCAGTAGGAGCAGAAAGGAGAAATATTTCATGGTCCGGTTGATGAAGGTTGGAACAGTGAAGAGTCAGGGACCACTTGCAGGCTTCTCAGCAGCTGGGTGGGTGGTGGCGCCGCCAGGTGCAACGCAAACCTTGAGGGGTCAGTTTTGGAAAGACTCAGGAAGACACACTCTCCTAACTCACCACCTCTTCCATCACTGTCCCAACTTCCGAAGCAGGAGGTGCTTGCACTGGCTGTGCCTCCACTGCCCATCTGATTTCCAGTATGTCTGCCAGGCCCGGCAGTACAGACCTGCCCCTTGAGTGGGCTCAGCCTTCCATTCCTGACCTGCTTGTCTCCCCTCCGAGCTGGGCACACAGCATTGCCCTTTGCACCCCAGGAGTTCCCTGGTCTTCTCCAGTGTCTGAACTGCCCTGATTATATTCCCAGCTGGTTTGTAATGATCTCCTATCAGCCCACAGAAATCTGCCCATGTGGCTTGGCTGCCTTTCGCCAGGAAACCCCTCGTGCCCTGGGACAGCTTCCTTTGAGGCACTGGATGGTCTCTCCAAATGAAAAAAACATTTCTTTCCAATCACATTTCTAACATCTTGTTAATAAGACTGACTTAAAAATATTTTTGGAAAAGCCATCTGGGAGTAGGGTGGTTGGGGACTTGAGGGAGGGCATGCGGGATGCTGCAGGTGCATCAGCATGGAGAAGGACATGGCGGGGGTGGGGCGGAGGGCCAGGCCTCGGGGCCCACCGCTTCCTCCAGCCAAGAGGGCTGCCCAGTGAAGCACTTCACATCTGAGCCTCAGCTTCTGCTCTGCCTTGAGGCTTAGGGGTGCCATGGAAGCAGAAGCTCTCTGTAAACTCCGAGAGACTGCACAAAGTCAGAGGGGTTATTAGCAGAGGCTTGTGCTTACCCCAGGAAGGTGTTTGTGATATAGGGTCTAATGTTGCTTACAGCAGGGTGAACAACTTGAAGGCCCCAGAGAAAATGTGATTTGGCCCACTACCCAGGGTCATGTGGCGGGGCTAGAAGCGACCAGCTTCATTCAGGAAAAGCCTAAGATGCAGGGTTTGGTTGTTCCCTGGACCTTTGGGCACATGAGAGCCAGAAGAAGGGGTTTGACTCATCCAGGTCAAGTGCCTGGCTTTCAGATGGGGAAACTGAGGCACAGGATGGGAAAAGGTCCTCCATAGGTCCCACAGTGAGTTGCTGGCAGAGTCTAAATGTCCCAACTCCCATCCCAGGGTTCTTACCCTTCTTAGCCTCATAAACACTGTAATTTCTTTTCCCGTTTTCTCTGTAAACTTTTTTGGTGTTTGAGGCTTATTTATAAAATTGGATGTCAGATTTTACAGCCCTCATCTTTGCTCCCACAGTTCAGATCCTAAAGCCATAAACATGATGTTCTGTGTACGTGTGTTTGGCTCATGTGCACACACACACGCCCCACACGTACCCCTGTTCTTAGTGCCCCCAATAGGCCCTCCCCTGGGCAGCATCCCCAGTGAGCAACCTCCATCATCCTTCCAGCCATGAGTGGTTTTTGCCACTTTTAATGTTTTTGTTTATTACTTTAAGATTACTTCACCCAAGAGGAATATCAGAAACAACCGGGTTTGGCAAAGCCGGCTTATTAGAAATGCTTTAATTAGAACCAAAAAAAAATTTTTTTCTTTTCTATTTTCCCTTTGAAGTCCACCCACTGCTCACAGCCCCAGGCAGCTTGGGGATCAGCCTGCCACATTCTCAGCACAGACTTTCAGGGAAGGGCCTCCAAACAAGTCAGCAGTGTGGCTATCACTGCTGTGTTCCTGCTTCATGCCAGGCATTCAACTGGGTGGGGAGGTGGAGGCTTGTCAGACTCGAAGCCTACAGTCTGGACAAGGAGACAAGCAGGTAGATGAGTGCTGTGATGGAAGGAGGGAAGAAGGAGGGAAGTCTGAGTGCGGGTATCTTGGAAGGCTTCCTGGAGGAGGTATCAGTTAAGCAGAGCTTTGAAGGATGAGATTATGAGAGGAGAAAACCTGGGAAATTATTAGAGAAGCTACAGCGAAATACAAGGATGGTTGGGTTTAGGATTAGAGGGGAGGCCTCTGCCATGTCTTCTCTCCTGATAGTCCCAACTTGAGTTTTCAGTTGTCCCCTCCACATAAGCCCACTCTTGGCTGGAGTGACCAAATGTTTGGTTTTTTTCTTGGCATTGATAGGGCCCTTCTATATAAAATATCACCCAGTTTTAGTGTCTAGGCAAACACTTGGGTGCATAAACTCAGCAACCCTGCTTTCTAAAATTGCCCTCTTAACAGCCGAGGCTGCTGACCTTGACCTTCAGGGCTATCGTCTGAAATGATCTGGCACCTACTATGTACCTTTTGTGGCTGGGGATTTCTTTTGTGTATGTCTTTCTGATCCCCAGAGGACTTGGCACATAGTAGGTACTCGGGAAACATTTGAGAATTATATTCAAGAGAAAAATAATCACACAGAACATTCAAAATGAAACACGAGTTGTAATAAAATCTAGTTACAAAATTCAGCCTAGTTCTGTAACTATAGATTAAATACCTATGCATGTGTGTAGGAAAAATACTGGAAGCCACCATGCCAAACTGTGATTCACAGCTATCTGTGGGTGGTGAAATGACAGGTGATTTTTTGTCTTCTTTTTGCTTATTTGTGTTTTCTAAATTTTCCGCAGTGAGTCTCCTTTGTAATAGCGATTTTCTTTCTTTCTTTTTTTTAATGAGGCAGAGTAGGACGCTTGTTGACTGTAGTGTTGTGACCTCAGCTCTGTTTTAGCTTTCTTTGTGATTTCTTCTCTGTGCCTCAGGTAATTTCATCTCTAAATGGGAGTGATCAGTAGAGAGAGACCATGCACGATCATGGCTAGAAGGGTGGGCTGCCTGGAGCCAGAATCCCTGCTTCAAATCCCAATTCTGCCCCTCTCTCTAGCTGTGTGGCCTCAGTTTCTGCATCTGTACAATGGGGATACTAATGGTACAACTGTTAGTATGTAATAATGGACAGGATCGTTGTAAAGCATAAATGAGATTGTGGGTGGGGACATGCTTTGTAATCCCTGATGCCCTGGTCAGCTCTTTCTGGCTCCTCTTTGTTCTCCACTTCATCCTAAGGGAAGGGGCTCGGAGAGGTGAGGGCCTGGCTTGCGGCCATGCCAACACCCTCCTTCCCAGTGTTACGTCCTCTCCACGATACCCTACCATCCGCCAGCTTGCAAAGAGTGAGCAGTGTGCCCGGGATTTCAGCCTGACGCTCAGCACCCAGCGGAGCACAGCCTCCCTGGGAGAAACGCATTTACACAGTGCCACATGGGCTTTTGCAGTCCTTGGTATTTGGTGTTAGAAATCGATTTGAATGGGGTTCTGCCCAGTATCTCCTGAGGCAGGTACAAGTATGCCAGTAACACTGATTAAAAACTTGGGGGAGTGTATGAGTTCTGACACATGCAATGGTAAAACGCCCAGACAGCAAACACGGGAGACAGTAGCATCCCCACACACCTCAATTTCAGATTCAGTCTGCACAAAGATTAGCATAATCTCTTTTTGGGTTCAAAACTTCAGGATAGGAAAATATTTCTTTCTGTCCTGAATTGTTGCAACCTGAACCAAAAAAAAAAAAAAAGATCTCCTACGAAAAAGCTAGGATTGACTGTTTTACTCTTTTCGGGAGTCTCATTTTTGAAAAGCAGTCTGTTCTGATAGTAAGTAACTTTTCGGAACTCAAGTACTTGCAGTCATGCTGAAAAAATCTATAATTAATGTGGTCAGACCCTAGCCAAATAATAAAATGAAAGCTTGGTTGTGTATCAGGGTAGAAATCAATTTCATTAGGGAGCAAAGACCTGGAGATTTAATTTTGGGAAACTTCTCTACCCTGTGGAAAGACATTGTCAGGAGGCTGCCGAAATGAATGCCCACGAGCCCTATGAGTACGCGCTGGCGGTGACCTTTCAGAACCGCATTTCCAAACCTCACAAGTATGACCAGAGCCAGTGGGGTTTTGCTTCTTAATGCCGTTGGACCAGTGCCCCTGTTGGTTTTGATCAAGAGATTGGTGTTGTATGTCTTTGGTGACACTTGCATGTCAGTAAGATCCTGTCCTTTGAGACTTGGGAGGGAGGTGGAAGAGAAAGGCGGACCGGGAGGTCAACAGAGATTCAGATCGCAGGGCCGATGGCCTTGCCGGATGCAGAACTGAACAGACCCTCAGGGCACACTGTCCAGTTCAGCCCCTACTGTATGAGAGCCGGTGACTGCCAGGGATGTGAGCAGTGGGGCTGACCAGGATGGGGAAGGACAGGAGATTCTGCCCTGTGAGCACAGCTCGGGAGGAGCAGCCTCTCCTCTCTGCTACTGTGCCTGTTTTCCTGTCTCTGAGGCCCCTTCCCAGGCCAAAAGCAGAGTGACTATGGCCTGCAGGAGCCAGAGCTCAGAGCTAGACTACCATCGCTAAGCTGTGGCAAGTGAGATTTCAGCTCAGAATGTGAAAGAACTTTCCCACAGGCAGAGCTGTCTAAAGTTGGAAGGGGTTGTCTTGGTGGGGAGTGAGCTCCCCAACGCTGGAGGTAAGCAACAAAAGCTAGACACTAAATGTTGAAAATAATATAACAGAGTTTCCATCATCGGCTGGAACTAGGATGTTGGTTCTCAAACTTGAATGTGTGTCAGTCTCTTGGAGAGCATGTTAGAAGCAGATTCTGGTTCCAGAGAGGCCCAGGAGCTTGGGGCTTATCAAGTCCCTGGGGATTCTCGATGCAGGCGTTGGGGGCACACTTGGAGAAGCTTGGACTCCTTTAGCTCTGGGGCTCTGGTTCCTTTTGTTCAGCATCTAAATAGCCACTCACTCCTCAGCAGATGGTGTGAACATCTCCTGTGTGCCAAGCTTTCAATAAAGGCTTAGAGATGGGAGGGACCTTGGGGATCATCTAGTCCTGCGCCTTTTTGTACAGATGGGAAAACCAAAGGCCGGAACCAGGCTTGGGTCTCAGGTCCCTGATGTCTAGTTCAGAGCTCTTTTTTGCTTTCAGTGGGCTTTGGGGAACATTGTAAACTACTCCCCATTTCTCAAATGAAGAAACTGAGGCCCAGTGGAGTTTTTCCACAGGGCACCACTATTATTCAGACAGTTCATAAAAGGCCCTTGGCCAGGTGTCTGGGCGGCTTGCAGTGCATCTTTGAAATTCAGGGGAGAAGAAAACCACCCTCAGGTTAGACGCAGGGCAGCTGAGCCCCCTGCTGAGCGGGCAGATCTGTTTTAACTTGTAGTTCTAAAAGGTCTCTCTAGCTTTGCCTTCATTTTTTTTTTTAAGTAAAACAGTTGGGTCAGGGCGCTCTGTGGGTGGTGAGCCCTCTTGGTTGCTGTGCTGATGAATATTCTGGTCAGTTATGGGAGGCCCCTGCAGGGTGGTAGGTGGCTGGGAAGACGGTGCAGGTGGGCATCATGCTTTTATGGCCAGGGTCCACGGGGTGACTCAGTTCCCCCCTGAGGAGGAGAGCTGGGCAGTGAGGGGCGGCTGCCTCCCTCCTTCTCCCTGCCCCACCCCATCATCCCTTCACACCCCCATCACTGCTGGCTCTGAGTCTGCTGGTAGTGCCAGAGAAAACCCCCTACAACTGAGGGGGCAGGGGCATCCTGGCCCCTGGTTCATTGCACCTCTGCTCCTGTCTGGGCCTCAATGTCGTCATCTCCGAAATGAGCACAGGGGACCAAATGGTCTCAAAAGCCTCTGGTTGGCTTCTTGTCTCCCTCAGAAAGGTTGGCTACAGATCGATGCACACAGTGGGCACTTAATAAATGCCTCCGACCATCTGTGATCAGTATTTGTTAGCAGAGAAACCTTTCTCCTCGTTCTGTTTTCATATTGATTCTCCCGTGTGACGACATGGTTTTGAGAGTGTCCTGAAATGCTGCTCGATGGTTGGGGACATTGATCCCAGACAAATAAACACCTGCCCAGTGTCACCCAGTGACAGACCCAGCCAGGCATGCTGCCCGCTGAGAAGCTGGTCCAACAGGTGGGAGCTGCCTGGCCATCCTCGGCTTCTGGGCTGCCAGCGGAGCCGTGGACCACAGGCCGAGGCAGACAGGGAGGCATACTCGGTACAGCCCGGTCAGGAGGCAGCCAGCAAGACAAACCAGGTGGGCAGTGGTTTGTAAGGAGGCTCCTGAGGAGGAGCTGGAAATGAAGCCCATGTGAACCCTAAGCCCTGAGCCCTGCATTTGCATCAGTGTTTTCAGAAAGGTCCTACTCTTCTTCATTTAAAAAAAAAAAGGAGGGGGTGCATCCTGAGCTGAAGTCTGACCCTAGCTCCTTGTCTCACTGCACGTTTTTCTGAGGGGGCAGTCAGTGGAGTGAGGCTTTTCAACAGCTCGACCTCCAGGGATATCTGCACGCATTAGTGGCACCTAAGCACTTCCAAGACTTAAACATCCACTGTCCAGTTCAGGCCTCAGGACAACCCTTACGGGTGGGTGATGAGAGCTCCATTTCACAGAGAAGGAAACTGAGGCTCAGAGAGGGCCCACGGCTCAGAAGTGGCAGAGCGGGAACTCAGACCCAGGTCCGGGTAACCCTGAGTCCTGGGTTATTTCACCACCCTCCCCAAGTGCTGAGGCTGAGGCAGTGGCTCCTTTGCCGCTGTTTCTTGTGGCACTGTCCTGCATGTCACCTTCCCCACCCACTGGGCCTCCCTCTGTCTCACTGTCCAGCTTCACCTTTGTTGACCCCAGGTTTCCAGCTCCTCTTTGCCTATAAAGGCCTCTCCTCAGCAATTGGGTCTTACCCAAGGCTGCTGTGGCCCAACACCTGTGTGATCCCTGTTCCGGAGCTTTCTTCAAATGTCACGTATTGTCCCCCAGTCTGCTGGGTGGGGTGGGGGCTGGTCTTTGGAAACAGTGTGGAGCCAGTGACTTTTTAGGAAATTTTGGGCTGTGTCTTAAGCCCTTAGATAAGGGACAAGGTGACCTAACATCTGTCCTGCGTCACACTTCCCATGGAGGTTCTCATTACTCCTCGCAGCCACTGTGACGGCAGACTCAGTTATTACTCCATTTCATAAATGAAGAGTTCGAGGCATAGGTGACCATGAGTGGTGTGGCTTTAACCTCAACACTGTTAACGTTGTAGGCAGGCTCATTCTTTGTTGTAGGGCTGTCCTGCCTCTACCCATTAGATGTCAGCAGTACCCATGTCTCCAGACATTGCCCAGTGGCAATGGGGTGGCAAAATCACCCCCAACTGAGAACCATGGCTTCATAGTGACCCTGTAGGACAGAGAACTGCCCCATAGGGTTTCCAAGGAGCGCCTGGTGGATTCGAACTGCCGACCTGTTGGTTAGCAGCCATAGCTCTTAACCACCACACCACCAGGGTTTCTGAAAGGTCCTCAGTTAGAGATAAAAACCCCTAGACCCTCTTCCCCCTACCTGAAGCTCTGACAGCCTTTCAGACTTTATCCCTGTCCCTGACTCGACCCATGCTTGCTGTTTTCTGTCAAGTTGGCTGAGCCTGAGGGCTGATGGGAATACCAGAGCAGGGAGGGAGAGGCTGCAAAAGTCTTTGAGCCTCTCGCTTACATACCTCCAGTGATGGGAGGCTCACTTCCTCTGCTCTCGGCCCTGCTCATTAGAAACCTCACCTTTGATACTTTATTGGTTTTCTCCTGAGAAAATTGCCCAAAATGGGTTTGTTTTGACCTGGTTCTGTGCGGCACAAGACAAGCCTTATGCTTCTCCACGTTTACCGGGACAAGACTTTGCCAGCTGTCCTCCTACCTGGAGGTGGCTTTTTGTCGTGATTTACTTAAGGCCTTCACGCTGGGCCTCCAATTTAGAGCTTGAGAAATGCCTGTGTGCCTCGGGAAGGTTAATTGCTGCCGATGTATTTATTGAAAGTCTCATTATTTGGTTGTAAATCAAGTTGTTTGGCTTAGCGGTGTTTACATTTAGACGTTTGTTTGCAGTAACTTGGCATATGTGTCTTTAGCTTGTCATGGGGAAGCTGTTTCGGGAGGTGATGGGCGGTAGGCGGGATCCAGGTGTTGGGAGGTAGCCATCTGACCTTGTGTGCCCCTTCACCCCAGTTTCCTCGACTCCTAGAACATGTCCACCGCAGGAGCCTCTGTGCCACCACCCCGCCGTCACACAGGTAGAAGGACTCGGGAAAGCCCTGGTGTCCTTGTGCTGTGGCCCGGCAAGTTGCTCCTTCCTCTGGTCCTTGGTTTTCTCATCTGTGCAGTGGGCTTCTCATGGTCTGTCAGCCATTCCCAGCTTCTGTGTGAAGCTGCAGATTGCTCCAGTCTTGGGCCAGGGGAGCATTTAAGGTCTTCCGGCCACACGGAGGCGGGCCAGGCTCTGTGCAGGCGGGATCTGTGTGAGCCCTGGGTGAGTAATTGGACCACAGAGTGGACAGTTGAAATATTTGCTTTGAAACGCTGCTGTGATGTCCCATCCCAGAACATGGGTAGATGGCAATCAGACCCAGACTAAGGCTTTCCACACACTGGGATTCTGTGCTTCCCATGGAGATCCCAGGGCCTTCTCTTTTCTGCGAACAGCCAGCTAATTCTGTCCTCAAAGGGGCAACTTGCCCACATCGCACCCCCTCGTTCTCTTCAATGTGTCCCGGCAACAATGGAGTAGGATGTGTACACCAGAGGCCGCCAGGTGACCAGTCTCTGGAGTGTGGTGGACTTGCGTTCAGTCTCCCTTCTGCCCTCAGTGGCTGCATTATCCCAGGCAAGTCACCGGAGCCCCTATTTCCTCATCTGTAAACTGAATCCAAGGAGACCTGTCTCTTGGGGTCAGTGTGAGGATGCACATAAAGCCCCCAGCAGTGTGGCCACACACAGATATTGTTAGTGATGCTGGGCTTACCCGTCACCCCTGCAAATTTGTCTCACATTTATGCTTGGATTATTTAGGCTTGGGCAGGTGGGCACTTTGAAAATGATTTCTTTTAGGATCCCAAGGAAAGAGAGGGATTTGCCCATTCTTCCCTGTGGTCTCCTGCAAACAAGTCTTTCTTTCTGATTTGAGAAGTGTGTGCCTTTGTTCCCTTCTTGCAGAAATGGCCCTCTGGAAGTCCCCCACAGCTCTGCCTCTTCCTGAGCTCATTCTGCCTGTCCCTGCTGGCTCTCCTTGGGACCAGTGCTGACTGGACAAAGCAGCCATTCTATCTGGGGGCAGAGCCGCCCCCTGCCCACCTTGGGAGCTTATAATACAATGCATTGGGCTTCATTTCCCTGGCCCAGGGCAGACCCTCACTAGATAACTGCTGGATGAGTGGATGGATGGACAGATTGCAAAGAAGGTGATAAATGCCGGAAGATGCTGAGGCTGTTGGCTCTGTAGGCACTCAGAGCAAGGAACAAGCATTTTCAGTGGAGAGTGGGGAGGCTTCCCAGAGGAGCACATGGGAGTTGTGGTCTCTTTTTAGCTGGGGGGCAGGGAGGGGACAGGAAGGGTGAGTTCTCTCAGAGACAGAGCCTGTTGTGTGCTGAGGCCCCTGAGAGGAATGGGCTGGGCCTGCTGAGAAAGTGTCACAATGAGCAGGGTTCCTGACCTCAGGTGCTCAGAGTTGTGGGGAAGCCACATCTTGGGCCAGAAAGCATCCAGAGGCACACCTGAACACGTGGGTGCACCTGGGTGGTTGAGCAAGGCTGAGCAAGGCTGGTGGTAGCTTCAGGGCCCTGAATGCTGGGCTAAGAGGAGAGCACAGGTTTTGGAGTTAAGCTGACATAAGTTCAAATCCTGACTGACCTTGTCCCATGGGAAAGGCCCACACCCCCCTAAGCCTCAGTTTCCCCATCTGTAAACAGTGGTAGTTATACCAACTTGGCAGTGCTGCTATGCAGCTCAAATGAGGTAACAGGTAGACGTCGCTCAGCTCAGTGCCTGGCGCACAGTGGGGCTCCCCATGCTGTGTGTCACTAATTCTGAACGGACAGTGGGGAACCACGGACAGCTTTTGAGCCAAGGGACAACATTCTGAGGGTATTCTGTCAAGAGAGCAGCTCCCTAGTCACCTGTTAGGCTGAGGTGAACCAGGATTTGCTCCAAGTACGAATTCTTCTAACAGGGTCCTACACACTAGTCCCAAAGGGCAATTTCCTTGCCTTCTCCCGCATAAATATTATATGCAAGTATTTTTAAGTCATTTCATCATGAAAAGAAGTGATTTAACATAACTATTACCCTGGATTCTTCATGAAATATGCATCAAGCAATTAGGTCTAAAAAGGAGAGGTGAGGCCCGCACCCTGCTCTGAGCCTCCCGGCCAGCAGCTGCAGGCTGAGTGATGTTTTATTAAAGCCTCGATTAGATTATGAGGCAAGGCGGGGCTATTATTAGGCCCTGTGCACCAGGCACGTTTGATAATCCTGGTGATGAGGAGGTTTTTTTTGTGACGATAATGAGCAATCTGAACGCTGTGACAGCCCCAGTACCCCAGCCTCTGCCAGCCGTACAAGATTCATTAGACAGGTCACCCATCAGAGACACCCTAATTGTGACTTTGCTCTCGAAAGATGTCCTATCAAAGGAGTTGGGCTGACGCACTGTCAGCGGCAGCCTGTGGGAGCTCCCCGGGGACCGAGGTCTTCCCAGAAGCAATGATGGTGCTGATGCTGGCTGGCAGCACGGGCTGCCTCACAGAGGGGTGGGGAGGAGGCACGGCCCAGAGCCCACCCACATGGCCCTGGATGCAAGGACCCTGGGTTCTGGCTGGAGCTGCAGCCCACCTTGCAGTGTGCCCCCGGCCAGGGTGTTCCTCCCTCTGGCCTCAGTTTCCTCCAAGGTACCCCAGGGGGGCTAGGGGAGGTACCTGGTCTCCATCTTCTAGCTCCAAAAACACTACGTACAGAGCAGCTGTAACATCCCTGGGCACGTCAGAAGTTATCTGATGTGTCCCTCTGTCTCCATAGAAATGTTAGTTTCTCCCCCTTCTTTCGCCGGACATTTTTTTGTGTGGAGTTGGGAGTCACTAAAGCCATCCCTGGCAGCCCTTTTAAATCTTCAGCCATTGGTAGTGGGATCTCACTCATGGGGACCTTGTGGCCAATCAGGATATGTTATTACAACTGGTCTCTTGGGTGTGTGTTGACAGAGCTTTACCTGGCCTTTGCATTGATCAAGGATTAGCAAAGTCTCAAAAAGAAAGCCTGCTCACTTCCCCAGACACATGACCTGGGTGATGGGGTTCCCACACCTGCCACCCATGGCTGGTGATCCTGGGGGCACCGTCTGCTGGGACTCAATATCCCCGATCCTGAGCCTCTTCTGTGTGAGCCGCTCTTGGCCTTTGCTTCACAGCCCCTCTGCTGTCTTCTTGACCTGGCTCCACCCTACAAGGTGGGCATCGTGGGAGATGAGGCTCGGAGGCAGGAGTAATTTGCTCAAGGTCTGACAGCTCTTGCCTGGCCTCACGTAGGGTGTGGAGGGTTAGGGAGGGCCCTCTTCTGGTTCTGGAGAGTACCAAGGTTAGGAGCACCAGCTCTGGAAAAGGCCCGCCTGGCCACTGATTGCTCCGGGACCTTAGACTGGTGATCTCTCCTGTCTGAGCCTTAGTGCTGGGCACAGGACCAGGCTCACAAGAAGTGCCCAAGAAACCCTGGCCCTGAAAGTGGTCCAGGCTGGTGTCCTGTGCCCCAGGACTGGGGATGTGGGCAGCAGTGGAGGGGAGGGTATGAGGCTGCATGCAGGCAGCAGAGTGTGTTTATCCCATGGGACCCAGGGCCTCAGAGGCTATGCAGTTACCTGCCCACGATGCAGTGGGGGCAGGGGCAGAAGCCCAGTGAGGGACGGGATGGCCCAAGGTCCAGAGAACAGCAGAGTGCAGTGCTTGATCCCAGGAGGAAGGGATGGTCCACCCACAGATTGGGGGCTCACAGGACCTGAGTTTTGGTCCCAGCTTTGTCTTGGTCTCTGAGCTTCATTACCTGCCTGTCCCCTTGGCACAGCCTGGTCAAGGAGCTTAAGGTGTGTATGGGAGGAACAAACAGCATGACCAGAGAGGCAGGAGTGACTTCAGGGAGGTGTCTGGCTCTTCTCAGCCTGGCAGTAGCCTGCCTCACCATGCCTGTCAAGACATAGGTGCCAATGTGTAGCCCTGGTAGCGATTTCTCGCCTGCAGCCCGGGAAAAGAGGACCTTCAGCTCCCGCTCTGGCTCTAAGCTGTTGCCACCATCGCTGCCACTTCCCTTTGCTGGATGTTTTTAAAAGAGCACACCAGTGCGAAAATGTCACCTTAACCTGTGTGAGTTGCTTTCCTTAACTTCCTGATAAATTGGATAGCCCCTTGTATCCCCCTTCCTACCTGCAGTGCTAGCAGGAACCCTTTGTTACAGCACATATCCCATGCATGCCACCCCTCGTCACAGAACGGTGAGAATCATGAAGCCAGACTCACACAGAGGGGAGTGACATGCCCAGGGTCACACCGCCCTGGCTGCCCCAGCTGTGACTCACACCTGTGGCTCCTCTCTGCAGCCTAGTCCTCTCTCCCAGACACACCCCTCTCCAGACACACAGAGCACTGGGGCCTCCCAGAGCAGAGCTTTTAACTCTTCCTGCTGTTTTCTTGGAGTCCATGGGTGCTGTAAACAGTATGAGCGCTGCTGCTAACCAAAAGGTTGGGGGTTCAAGCACACCCAGAGGCACCTCAGAAGAAAGACCTAGTGATCTACTTCTGAAAAATCAACCAGTGAAGACCCTATGGAGCACGGTCTACTCTGACACTCGTGGGGTTGCCAGTGCTTCATCTAAGCCGTTAGAGAGTCCCTTCCAAGCTGATGCGGACTTGTGATCTCCCCAACGTGGGTAGGTGCGTCTTTGCTCAGTGGAGTTTTAAATTTTTCATTTAATGCACACATCGTTTTGCTTCTAGCAGCCTAAGCAAGCGCGCCTCCTGCTTCTCAGAGGCGTCGAGGTAATTCTCCAATGGAATGACCCTGCACTGAGAAGCAGAACTTGCCACAGGCTCTGTAATTAGAACATTGCCAGCCTTAAAAGATCTTGATTTAAATTTTAGTTCTTTAGAGGAATTATTCTCTATTGAAACATAATTGCTCTCCAAACGATTTCCTTTAAGCTAAGGGTGACATCTCTAAATACATTATTATGAGCAGATGTATTGCTTAGTGCTTGCACTTCATTAAGCATTTGTTCTGCCCATCTGAAAATGGTCCTGGAGCCCAAATTAACATATTAATAGAGTGGGCGCTAGGGGGCTTGGGGGGCTTAGGCCCGAATGGAAGCTTTCAGGGTCCCACAAGAGCAGCAGAGGTGGGAAGAGGAGCTCAGGCTCAGAAAGGCTGCAGCTTTCTTGTGTCCACACAGTGCTCTCAGCCTTGTCCTAGGGGGGTGGGGGGAGGGAAAAGGAGGTGGCCTTGGCCTCCTGGAAGCCCAGGGTTAGACACTGGAGAAGGTGGCAGGGGCTCGGAAGCCCCAGCATTCTAAGTGATCAACACTCAATAGACTAGACAGCACTTTAGGAACTGTGAAGGATTCACAGGTGTGGCGGCAAAATCATAATAATAGCAATAACATGATTATTAAAGGCCAAGCTTGGAGCTGGGTGAGCAGGGACAGGGCAGCCTGGGCAAAGGTAGGTTGACAGAAGGATAAATGACCTGATGGGGCTGGAGCCCTGGCTTGATGAGGGAGGAGGGGTCCACTGGGGCTGGTGGATGCTGGCTGGCAGGAGTGTGGCCCCTACCATCAGTGAGCTGTGTCCCACCCAGCATGCTAGTGCAGGATGGGCTGCAAGGGCCATGGGCACACCATTAGCCCTTCCTCCCGCAAATGCTTCTTTGGGTGGTCTCCTCCCAGCCAGGTCCAAAGCCAGGCATGGTGGGTACAGAGACCAGACCCAGCCCTGTGGAGCGTTCAGGGGGAACTGGGAAGATGGACAAGTACTTACAATTCAGAAGGTGAGTGCTGATGGAGGCGTGAGTGTCCTCTGTGCAGTCAGAAAGGCAGGAGTTCTGCCATGGGAGTCCTGGAAGACTTCCTGGCAGAGGAAACACTGAGGTGAGTTCACTGAGCAGAGAGGAAGCACAGAGGGCAAAGAGCCTGCATGGAGCAGAGCTGGGAAAGTGCATACATTCCACCCACATCCCACTGGTCAAAACTAGTCACATGGCTACACTGGCTGCACGGGAGGCTGGGAAATGTAGTCCCAGGGCAGGTCGCCCCTTCCCACAACAGTTCCATACCATGGAAGGAGATGCATCAGGTTTTGGAGGACAGTTCACCCACCATCTCTTGCATACTCTGTTTCCTCATCTGCAAACCAGGGGTGATGACCCTGCTGTGCCCATTTGTCACGATGGACACATGGTGGACATGTACATGCTTTGCACTTGCCAGGCAAGCATTAAGCAGGTGTCAGCACCAGGAATAGGAAGAGATGGGTTGTTTTGTCCCTGAGGAAGCCCCAGAGGCTCCTCCATGTCAGAAGATCTGCCCCCAGTGGTAGTGGTTGGTGCTGGATCTTGACTGATGCTACAGGGTGCCCTTGGGTGCAGCTGTGCTCCAGCTGGGCCTAGGCCTTGGCCCTGGTGTGCAGGTGCCACTCCAGCTCCTCCTTGGCTGGGCATCTCTTCGTCCCAAGCACTCATAGCTGCAGAACCTTTGTGCCTTAGCAGGAATTTGGCCTTGGCCCCAGTGCCCGAGGGGCCGTCCTCCAGGGGGATGAGTGTGAGCACAGTACAGCCTTGTCCAAAGCCAAGCTGGGTGGCTCTCTGAGACAGTGCTCCCCTGCCCCTCTCCTGGCCTCCCCTGCATCCTCGTCCTCAGTAGTGTGGCACCCCTGCCCTCTGCGCATCCTAATGGTCTCTGTGTTTTGTTCACAGGAGCAACCAGGGTTTTATGCACATGAAACTGGCCAAAACCAAAGAGAAGTACGTTCTGGGTCAGAACAGCCCCCCATTCGACAGTGTCCCGGAAGTCATCCACTACTACACCACCCGGAAGCTGCCCATCAAAGGGGCTGAGCACCTGTCCCTGCTCTACCCCGTGGCGGTGCGGACCCTGTGAGCAGGCCAGCCCCGCCTGCTCTGGCCTGGAGGAGCCAGAGGCCCCGCCACCATCCCGGCCCTGTCGCCGGTGTGTCCAGTCTGTGTCATGTGTCTGGTACTAGCACACCACTGCATGTCTCTAGAATGCTGTTGCCACTTGTGGGGACTGGCGATGGACGGTGAACACGCCACCCCAGCCCCCACCTCAGCCCTCCTTGAGTTTCTGTGAATTAAAATATTTGCAAATCCCAAAGAGATGCCTTCCAGGACGAACGACGGCGGAGCTCCCTGGGTTGCGTCTCTCTGTTCTCCAGCTGTCCTGAAGTCACACCTGTGTAGGAGGCAGAGTTTCCCACCAAGGCCCCACAGGCACCCCAAGCCCAGTGCTGGTGCTGTGAGCCTCGGAGCCCGGCCCAGGGTCAGCAGGCGCGGGCCCTGCCCCCTCTGGTGTGTGTGTCTGTGTGAGTGTGAGCACGAGAGAACGTGGTCACACACAGATGTGGGTAAACCCACTAATCTACTTGTAGTCACTCAGTGTAATCAGTAGATCTTCAAGGAATCATTGTGCAGTCAAAAAGAAGATTCAATTATTTATGAATAGGGTGTGTAAATAAAATAGTCATTTAATATATATGCTTATCCCTTTTTTTATATATATAACAGAGGGTCTCTGAGGAGGGCAGTGCGTACCTGCTGGTTTCAGTCCCAGAGCAGGATGTTTTCTCTGGCCTGTGACAGTGAGGGCGGGGGGCAGGCGGGTTGTGCCCTATCTCAAGCCCTCCGAAGGTTTTGGGCACCAGAGCGGTGTCTGCGCTGGGAACAGGGCTGAGGCGGTGGGGGCACAGGATGGAGGAGCACTGGCCAGAGGGGTAGCTTCTGCCCGTAGTCGACCTGCAGGAAGGTCAGTCAGGCCTGCATTCAGGCTCCAGCAGTGGATACAGTCTCGAGCTGCACTGTATCCAACAACCAGGCTGCCTCTCAGTCTGTGTTAACAACCCTTCTGGCGCACAGCACCCAGCACTCTACAAAGGGCTTTCCTCCAGTCATCTGGTCAGTGCCACCCGTGAGGCATGTGCGGAAAGGGAAACTCAGGGAGAGTGACGTGCCTGCGGTCACCCAGCTCAGAAGCAGCAGAGCAGGCACTAGAGCTCAGACTGGCAGGTTCTACGTGTCCTCCCTGTTACCTCGCTCCCGGAGAAGGCAGAATCCTAGTCTCCAAACTCATGGAGCCCTGCCAGTCACCTATGTATGTGCGCACACACACCACCTCTGTCTTGTCCCCATCCTCCAAGGAGCAGAGATTCTTCCCACACATTCAGGCAGATCCTAATAAGTTTGTGAAGTTGCCTGTTATTCAGTTCCCCTTCCTTACCCACCCACCCACCTGCCACACTGCAATGAAATGGGGATTGAAAACAGAAGAATCACAGCCAGCAGCAGGAAAGGTATGGCTTCCACCTACTAAACGATGTGAAAGGGATCCAGAGCCTTGGCCAAGCACACAGCATCCTGCCTGCCCAGCTGGTCTGAATGGACTGGAAGTCTGGGGAGTACTGTCCCCCGTGCACATGGGAATAGTGCGTGGGGCTGAGTCTGTACACTGGAGGTCTAGACCATTAGCACTGCCAGGGCCTTAGAGGGGGGTGAGTCTCGCTGTTCAGAAGTGGAGACAGAGGCCCAGAGAGGGATAAGGACTTGCCAAGGTCACCTGTCAAGGTCGGGTGGGGCAGGACTAGACACTGCACACCTTTAGGTAGCTGCCGTGGATTTCAGCAGTTTGTGGTCAAAGCCATCAATGTCGTTTCCTTGCTGATTATCTCTAGTGCCTAGGCTGGTCATCTTCCTGGGTCCTTGCTGATCAGTCCAGCAGGCCCCCAGCCTCTCCCGCCTGGGAGGCAAGCCAACCTACCTGGGCTGACATGACCACCTTGGCTCTGGCCTTCATCAAGTCTCCAAAGAAGCCAATCCTGACCCTTTGCCTGTTTAGCATTTTCCAACATACCCTTCAAGGCAGGAGTACTTGGAGTGATTCATACTTTTTTTTGTGAATGTGAAAATAAATGAGTTGGCACTTTGTCAGAACAGAGGTGCCAAGGAAGCCCCGTTAGAGGATAGGGGCGTCGGGGTAGGGTGACTTCACACCAGCTCCTCCCCTCTTGACGAGCAAACGCAGAGTCGGCCTGCACAGGGCACTTCCTGAGGCCACAGGGTCCCGAGGAATGGGAGCCACACGGCCCTTCTTTGTGAACGATTTTCAGAGTAAATTTCTCTTCAGGAAAGGCTGAATGCCGCGGTCTGAGTGAAAACTGGGCTGCTTTGCCCTCTGGCCTGGGGCCCACCCTGCCTCCCCTTCCTTCATCGTCCTGAAGTTTCCCTGGGAGGCCCCGCCTCCTGCCCCCCCCTTAGGCTTTGGAGCCAGCTTACAGGATGGGAGCTGCTAAAAGGAATTTTTTTCCTTAATTTTATGAACCTCTCCCTCTTCTTCCTCTAATTGTGACTGTTTCCTCTGTCAGCATGTATTCATGTTTTCTTGGACATCTAACAATTGAAACAGCTTTTCCCTTTCAGAAACAGTCACATTCAGGTGACTGGCGTTGGTTTGGTTTTTGTTTTGGCTTTTTTTTTTTCATCTGCTGCCAATTAATGGGGGAAAAAAATGAGCTGGGTTTCTTTGAGGAAAAGAAAAAGCTCACTGCCACACAATATCTGGCCCTCAGCATTTTGTCTTGGAACACAACCTCCAGCCACTAATGGACCTCGCTGCTCAGAGCCACAGGCCCGTTTTTTCTTTCCCCCCTTGCCGGCTTCATTATTGACCACAATGCGCCGACCACTTCAGCGGCTCTGTCCTTGAGCTCTGAGGAGTCAAGGGCTTTTCTGGCAGTCCCCCAAACAAGATGGCGTCCACAGAAAGAAAAGAGGCCTTGTTGGGGAGAAGGGGCCCACCTGCCTTGAGCCGAGCTTCTGTGGGGTATCTGAGGTCACTGAAGAATCTGGCAAATGTAACATCCTCTCCTGGAGAGAGAGAGGCTCATAGGGCAGCCTTTGCACAGGAAAGTTGTGGAAAAGGCTGAGTTTTCAGGAAGGCTGGGCTAATCAGAGCTGAGCTGTGTTTCCTCCCAGGGTGGCTCTAGACTGATGCCCCCTCGGTGGCCAGGGGGTGATCCGGAGGAGAGTCCTGATCCAGCCTCCAGCAAGGCCTGCTCGTCAACAGGTGGAGCCCTCTGCAATTGCAGGATTGGGAGGTTCCCTCTTTTAAGGTTCTGAACCCCAGGGTCGGCCCAACTCTGAGAAGTAGCTGATGTCACATTGGCCAAGGGCCTAGCAAGGACCGACAGCCTCCCAGACCCTGGGAACAGTGAATGCAAGAGCACCACAGACAGGTCAGGCTGGCATCTGGAGTTGGCCCTGGGTGCCCACAAAGGTCCTGGCTAAATCAGGCACTGGCCAGCTCACCACCACATCTGCTTCTTCACGCAAAAGCAGTTACCAGCAAAGACCAAATGGGGCAAGTTGTCCAGAGGGGGCCGGCACAGTCCACACCTTAGATGTAGGGGCACCTTCCAGAACCCACAGAGACAAAGGCACCAGCCCTCATCGTCTCCACCCCTCCCCCTGCTCCTCAAGGATGTATCACTGCCAGGAGCCTGGTACAGCCACAGAGATGTGTGTTAAGTTCTAATTCTGTGTGATAGATATACTGTACAGTGATGTATATTTAATGTGAAGCATTTAATATACAAGTTTCTTGTTTAAATGCTCCTTGTTGAACATGCATGTTTTATTTCTTAAAAACACAACCATGTGCCCCAGGAATCTAATTTGATTGCCTTCTGCTTTGTAAAGGCTTGAAATTCTGACATCACCCCCCAACAGTAGATTGTTACCGGAAAAAAGGAACTTTCCTGTTTCCTAATTACAAAGCAGTTTGAGCCCTAATGAGCTCATTAAAATGGAAGCAAATTATTTGTTCAGCAAACATTCACCGAGTGCCTACTGGTCCTCAGGCCCGGTAGATACAGAGGTGAATAGGACCCAGCCCCTGCCCTCAAGTTTCCAGTCTGGGGGGGAAAACAAACATGCAATTATACATGCTATAGTAGAGGTGGGTCTAGGGTGCTGTGGGAGCCCAGATGTGGGGGTGCTGGATCTCCTTGCAATGGTCAGGAGAAGTTGGGCTTTGGAGGATGAGTAGGAGTTCACCAGGGAGCCTGGAGGGACAGGCGTTCTGGGCAGAGGTGGGGCATCAGGGGAGCTAAACAGGCCTGGTGCGGTGCAGTCTGCCAGGAGAGGAGATGGCAAGGCTGCTGGGTCTCCAAGGGCTTCACCTTGTGGGGGCAGAAGACCAGAGAGGGCAGGGCAGGGGAAAGGGTGTTCTCAAGCTGGGAAGTAGTTTTTGGTCTTTCTGAAGACTAGCCTCCTATCTTCTGGAGGGCACTGACTTAGGCCCACAATCTCTCATTGTTTGCCCTGATACCATCATCATGACGACTAACACGTCTGAGTGCGGAGCCCAGGGAAGGGAGGGCCCCTGAAGGCCTGCAGTCCAGGCCCCTCCCTCACATACAGATCAGCACCTGAGGAAGCAGAGGGTCCCCCGGCATGTCAGGGAGCCTGCTCTGGAGTGGGACGCGGTATCCTGCCTCCAGTCTCTGGCCCTGCCCGTGGTGACCTGTCACCAGGATGCAAACATGAGACAGCTAAAAGCAAAGCTGGCCTGTGCCCTGGAGGGACTCACTGCCTCTCCCCACCAGCCCCCCACCTCCTCCACTCCCCTCAGGACTCAGGCTTCAGTTCTCTCCTCCTTCCCTGCCCACCGCATTCCTTGACCAGAATCCACACTTCTGACTCCAGTCCCCTCAGGGCAGCTCTGGGGGCTCACCCAGGCAGCAGCTGCTCTGCGGCCTGCCCTTGCCCATGGGAGGCCTGTGTCCAAGGGAGGACAAGGCTCTGGCACACGGTCTTTGTGTCCGAAAATGTATCTGGGCCCAACCAGGACTCCACACGAAGGGCAGTGCCAGTGATTTTGTGGCCAGGAACTTCCTGGAGGGAAGGAGGAACGGTTTCTGCTGGTCACCTCTAAACTCCTGTTTTCTGGTCTGGAGAGTTGTTATTTCCATTTAAGTTCAATTTAACAAACATTGATATCAAACAGATTGAGAAGCAATGGTGACCGGGAGGAAGAAGCTGAGCACAGGAAACATCTTCTTCAACCAGAGTCTACAGGAAGTGGTGGACAGCCAGATGCCTCCCTGCCCCAGTTCAGCTCGGCACAGAGACCCAACAGGATAGGCTGGAAACAGGTCCAGGGAGGGACGGGGCTTGCTCAGGCCACACAGCAAGTCCATCTTCACATGCCCCAGGGTGCTCAACGGTGGCCAGGCCTTGGCCAACACAGCTCTAGGAAGACTGGGGATGGGAGAGTTTCTTCTCAGAGTTTATGAGCCAATTCCTTCTTGCTAGCTCCCTCCTGACTGGAGGCATCCCAGGTCTGCAGAGAAGTGTTATCTCTGGATTTGGGAGACAGTTTAACCAACGTAAGGAGCCTTGCTTGGTCTGGCCAGGTGGCAGTAAGTCACCAGTGTGGTTCTGGCGCCCTCATGTGGCTTCTTTTGGCATTGCAGCCAGTCCCTGGGAGACAGAAACAGCTTTTGCATCTCCAGGCCTTGTGGCAGAAAATCTGAGGCCCAGAGAAGGAAAAGGCAGGCATGGAAACAGATAAATGCCAGGCAGAGCCGAGTGGTGGATGATGGGTGCTCTAGCAGATGTGCAAACAGCAGAGGAAAAGACAGAGGAAGTGACATCTAAGCCTGGCCTCATGCAGGGAGTAAGACAACCCAGGCAGAGGGAACATCATGAGCAAGAGCTGGGAGAAACCCTGTCCCCCATCCAGCATTAGTTCAACTGCATTCTACCCCCAAGCTTCACTAATCCATGAAGACTGACAGGTAAGGCCAGGCTGAATTAGAGCAGCTCACTGTAGATCAATTTTACACAGTATTTTTTCAAAGTTACTGACTTTCTGATGATAAAATTAATATGTGTTTACTGTACTAAATGGGTACAGGAAACTATAAGAAAATAAAAACTACCCTAAACTCAAAGAAAAGCACTGTTAACATTCTAAAGTATTTCCTTGGTCTTTTTTTCTATACATATATACAATTATTTTAAACAAAATTGGGCCCATGTTGTGTTTATGTGGTTTTATACCCTCCATTTTTCCCTTAACATAAGGTCACGTGCTTTTCTCTCATATTATTAAATCTCCACGTATGATTTTTTTTTTTTACATAGCTGCTTATGAAAAAACTGCAGGGAGTATCTTTGTACAGAAATCTTAATCCATATTTTTTGTTTTTTCTTAATGAGAAATTCATAATAGAGGTGGCTTTGCTGGGTCAAAGGCTGGGTACATCTTCAAGACTTCATTTCCTCCAGAGAGACACCAATTTATCTTCCACTGCTGTCATGGATTGAATTACATCCCCCCAAAAATGTGTGTAGCCAATCTGGCTGGGCCATGAGTCCCAGTATTATGTGGTTGTCCTCCATTTTGTGGTTGTAATTTTACATTAAAGAGGATTAGGGTGGAATTGTAACACCACACTTACCCAGGTCACATCCCTGATCCAATGTAAAGGGTGTCTCCCTGGGGTGTGGCCTGCACCACCTTTTATCTCTCAAGAGATAAAGGGAAAGAGAAGCCAAGCAGAGAGTTGTTGACTTTATACCACCAAGAAAGCAGTGCCGGGAGCAGAGCTTGTCCTTTGGACCTAAGCTTCCTGCGCTGAGATGCTCCCAGACCGAGGGAAGACTGATGCATCACAGGACCTTTCTCCAGAACCCACAGAGAGAGAAAGCCTTCCCCTGGAGCTGATGCCTTGAATTTGGACTTGTAACCTACTAGACTGTGAGAGAATAAATTTCTCTTTGTTAAAAGCCATCCACTTGTGGTATTTCTGTTACAGCAGCACTAGATGACTAAGACAACTGCCAGGCCTGGGACTGCCCCCAAAGAAAAGCTGTTTGGTTACATTTGAGGACTTTCAGCAACTTTAACTTTGCCTAAAACGTGAGGCATAAGATTAGCAGTTTCCTTTCCTCAAGTACAGCTTGAGCTCAAGTAATGGAGGCCATGAGGACAAGAGGCCATCTAGGCTCTGCTTGTAGGGTGACCAGTAGTCCTGGTTTGCCAGGCCTGAGGAGCTTCCCAGGACACAGGACTCCCAGTGCTAAAACCAGGACCCAAAAACAAGCCTATTGCCATCCAGTCAATTCTGACTCATAGGAAAGAGTAGAACTACCCCATAGTTTCCAAGGCTGTAATCTTTATGAGAACAGACTGTGGCTGGGGCGTTCCAACTGCCGACCTTTGGTTAGCAGTCAAGCGCTTAACCACTGCGCCACCAAGGCTTCTCTGTAAAAACCAGGACGGTCCTGGGCAAACTGGAGCCACAGCTGGTCACCAAAGCTGCCACACTTTGCATGACCTTGGGCGAGCCCCCTTACCTTCCATTCAGCACAGGTTCCCTCTGGCCCTGGGCAGCTGAGGTCCTGGGCTGGGGGCTGGGGTCAAGGGACCCAGAGAGGCTTAGAAGGAGCCCTGCCTTCCTGGAATGCCAGAAGCAGATGAGAAGAGAAACAGCAGTCACTCAGGGGGCAGCCCAGGCTCACGTCCTATTGCTACCTCTTTCCAGCTACATAACCCGGGCAAGCTGCAAAACTCTCCAATCTTCTGTTTCCTCCACTGTGAAATGGCACAAGAGAACCGACCTCACAGGGGTATTACAAAGACTACACACAGTATCTGAAGAACACCCTTAGCATCGCCAACTTGCAGATGTCAGCCATGGGAAAGACAGAGGCCATTACAGTCACAGAATTTCAAAGGAGCCAGAAGGTCTAAGGTTCCAGTAAAGTTTCCCATAGAGGGGAGGGTGGCAGCCATTTTACCAAAAAAAGGAAAAAAAAATTTTTCTAGCCCTACTGAGCACCTGCTGGGTAAGGATCAGAGCCTAAGGCCCTTTTTGTCTCTGGATCGAAATCCAGAGCAGCACTCAGTTCTCTCCATCCCCTACCTCAGCATCATCTAACATTCCATCTTTGTTATTAAAATTAATTCTAACATTCTACAGTTATTATCTAAACAACAAGCATTTGTTGTGTTTATTATTTAAGTAATTACTGACTGTATTTCAATATTACCCTGTTGTTGTCTTTACTGTTTAAATATTAAACCTAAGCAAAGTCTTTGTTTAAATATTAAACATGTATCACGTTCATTATTTACTGCCTGTCTTCACCCACTAGAATGTAACTAGGATGCAGACTCCATAGGAGCAGGGATCCAGAATTCCTGACACATAGTAGGTACTCAATAACTATTTGTTAAGTGAAGTGACAATGATGAAAGGTCATTTATGGAGGGCTTACTGTGGGTATGCTTCACTTTGTACATGTACTGGCCTCTCACAGCGAGAGCCACACTGAGCAGATGAGAAACTGAGGCTCAGAAAGGTTAAGTGACTGCTAGGAAAAAGCAGAAAAGAGCTCTGGTGGCACAATGGTTAAGCACGTGGCTGCTAACTGAAAGGCTGGCGGTCCAAACCCACCCAGTGGTGACTCTTCAGGAGAAAGACCTGGCAATCTGCTTTTGTGAAGATTACAGCCAAGAAAACCCTATGGGGAAGTTCTACTGTATCACATGGGGTCACTGTGAGTTGGAATTGGCTCAACAGCACCTAACAAAAACAACAGGAAAAGCAGAAGCTGAGTTTAGCAGTAGGGCCACAGAGGAGGGTCTGGCCACAGGCTGGAGGTTAGCAGGATCTGGAGGGAACCATGTTCTTCTTCCCCAGGAAGAAGAGAGGAGGGTGACATTTAAAACCTCATGTGACCACATGCCTCAGCTCCACTGCCCCCTCCACACTGGCCACGTGAAGGAGAACGAGCTCCCGCCATGCTGGATCTGTCATCCTGGGCACTTCAGCACCAGGAAGGACCTTATTCTGTAAATGGGAAATTGAGGCCCAGAGAAAGGGAGGGCCTTGCCCCAGTACATGACCAGGATTCAAACCCAAGTATTCCAACCTTACAACACGCTGCATCTAGCTCAGCATTTCCCAACTTGCATGATCAGAAGTTCCCCTGAGGTTCTTGTATATGGTAAAGAGCCAATCTGCCCACCTCCCTGCAGCACATAGGTGCCTGGTCCTTTTCACAAGCCCTAGGGAGGAGTAAGGCATCAGCTACTGGATTGAGCTGCTGTGTCTAGCTCTGTTCCCAACAGACGATGGAGGAGGCGGAGTCCCAGCCTCACCTCTTGCTACATGTAAAACTCAAGCAGGTCACCGGACTTCTCTGAGCACATGAGTGACGTGAAAATCAGAGGAAATAACTATCACCTAACTGCCTGGAAAACCCGTTGAGTATTGTGCAAATGTTTGTGGTTGCTTTACTGACTCAGCCCTTGCTAGACAAAAATGTGTTTGTATGTCACAAGTTCATGTCACCCAGATAACAAGTAAGGGGTCCCATGATCCCACCCAGAGGTCCGTAACCTTTCTGAGTCCTGAGAGATGCCAGGGGGCACAAGCTCTGCCTGCAGGTGAACCTGGGAGAAAGGCAAAGGTGGGGGACAGGAACGAGGTCAGGGAGAACGAGCAGCCTGGTGTCTCCTGCCTTACGCACCCCTTTTCATCCCACACTTTCTCTGGAGCCACCTTGTTTAAATCCCAGACGTCCTTTATGGGTTACCTCTTCCAGGTAGCCTTCCTTGATTGCAGCTGGTGTAATTCCCCACTCCTATAAACCTCACACCTCTTGGTTTGTACCTATGTCAAACACTGACCATTGCTCCTAGGCCTGGGCTCCCATTTCCCCTCTGGGCTGCAGGCTCATTCACTCACACATTCCTAAGCCCTGCAGGCCCCTGTGTTTCAAACTTCAGGTCACTATTACAGGTCAGGTTATCAAGCAGAGTTGTTCTTTTACAAAATTGCTTAAAAAGAATCACCTGGGGTCTGTGTTAATCTATACAGGCTGACTGGCCTCGCCCCGGAAATTCTAATTTAGTAGTAGGTCTCAGTTAGGACTGGGTTTTTTAAAATTATTGTAGTAAAAAATATAGGTCCCTAAGTGGCGTAAATGGTTTGTGCTTGACTGCTAACCTAAAGGTTGGCAATTTGAATCCACCCAGTGGTACTGCAGAAGAAAAGACCTGGTGATCTGCTTCCATTAAGATTATAGCCAAGAAAACCCTATGGAGTGGTTCTACTCTGTAACACATAGAGTAAAACAACAACAAGGTAAAAATATAACGAAACATTCGCCAACAATTTTTACATGTATAATTCAGTGATATTAAGTTCATCATATTGTATAACTATTGCTGTTGTTAGGTGCCGTCCAGTCGGTTCCAAATCATAGCGACCCTGTGTACCACAGAACAAAATGTTGCCCAGTCCTGCGCCATCCTCACAATCGTTGCCATGTTTGAGCCCATTGTTACAGCCACTGTGTCAGTCCATCTTGTTGAGGGTCTTCCTCTTTTTCACTGACCCTCTACTTTATCAAGCATGATGTCCTTCTCCAGGGACTGGTTCCTCCTGATAACTTGTCCAAAGTACATGAGATGAAGTCTCGCCATCCTTGCTTCTAAGGAGCATTCTGGCTGTGATCCTTCCAAGATAGATTTGTTCGTTCTTCTGGCAGTCCATGGTGTATTCAATATTCTTTGCCAACACAGAATATTGAACATTCAAATTTAAAGGCATCAATTTTTGTCTTCCTTATTCATTGTCCAACTTTCACATCCAGTGCAACCATTACCATCCTTTTCCAAACTGTCCCGTCACCATTAACAGAAGCTCAGTGCCCCCTAGCAATGACTTGGGGATCTATTTTTGTAACCAACTGTAAAAACAATGTGGTAGAGGCGTCTGACCTCCTCTATCTTCACAAAGGAGAAGGGGAATCAAGATCAACAGCCCAAGGCTGATTCCTATGAGGCAGAGGTCAGACATGCCTCCTCTCTCCACCATCTTTACCAATTCTGACACCAACCATCCCTCCCACGGTGCACTCTACTTCTCTGCTGAGTTCAATAATTCATTGCAATGGCCACACAGAACTCACAGACAATGCTCACGATTATGCGGTTTATTAAGGACATAACAGGTTACGATTCAGGTTCAGGAACGCTCAGGATATAGTTCTTTGATCAGGACAGCGTCTTCTCAGCTGTGCCCGCAAGCAGGTCTCTCCCTGGCCCTTGGCCCCTCGGCACTTCAGCCTGGTTTCTGCCCTGCTTGGATAAGCTTTACAAAGCTCTTTTAGCTCTGCTGATAAGTGACCAGATGCACCCCACTCTGCCAGTAGGCCTCAGCCCGAAGGTGCTCAGCTCTAGCTCCGTGGGACAGCAAACCTAGCTCGACCAAGTGCCCAGAGGCAACCTACTGCCAGCAAGCTTCTCACCCGAAGGAACTCAGCTTTCTCACTCTGTAGGCCAAGAAGCCCACTGCGCCATCTCCTGCCAATCTCCTGGTTCTTCTGCTACTATTTCTCTACTGCTGCTTCTTGTTGTCTCCGATGTTACAGCTCCTACTTTTATCTCTCTCTCTTTAAGCCTAGTGGGATGGCAAAACTAACCAATCCCCTCATTAAGGTTCTGTCTTAGGCTGGGTTCTCTAGAGAAACAAAACCAGTAAAGTGTATAAATATATACAGAGAGAGATTTATATCAAGGAAATGACTCACATAGTTGTAGAGGCTGGAATGTCCCAAGTCCCTGGGTCTGTCTGGAGGCTTCTCCTGATTCACGTAGCCACAAGGGCTAGCGAACTCAAGATTGGCAGGTCAGACAACAGGGTTCTGGCTCACAGGCTGTGAAGACCTATGAATCCCAACATCAGCAGGAAAGACAGCAGGTAAGCTGCTAGCTCAAGTCCAAACAACCAGAAGTCAGACAAACAGAAGACAGCTGCAGGATCCAGAGTGAGCAAAAGCCTGCAAGCCTCGCTGGAGAGTCTACCTATATTGGATGCAGGCCACACCCTCAAGGAAACTCCCTTTCAACCAACTAGCTACTCACAGCAGATCCCAACACGCAGGTGATCACATCATCATACAACTGCCAAACTACATCATAACTGCCAAACTACTGAGAATCATGGCCCAGCCAAGCTGACACACAACCTTAACCATCACAGGTTCCATATACCCTATTTGCATGGTTCCACCCCTACAGGGGTGCCATGCACCTTCTTTACATTATTAGCAAGCTACCCAAGCCCGTTGGTGGGCCACAAGCACCTCATTTCTATAGCCTCACCCAGTCATTTGGTGGGAGTTACAAAGACTATGGCTAGAAGGGCCATATTAATTCACTGCACCACACCAACCTCCTAGAACCTAGAATCTAAGTCAATGCTTTTCAAGCTATAACGTGCATACAGATCACCCGGTGATTTTGTTAAATACAGATAGAGCCTGATTCAGCAGGTCTGGGGCAGGCCAGAATTCTGCATTTCTAACAAGCTCCCAGGTGATGCCGATGCAGCAGGTCTATGGACCACACACAGCTGGCCAAGTTCATGTGGTTCTTATCTTCAGCACATTTGGGAAGCAAGAATTTAGTGCTATTGTTCTCAATCTCAGCGCACTCAGGGAGCTTTCAAAACATACTAAGGTCCAAGAATCACTGCACTCCAATTAAATCACAATCTCTGAGGACAGGACCAGGTCTAGGGTTTTTTGTTCTTAAAGCTCCCCTGCTGATTCTAATGGGAAACAGGGCTGAGAATCACTGATTGAGTGGGGCCCCACCAGTATTAAAATAATAAATGAACAGAATAGACAATTACACGGGCTTGTAGGATAAAACCTTTGTCTGGGTTATATGTGTCATATATGCAAACACATGTGAGCTGTTAGGTCAATGTGGGTTTGGAAATGAGTGAAGAAGAAACAGACCATGTTCTGAAGTTCACAAACTAGCCAGGGGGATAGACAGGCTGAACCCAGGTAAAGGACTCCTTGGGGGAGAGGAGTGGCTGGGCTTGGCAGCTCAGGTGGGGCTCTGCAGCATAGAGGTGGTAGGGTCAAGGTCTGGTTCAGGGCAAGGGGGAGGAGAAGCTTCTGTTTGAGCTGAGCAGTGAAGGATGAAGAGGACTTTGTCATGAACCAGGCTGGGCCTTCTAGGCACAGAGGACAAAACTTATGCAGTTTGGGGGTGTGTAAAAGGACACAGCAAGTCCAGACAAGGGCACTCGAAGACTAGCTGTGTGGCTACGGCCTGGGGGCGTGAAGGGGAGTGGCAGAGACAGGCCCAGAAGATTGCAAGGGCCTGAGAAATGTGAGCTGAAGAGAGAGGAAGGTCACTGACCCCTTGTTAGGGGATGACCACAGGTGACCTCATCTGGGCAGAGCCACTCACAGTAGCTAAGACTCCACTGACAGCATGCATAAGGCTGTTTTTGTGAACACAGGGTGGGTGGACAACTTTCTAGAAAGTATTTTGGGGTGGAGTGCAGGGCGCGTAAGCAAAGATCCATCGGCAACACTCCCATATTCCTTTTTCCAAGTATCCACACCCTCCCATTTAAAGGCTCTGCTCTCCACCAGCACTTTCAATTTCCATGAACAGCTCCTAAGCATCCTTTCTGCCAAGCACTGGGTTGGAGAGCCGGAGTCAGACAGCCCTGCCCTTGCGCGAGCTGGCAGTGGGGATGAAAGACACCCTCATGGGTGACCGTAACATAGCGCAGAATGCCAGAAGTGCTCCCCACTAGTGCCATGGGAGGGGCAGAGGCAAGGGCAATCAATTTTGCCTGGAGTCGTCAGGGAAGGCTTTTTGAAAGAGGCAGCAATGGGGTCTCCAAGGACTAACATGTTTGACTGATGAAGATTTGATGGTAAAAGGGGGAAACAGGTTTAAGGAATACAAGGATTTGCACAACACTGAGAGAGACTGCACATGGCTGAAGAAAGTACCGGGAGATGAAGGTGGGCAGGTAGGCAGAGGGGCCAGGACACAGCCAGCCCCGTGGGCCATGCTAAGGAGTTTGGATTTATTGGGAAGGCAAGAGGTTTATAAGCTGACAAGCGATACGATCAGAGCTGGGTTAGAGGATGTTCAGCTGACAGCTGTTATGAAGGCTGGAGGTATGAAGAGCAGACTGAATAATGAATGAATGAATGAGGGCAGAGAAATGAAATGCTGACTTAATGATGAATTCTGAATCAAAATAAAGGGTTCTGAGCTCCAACATTCATATGCCCATGAAGAGCCAATTAAGGACCTGGGGGGTCTTGACATGTAGCTCAGAGCCTATTGCTGTGGCCTGCGGCATAAGAGGAACTGACTGGCCTAGTTCCAGAAACAAGTGTTCTGTCGGCCTGGAATTTTCTCATTATCTTTTGTGTCTGTTATGTCCCAACTGAGTGTTTAATTTCAATCTTTTTCTCCTCTTCAGGTTTTACCACAGGAGAATTACCTCTCCATTCTAACCTGACATTAATTATTTATGCTTATGAACATGCTGGATGCCTGCCTGGGTTATTTGTTTTTCGAATAATACATCTGAATAGGAATACACACAAGACAAGGCAAATATAATTTTGAGGTAAATGCCCTGTCCCCCAACTGTTGCCCAATTAATCCTTCTAAACCATAGTAAGGCCTTGTCATTGTCTTGTGGAGCCCACATCTATCCCTCTTACACTGATTAGACACCAGGTAACTGCTTCTGACAGTCAAGATTTGCACTATCAGGCCCCGCCACCTGACCTTTACCATCTTATCTCTGCCACTATGACTTTCTCCACTGGTCCAAATTTCACTCCTTCATGCTCCAAGGCCCAGTTCAAACACCTTCTCTGACGCCATCCCTGAGTCTCTCAAGAGGAAAGGTCCCTCATGCTTCTGAATTTCCATAGTCTTTTGTTTTTATATCCTTTATTAGACTCTAAGCTCCCCCAGGGAGCTTAGACACGGACATGGCACACAACAGGTACCTCAGCAGAGTGTTTGCTGAAACAGAGGTGTAGTCCCCAACATCCCAAGAAGCAATTAAACACACCAGCTAACGCAGGGTTAGGCAGAACACGCTTCTGAAGTCAGTATCTACAAAGTGCTTTTGAGGGGAAGTGAGCACCACCTAGAGGCGATCCCTGGAATCCCTCACTAAGGCTTCACTCCACTGCAGTTACTGGACTAACCCCAAGAAAAGAGCACATGGTCAACAGATTTGAGGAGCCTCCTGAAGAGCCTCTCTTCACCAGGCCTTCCCTGTATCCTTCAATCCCTCACATCTGTTGTGTGAGTTCCAGTCTACAAATTATCTGCAGTAATTCTTACAACACCTTAGGATGCAAGCAAAGAAGGAGTTACTTTTCAAACAGGGATCTGGTGCTCTGAGACCAGTGACTAGTCCAACGTCACTCCCAGGAAGGACCCAAGACTCCTGAACTCCCTGTCCAGTGTTCCTTCCAGACTCCTCCGGTTGTCTTGAGATTCAAAGGGAAGAGGGTTTCAAAGTGATTTGTAAGTCCTAGAGCACTCACAAGGGATTCCTCTGTGAGCTGCAGCTATTGTGCGCTGACGAGTCAATTCCAACACAGAGCAATCCTATAGAGCAGGGTAGAACTGACCTATGGAGTGTCCAAAGAGAACTGGTGGATTTGAACTGCTGACCTTTTGATTAGCAGCTGTAGCTCTTAATCACTGCGCCACCAGGGCTCCATGAGCTGCGGTACTGGTAGTTAATAAAAAACCACTTCCAAAGGTTTGAGGAAACCCAACCAAGGCTGGGAGTCCCTGGGTAGTGCAAACGGTTATCACGCTCAGCGTCTAACTGAAAAGCTGGAAGTTCAAGTCGCCTGGAAGGAAGGCCTGGCTCTCTACTTCTGAAAAGCCATTTGAAAACGCTATGGAACACGGTTTTATTCTGTCGCACATGGGTCGCCAAGCAACTGGTTTACTGGTACGGAAGCAGCACGGGGGAGTCAGGCGGGGAGCACCTGCAAATCTTCAGTGCCACCTTCAGCCGCCATCTACCAACTGAAAATTGCCATATCCCCTCCTGCAGTACGCCAGATAAGGCGTTGACTGTTTCTGGCACCGTGAGGCCACCGTAAGGCACCAAAACCGGTTGCCGTCGAGTCGATTCCGACTCTTAAGGCACCACGGCATGACGGCTACGGTATTCTGGCTTGCGGAGTCCCAGTGCCTTACGACAGGTGTGATGGTTTCACCATTTACCTGCCCTTCCCTGGCGAACGGCAGCCACGAGCAGTTGGCCCGCGTCACCTGACTCTCCGCTGATTTAGGGGAGGAGGCGGGGCGGCGTCTCCCTCACGTGATCCCCCTGGGGCGGCCGCCGCCTTCCAAACAACGTTCGGGCGCGTCAAGCTACGTCTGCCAGTTTGGGTGAGTCAAGGTCTGCGCCTGCGCGGGCGCTGGCTCGCGGGCTCGCTCGCTCGCCGACCTGCGGGCGGGCGGCTGCCAGGCGTGGAGCAGGGACGCCCGCGGTCATGGGTGAGTGCTGGTTGAAGGCGTGAGGCAAACGCCTCTGGGTTGGAGAGAGTGGAAGCATGAAGAAAGGTCTGAAAGGCCGCCTGCTATCGGCCCTCCGGCGCGGCCCCTCTCCGCGCGCGCGCACTGCACCCCCAGACGCGCCCTGGAGCTCCCGCGCGCCGGTGCGAGCCACCTCTCCCAGCCCCAGCGGTCGCGGACCCTCCGTTGATCCCTCCCGGGACGGCGCGAGTGGAGGCATTTCCTCCCTTCTCGGTTTACGGCTCTCTCCCTGCCGGGGGGCTTCGGGGGTCGAGGGGCGCCATCCGGCTGCCCGAGCGGCCTTACCCCGCAGTCCCCTACCCTCGGGGGCTGAGGGACTGGGCTGGCGATGAGGGAGTGCGTTCACTCGGGCGCGCCCCGGGCCGGGGAGGCACCTCCTTGGCGCGCTAAGACCGCAGGGCGGGGAGGGGCCGGGCTTTGCCTGTGCCCACGGTCGACGCGCGATGGGAGCAGTGGTGTAGGGCACCTTTTTTCCTAGGAGGCTGGAATGCTGGCCTCCTTATCTCGGGAACCCCTCAGTGTGTTGAGGGAAGGGGCGTCCGTGGTCTTGTCCCCCGCCCTGTTCACGGATTGGGGAAATGGACGTCTGCAGAGGGGTAAGTTCAGTCACATAGCCTGGCACTGCTTTTTTTTGAGACACCATGTTGCATCGCGTTATAGGAAACTCAGTTGTACAGGGCTGGGGGCGCGGGTGGTGTTCATTGTAAAACTCTGTGTCCAATATTTGGCGTTAAGCATACCTAAATGGAGCATGTAAATAAATGCCTCATCTGTTTTTACGCTTTCGGCATAACCTTTATTTTGCTCCTTGCAGTTCTACCCATCTGGTCTTGACTCCTTCCGTTTCCCTACCTGTAAGCTGTGAAACAAGGCTGTGAGGTAAATGTGTAGCGAGTGGCTTTCTAGTTTGAGCCTCTTCCACCCTTGCTTTGAAAGTTTTCCATGAAAACCAGAAGGTGCTAGAACTGGTCAGGTCCCATAGTGGTTCAAGGTCTCAGGTGAGGCGTTTCGGGAGTGCAATCACCGTTAGCACATTTAAAGGAAAGACTACAAGTTGTTGTCTTTAAACAGAGTTGACTCTTCTGATTTCTCATTTGGTGAATAAAAATAAGCCCAGATAAATGGATTTTTTAAATCATAGATATTGCTTTATATTTATAATAGGAGCAGGATAGTTCCATAACTAAGACTAGAACCCAAGCTGGTCTTGTTCTGAATTCTAACTCAGACCTGCTGACTGTGGGAGCTTGAATCCTTTGAGAGTTACAGTCACTTTCTCCCCAGACCTTTGTGCTTGGGTCACATCTGGGTCTTGCTTATTCTTGTGGCTGTAAGTTACAGCGAATATTTAAACTTTATCACTGTTTATGTCACAAAAGTTTGACACTTGCAGTTGCTTGAAAGTGACTTTCCTAATGTTGAGATATAGTGAATGTTTAGGTAACAAGAATAAAGTTAAATAAATTTTACAATAAATCAAAGACTTATCAACCATGTTAGAGAACTTAAATATAGACATCAGTTTAGCAAAGAAATTTAGCCACATTCGCAGTATAAACATGCTAAATTCTAAACTCCCTTGCTTGCCACAGAAGAATATTCTGCACACTACTCTGCTTTCTGCCCTAAATTAAGGACTTATTCACATGTGTATGATTAAACTAGAGGGAAAGTTTTAAATCTGAAGTCTGGGAGGGTTTCATACCATTCCTTTACCTGTGTCTAGACCTCCCATCCGCCCCACCCCCTTTTTTTTAACCTGAGAATGTAAATGTACAGTAAATTTCTTAAACTTTTAGAAAGTATTACAAGTACCATTTTATTATAAATAAACAGACAAAAAATTTTTTTTTAATCATTGTTCAGGTGTACAAATAACTTGGTTTGTATTGTCAAGGAATGTAGTTGATACAGTTAAATAACTTGTAAGTGTTGACTTTTTAGAATTTAAGTGTCTTCTGTGTTTAGTATGAAAAAATTAAATATTCTTGACATTCATAAATGGTGGGAATATTTAATTATGTAACCATGTGCACATATCTTTCTGTATTTAATAGTCTGAATATTTTTGCTGAAGTTGACATTGCTTAGTTCTGAAATTCTGAAGAGCGAAGTGTTACATAGGTATAAAATATTTTTATACTTAGTTTTTTTTTTTAATATTGGTTAATATTAGATTAGCAGTCATAATACTAATGAGAGTTTTAAAAAATTCACGCCTAATAGCTGAAACAGTTGTTCTGTGCCCTTGAGTTGATGCTGACTCATAGCGACCCTGTAGGACAGTAGAACTGCTCCATAGGTTTTCCTAGGCTGTGATCTTTACGGGAGCAGATGGCCAGGTCTTTTCTCCTGCAGAGCCACCGGTGGGTTCAAACTGCCAACCTTTTGGTTAGCAGCTGAGCGCTTAACCATTGTACCACCAGGGCTCCATCTGAAACAGTAAGAAGACCAAAATAAGTAAGGATGTAGTAGACTATGTGATTAATAATTATCACACACTGTACCCTGGCAAGGAAACCCTGGCAGCATAGTGGTTAAGAGCTATAGTTGCTAACCAGAAGGTCGGCAGTTTGAATCCACCAGGTGCTCCTTGGAAACTCTGGGGGCAGTTCTCTGTCCTATAGGGTCGCTATGAGTCAGAATCGACTCAACAGCAACAGGTATACCCTGGCATTATCAGGCATTTATGCAATCTTTGTGCCCATTCCAAAGAAAGATGATCTAACAGGATGTGAAAATTATCAAACAACATCGTTAATATCACACGCAAGTAAAATTTTGCTGAAGATAATTCAAAGAGTTGCAACAGTACATCAATAGGGAACTGCCAGAAACTAAAGCCAGATTCAGAAGAGGACCTGGAACAAGGGATGCCATTGCTAATGTCAGGTGGATCTTGGCTGAAAGCAGAGAGTACCAGAAAGCTGTTTACCTGTGTTTTATTGACTATGCAAAGGCTTTGTAGATGATAAACAAATTACAGACAACATTGAGAAGAACGGGAATTACACAACACTTAATTGTGCTCATGAGGTACCTGTACATAGATCAAGAGATAGTCGTTCTAACAGAACAAGGGGATACTGCATGGTTTAAAGTCAGAAAAAGTGTGTGTTAGGGTTGTATCATTTCACCATACTTATTCAGTCTGTATGCTGAGAAAATAATCTGAGAAACCAGACTATATGAAGAAGAATGTGGTATCAGGATTGGAGGAAGACTAATTAAGAACCTGTGATACGCAGATGACACAGTCTTGCTCGCTGAAAGCCAAGAGGGCTTGAAGCACTTAATGATGAAGATCAAAAACTTCAGTATGAATTACACATCAGCAAAAAGAAAACAAGTTTTCACAACTGAATCAATAGGCAACATCATGATAAATGGAGAAAATATTGAAGTTGTCAAGGATTTCATTTTACTTGACCCTACAATGAACGCCCATGGAACCAGCAGTGAAGAAATGAAAAGACTTATTCTTTGGGCAAATCTGCTGCAGAAGACCTCTTTGAAGTGTTACTTTGAGGACTATGATGAACCTGACCTAAGCCATGGTATTTTCAGTTACCTCATAAACGCATGCAAAAGCTGGACAATGAATAAGGAAGACTGGAGAAAAATTGATGCCTTTGGATTATGGTGTTGGCAAAGAATATTGACTCTACAAGAACTGCCAGAAGAACCAATAAATCTGTCTTGGAATCAGTACAGTCAGAATGCTCCTTAGAAGTGAGGATGGTGAAACTTTGTCTAACGTGCTTTGGACGTATTATCTGGAGGGATCAGTCCCTAGAGAAGGAGATCATGCTTGGTAAAGTAGAGGGTCTGCGGAAAAAGAGGAAGACCCTCAACAAGATAGATTGACACAGTAGTAGCTGCAACAGTGGGCTCAAACATAGTAACAATTGTGAGGATGGCCCAGGACCGGCCAGTGTTTCGTTCTCTTGTACATAGGGTCGCTGTGAGTCCGAACCAACTCGATGGCACCTAACAACAGCATACCCTGGCAAAGTTCATTTTAACTGTCTGTAGTATTTTAAAAAATTGATCATATTAAGCCAAAAAACCTCAGTACATTATGAAAACCATTTAGAGAGAGGAAACAGATAATATTCAGGGACTTTTTTGTTGTTGTTTGTTTTTTTAATTTTTATCGCAAACAACAAACCACCTAATTGAAAATTTTAGGACACTTAAAAGCAAGTAGAGTTTAAAAAAATGATGACAGAATAGCTTAAAAAGTAGTGACAGTAAAAGTTTTACTCAAAGGAAAAATGTATAGCCTTAAACACAAAAATATGAAACATAAAAAAAAAATAAGCATCTAACAAAAGAAATTAGAGAGGCAAAGAAGGTGGAAGAAGATACAAAGAGAAAATTTTTTAATTTTTTTTAAACTGAAAAAAAAAAAAAAAAAAACCTTGTATATTCAAAAGTTGGTCTTTTGTGGGGAATGGGTTTTGTAAAGTAAATTGACTAGCCTGCTCAAGGGAAAAAGGGAACACAAATACATAAAATTTAAAATATTTAAAAAAAAAAAAAAACAAGTGCTGACTTCTAGACAATATGGCGCTATAGTCAGAAGCACCACGCTGTACCTCCGCAGCAAAGATCAGAAAAACTAAGTAAAGCAGAGTCACACATCAGTCCTGAAACCCTAAGCATCAAATGAAGGGTTAAAGAACTCAGCCAAGCACTGAATGGAATAAGAAACGGACCAAGATCAGAGAGCGAGGAGAGATACATGCAGAGGTCCCCTTTCAGCCACCACAGCATGGATCCTCCACCTTGGACTCCTGTTGGAGATCAGCGAACAAGGAGTATGAGAAAGCAGCTTCACGGAGCTTCCAGCAGGAGACAGAACAACCAGTAACCAGCAATATATGCTTTCCCACCCCCCACCCCCCTTCACCCCAACTTAGCTTCCTTTGCTTCCTGCAGCCACAGTTTCTTGGCCAGGAAGCACCAGCTTCACCCTGGTGTCACTTGGATTCCACCCACCCGCACTGGCCGGCTCCTTGAGTGCCTTTTGTTGGCTGCTGGTGTTGCTTTTTTCCGTTTCTTTAGATTTCTTCCTTACCTCTCACCACCTCTCCCTCCGTTCTCTCAAATACCTGGCTCCCTGTGCCATCTTCGCTTCTTCTGAAAGGCTACGAAACACCGCTCGACTGTGACTTGTTCCTGGCCCGTGCCGCCACGCTGGTGGGACCCCCAGGGCTTTTTTGTTGGTTTGTTTGCTGTGATTTATTCTGTTTTGATTTGTTTGTTTTCTTTTTCTTTTCTTGGCTTGGGAACCCCTTCTAGCCGGGCAGTACTGCGCGGCTTGGAAACTACTCCCTTACTCTGCACAGACGCACAGGGACATCCCTGGGTGCATTTCTTTTTTCTTGTTTCTTGGTTTTGGGGTTGTTTTTTTTTTGCTTTTTCATTTTGTTTTCTTCTCTCTCTTACTCCCCATTTTTGTCTTTCTTCATTTCCAGTTTCTCTATTTATCCATTTTTTTCTTTTACCCTTTTTCTTTTTATTTTTGTTTTTCCCCATTTCTCAGTCTCTCATCTCCACCCCAGTAGGAAGCTTCCTTAGCACTCATTTTTGTTTGTTTTTGGTTCCTGTTTCTCTCTCTTCTCTCTCCTCTTTCCCATACCCGTCTTAGCTCCACACATCACAATCTACCCCTCCTTCCTGCCTGCCTGCACCATGCACTGAACATCACACTCCCAAGCAGCACAGGCACGGCCTACTAGAACCTGGCCTCCACTGTTCCCGGTCCGCACTGTCAGCCCTGGTACGTGCCACAAACAACCCATCCCAGCAACTCCCCTTTTGCTGGACCTGCCCTCCTGTATCATACCTGAGTGACTGACTGTGCCCGTTGGAGAAGGAGGTGAAAAGTATCGTGGCCACAGATGAACAAACAACACAGAACGCACAGCCCGCCTGCTCAGACATAACCAGATAAAAAAGCAAGACGAAACAAATCTACAGTCAGTAAATGAGGAAAATAACCACTGAATGCCCGGAAGACAGCAGACAATATCAAAACATTCACAAAAGCAGGACAGGATGGTTCCAGTAGGTGTCCAAAATAAAATACCAGATGACTTTCCAGTAGAAGAAAAGGCGCTAGACCTAACTGATAGGGAATTCAAATCTCTAATATTCAGAATTATTCAAGAGCTGAAGCAAAAATGAGGAGAAAATAGACAAATTCATGGAAAATACAGACAAAAAAATGGAAAAGTTCAAGAAAATAATACAGGAATAAAATGCTAAAATAAATTTACAACTAGAAATCATACAAAAACAACAATTAGAAATCCAAAAGATAACAAGATTTCATAAATGGATAGTGTCATAGAAGGGCTGAGGAGCAGGTTTGAAACAATGGAAGACAGGATCAGCGAAAGTAAATCAACCATCCAAGAAGCTCAACAAACCCCGTATAGGATAGATACCAAAAGAAAATCACCAAGGCATATTATAATCACATTCGCTAAAACCAAAGACAAAAGAATCCTGAGAGCAGCTCGACAAAAACAAAGTCACATACAGAGGAGAAACAATAAGACTAAGCTCGGATTATTTGGCAGAAACCATGCAGGCGAGAAGGCAATGGGATGACATATATAAAACCTTGAAAGAAAAAAATTGCCAGCCAAGAATAATATATCCTGCAAAACTCATTCAGATATGATGGTGAAGTTAGGTCATTTCTGGATAAACAGAAATTAAAGGACTATGTAAAAACCAAACCAAACTTACAAGACTTATTAAAGGGAGTCCTTCGATCTGAGAACAAACAACATCAGACCACAGGCTGAATATAGGACACAGGTTTGTACTAGCCATGTACCAACCTAGGAAATGAACTCTTAAGGACTATGCAAAACCAAAAGAATTACAACAGGGAACCAGAGAGATTAATCTGTAAATGACAACAGCATCAGAACAATAAAAGGGAATAAACGGTGTAGGTATAGAACCTTCTAATGGAGAGGAAGGCAAGGCGATACCAAGTAATAATAGACTGGTAGAAGAAGATAGGAAGGTAAAGATAAATTTCAAGGTGACCACAAAGAAAGTTAACAAACTTACTTGTCAAAATAAAGAAGAAAAACAAAGTCTCAGTAAAAACAAAACCCCACAAACAAAAGGAACTCGGCACAGGAGAGTAAGAGGAGCAAAGAAAACGTCAGCCCCACAAAAAAGAGCAATACAAAATGCAATCCCACTCCTAGGAATATATCCTAGAGAAGTAAGAGCTGTCACACAAATAGACACATGCACACCCATAGTCATTGCAGCACTGTTCACAATGGCAAAAAGATGGAAACAACTTAGATGCCCATCAACAGATGAATGGATAAACAAACTATGGTACATACACACAATGGAGTATTATGCAACAATAAAGAACAGTGATGAATCTGTGAAGCATCTCGTAACATGGATGAAACTAGAGGACATTATGCTGAGCGAAATAAGTCAGTCACAAAAGGACAAATATTGTATGAGACCTCTACCGTAAAAACTCATGTTAAAGTTTACACACAAAAGGAAACAATCTTTGTTGGTTACGAGGGGTGGGGGAACTAAATAGACAATAGATAAGTGGTAACTTTGGTGAAGGGTAAGACAGTACACAATACTGGCAATGCCAGCACAACTTGTACAAGGAAAGGTCATGGAAGTTCCATAGATACTCCCAAACTCCCTGAGGGACTGAATTGTTGGGTAGAGGGCTGTGGGGACCATGGTCTCGGGTAACATCTAGCTCAATTGGCTTAACACGGTTTATAAAGACAATGTTCTACCTTCTGCCTTGGTGAGTAGCATCTGGGATCTTAAAAGCCTGTGAGCAGCCGTCGAAGATACTCCACTGGTCTCACCCCTTCGGAAGCAAGGGAGAATGAAGAGAACAAGATACAAGGAAGAGATTAGTCCACAGGACTAATGGACCACAGCTACCATGGCCTCCACCAGACTGAGTCCAGTACAGCTAGATAGTGCCCAGCTACCACCACTGACTGCTCTGACCAGGATCACAATAGAGAGTCCTGGATAGAGCTGGAAAAGGATGTAGGACAAAATTCTAATTCACAAAAAAAAAGACCGGATTTACTGGCCTGACAGACTGGAGAAACCCCAAGAGTATGGCCCCCAGACACCTTTTAGCTCAGTGGGAAAGTCACTCCCGAAGTTCACTGTTCAGCTGAGGATTGGACAGCCTCATAAGACAAAATGGGACTAATGAGGCACAGCAGTCCAGGGGTGAGGACTAGAAGTCAGGAGGGGACAGGAAAGCTGGTGATAGGGAACCCAAGGTTGAGAAGGGACAGTGTTGACATGTCATGGGGTTGTTAACCATTGTCACAGGGCAGTATGTGTACTAACTGTTCAGTGAGAAACTATCCTGCAAACCTTCATGTAAGGTACAAAAAAAATTACGTGAGATCAAATTGACAACAGCAATTCAAAGGTTTGATGGTAAGCCTAGGGGGCAGTAAGTTGAAGATAATGGTGATGGAACAATTTGGAAAAGGATAGTGAGAATAGCAGCACAACTGGAAGAATGTAATCAATGTCACTGAATTGTACATGCAGAAACTTTTGAAATGGTGTAACTTTGGCTATGTATATTTTCACCCAAAAAAAGGTCCTCCAAGGTTGAGAAGGGAGAGTGTTGAGGTGTCGTGGGGTTGTTAACCAATGTCATAAAACAATATGTGTACTGACTGTTTAATGAGAAACTATTTGTTCTGTAAACCTTCATCTAAAGTACAATAAAAAAAAATTTTTTTTTAAAAACCAACTGCTTTACATGACTACATGAAAATAACCTTTTTTTTTTTTTTTTAAGGAAATCCAGTTATCAAAATTTACTCCAGAAGAGAGAACCTAACAGATCAGTAACAATGGAAGAAATTGGGAAAATTATCAAAAAGCTACCATCCCCCAAAACATCAGGCCCAGATGGTGTTACAGGTGAATTCTTTTACTGTCTCAGAAAAGATAATTTTGATACCATTTAAATTGTTCTAGCATAACGAAGGGGGAAAAAAATCAAAGATTCTTTTTACAAAGCCTGCGGAACATTGACATTGGGACTTGACAAAAATAGTACTAAAATTGCCAACTAGATCTATTACAAATAGTAATGTGAAATTTTAAAATAAAGTATTAGCAAATGGGGTTTAGCAGAATATTAAAAGACTACACTATTATGGCCAGATAGGATTCATCCCCATATTACATGGGTAGTTCATTATCAAGGAATATCCTAATGTAATACACCAAATAAATGATACCAAAAAAGAGCAATAATAATAGCTAACCTTTGTTGAGCACCTGCTATGCTTCAGACATTCTCCTAGTGCTTTACGTGTAATTAACTCAGTGAATTGAGCCCACCTGTGAGGTAGGTAATATCCCTGTAGACAAGGAAACTGAGGCATAGAGACCTTGAGTAACTTGCTGAAGGTCACGTAGCAGATATGTGGTGGAGCCAGGATTTGAACCTAGGGACTTAGGTTCCAGAGCCTGTGCACTTAAACATTATGCTGGCTGTATCTTCAAAATCCATATAATCACTTAAGTAGCTTCCAAAAAGCACTTGACCAAAGTTCAAGCTGTATTACTGATTTTAGTGTTGGTGTGAGGGGGCGGAGGTGGTTGAAGCTTAGTGAAGCAGGAATTAATGTATATTCCCTTCATGTGTTTGACAACACTGTAAGAGGCCTTTATTATTAGTTGATGATTAATACTAGAATAATGGAATCCTTTTTAAGTGGGAAACAATTTCCTAGTAAATAGTGGAAGGCAGGGGTTTCAGTTATGATTGCAGCTTTACTAATTCTTAGAATGAATGTAGAATGAGGTTGTGGGTTTTGTAGCATAATTTGTCTGATGCAATTATAACAGCATTATGAAGACATTATTCACTTCATGTTTGTTTGCAGCACAATCCTGAAGATATACAGGGATCAGTTAGAGGTAAATAAGGAGGGATACTTGAGTGGGAACAGATTTTATGAGGGTCCATTCATCAGGGGATATTTTTGTTTCGTGATGACTTGTTTCCCTGTGTAACCTTGTAACTGCCAGGACTTGAGTTATGAACACTCAGATGACAAGAACTTCCTGTTTCTCAGATCAAAAGCCAGCATTATGCTTAATGGTAATCCTAGGAGAATTCCTGCAAATGTCAGAAAAAATACAAGGATGTTCACTATCACCATAATTGAATTTTTGTCAGGAAGTATTTGCCAAGCATTCAGACAGGTGAAAGGAAAATACACATTATAAAGGAGAAGGTGGAATTATCTGCAAATGATATTTTATATTGTGTAAAGTGAAGCAAATTTTTCAAAAAACAGAATAAGAAAATTCAGTTTGAAGGTGGCTGGTTCTAATTTTAATACACAAGAATTGTTATCTTTTTTATGGAGACAGAAACTAGTTACAAAATGATAGAAGGAAAAAGCGCATTCATAATAGCATCTGAAAAGGTAAAATACCTAGGGATAAGAAATACTGAAGAAGAAAATTTGAAATACTACTAAGGTTTGTAAAAAGCCAAGTAAATAGGAAGAAGCAGGGGGTGGGGAGTAGTAAAGAAGTAAACAGGAACTTTGTAAAGTAAGGTTCAGTTTCGGAAAGATGACATTTCTTTTTAAATTTATCTATAAAGTTGCTTCCACTCTAAAATACCAACAGAATTGTTGGGAAGAATGTGACAAAAATGCAGTACTGAATTTTACCTAGAAAAAGTGTGAGAGCCAGGTAACTGATAATTCTGATAAAAAGCATAGAGAGGGAGGCCCTACTGGATAATGAAATATATTTTGATGCTATAATAGGTGAAAACAGGTTGGTAAAAGAGAAGAAATACTAGGCAATTGATGGAACAGAATGGATAGTAGAAATAAATGTAAATGCCTGTGGGTATGTAGAATATGACAAAGATGCATTGCAAACCAGTGACAAAAAGAGGTCATCCGTCAGTGATGTTGGCAGCGTCTTATCTTTGCCTCACTCCTTAGACTGAAATTCCAGAAAGATTAACGTACAGATGATTGATAAAACTATTTAGAGTTGTAGAACGAAGTATAGATGACTTGTTCATAATTTTGGAGTAATGAAGGCCTTCTGAGAAAGACATAGACTCTAGAAGCCAAGAGAAAAAAGATAGGTTTAATATTAAGAACTTCAGTATCACAAAAATGGTATAGACAGATTGGGGAGAAATTTACCATAATATGAGTAGGATTGATTTTTTTCATTTATAAAGACACTCTTACAAATCAGTAAGAAAAGTAAGTACCAACAGAAAAATGAGCAAAGTACATGTACTCAGTTTACAGTAAAAGAAATGTAAATGGTCAATAAAATTGAAAAATGCTGAATTTTATTCAAAAATTTTAAATGGTAAATTAAAATGAGATTTTTCTTTGATCAGATTGGCAGAAATCGCAGTTTAATACCTAGTGCTGACAATGGTAGAGAGAAATCGGTAGTCACATACACTTAATGGAAATGTAAGTCATCATCTCTCTTGGGGCAATTTGGCGTAGCTATCAAAACTTAAAATGTATTACTCATTGAGCCAGCAACCTCATTCTAAAGATTTACCCTAAGATAGATACACTTGTGAGAGGGCCCATTGCAAAAGCAGAAACAACAAAAAAAGCAGTGACCATACGTAGAAGACAGGATAAATTACATACAATATGTCCATTTGCTAGAATACTGTGCAGCTATTCAAAACACTGAGGTAACTCTGCTGATCTTAGAAGATTCTAAAATCTTGTACTCCTTGTTTTGTTTTTTTTTCCACTTAATCACGTGTTCTATCCTTTTGAGTATTTTTTAAATGATAAGTTGGAAGGGTGTGAGGCAGAGAGGGAGGTAGAATGAATCTGACTAGAGTCAGGTTGACTGGTAGAGGCTTTTGCACTAGTTGAGGCAAGAGACAGTGAGGGCATGACCTAGGGCAGTGAGACTGGAGGAGGAGGTGTCTGCACATTTAAGTGATTTACAACTTTTTTTCCTCTAATCAAGTAAGTGTGGAACCCTGGTGGCATAGTGGTTAAGAGCCCGGCTGCAGTTCGAATCCACCATCTGCACCTTGGAAACCCTATGGGGCAGTTCTACTCTGTCCTATAGGGTCGCTGTGAGTCAGAATTTGCACGATGGCAATGGGTTTGTTGTTGTTGTTTTTTAATACTTAAGTAATAAACACATTTCTTTTGTGAATTTACATTTAAATGGCTTTTTTGTTGTTGTTGGTAGTGGAGCTGCAAGCAGCCAAACTTCAAGAATTTTGGCATCTCACGTGCAAGTGACTTCATAATCTAACTACTTTAGCATCTGCCAGAATGAGAAATAACTTCGCTCTCTGAGCCAGCCTTTATTTTGATTATTTAAATTGCAGTGAAACAAATTTTCAGAATACCAGGGAACAGTTTTTCCTTTCCCTTTATTCCCCATCCACAGTAGTACTAAGCAGCATTCTGGTATGTCACACTGCTTCCAGCCCTCTGTCAAAGGTGAGGTGTCTTCAAATGAACAGAAAGTTTTGGACCCTGAGGTGGTATGGCTCACCTGGTCATGGCTGGGGTGGTCAATGAAAGGTTTGAGCCCTGCCACTGTCATGTTGTGTGGATACAACCAGGTGACTTTCAGTGAGGAGAAAAATTTTCTGATGCTTTTATACCTTTCTTAGGGCAGACTTTGGGCCTGCAATTATGTCTAGTCATAACTCTTCTCAACTGAGGACAAGTTTAGTAGAAACATGGACAACTAACCAACTCAAACCCCACACAAAGAGGCTTTGGGCCAGAGATTGTACAGATGTTACTTTTTCTTCTTGGTGTGTTCTGTCTTCTGGGAAAGGGACACACAGGTTGTAGTGTAGCATACTTAAAAAAAGTTTAATTCCATTTGTTTCACACAAGAAAGAAAGAAAAATATTACATAGTGTCAAAGAATCTTGGAATTTTTCTGAGGTTCTCCCATAAACACATGAAAAATATTTTCCAAAAAAAAAATGAGAAGAGTATGTTTTACAGTTTCTTAAATCTCTTTACTGTGTGTCTTAAAAGACAGCTGGAATCTCATATCTGCTCCTGCATTCAGTTTGTTGTGCTGTGTTGTTTTGGTTGAAGTATATGCAGAAGATCCAGCCTCACGCAGGTATGTAGTTGGAAAAGGGAGGACCTGCCAGACCCCCAAAAGAGCATCAGTTACCTCCAGGGATCCTCAGATAGTACTTTTGAGAACCACTGAGCTACTCTAAAAGGAAGAATGTAATAGTGTTCAGAAATTGGGGGGGAGGATTAGGGGGAAAAATCCATGTGTTCAGCTCTCTATATAGAGGTTTACTCAATCTCATTTATTATTTGTAGGTTAAAAAAAATCCTTCATGAACAAGAAAGATCTTAAGCAACATGATGGATTCAGAAGCTCATGAAAAGAGGCCACCAATCCTAACATCTTCAAAACAGGATATATCACCTCACATTACAAATGTTGGTCAAATGAAGCATTACTTGTGTGGCTGCTGTGCAGCTTTCAACAACATAGTAATCACGTTTCCCATTCAGAAAGTCCTTTTCCGGCAACAGCTGTATGGAATCAAAACCCGGGATGCAGTACTTCAGCTGAGGAGGGATGGCTTTCGAAACTTATATCGAGGAATCCTTCCCCCATTGATGCAGAAGACAACTACACTGGCACTTATGTTCGGTCTGTATGAGGATTTATCTTACCTTCTCCGTAAACATGTCAGTACTCCAGAGTTTGCAACTTGCAGCATGGCAGCAGTACTCGCAGGGACAACAGAAGCAATTTTCACTCCGTTGGAAAGAGTTCAAACATTGCTACAAGACCACAAGCATCATGACAAATTTACAAACACTTACCAGGCTTTCAAGGCACTGAAATGTCATGGAATTAGAGAATATTATCGAGGCTTGGTGCCCATTCTTCTCCGTAATGGATCCAGCAATGCCCTCTTTTTTGGCCTTCGAGGCCCCGTTAAGGAGTATTTGCCTACTGCAACGTCTCACAGTGCTCATTTGGTCAATGATTTTATCTGTGGAGGCCTCTTGGGTGCCATGTTGGGATTCTTGTTTTTTCCAGTTAATGTTGTAAAAACACGCATGCAGTCTCAAATTGGTGGGGAATTTCAGTCTTTCCCCAGGGTTTTCAAAAAAATCTGGGTAGAACGTGACAGGAAATTGACAAATCTTTTCAGAGGTGCCCATCTGAACTACCATCGGTCCCTCATCTCATGGGGTATAATCAATGCAACTTACGAGTTCTTATTAAAGGTTATATGAAAGAAATCATCAGTTAAGTGCCATTTATCAGCTGACTAGACCTTCTAAGAAGAATTCAGTTTGGCCTGGTTCCCAACTGGCCAAATACAAGTTGGTGTCAGAAGTCCAGGGCACCATGAATTATGGGCATAGCTGTTTTCCTTAAGCACCAACAATAACAGAATCAAACGTTTCAATAGGAAATTTAAAGGGTTTTTTTTTTTCTATCATTACCTGAGAGCTTTAGGCTAATGATCTGATTAATAGCTGTCTATCTGATGGCCTTTGACAGGGAACCTAATAGGCAAGATATGATTTTTTTCTTTTCGAAAACAGTCTTTAATTCTCTGCATTGAAACATCTAAGTGGCCATGACTAGCTAGAGAAGAGGCTTTTGTAGCCTGTTGACTTCTCAGGCTTATTTTTGTTACTCCATAGCTTGCTTCTCGGCTCTTTTGAGGAATTGCAGAGGGTAGTTTTGGGTAAACCTGAGCATATACATGGGTAGGACAAAGGAGCAGAACACAGAAGGAAAAACTACTAGGTGTAGGCTTTTCATGATAAATTGCTTGCATTAGCATTGAAACTAAGCACCTCTTGAGATGGTCATTATCTAGACTATTTAGACTTGATAGAATCAGGCAGCTAATTAAAGTTCATGTTTTGCTTTCTAGGTTTGAAAGTTTTCTTTCTAATTCTGGGTGTGACCTGAAACCCTTCCAGAATATTATGTTGATTTCACTTATTTCATTGCCAAAAGATAAGGAAACTTAAGTTTTGTTATAGGAGTTTCATCCTGTTAAGAAGTTCTACATTAACTGCATGTAGATCAAACTCTGTTTATCTGTTTCTTTGAATTATTGGTGCCAACTTAGCAAAGTGCTTTGGGTTTTTGGTTTTTTTCACTGATAATTTTGGGCTTTTTTTTTTTTTTTTTTTTTTTCCTTTGTTATATTCCAATATCCTGTTCTCTTGAACTCTCCTTAAAAAGAAAACCCGTTTCCATAACATTTTGTTTTGGAAGTCTTAATAAGGGCCCAGGTTCCCCCTTTTCCCCCTCCCCCATTTCTGAATGTTCCAGGAAGAAAAACCAAAACCACTCAGGATAGCTTCCACCTCAGTGTTATCTATCCTTATTTTACTCTTGGAAATAGAGACTGCTATTAGGATTTTGACATTTTGGAAACCCAATTTTATAATTGTGATATTAAAATGGTAAATTTGAGATTATAAGATCTATAACAAGACATTTGAAGAGTGATTTTAAATTTTAGGCATTTGTAATAGCCAGATAGCACACTGGTCCCTTACCTAACACAGACAGAAGTTTATTTGTCAGAGGAATCAGAGTTTAAAATTTTTCTTCAGGTCAAAGTGACTCATGCACTGATTGAATAGCAACACACGAGAAACATTCTGGAAAAATGGTGTACCAATTTTTTTTTAACCCACTTCTGTAAATATTATATAGTTAAGACTGTTTTCTAGCATTTGACATGGTCTAGAATAGTTTGATTTCTTAGTTCTACATGTTCACCTTTCTGGGTAACTGCATGTGAATATGCATATACCCACCAAAATAAAATCAGAGCCTCAATCGGTAGTTTACTCGAAGTTTCTGGGCAGATAGTCCAAAAAAGCGATTTACCTCTAAATGCAGTATGGCTAGTTGATAAAGTGAATGCCCTTCTTCCAACTGTAAAGGATGAGGAAACAACAAGCATTTGCCTGGCATTAATGAAGCCAAATAGCTTTACAACAGCTCTGCTTGACAGTGATGGGCTGGAAATGGCAGTTTACTTTAGAAACCAAGGTGCAGATTTAAGGATTTCTGAAAACAGGAAGCGTCCTTTGGCCTAGTTTCCGAAGTGAATGAGGAAGGCACTGACCCCCTCATTCACATGGGTGAGCCCCTGAGTACTCAGGTAAGTCTGGGTGGCCCAGCACAGGCAGGTGAGTTAGCCCAGGTTTATGCCCTGGCCCTGGGCATGGACTCCTTGGGCCTTCGGTTCTATGGGGCTTCCTTTTGTCTTTACACTCCACGCAGGTGATAGAAATCTAAGTTCTAAAGCACTTTTGTGAAATACAAGTGAAGTGAAAATTCTAGGAATGCTTTGGTTTATGCTGTGTCAAATATGTGGCATTGAAAACAATTATTAAATATTTTTACTGGTTTTAACTTATAACATTTTTGCATTTCCTTTTCACTTTTTATAGCTTTTGAAGACCAAACTGCAAATGCATTACCAAGGATGGTTTGTGTTGTCCTCTAGACATAAATTTGACAAAAGGTGCAGCAGTATTTGTGGTAGCCAACTGCTTTGTCTGAATTTTAGAATAAGTTATAATGTGTTACTAGTAAGGAAGGGATTCTAACAATAGTTTTTACTTTCAGTATAAATTAGTGTAATAATTTTGAAAAGGCAAATATGATTGAATAACTTTACCTGAAAAGCTTTAAAAGTGGCCTTTCTGTTACATAACGTAGCACAGATGACTTGTAAGTATGGGGCACTTTGGGTTTTGCCTCCTGTACTTCATATCTGATGCTACTAGAAATATGTTGTAGATTCTGTATTTAACACACCTAGAGGTGGTATGAGCCCTCAGGACTGCACCACATAGTAAACACAGCCTTTATATGGTGACAATTTTTTTTTTTTTTTGTGAATGGGACAAAGTTGATGTTTTGTCTCAGTAGTCATAGTCATCTTACGGTTGCTTATATAATCACATGCTGTATATTGTGAATTGTGCAATATAGCAGAATAGTGTATATATAGTCATCTTTAGAGACCTGAAATTTCCAAGCTCAATTACTATGGTAATACTCAGTATAAAGCAGTGCAAACATGCAAGGGAATCATGGGTGGTAGACAGGATGTATCAAATGAGATCTAGAAGGGTTGCTTCACGTTAGGTCAGTTATGTTGAACTAACACTTGTTTAGTGTAGTTGAAGTACTGGAGTGTGCAGTGATAGAATGAAGGCTAGAGGGAGATTACATTTGAGGAAAGGATAAGCAGTCTCGGTTTTTTTAAATATTTGTTTCCACATGTGCAAATAAATACATATCAAAGATTTGACCAGATATTCTCCCTATATTTGAAGATTTTTTAGTTTTTAATGCTGCTTTTTGCTTAATATTTGCTTGCCTAAATGGCTTCCGAATTGTGTGGGGGTCTCTGCGTGTTTCTTAAAGTTCCATAATTAAAAGTGGTTAAGCACACAAAGCTATTTTTGTTTGCTAATTTGAATTCTCTGACTATATGAGTTTAAATGAAATCTGTTAAATGTTTCAGAGTTAATATGTTTTTTTGGTAATTCTGTTTGGAATAAAGTTTGTTTTTTAAAGTCCATCCAATTTGGTCTTCTCTTGTCGAAGTTTCTCGGTAGCACTTTTTCTGTGGCAGGTTAAGTCAATTAGTCTCTTCGCTGATAAAACACTTAGCAGGCTACCTTGACTCAGCAACTTCACTTGAGGGTTTTACAGGTAAAGTAATCCCTCGCTTATCCATCTTACTTGGTCAAGAGGAGTTCCACATAAGTTAATTTTCTAAATAGCTTAACTGCAAAGCATTTTGTTTTTTTAAAGGTTTTTCTCAAATGCAATAAACCTTTCCCTACTGAGTATAAACTTCTTGGGAAATAACAGCTTATGAATAATTTCTGTTGGGTAAGGTCATGCTTACCCCCAAGCTAAATGGTGTGGATTTTTGTTTTTTGGGTTTTTTTATATTTGTCTTCTTGGGAGCCCTTGGTGGCTCAGTGGTTAAGAGCTTGGCTGCTAACCAAAAGGTCGGCAGTTCAGATCCACTAGCTGCTTCTTGGAAACCCTATGGGGCAGTTCTACTCTGTCCTACAGGGTTGCTAGGAGCAGGAATGGACTCCACGGCACTGGGTTTGGTTTTTGGTTTTGCCTTCTTAGATGCTCCTGTCTGCTGCAGCTAACAGTTTAGGGGAGTGTGACATTCTGTTAGCTTATACTGTGTTGGTTTACCTGTTAAATGTTAAGGTGTTCCCTTGTCTCTTGTGATAGTTGAGGTTGCCTAATAGGGGGCTGCTAGGTAATGGAGCCGTTGCCATTTAATTCTTTCTAAAATTACAATTTAGCATAGCAGCTCAACACTGAGTAAGTGTAATACTCTGAACTGTAAATTTAGAATTGATAAAAGGAATGTTCACTGTTTACATGTCATCAGGTGAAATGTCTTTTTAATCTCCTGTGTTGTTCTGACTCATGGCAACCCCGTGTGACCACAGAGTATGGGGTTGCATATAGAGAGCATTTCTCAAGGTGTGACCAAGATGGGGTTCCAGGGGAGCTGCGTACAGCTGCAGAGCACCCCCAGTCCTCGAAGAGGCTGGCTCCCAGTGTATTCCATTTATCATCTGAAGGTTCCAACTAGGGAACTTTTTCCCCAGAAGAGCATGTCTGATTGGAGGTAGAAACTGGGAGTAAAATAGATTTTATCTACATGTTAATTCTGGTCTCCCTTTGATCTGTATTGCTGTAATTTTTTTTCAAATGAAAAATGTCACTTTTTTAAACACTTTCTCTTTCCTCTGCTATAACAACCAAACACCTTGCCATGGCCTACAAGGCACAGGGTGGTCCAGCCCCTGCTTGCTTCTTACTTTCAGCTCCAGCTAAAAATGCCCTGACCAGTCACTGCACTCTGGCCACAGGGACTGCTTTGATTTTGTTGGGCTTGGTATACTCTGCTCTGCCTCCTGGCGTTTCCCAGTGCAGGTTCCCTTTGCCCTGAACTGCAGCCTTCCCCAATTGACTCAGGGAACCCCTTCAGAGCTCAGCTCAAATATCACTTCCCCAGAGAAGCCTTCTGACTTAGAGGGCTAGGTCAGGTTCCTATGTTACATGCTCTTACAAGCCACCATGTTCCTGTTTCTCATAGCACTTTTTGTTAGGTGCCGTCAAGTGGGTTTCGACTCATAGCGACCCTATGCACCACAGAACAAAACACTGCCCGGTCCTGCACCATGCTCACAATCGTTAACGCTTGTGCCGATTGTTGCAGCCACTGTGTCAGTCTATCTCGTTGAGGGTCTTCCTTTTTTTTGCTAACCCTGTACTTTACCAAGCATGATGTACTTCTCCAGGGACTGATCCCTCCTGAGAACATGTCCAACGTCTGGAAGATGTCATCTTGCCATCCTTCCGTCTAAGGAGCATTCTGGTTGTACTTCTTCCAAGACATCATAGCACTTGGCTGTTTTAATTATGTTGTGAGTACCTGATGCCTGTCGCGCCCTCTAGACTGCCAGCTCCATAAGGCAGGGATTCTGCTCTAGCTCCCACTGTTTCAGTGTCTAACATGTGGTAGACATCTGATACATACTTCTTAATCAAGAGGGTGAGGGGACACATGGATATTCAGGATCACAGCATTCTAGAATATCCTATCTGACCTTCATTCATTGATGGGTCATGGAGCTTGTTTTAGGAAAAAGTAATTTTTATATTAATCTCAGGATAGGATACTAAGCTAAATGATGGATGAGACTGTTCTCTATTCTCCTTGAACTTCAAAACACTGTCCACTATCCTTTACTCTGAAAAATGTCTAGCCAGCTTGAGATGAAAAACCGTGCACAAGTCAGGATTAGAATGTATAGGCACTCCATTTTTCTTATCACTCTGGCAGTTTCTGGATTGTGAAACTCAGCTGAATGAGGTTGACTGTCTTAGTCATCTAGTGCTGCTATAACAGAAATACCACAAGTGGATGGCTTTAACAAAGAGAAGTTTTATTCTCTCACAGTCCAGTAGGCTACAAGTCCAAATTCAGGGTGTCAGCTCCAAGGGAACGTTTTCTCTGTCGGCTCTGGAGAAAGGTCTGCACCATCAATCTTCCTTGGTCTGGGAGCTTCTCTGCACAGGAACCTCAGGTCCAAAGGATGCGTGTGCTCCTGGCACTGCTTTTTTGGTGGTATGAGGTCCCCATGTCTCTCTGCTCACCTCTCTCTTTTATATCGCAAAAGAGATTGGCTTAAGACACTATATAATCTTGTAGACATCAGTATAAGTGCTGCTAATCCATCTTACTACATCATAGTGGTAGGCTCTACAACACATAAGGAAATCACATCAGATTACAAAATGGTATACAATCATACGATACTGGGAATCATGACCCAGCCAAGTTGACAGATGCTTTTGGGGGCACAATTCAATCCATGACATTGACCAAGCAGGGCAAGAAGAAAGTATTCTTTAATTAGCATGCCATAGGTTGCTGCTTTTGTATTGTAGACGTGCCGGGATGGCAGTGACTCGTTTTAAGGCACACCACCTCTGTAGTTGTTCAGCCTTTCATCATCAACAGAAGCTCAGTTCAGGTACTCTTTGGGAACCAGTCATTATTAGTTAAACAGTTACTTGTGGGCAAGGCAATTACTTGCTCCTGATGTAAAGTACCCTACAAAAGAAAACTAATTTCCCTTTCAAGGGTCATTGTATCTATAGTAATAGGTAATTCATGATAAATAGGGTTCTCCTTCCCTTGGGCAAAAGAAGTTTCAGAATTTTCCTTAGTTCTCATACTTTTCTGGAAAAAGAATGACAAAATAGGAAACGTCCAGGTTAACGGGGCTCTTGGGCTCCCCACTCCTCACTTTCCACTAAATAACAATAACGGAGTTTTGAAAAGAACAGTAGGAAAAAGTATATATGGGAACGGAGTACCTTTCATTTGTAACTTGTGTGCAAAATATGGAGGTAATAAAGGTCTTTTTCTTCTGCAGAATAATGTAAAAAGAAGGTGAGGTCCTAAACTTGGAGATAACAGGTTTTACCTGCCTTGAGAAAGCTAAGGCAAAGTCCAAGATGAGACTCTTGCCATTACTGTTTGGAGCTCTTGAGAGCTTCTGCTACTTGTGGTCTAGGAACAGAAAAGCATGTCCTTTGCGTTTGGGAGCAATACCAAATATATTTCAGTTTATATCGAATCAAGCTAAAGGAAAGCAAAATCCCTCAACGTTGTTTAGAGAATTTGCCTTACATCTTCACAGTACTGTAAAACTGCCCTTTTAGACAAACCATTTTGAGTTCTAAGATTCTAGGCTTATGGAAAATACAGAGCATTTGCCACCTGAGACAAGTTCTAGAAGAGGCAAATCTGTGGGCAGGGTGGAGACTGACTGAGAAAGCATATGATGGAACTTTCTGGGGTGGTGATAATAGTCTCGATCTTAATAGGGGCCTGGGATACACAGGTGTATACATTTGTCTGAACTTAGCAAATGTACACTATGCATTTCATTGTATGTAAATTTTATATAAAAAATACTGAACTGTAGCTGGTGATATGTATGCTGAGGATTTTTAGAAGGATGGGCAGAGATGTCTGCACCTTATTGAAAATGCATCAAAAATTGAGATAGATTGATGGATAATTAGGTAAGTGAATGGGTATCCACTGCAAAATTCTTTCAACTTTGCTGTTTGAACATTTTCATAAAAAATGCTGGAAACAGTTGAGGATTTATCACAGAATACAGAATACTCCAGGTCAGCAATATATGGAGAGACTCAGTTTAATTATTTTAGTATGCTAGTTATTCTTACTTAAAACTGCCGTGAAGTCATAAGATGAAGTCAGAAGTACTTGCTAGAGGGGAGCACAGAGCCTATGGTCTAGTAATTCATCGCTCTTTCCCACTAATCATGATATGGCAGCCAACACCCCCCGCCCCACCTTAGGCCCAGAATATCCCCCACAGATTGTGACTGGGTTTGTAAATAAAGTTAAGGCTAATCTCCCAAACTTAACTTTCTTAAACTGCCCGAAGGTGAAGTCTGCCAGCTCCTGACCAGCAGGGACCAGGTTAGGCATCATGATTTCCCTGCTGATACCCTGCAATTTTCAATAAATACCAGGAAATCCTTTTAATTACATAAATTTATTAAGTATGCAAGAAGAAACTACTTAGGTAATAACTGCTGAAGAATAAATACAATGTATTCAGAATAGATCTGATACTTTGCATTTAACTTTCAAAAAGTAATCCTTTCACAATAAAATTTGGATCCTTCATTTTACCCCAAAACTAACCCTTTATAGTGAAGGACTCTTACAAGTTAATGTCAATGCAGCAGTCTAGTGTACTAATGGCTTTAACAGCTTTCCACAGAAACAGCTATTTTTAAATTTTTTAAAAGTTTAAAAAGCATTTTGAGTTGTCTGTGCCCTCATAAAAGTTTCAGTTGGGAATGCAATACCTTTTTTGGATTTAGTGTTATTGTTAGCAACAGCTATTTATGGAGTGGCTCACACAGGGAGAATTTCTGTAGAGTTCTCTTCTTTTTGAGTTAGAAGATAAGCCACACAGCACCAGGCCTGTTCCTGATAAGGTAAGATGATCTTAGCTTAATTAACTGCTCAGTAACCTAAATATCATGTTAGATTAGGGAAATCTTAGCTCTAGGCTGAAGAAGTACCAACTTGGTATTGTACTGAGCATGGCACAGCCGATGGGACACATTGCTATCCATCCATACATAATACCAACCTCAAAAAGTTTTCTCTAAACTGACTTCTTTATCTACATAGAGATCCATGGGATCTGTAATCCATTACAAATTTAAGCCCTAACTGCAATTTCTTTATCAGTGGTTCTCAACTGGGTGAGAATTGGTTAGCAATACAAATTGGAGGGCCCCCACCCCGGACAACCAAATCGAAAAGTCTGGGGGCGGAACCAGCAATCTGTTTGAACAAACCCTCCAGGTGATTCTGATGCACGCTAGGGCATGAGCACTTCTCTAGTCCTCTGCTGGAAGGTAGAGGCCTGGAGAAAAATTCAGTGGACAGGCCCTGTGCAGGAGACGAAAGGAAGACTCAAGATTCCCGAGAGACGATGGGGTGCGGTGGGGTGGGGGATCGCCTGAAGCCTTTCCAAAGGAGAGTTACACTCCCGGACTGGAATGAAGTCAGGACTAGTTACGGGATCTCACAGCAGGTGCTTGTAATGTCTGGTGAGAGAACAATGCAAAGGCTGGTTTTGCCCCAAAAGTACTGGGACATCGTGTTGAGTGCTCCCGGGGGGGTGGGAGAGGCTGGGATGGGAAACTGATTCTAAGACTGCCTAGGATATAAAGGATATAAAGACAGACATGCCCACTACACCCAATGGGAAATATTTCCAGAGTTGATACATAGTTTCATATCCTTCAGCTAGATAACCACTGCTGACTTCTCTCAGTACCTCCACACTGACTCCCTCATGGACCAGACAATCCCTACAATTATCCCAGTATTGTGGGAAGAATATTCATGAGCATGAGTTTGTTAGTTGAAGCCACTCAGATCATGAACTTTAAGAATATTGCTCTGTAAGTGCTAGCCTTAAGCAGTTTTAAATGTTTATCTTTGCCCTTTGACAACATTGTAGATTTTTTTGGTCTGTGTGTCTTTTTTCAGATGCAGCAACAAACTGCACATAATGTTCCAAGAATGTACGTACGTATGTGCCATGATTTGCATACCTGTTTCAGATTGATATTCTAAATAGTTATTAGTTTTGAAAGCAGCATATGATAGCTATAAACCAAAAATAGCTAAGCCCTAGTAGAAAAGCTTGGCGGGAGAAAGTACTATATGTTGAGGACAATTATGAAAACGTTACTGGCCCTAAACACATAAGCAGAGGCTTTTCAACTTTTTCACAATTGGAAGAATTTTACCTAATTATAGAGTAAAGCTGAAATACATTTATAGTGTGAACAGTGTAACAATCTGCAACCACAGTGTTCTACACAGTTTGCATGCAGTAAACATTTTCTGACAGAATTATTAAAGCACAGAGGTTAGGCTAAGAAGTCCGACAGATCTGGGTATGAGTCTAACTGAAACTTACTAGTTATATATAACTTTAGGTAAACTAATCTCTAAGCCTCAGTGTCTTCATCTATAAAACAGGAAAAATAACAGTACGTACCTACCTCCTAAGAATGTTTTAAGGATTAAATCATGCCTGTGAAGCACTAAACCTAGTACCCAATACACAGCAGCAAGCAGAATAATGGCCCCCCTCCAAAGATGTGCAGTGCTAATCCCCAGAACCTGTGAATATGTTACATGGCAAGGGAGGGATTAAGGTTGCAGATGAAATTAGATTGCTATTTAGCTGACTTTAAAATGTGGGGATTATCCTGGACTATGCAGTGGGTTCAATGTAATCACAAGAGTCCTTATAAATGAAACAGGGAGGCAGGAGAGTGTCAGAGTCAGAGACAGAGAGATTTGAAGATGCTATGCTGCTGGCTTTGAAGATGGAGGAAGGGAGTGTGAGCCAAGGAATACAGGCAGCCTCTAGAAGCTGAAAAAGCAAGAAAAGTGTTACTCCCTTCAAGCCCTAGAAGGAGCACAGCTCTGCTAACACCTTGATGTCAGCTCAGTGAACACATTTTGGACTTCTGACCTCCAGAACTATAAATTTGTGATCTTTAAAGCCACTGAATTGGTAATTTGTTACAGCAGCAACAGGAAACTAATACAAACTACAAACTGCCAATTCATTAGTATTACTGCCATGTCAAATAATCATTTCCTTTTAAATTAAAAAAAAAAAAATCTATTTTTAAATAGCCCAAAATATATCAGCCACAGAGATAACTGAAATAGTGATAACTAGTGCTATGGTTAATTAAACCAGTTTGTCTAAATGACTGATTTCACAAAATAATCTGAATAGAAAAGGATTCACCCTATTTTTCTTTAAAATGACTTACAAAAAAATGAGTCCCCTGGAAATAACCCAAGTGTCCATCAACAGATGAATGGCTAAATAAAACATGGTATATCCACATAATCGAGTATCATTCAGCCATAAAAAGGAATGAAGTTCTAATACATGCTACACTATGGATGGACCTTGAAAACATATGCCAAGTGAAATAAGCCAGACACAAAAGGAAAAATGTTGTACAATTCCACTAATATGAAATATCTAGACTATGCAAATTCTTATAGATAGAAAGTAGATAAGCGGTTACCAGGAGCTAGGGGTAGGGGAGAATAGGGAGTTATTTTTTATTGGGTATAGAATTTCTGTTTGGGATGACGAAACGTTTTGGAAATAGATGGTAGTGATGGGTGCACAACATTGTGAATGTACTTAATGACACTGAATTGTACACTTAAAAATGGTTAAAATGGCAAATTTTGTGTTACATATATTTTACCTTTATATATATATATAGTTTTATATATATATATAGTTTTTTATATATATATATATAGTTGTCCCTTGGTATCCACGAGGGATTGGTTCCAGGACCCCAGTGGATATGAAAATCCACGGATGCTCAAGTCCCTATAAAATGGTGTAGTATTTGCATATAGCCTACACATATCCTCTGGTATACTTTAAATCATCTCTAGATTACTTATACCTAATACAATGTAAATGCTATGTAAATAGTTGTTATACTGTATTGTTTAGGGGATAATGACGATACGAGGTGAACAGTGCTCAACGGGTGCTGGAGAGAGACTAAGGATATGTGAAATGGTAGGAGACTATAGCAGGGTATGTGGTACTCGGCGCATGGCAAGTTCAAGTTTTGCTTTTTGGAACTTTTTTTCCCCAAATATTTTCAATCCACAGCTGGATGAATCTGTGGGTGCGGAACCCATGGATACACAGGGCCAACTGTATACATATATATATTTCTACCAACTATTAGAAAAAAATGATCAAATTTTCATAGTAATATGTTTCCAGGTTACACCAGCAGTCTGATGGTTAAATAAATTCATAAGAAGAGCAACATACACATACAAAAAATGAGTGTTCCAAATATGATTGTCATTTTTTTGGTGAATGAAAACAGTATGGTAAAACTAACCATCAATCATATTGTTAAATAAAACAAGAAAATGTCCCTCTAGGAAACACTGTGAAAAATAGCATATTCTAAGTTCATCTATATGATAACAACCACTGTATACAGCCTGACAAACAAATTTTTATTAACTATGCTTCCTATTGATATGAATACAGTGTTCACTGAATGAATAATTTATAAAGCTCAAAAAACACGATCCATATGGAAATAAACTTGTAAATGGCTAGAACATTAAGCAGTATGTGACTGGATCAGATCTTCATGTGTTTTCAGTGTAAAAATGCCAATTCTCTGCTTCAGAGCACTAGCCTTCACAAAATGAAATGTTTCAGTGGTAGCACAAGGCGGACCCTGGACGTACAGGAAGAAAATTTCAACTTTTTTTTTATTTTCTCCTTTAAAAATTTTTTTTCTCTGTGTATGTTTTGTAATGTACATAATAATCAGTACAAACTGTATGTGTAATTTATAAATAATCAAAATTTGGAGTGTACGCTCAAACTTTTTTTCTGATAGGGGTTGTACAATCTGAAGCGTTTATAGAGTATTATTAAAAAGAACCACCAAGCCACTGCCTCTGTCAGTCTTATGCTTGATTCTGGTCTAAAAATGCATACCTATGAAGTTTAAACAAAAGCTTCAAACTACAACTTAAAGCAAGTTTGCAATCAAGTTTTTAAACAGGTTAACCACACACAAAAAGTGTGTCAAATGTTTCAAAGTAGTATTTATTTCTTAAAACATATTATGAGGTAGATTATACCAAAATATTCAGTGCATATAGTAATACAAAGGTTTATTAAAACCTTAAAATTTTATGTAGGTGTGTATGCAGATAAAACAAATTTACCTAAAACCCTAGATTCATCCATTTGAAAGACTCAAAATAATTCATTGGAAAAGGTTAAAAGCCAATTATATTCTTATATTCTTAGGAAGCTTTCCTAATTCTGAAATGAAGAACGTTTGATCTGTCAAAAAGTTTGGGGGAGGTACTTTTGTTTTTAGATTTTAGAAGTTACTGAATCATTCACTTTGTGGCTAGTTTTCAATGGATGTGAATTGCTTTACTAGCAGTAGATAAAAGACACTGTAGCCCTCATTATTTTGTTTCCATACTGCCAAGACGATAACACCTAAGCAGACCAGCTACATAATTTGCGGGCCCAGGGCAAAATGAAAATGCAGTTTTAAAAACTTCAAGACAGCTACAGCAGACTATTATACCAAGAGTGGGGCCTTTCTAAGCAAGGCACCTACATGACTGCACAGGTTGCATGTTTGTGAAGCCAGCCCTGCATATGCTTCAACTGCACATATGAAATACCTTTGAAAACTGAGTCCCTACTACTGGACTAGGTGTATGGTAGGGATTCAAATGTTTGTTGAATGAAAAATTTTGTCTTATTTTGCAGTTTTCCAAATCAATTAGACGTGCTTAGCTACCTATGGTCAGAAAAAAATCTTACCTTGATGAATACAATCTGTTCATTTTAATAATAGATGATGGACTCTTCTAGTACTGAAGAGTTTGCCATCACATTCTGGCCTCATGGGAGCCTGAGGGCATATATGGTGAAGGTTCATTTGATTTGTTCAACAGATATTTATTGGACAACCGCTCCGTGTCAGGTCCTGTACCAGACACTGGGGATACAAGAAGAAATAAGACAGTCCTGCCCTCAAGGAGCTTACAGTCTAGCATAAGAATTTACAGCACCTCGGAACCTAGTGACAAAACTTTCTGGGTGTCTAGTATATTATCTGGAATACTCCAAATTTCCTGAAAATGTGAATCTAAAATTTACCAGAAAGCACAGTTTAGAAATGGAAGATAGAGTAAAATTCAAAAGAAAATTCAAACATTTACATTTTAAAGTAAAAACCATGGAATCTGAACGAGGAAGAAACTTGGGATAGTTGAAAATATTTTAAAGACTTTGGACCAGATTTAAATTTTTTAATTTTAAAAATTATTTTATTATCTCTAGGTGACACTTAAAACACATACATACAGGGCTGTGTATGTGAGATGTGTTCCTTCAGACTTTTGATACAACCAATATTTCTATAACTAATTTACAACCGAAAGCAGTATAAAGGTAAAAATCTGAGACCTTCCTTTTGATAATAATTTCCATTATCATTTGAATGAGAGAAATTGTTAGAACATCATTTAGAATCATCTTTGGATATAAATTTTGGCACAACCTTATTTTGCAATGAGACTAAACTGTAACAATGTGTAATAATTTGAGCATATATTTTAATGGTATTGACAAGGTTTAGTGGCATCTACATACTCTTTAAGTCTTAAGTCTACCTGGATTTTCCTTTTTTTTTTCCTCCTGTACTCTTCCCCTTTTTTCCAAAGTATGAAAGACCCTTGTGCAAATAGAGAGCCTTCATTGTTGCTTTGCTGTACTTTGGTAAATTGCTGTTTATTCCTTACTCTAGCAGCATCCTTAATTTGTAGTATTTTACTTAGTGGCTACTGAAAAACTACCAGCTGAGGTTTTAACGGGGAGCTTCTATTATCCAGTAGGTTGCTGTGAACTTGTAAGAAAAGTGGTAAGCAACCGAAAGAGCTGTGGACTCTGACAGCTTAGTCCTCTCATGTCCCAGCTCTTTACAGATGAATACAGCACATGAGAAGGAAGTCGGTGCCTGCTACAAGCAGGCATATTGGTAGTATGGCAGGAGACAGAACAAACTACTCAGCAGATATTAAAAAAAAAAATAAAACCAAAAAGAAAAACAGCAATCTGGGGCAAATGGTTGTACATAACTCAGGGCAAAGAGAATCACTTTATAGTAATTGATATGATTAATAATAACACACATTTGTTATAGCCCTTTTCATTTTATGAAGTGTTTTACAAACAGTAGAGCTCATTGGATATTTGTAATACCACATTAAGAATACAGCTTTACCTTTTACCATGGAAAAGTGAATTGTAACTTAGCATTCTGTTTAAGAAGGTAGGGAAGGTAAGTATACTAACATATCTGAAACACTTACATCAAAAATAATCACGAGTTTTAAATTTTGGCACTTAGAGATATGCATTAGTTATCAAAAAATTCATATGTATGGTTTCTTTCATGACCAGCACAGGGTGTTACTGAATGAATTTTCACAGCACCCAATGACTGCTGGTCATTAAATGGGGATGATTGTCAGCAGTAAGTTATCAGACTTTATTTCTCCTGTTAAACACAAGCTTAGCAGATACTTATAGATACCAATACCACATATGATGACTAACATGGGAAACACATAGCTTCTAAAGTGTTCTGAGTGTTTTCCCTATATTGCACTTTCTAGAGAACAAAACTTTAACACCGATACAATATGATCTTGGTTCTAGAATGAAACATGCCCTGACATAGGAGTGGGAACATGTGATTTACCTTTCCTTGTTTGTTTTCCTTAAATTTTTGGTATAGCCTCTTCTCAGATATAACAAGGAGAAATGACAAAATATACATGTGCTTATGTGCTTTTGGGCTTCTGGGGAAAAAGACCACACACATTTTTAAGACTAAAATAAAGGTCTCTTCTGCTTTAGCCACTTCATTTTTACAATTGCAAATAAGGAACTACTGTTTATTTGATCGTCCTAACTTATTTAACATAGCATTACCATAAATATACTGTTCTGCAGAAAGCTTTTAAAAACAGAACAATTTACACTAAAAAAAAGCCTTTTATATTTACCAGTTATCATGAATAAAAATGACTGAATAAAATTTAGAGAAAAAAACCACTAGACTTTATATTCTAAGTGAAATAGGACCTAGAAATTGTAAGATGTTATTTCCTTCAATAGTACAGTATTTGTGATGCCTTTAATTTCTTGATTAATATCCCCTGATAACTTTTTGATCATGAACGTACCTCAAGGAGGAGAAAGGTTTTGCTGAGTTTGCTGGCTGTTAATTTTTAATTCTCATCTGTGTGACATTTATACAAGACTGTTTATCCTCCATTTTTCTTCTATGCCTTACAGCTACTTATCCTGCTAGAGGTTTAGTTAGGACTGGACTGTATGTATGCCTTGCAGTTTATGGTATTAATTCTCATGGAAATTGTTAATCTTGTAAATGTTCTTTTACATGGTACAGAAGGTAAGCCAGCTTTTAATAAAGAACTTCCAGAGGATGCTAAACAAACAAACAAACAAAAAAGGCCTTTTCAAACAAAGGGGCAAAATGGTAGAGTAGAAAGCACAGGCTTCGGACTCAAACAGACCTGGGTTCAACTCTCGCTGCTGCCACTCTGTGACCAGGGCAAGTCACTTAACCCTTCTGACCCTTTATTTCCTCCAAAGTTAACTGAGGCTCATTCCACCTGCCTTGTAAAGTTTTTGTGAAAGCTGGTAGTAAGGTGTGTACGTTATTTGACACGTGATAGGTACTCTCTAGAGGTTAAAGAATTATTAGGTGAGTTTAGAGTTGGGCAACATGTTGGTCCAGCATCTGACATGGAACTCTTTCCAAAGGGGATGAAATTTATAGAACCTTCTTTTAAACATCAGTATGGTCACTGTACTTAGTAGCTTACTTTTAATGGTAACATTGAGCGTTTTTTTCCTCTAAAACTTTTAAATAGGTGTTTTTAAAAAGTTTATGGCACGCCTATGTTTTTTCACTGTGCTTTGTGGTAATGTTTTTGATGACTGAAAAATCTCCAAATTTTTAAACATCGGTAACATGACGTACTTTAAAAAATTTGTTCTAGAGCCAACATTGTTGGTCCAAGTAAAATCTAACTTATGTAAAATGTGTGTGAATGGCTGTTCATTCAGTAGGTCCTACAAAGAAATGCCATTTTTATTCATGTATTTGGGTTGCTTAAACATTTCTATAGGATTTACAGTACTTTGCTTCTTATGGCTGAAATTCGCAGCATCTACTCCTATGCCTTTCCTTTTTCAATCCACTGGCTAGTTTAAGAGTATTCACAATAATATAACTTAAAGACAGAATAAAGTGTTCATAAGTCATTAACAGCCAGCATAATACAGTAGAAATTGCCCTGAGCAAGGAATTAGGAGACTTGAAATGAAGTCCTGGCTCTGATACTAACTTTGCAGGGTGACCTTGGACAAGACACTTAACTTCTCTCGTTTGTCAAATAATGGGATTGATTTCATTTTAAGTTATTTTCTACCTCTAAAATTGCTTTCATTTACTTGAAAAAATAAAAATAAAACACCTTCTGGGAGTTATGTTAAGCACCAGATGGGTACAGAAGTATTTACTGCCTTAAGGCAGTGTTTTTCAAACTGCAATCCAGGGACTACCTGAAGAAAGACTACTTGGGGTTCCTGTTAAAAATACACATTCCTGTCATCTCCCCCTGGTGGAATGAGAATTTCCTAGGGTGGGGTCCAGGTTTCCGCATTTTCCACAAGTTCCTCAATGATTATTATCCACCCTAATGGTTGAGAATCACTTGGCCTAGGAGAGTGTGATTTAAATGAGAAAGGCTAGAGCATGGCTTAAATTACTCCAGCGGATGGCAACTCCCTTCTAAACACAAAGCCATTCAATGTGGAGGGGACTGAGGAAAGCGGCTTACATCAGCAGAGCAATCAGCCTTGTGCTTGACCCTTGCTTGATGCTTTTTACTTGCAGTGTTCCAAAACGAAACACAAAAAAAGGTCTTGATATCAGCACAGTCTTGACATCCATAGTCATTGTCTACCAGAGTTATGACATCAGCTTGAAAACAGGACTGCAGTTCTCCCTGCACTAACAGTAAGATATTGAGCTTTGCCACCTGGCTCAATGAAGAAAGATAAGTAAAACACAACCTCTTTACTCTTGACTCCCCCTTGACCCCAATAGTATACACATGTCACATACTGTGTGATTCAAATAATCAGGCAGAGATAATAGAGAAAACCTGTCACATTGCTCTCATCACTCTATGACCAGATATTGTACTAACCAATAAAAAAAAATCCTCTTCTATACAACAGAAACGACCAATGTCCACTCCTTCCCCTCCTTTCCTTTCTAATTCTGTTGATAGAAATAAGATGCCAAGTAAGGACAGACAATAGAGATTTTAAATTCATACAAGTAAAGCAGATTACAAAAAGACATGGCAATCTTTTTTCTACAATTTTACAACAAACAAAATCCCTCTTGCTGTGAAAAATTTGTAAAATTTTAACAGGAAACTTAAAAGATATTTTGTCGCAAAACTTACAGTCATGAGAATAACACCATTAACTGTGCTCACTGTAGAGAAATATAACAGCAACTTTAAAAGGCAAGTATATTGATACATGAAGATGAAACTGTTTCAACAACCAATATGCCAACATCAAACTTCTGAATTTTATTCACTGCTGGTGTCACAAGTTTCTCCTATCCCAACCAAAACTTCTGTCTAATGCCCACAAAATTCACATTAAAAAAAAAAGAAGAAGAAGAAGAAAAAGAGGGAGAAAGAAACTTGACAAGAGCTACCATGCAAATTAACCAGAGGAACCAGAGTTCAGTGGCACAGGGTCAGCAGGAGCAAAGGAATGCTGACAAAGATGCTGCTGCATAGAAGTTAAAACTTGGAGATGCCCGTATGATGCTGGACGCCCAAGTACTTAGGTCACAGGTATGTTAATGGACCCATAAGAACCAGGATCTTGACCCAAACTTATAAGATCTTCTAAAAAGACAATACTTCACCTAAATTGAAGTAATTTATAAGTCAAACACCAGAAGAGTTCCTTATTTGATGTAAGTTGTGCCTAAAACTTTGGCTGATATAAAGAAACCCGCCCACTAAGGCACCCTGAGGCAATCTGACAATGTGTAGGAGAGAACTTTGTTGTCAGTACCACATCATTATGAGAGTACAAAGAACGAATCACTCGAAGGGGACTGGCTTCTTTGGGCAAACAGTCAACAAGTTCACTGCATTGTTTGTCAAATCCCAACAAGCGGATCCCGTAGCCATGTGGGGAAGAAATCATTCGCCCATCGGGGCTGAAGCAAAGTTCTTTGATATAACCCCTGCCTACATTGGCTTCTTCAATGTAATGAGTCAGTCGTAGTGAACAGCGAGGTGAGACGGGTCGCACAGGAGTGCCTTCTTGGAATTCATAAACACAAGTCCACTAGGGGAAGAGAAGGGAGACAAAAGGTTATAGAGCCCCAAATAGTATTACAGGTAGTCCTTATTTTTAAAAGGCTCAGCAGAATGCCAGAGTTAGAGAATTGCTGCAAGAAATCATCCAGATGAACGCTACCCTCCTCCCAACTAACAGAACTTACAGGCCTCATACCTTCTTGTTTTTATAAGCTGAGGCTATTCTGTGCTATGACACTTCAAAGCCTTTTGTTCCCTGAGGCTGTCTATGACTTCTGCAGTAATGTAATAAATTCACTTTTTTGAGGGCAACAACAATCTTGATGTTAAAAATTCCTAGAGACCAGCCAAGCCCTAGAGTACCTCTCCCTCTACATACTTCAAAGGCTCTTCTCTCCTTTCATTTGTGGCCTCTAGAGCCAGTGAGGTCTTCCGAAGACTCCTGGCTGTCCAGAGTGATGGGAATCATACGGTCATTTAAGACCTTTTCCCCTCGTCATCAGTTTAATCTGTTCCTTCCCCAGAGCTTCCCCTGCTTTTTAAAAAGAGAAAATTATAATATTCAATTTGCTTAGCCAAATCTGATATTTAGCCAGCTTAACTGAAACATCTCAGCCCTATATTTACTGTATAAGGGTTTTTTAGGGTGAGATGAAGGAGGCAAGGATTAAGAAGGTAGGCACAATCGGAGCTGATGAAGCCTTTAAAGCACCTCCCAGCTTGCCCCACCCAGGCAGGAGGGGCGGAAGAAGAGTTTGCAAGGGATAAAGACACCATGATACAAGAGGACAGAGATGGCAAGTCAAGAAGCAGGATATCTGACTGTGTCCTTGAGGGCAGGGACTATGTCCAGTGATCTAAGATCTGCAGACATGGCTATGGCAATTTGTCCAATCAGCTTTGTTGAAGGTGGAGCTCTGCTGCCCATACCTCCTGATCATCAGTGTTGCTTGAGCACCGAAGAAGAGTGGCCCAGCCTTTTGGGTGCAGCTGTAAGGACGTGATACAGTTTCCACGATCTCGCTCACCAGGAACTTCAGGGGTTAAGACTTCAAGACTATTTCGTGGTGAAACTCCTAAAATAAAAGAAAATGAGGATGTGGAATTTGTACTGTCAAAGGACTAAGGCAGTTCATCAAAGCTTCGGTTTCTGGCAGCCACCTCCCATGCCTGTGTTCCTTAGTCTGCCCCTTATGCTACCACATGTAAAAGAATATGACGCCTGCCTCCTAAATGTTCGGATGCGTGTCTTTGGTGTAAGAGCATGGGAAAGTGTATGACGAGAACTAGAGTCAAAGTTCCTACAGCAGAAATCACCACTGACCTAAGGCTAAAGTATGAAAGCTGACTAGGGGTCCTTTTGATTTGGGTCTACATCTCAGAAATCTCTTTTTTCTTCAATTAAGAAACAAAGTTATATGACATGAAAGGAATCTAGGAAAGTAAAAGATACAATTCTCATCACAGAGGACGTGGTGCTCTCTAGATCAGAGAAGGAAATACTTGGAAACTGTGAAACTACCTTTAAATAAATAAAAGGCTATTATGTATGCAAAATGCATGACCTATTATGGCCCCTGAGGACAGAACTATAAATAACAAACAGGCCTGTACCATTGGAGGTAAAGGAGGACACCTCACACAGAAGTATGTCAAAACAAGGGGTGGGAGGCAATGTCAACCATACATGTTCCTGGCAACTCTGCTATGCCCTAAAATTTCCTGCCTAGCTCCCAACGAAAATGATTGCTATAATAAGCCACTGTTAATAATGGGAGTATGTCATGGCTCCACACACATGGCTCAGGTGTGTGGAGAATCACTTTCATATACATTGTAAGGAAGCAGCTTAGAAATTCAGTATCAAGAGAAATATTTCAACGCTTCTCTGCCTGTGAGAAGGAGTTGCTTTGAAAAATATTGAGCTCCCTCTGTCAGAACTTTTGTGAAGGGTTTCTCACAGGGCTTGGAACCAGTTTGCTCCAGTTTGAACAGCGTGCTGAGAATTTGCATTTCTAACAAGTTCCCAGGCAATGCTAATGATGCTGGTTAGGGATCAATTCTGAGAACCACTAGTAGAGCAGTGGTTCTCAAGATTTATTATACATAAGAATCACCTGGGAGACTTGTTAAACTGTAGATTCTCATTCAGTGTATCTGGGGTGGAAATGCAAATTCTCAGCTGGGGTTTGAACTGGAATGAACCAGTTCAAAGCTCTGGTTTCAGGGACAGACATATTACCTTCTTTTTAAAGATTCCCTTAGATTACTGAAATATTGACAGAAATCTGTAAACCTCTAAATTATGGCATTACAACTCAATCTATACCTAAAGAACAATTTCATATGTAGTTGAACTTTAACAATTTTAGAAAAAAAACAAACCCCTATTTCAAGAATTAGTTTTGAAAACACATAGCAAAGGCAGAAAAGAAACTCATTCTGAGTAGTTAAGCAATGGTTTTCTACCTGTGCTCCTTGGAGGTTCCTAAGGAGCTCACAAAAGGGGGGAACCAAGTTGGGACAAGGATGGAGATGGGGTGGGGAAAAGTAGAGGGTCAAAGGCCTCCCTAATTTCACCTGAACCAGAGCAGCTCCATTCTATTTGTGTTAAGTCCCTAGGAATCCACAGCAGATTTCATTTCAAAAATAGAGTTCTAATTCTGAAATGAGTTAGAGTATTTGCCAAAGGATGGTACTAACATACTTTGACACCTCAAGACCGAGGATTTCCAACATTCAGAGCAATTTCACCTATAAGCCCACTTCCCAATCTTCTCTCTTTCCACCCTCTGACTTTCTTCCTCTCTCTGTTCAGGCTCCTACACATCATCTCTTCCCCCATTCCCAACTCTCTGTAGCATGAAACTGCCATATATTTGTGTTTACCATTGGTCAATAACAAGCAAGCATGTTAACTATTCTTTTCTTCTTAAATTAAATTTCTTTTTCTTGTGGATGGCTTAATCAATCAATAAAGATTTTTCTCAATGATTATTAGGAGCACTTGCTTGTTTCCCATGGCCAAAGTAGAAGGTGAAGAACCTGCAAAAGAAGTTTCTGCTACAAATCAAAGGAGAAATGTTACACCTCTAGGCATAAATCTTGATATTTAAAGGGAAGTTTTTAACCTTAAAGTGAAACATCACAATCTTCAACATCCAGAGGAAACTGGATAGGTCATAGGTTAAGGAGAGCTCTCAAACTATTCTACTGGCATAAGTAGCTGTGCAAAACAATCAATTATGCATTTCCTGAGCACCTACCAGGTGAGGCCACCTAGAGAAAAAACAAATTAGAAGTCTTTAAGAAACAGCCCCTGTCAAAAGATTAGATAGGAAACTTAGGGGGCAGTGAGTTTATGTTAACGGGGGAAGAACAACTCAGAAAAGGAGGGTGAGAATGGTTGCACAACTCGAAGAATGTAATCAATGTCACTGAATTGTACTTGCAGAAATTGTTGAACTGGTGTATGTTCTGTGTACATTCTCAACAACAACAAAAATAAATTATAAAAAAAAAAAGAAGAAAGAAAAGAAAAAGAAATAGTCCCTGTCCTAACTACTGAGGTAGGAAACATGCCTGTCTCCGAACCGTGGTTCAAAATGACAAAAACACATACTGGCTATCAATACTCAGTTCACAAAGAGGAGGACAAACAACGAACACTCTAAGAGCTTAGGGGTGGATTAGTATGGAGAGGGAGGATGGGTGGGGTTTGCACAGACAGTAGGAGCGACAGACTGGGCAGCTAGTTCTGCCAGAGTGGCTGGGAAAAAGCTAGCAAAAGCAGAGTGGGGCCGGATTGTAGCTCACTTTATCCCATAACCACTCTGAGGCTGTGAGGATTTGCACAGATAAAGCAACGGCAGAACAAAAAGCCTAAAAGGCTGGGGAGAGGCAACTTTCACAAGCACCTGATAAACTCATTCCCTTATATTTATACAGCACTTTCACATGCATAATCTCATTGAATTTTCACAACAACCTTGATCGGAATCTACATTTTCCAACTACTTCCTCTCCAAACTAGACCAAACTAAGTCCAGGTAATAAAATCAAAGCTCAAATTCCAACAAAGATTTAAGCTCAAGATATTCAATCCTGGAAACTTTGGTTAGCTCTTTGAAAATGATGATTTAGGGGCAAGGAATAACCTCACTGCTATTGACTTTTATTGTTATGGATTAAAACCCAACCAAAGAAAGCTATCTGTTAGAATCTGTTGTTGCAAGATTATAAAATCCAACATTTAACCTACCTTCTCTTTGAGAAGCTCGAGACATGTGTTTCTCAGAAAGTGAATTAGAATCACTAGGATGACAAGGTGAGCCAGAAACTCTAGGACCAGACGAACTTGACGAAGTGGTCAAATCTTGAAAATACAGAAAGTTCTGAGATAAACCTAGCATAATTCACATAGTGTCTCTTAACTTTTTAACTATCTACTTGAACGATACTTTTAAAATCTGCCTGAATCATGGTAAGTACACGCCCACATAAAACTCACCTATAATTATGACTGAGGAAGACAAAACTCTTTGAGATGTTCTAAGACCAAGTCCTTTTCTAAAATCTTTTATACCAAAGATTTACTTATGTGAAAGAAAAATTAAAAACAAAAATATAAGAGCATCTTTGGTTCCCCATCATTTCTGTAGTGAAATGGAACAAGGAAATTCAATGAAAATGAAAACTGAGCTGTCTGGCCTATTGCTTAATGTTAGGATAGGGTCCAAACAACAGGCTCATTACTGGGAACATGAATAGATCCCTTCTAAAGCATACTAAAAACTTATCATTCTTGAAATTCTGTGAATACTACCTTTGAAATTTGTACAAAAATAAAATGAGTATCAGATAGTTTAGTCTGATATAATACTCCAAATAGCAATCTCCATTTCATGACACTTTTCTAATGACCCCATACATCTGTGGAGAATTATTAATTACCCTTAGAAGACAGAAAAGTTTTGTTTTTGAGTCAAAAAGGGCTAAACCGGCCTTTTAAATAACTATTTCTCACTAAGCTAAAGTTGATTATCAGTGTTTAATCTTAAAAAAAAAAGGCAATTCTGAGTCTAAAAGAATTGCACTCACATATTTATGAAATCACTTGCTTGCAAACAAGTTGGTAAAACTAAGTTTCTACTTTTAGCAGTAAAAGCGGGCAACTGTAGTGCACTTATGCCCAATGGAGTCTTCAGGAGTGGCCCTCTGCACACAGGAGAAAGATTATTATCCAACCATTTGAGGCTGCCTTTTAATAGCAATTTATGAACATTCATAATGTTTAAATCTTTTTTTCTGGATTTTTGTTCATCATCACAATATTATAAATGATGAGAATGTTCCCAGACCAGCCCTCTTTATCCCAAAGGTAGATAAAATATGGTCTGTTTATCACATAACATAAATCAAATACAGTATTAAGTTCTTCTAAGCTTCAAGTTCACGTAAGTCTAATAGAATCAGCAACAGAAGAAGGAGTTAGCAAGAGGACAGTTAAGGGGTCATGAGATAATATGGTGTCACCTGTGTCTGGACATCTGGAAGTCTAGGATACAATATAGACTTAAAACTAAGTATTTTTATATTAACCACAACTTAAAAGCCCTGCTGGATTCCAGAAAGGCTTAAGAAGATTGATACTATTGATACTATCACTAATTTTGGGGGTAGTGATGATTTCAGAAGTACTGATGAAAATTCTCTGGTTACAGAGAGCTAAAAGAAAATACTTTTAGAGTTAGCAGTTCTTCCCAGACCATTTGTGATGCAGAGGCACAAATTAATGTTATGTCAGAGATACATACAGATCATTGTACTTCTTTGGAAAAGAGTTATCACTGAGTTTTCCAAAGAAAGTCTTTTGATTTCCTTCCCTTCTTCCCTCTGTCATTCTCAGAATTGAAATATATACCATCCCTATGTGTGAGATTCTTAAGGAAACTCTTTTTTAATCAAGGAAAGCTTACCTGAACTTGATGTAGTTCTTCTTGCTCTCAAAATGGGATAGCTGCCTACTTCTAAAGACTTGGTTAAGTCAAGATCATGCAAAATCAAGAGATATCCAGAGGAAGTTGAGATCAACATTTTGGAACAATCTGGTGTTAATCTCATTCTCATGAGAAAACGTGTGTGAAAGAATTTCTTATGTGGACACCCATCTTCTGTACACCTACAGAAGAAATCAAACCAATAAAAACTAGAATCATAAATATAATGGTTCAGTGATAGTCATATATTTTATTTACCCCTTAAACTAAAATTTACAATGTATATTTATACACATAACATTTTTTTTGCTCACTATTCCTTCTGTCATCTCCAACCTTCCTTTTTAGGCCGTTCTCTTTCTTCCTGAAGTACATCCCTCAGAATGTCTTTAAGTAAGACTTTGTTGAGGTAATCTTTTTTATTGTTCTGAAAATGTCTTTATTATGAATACTAGTTTAGCTGAGTATATAACTTTAGGTTGACAGATATTTCTTTCTGCACATTGAGGATAATATTCCACTGATTTCTGGCTTCCATTGTTGCTATTTGTTAAGTCTTCTATTAGTCTAAAATTACTTTGAATAATTTATCTGTCTATTCATCTGGTGGTTTTAAGATCATCCCTGTCTTTGGAGTGGGGCAGTTTCACTCTGATATGTGTAATTTTAGATTTCTGTTTATTTATTTTTATTGGGATTCACTTTCTAAACTGTAAGATTCATGTTATTCATATATTCTGGAAAATTCTCAGCCATTATTCCAATATTGTCTATTATCCATTTTTTGTATTCTCTTTTTGGAGCTCCAAATGGATGTTTGAGACATTCACAATTGACCCTCCTTGTCTCATAACTGCTCTTTAAAGTTTTCTATCTCCGCATCTCCATATGTTATATTCTGGGTAATTCTTCAGTATGTATCTTCCATCTGTTATATCTTCTCAGTTGTGTCTAACCTATTTGACCTGTCCTGTGCTTTTAAAATTTCCATAGTTGTATTTTCTTTTACTTATTTAAGTTCTATTTGGTTCTTTTCAAAATCTGCAATAGATTTTATTCCTTGCCTATGTTTTTTATGCCCCCTTTTATTTCCTTTTTTGGTAATTATTTTTAAAAATGTGAACCATACCATACCTGCAGAATAGTACATAAGTAAAACACATGAAGAGCTTAACCCTTTAACGAATCAATTATTTTCTGCTTTGAATTTTTTGTTGATACCATGTGTTTTCATTAATGGAAGCATGCTGATGCTGAATCATTGAATGTGTCTGAATTTTTCGGAGGTAGCATGGATATTTTTTTCTTGCCCCCTCCCACAAGCCTACCCTAAGTGTTTAGTGAACATATGAAGTACCACTAATTATACCCGAGCGTCCCCACCGGGATCTATTGGTGCAACAATTAAAACTTGTCAAAATTTCTATTTCTCCTACCAAAAATTCAGACACTATACAATACCCTGTAAAATACTCTGTAAAAACAGTAATTCGCACCACATGCCTGTTTCTTCAGTTTCAGTCATAAAAGTCCCTGCTTTGTGGCAGCACACACTGTCAGTGGTGCAGCAGCTTCCCCATAAACCTTCAGAGGCAGAAAAAGTACTTGGTCCCTAGAGGTACCCGTGAACACAAAAGGGTTAAAGAAAAACACTTGTGACTCATCATCCATGTTAAGTAGTAGAATAACAGTATTTTAGAAATCCCCTCTATTTCTCTTCTCTATTGCATTCTACTCTTGCTTCCAGCAACAATGTCTACTACATCCAAAGATATTAGTGACTCTGTTTGTATAAGTCTCTCTATTAGAAACTTTTCTCAAATGTTTATCTTTGGCTGCCTGCCCATGAATAAGATTGGGGAACTAAAAAGCTGACTGGGAACTCTGAGTGCATGGGTAGGGCTCAAGGTCCACTACTGTATAGGGTTTTCTAGGTGGACCATTTTTTGAGGGACTTCTAACATCAGTACCTTTGGATCGTCAATTGGATGAAGGCTGAGGATCTCTGAATTTAATATTGAGTATGTATACAGTCACTTCATCTCCCAGATTTTGCTAAGGTACCAAAGCCTCCAACTGTACCTGGCATCCTTATACAGAGATTCTCTATTTTACCCTCTTTAGGGAATAAAATTCCAAACTTCTGCTGAAATGGGAAGAGGTCAATTATCCAGTAGACTGGCTTAAAAGAGGAGACATAAGTTCTTAGATACCTTTCACCTGAATCCTTACTTTTACTACTGATACCCAGAGTTGCCAGTTTCTATGATTTTTGAGGATTCTGTGTAAATTGTCTTAAATTCTTAAATTTTCCCCACTGCAAGATTGGGATCCTGTCTTGGACTTGCTAAGTCAAGTTATCTAAATCAATTGCCACTCATCTATCTGCTTTTCAGCTTCTAAAATTTTCTTCTTCCTCTTACTTCCCTGTGAGTTTACACTCTTTACTTAAAAATTCCCTTACTGTAGTTTTAGAGGCGTCTTCTCAACCATGCTGTCCTCATTAGTACAGTGGTGAATATCCTCACCTGTCACCTGGGAGATTGGGGTTCGATTTGCTGACAGGGAGGCAGATGCCCTTTTTTGGAGCCCTGGTAGCTCAGTGGTTATGAGCTATGGTGAGCTACGGCTGCTAACCAAAAGGTTGGCAGTTCAAATCCACCAGCTGCTCCTTGGAAACCCTATGGGGCACTTTTACTCTGTTCTATACGGTCGCTATGAGTCTCAATCGACTCAACAGCCAACGGTTTGGTTTTTTGGTTTCTCATCCATAGATTTTATTTAGGTCTTCTAAAAATTTTTTGGCTATTAAAAATGATATACTTTTAAAAATTACCTTTTGAAGTTGTTTGTTGTGATGTCCAGGAGCACTATTTTTATATTTTGATCTTATATATAGCAATCTTGTTTAACTCTTCATTAAGTCTGATAACTTGTCTGAAAATTTCCCAGGATTTTCTATATGGACCAGGGGTTGGCAAACTATGGCCTGTGGGCCAAATCTGGTCCACTTCATATTTTTATAAAGAAAGTTTTATTGGAACACAGCCACATCCATTCATTTATGTATTGTCTATAGATGATCAGAGACTATACACGCAAAGTCCTACTACATGGGCCTGTACACAAAGTTTGCTGACTCCTGATATACCGAGTATATATATATATATATATATATATATATATATATATATATATAGTCTTTGTGTGGACATATGTGTTCATTTCTTCTGGGCATATACTTAGAAGTGAAATTGCTAGGTCATATGGCAACTCTATGTTTAACATTTTAAGAAACTGCTACTATTGTTTTCATATCATTTGTCAGTGATGAATTTTTCTCCTTCTTAATCTTTATATATTTTCTTTTTCTTCCTTTTATTGTACCAACTAGGACCCGACTTCATCCCCAAACAAAACATAAGTGAATAGTAGTAATGGGGGCATGTTCTACTTTCTTGATTTTATGGAGAAAACTACTAAAGGTTCACCATTTTTAAATGTGCTGCAGGTTTTAGGTGTATACTTTTTATGAGTTTCCTTCTATTTCCAGTTAATTAAATTTTTAACAGGTTTATTGAGATATAATTTACATCCCATAAAATTCACTTATTTTAAGTGCACAATTAAATGATTTTTAGCGAAGGTTGTGTAATCATCAACACAATCCAATTTTAGAACATTTCATCACTCTAAAAGATCCCTTGTGTCCATTAGCAGTCACTCTCTATTCCTACCTTAAGTCCCAGGCAAAAACTTATTTACTTTCTATCTCTGTGGATTTGCCTTTTTTGGATATTTATTTCATACAAACCAAATCATAGGGTAAGTTGTCTTTTGCATTTGGTTTTTTCTACTTAGCATGTTTTTGAGGTTCATCCATGTTATAGCATATATCAATACCTTCTTTTTATTGCCAAATAGTAGTACTCCATTGTGTAAATATACTATATTTTGTTTATCCATTCACCAGTTGATGGATATTTGGATTGGTTCCATTTTTTGGCTATAATAAGTAATGCTACTATAAACATTCATGCACAAGTCTTTGTATAGACATATGTGTTCATTTCTCAATTGCTAGGTCATATGGTAACTCTCTAACATTTTAATAAACTGCTAAACTGTTTTCTAAAGTGGCTGTACCATTTTACATTTCACCAAAAATATGAGTTCCAGTTTCTCCACATTCTTGCTAATAAATGTTATTGTCTATCTTTTTTTTATTAAAACTATTCTAGTGGGTGTGACCTCGGATCTCATTGTGGTTTTGATTTCTATTTCCGTAATGACTAGTGATGTGGAGCATACTGTCATGTGTTTTTTGGTCATTTGTATTGTCTTTGTTGGTGAAATGTCTATTCAAATCTTTTGCCCGTCTTTTATTTGTTTACTTATAATTGAGTTGTAAGAGTTCTTTATATATTCTAGATACAAGTCCCTTATCAGATATGATTTACAAATATTTTCTCCCAGTATGTAGCTTTGCTTTTCACTTAATAGAATCTTTTGAAGTGAAAAAGCTTTTAATTCTAATGAAGTCCAGTTTATCAATTTTTTCTTTTACCACTTGTGCTTTTGGTGTTGTATCTAAGAAATCTTTGCCTAACCCAAGGTCAAGATTTACTCCTATGTTTTCTTTGAATAATTATAGTTTTACCTCTTATACTTAGGTCAAAATCCATTTTGAGTTAATTTTATGTGTGATGTGAAACAAGAGCCTAAATTAATCTTTTTGCATACGTATATCCAATTGTCCAAGCACCATTTGTTGATAAAGACTATCTTTTCCCGACTGAATTATCTTGCTACCTTTGTGGAAAACTAGCTATCCATAAATGTAAGGGTATATTTCTAGATTCTCAATTTTGTTCCATCAATTTATATGCCTATCTTTATGCCAGTACCACACTGACGTAATTACTATGTCTTTGTAACATGTTTTAAAGTGGGAAGTATGAGTCCTCCAACATTGTTCTGTCTCAAGATTGTCCTTTGCATTTCCATATACATTTTAGAATCAGCTTGACAGTTTCTGCAAAAAAAAATGCAGCTTGAATATTGGTAGGGATTGTGTTAAATCTGTAGATTAGTTTGGAGAGAACTGCCATCTTAATAACAGTGAATATTCTAATTCATGTACATAGAATGTGTCTGTTATATAAATGAGCAAAGACAGACTGGGTTATTTTCTTCATAGCAAGCTGGGACCTGTTAGCTCAAAATTTGCTGGCACCAAATGCATATTTTTATACACCCAGTTGTTTTACATATAGTCCAAATAAGGAAATTTGTAGCCATTTAGTGCCTGCCTGGTTTCCATATCTGTGAATCTGCACCCAACATTAGTTAGCCGTAAGTAAGATAAACTCTAGTCTATAAAAGACCGCAGGCCACTGCTGCCCTTCGTACTTGTCTGATACAGAAACTCCCCACTGTGTTGCTGAACCACATCACCTAGACATGTAAGTCCCCTCTTCAACTCCCCTCTCCCCAAAAGCTCCCTTGCCGTTTCAGCCTCCTGAGTGTCCCCCCCAGCCCTTGTCTTTGGAACATTTCATGCTATTAGGGGCTTCCCCCTTATGCAAACCTGTCATAGAGCCTGCCCCCATAAATAGCTTATTTTACAACACTGTCACCTCATGGCCATATCTTTTTCCTTGATCAACCCCCAAATCCCTTGAGCTCACAAGTCATTTCATCCATTTACATTTTCTTATATTTCTTTCAGCAATGTTACATAGTTTTCAGTGTATAAATCTTGTATTTCTTTTGTTAAATGTATTCATAAGTACTGTACTTTATTCTTCTTGATACTACTGCAAATGGAACTATTTTCTTAATTCACTTTTGGATTGTTAATTGCAAAGAAACAGATATACAACTGACTTTGGTATATTAATCTTATATCGTGTGACCTTGCTGAACTTATTAGTTCTACTACGGCTTGTGTGTGCGTGTATGTGTGCGTGTGTGTGTGTTTCTTAAGATTTTCTACATACAGGATCATGTCTTCTGCATATAAAGAAGACAGTTTCTTTCTGGATGCTTTTTATTTCATTTTCTTGCCTGATTGCACCTCTACTACAATGTTGTACCTTCAGTACAATATTGAATATAAGTGGTTATAGTAGACATCCTTGCTTTGTTCCCAATCTTAGGGAGAATGTATTTTTTCTTTCAACATTAAGTATCATCTTAGCTGTAGGTTTTTCATAGATGACTTTTATCAGGTTGAAGAAGTTCTCTTTTATTCCTAGTTTTATCATGAAAGAGTGTTGGAGTTGGTCAAGCGCTTTTCTGAATATACTGAGATGATCATGTAGAGTTTCTCCTTTATTAGTATGATGTATTAATTGATTTTGGGATGTTAAGCCAAACCTGCATTCCTTGGATAAATTCCACTTGGTCATGGCCTATAATCTTTTACATATATTGCTATATTTGGCTTGCTAATATTTTGTTAAGGGAGCCCTGGTGGTGAATGGTTAAGCACTCAGCTGCTAACCAAAAGGTCTGTAGCTCAAACTTACCAGCCACTCTGTGGGAGAAAAGACCTGGCGATCTGCTCCCATCAAGATTACAGCCTAGGAAATACTACAGGACAGTTCTACTCTGTCCTATAGGTTGCTGTGAGTCAGAATCGACTCGACTGCACACAACAACAAACATTTTGTTGAGGATTTTTGCATCTGTATTCACGAGGTTGTAATTTTCTTTTGTTACTATATCTTTGTCTGGCTTTGGTATCAGTAATACTAACCTCACAGAAGGAGCTGGAAGTGTTCTCTCCTTTGTTTTCTGAGAGAATCTGTGAAGGACTGGTATTATTTATTCTGTCTATGTTTGGTAGAATTCACCAGTAAAGCCATCTGGGCCTGGACTTTTCATTGTGGGAAGATTTTTAAATTACCAATTCAATTTCTTTAGTTGCTATAGATCTGTAGGTCTATAGATTTTCCATTTACTCTTGAGTTAGTTTCAATAATCAGTGTCTCTCTAGGTATTTGTTTATCTACATTGTCTAATTTGTTGGCATAAAATTATTCATAGTATTCCCTATAATCCTTTTAATTTCTATAAGGTTGGTAATAATGTCCTTGCTTTTGTTTATTTTTAATCATGACTGTTTAATTTTATTCAATGCTTTTTATCCTTCAATTTAAACTTCATATGGATTTATCCATTTAATGTTAATGTAATCAATTATATTAATAGTTTTTTTGATAAACCATCTTTTCATTCCTTGAATAAATCCAACTTGATCATAAGATTTTGATTAATATCTTGCAGGATTCAATTTCCTAATATTTTCTTTAGAATATTTGCATCTATATTCATATTACAGACTGGCCTTTCATTTTTTTCTCCTAATATTCTCTTCGTTAAGTTTAGGTAGCAAGGTCATAATTAGCTTCGACAGCACTATCGTCTCAAACAATAAGCATAGCTAGAAATCTTTAACTAAGAATATCCCCTCTCTTTTTACATACAACTTCTGAAAAGAATCTTTCAGGACTGATCCTGGTGTATTACTATGTATTATTTCATCATAACTAGAAACAAGTATATTTTGATTATTTCTCAAACTTCAGCTCTTTAAATAATCACTTTCTCTATAAGGACGTATTTTATTGAAATGTTTCTCAACAGAGGTATCACTGGCATTTCAGGTGGGATGATTAGTTCACTGTGCAAACTGTCTTGTGCATTCCAAAATGTTTAGAAATTCTGGTCCCTGCCCACTAAATGCCAGGAGACATCCTCCTCTCTCCCCTCTTTATTGTGACAACTAAAATTCCCCACACATTTATTTCCAAACATCCCCTAGGGATCAGTACCACCCCAATTGAGAACTACTCTTTTAATGCTTGAAAACAAAGTACAAAACTTAAAAATAAATAGATTGAGAAGTAAAGACCAAAGAGTGAAAAACATTTCAGTTTCAAGAAGGAAATAACAAAGATATTTTTCATTAAATCCCTTAAATTCAGGAAATTCATTTTATAAACCAGTTTTCATCATTAAGCATACTACTTGGTCTCTTTTCCATCCATAATTGTCTCCAAATTTTTTATCAGCAGAATACGAATAAGTGTAAGTAACAAAAGATGGAATAACTCTTCAATTGTTATTCCCAACACCAATTTCTTTCACCTAAAAAGATATGAAGGCTAGGAGAGAACACAGAATTTGTTCACCCTCTTTAAGTCAATTTTTTTGTTCATAACGCTAACTTGATCTCCTGTTCACAAACCTGTTAGTGTCCCAAATAATGACATTTCCATCAAATCCTGATGTTACTAAGAGTCTTGTATTAGTATCATATTCGATGTTCTTCACCCAGCTAGTGTGACCATGTAAAGTGCATACTTTGGTGTTCAATTTTCTCAGATCCCACAGTGCTATGGTAGTGTCATCAGAGCAGGTAGCAAACAGCCGGTTATCAAGAAATCTACAAAAGGAAAAAAGAAAAACTGATTCACTTAATCTCTTATTAAATAAAACCTGATTTGAGAAATAGTCTCTAAATTGCCTAATCAAGAAAACAAAAAAGAAAAAACTACTACAAACTGACTATATATACCCAGTGATTCTGATATACAATAAAGAGTAAACATAATTCACATAATCACAGGGTACCATGATTTAATGAGGGGCACAATGCAATTTGATTCATTTGCTTTACATTATTGATTTTTATTTGGAACTGGAAACGGGTAGGTACACAGAGAACACTGCTAGAGGGAAAGAAAAGAGCTTTATAATCTGTATAGAAAACACAAACAGTGAGAGATAACTGAATAGGAAATAGAGGAGACTTTGAAGATTTGAATGCTGAGGGGGAAATGTTAAGTGTAAAGGGTTCAAAATTATAGAAATGTTTACTCTGCTACAAGTGATATATTTTTCTATTTAGAACACATTTCATACAAAGATTGCTATTCAAATTGCTATTATTTTGTAGCTATTAATCCTAGGGGTACTACCGAAATAATCTCACTTAGCAACATTTTATTAGGACCAGTCAAGATTATGCAATGTACTCAATTAAATACTCTATAATTCAGACTTTATTTTATATTAATCTCTCAATCCTGTGAAGGAGCCCCAAAAATCTAGGTGATTGGCATAAGGAGAGGCATCTGCCAAAGATGTAGGCCAGACTCAATTTTTATTGTTTATTGCTTATTCTGAGCTGAATCTTAAGTCAGCTAGCCAGAATACTTCCGGAAGCCTTTGGGCTGAGCTCCCCTCCCCTCCCTTCCTCTCACAGCGTGCTCCCAGGAAGAATACTTACTCTGGCTGACCCCCAAAATATCCATAGATTAACAAAATGTTAACTGACTAAAGCTTTATGATTACTAAAACAATGCTTAAGGGATCTCGTAATTGTCTCGTGTCTGTTATGTTAAAATTCCTCTTTCCAGAGCACTTTGGTGAATTCTCACTAAGTGCTGCCTGATCCAGACTGCTTTATTACTTCAATAAAACTTCTAATTTTAACAGACACTTCAGTTTGCTGTTTGACAATCCTAAGTGAGAATATATTTATACAAACACTTAAAAAATAACAAACCTAACATTCACACTTGAATTTCTGTCTGATTCAACACTAGAATGCTTTTGCTAACGTATGTTATATATAACTTTAATCTCTTGCAGAAGATGTGAATTCTGGAGCCAATTCTATGATAAGATCACACATAATTTTTTTTCCATCAGAAATCAACCCAATATCCACAGACATTATAATGACCTTCCTGACTTATTATGGACTTAACTTTCCAGGCCTTTGTACGGTTGTTTCTTCTACCTGAAGCCCTCTTCCCCCTGCCCTGTGATCTGGCTAATTCTTGCTTTCTTCTTAATATTCAGCTCAGATGTCAACTCCAGGCAGCCTTCACTCGCTATCCAGCTTGGAGTAGATTTACCAATCCTCCAAGCTCCCAAAGAACTCTACATTTCTATCATAACACTTAACATTACTGTGTAAGGAATAACTTTAAAAGGCTATAAACTCTTTGAAGGGAGGGGAATCTGTCTGCCTAGTCTGAGGTTAGATCTGCAGTACCCAGAACAGTGCCTGGCACATAATATACACTCAACAAATACTTACTAAATGAATGAATGAGATAGTTCATAGCCTAGTGGAGGAGACATTGTAAATACATAATTACACAAAATAATTGTGTGAGATAAGCAAAGAAAAAAGCATGGTTAGAAAAGACTCTATGGTAGTGTCATTTGAACTGACTTTAAAACACAAGCAGGAACTTCTGAAGTGGCCAAGGGATAAGCAAAGGTACAGAGGCATGTACAGGCATGCTGTATTCTGAGAAATAGTAGCAGTTAGCAGTGCTGTGTGTGGGAAAGTAGAGACATTTATTCTACGGTGATTCCCAATAACTTTTTAAATTATATAATACATTTTCATTGAACAGATTTTTAAATAAATAAAAAAATCCACCACTAAAAATAACCACTGGTATTGATGTTTAGTCTAATTTCTGTATTTTAAACCTAGTATTATCTCATAAATATTTTGCCATATCATTAAAGATTTATCTGCAATATCATTTTTAATGGCTGAATAGTACTCATTGCATGGATGAGCTGTAATCTTTTTTCTTTTTTAGAATAATGCATAATTGTTGGACATTCAGCTTGCTTCCAATTTTTTGCTATTATTAAAAAACACTAAGACGAACATCCTTACAGGTAAATATTGACCACATCCCTATTTATTTCCCTAAGTATAGTCCTAGAAAAATGTACTGCTAGGTAAAAAAGGATTTTAAAAGTTACAAGGCTTTTAATACATATAACCAAATTGTCCTCCAAAAGGACATATCAATATATAATTTTAGCAGCAGTTAGGAGTGTCCATTTCCCCAAACCATTCCATACAGATTTTTTTAAAAAATTTCTGCCAAGTGTTAGGAAAAAAATATCATCTAAGTTGAAACTTTTATTTTTAGTAAAGCTGAACTTTTTTTTTCACAATTATTGGTAGTTTTTTTTTGTGAATTGCTGTTCACGTCCTTTACTGATTTTATTTTATTGAGTTGTAAGATGTCCTTCTGTACTAAGGATATTATATCTCAGTTTTTCGAATACACTATGTTGCATATATTTTCCCCCAATATTTCTGTCTTTCATTGTGGTTTACAGATTTTTCTACTATATCAAAAATTTAATTCTTATATTGTCAATTTTATTTCTCCCTTATAACATGTTTTAATACCAAAAATATAGAGAGAATAATCGTGGAATAAAAATTAATGGTTTTAAATTAAGTAAGTTTAGTGAAAAAGTCAATATTTTGACTTTGGTTTTTTCATTTTGCCTCAAAGTACTGCCTGTTAAAAATTTTGGTATTGGAGAACCACTGGTAAAGAAAGTAGATAAATTTTTAAAAAATTAAGAATACACACTATATGAGTTAAATCACCTATGACAATTTTTATCTGAAAGTAAGCAGACAGAAAGAATGTGAAGTATTAGACAAGCCTTTGAAGATCTAGGGCAACCATCTCAAATTAAAACTCAATCTAGCCTAATAAGTTAATAATTATAAAATACTGATAAACCCACAGACTTTAATAAACAGGAGACACTCCTTCACACATACTGAAATCTTTCCAAATGTCCCCATCAAACCTCAACTTATGACTACAACAGTTGTGGATAAATTGACATCTGGATTAATTGATAAATTATCAGAGGATAATTGGTAAAGGATAAAAGCAATTGAAAGCGAATTCTCTTAAAACGTGTACCAACATTTCATCGTACAAATGAAAGTGTTAAGTCTTTATTTTAAAAAAAAAAAAAAGTAAAAATCACAAAAATAATTTTTTTTATTTATTTAACTATATGCAAATTCTTAGAGCAAGAATGAATCAAATATTTCTTTATATTTTGCATAAATTTAACAATGAAATTAAAATAGCAGAAATATGACATCCTTACTTCACATTTGTATTCTGTACTACAATAAAGAAAAAAAAGGGTTACTTCCGTATAAATATGCAAGGGCTTCATTAACTCTCCTAAGGGCCTTCCGTAGTCCTCTGAGATATTCAAATAATTCTTTTTTAAGTACCTAGCTTATCATCATTTCTGTCATTTTCTTTTCTCTAATTGGTAACTACTCTGACTCTGTCAGATTCTCATTTGTCAATGATTTTATATGAATTTGACCAGTTCTCTAGCATCACTTTCAGAATTTTGTAAAATTTTACATTCTTTGCAAAAGAAATTTCGTGTTCCCACTGATAAGCACCGCATTTGCATTATATTCTTTGAAATGTAACAGTCAGCAAGAGACCAACAAAGACAGTGGGAGGAAAAAATAAATCCTGGGATATTTAATAGGTACTGATTTTTAAAGGGTCTTATCATTAAGTAAATATTCTTATGTTATGATGGCCTCAAGGTCATCATAACTGGCAACCTCATAATTGGAGGGACTTGGATATTAACTGGACTCTTAAATCCACATCATCCTGAATGAAAAGTAAACCTGTGCAATGTGCTTAAGAAATTAGACTTTTCTCCTGACTTTCCTAAAGTATGAAGCAAGAGAAAATATTCTCCACAACTATCAACGTTTTATTTCACAAGATAAGCAAACCACAAAATTAAGAAATGAACTAGAAAACATTACCAAATAAGTACAAAACAACTATCTAGAACAAAACCCGGAAATGCACGTCTACATCTCTAAACTCAACAGTGAGGTAATCTCATGGGACTGAGTATGAATTCTAGCTCAATCATTTATTAGACATAAGACCTTGGGCAAGTTTCTTGATCTGAGTTGCAGTTTCTTCATTCTTTAAAAGGGGTACAATATCTGTCTTACATAGGGGTACTGTGAGGATTAAACAATATAAGATGAAAAGTGCTTCACAGGAGGTCTGGCTCATGGTAAGCACTCAAAAAATGGAATTTAGTATTTTTATTAAGAAGCCCTGGTGGCACAGTGGTTAAGAGCTTGGCTGCTAACCAAAAGGTTGGCAGTTCGAATCTACCAGCCACTCCTTAGAAACCTATGGGGCAGTTCTACTCCGTCCTATAGGGTCACTATGAGTTGGAATCACCTCGATGGCAATGGATTTGGTTTTGGGTTTTGGTTCATTATTATTAAGTAATGTACACTGAAGTTCATGTACTAGAGGACCCCTCAGATCCTCACTCAAAACTCTTAAGTTACATGTACTACTAAATAAGCTTCAAAATCTGTTTTACTAACCAGCAGATCAGAAGAAGCAGATTCAAATTTATAGGTGCGGGGTGCTATAGCAGGTACACTGATAACAGCAAATGAGAGTTGACATAGACAACATAAATTCTAACAGCAGATTAGTAAAAATTCATTTTGAGTAGGGGCAAACAACTCAAGGCTTTTCTTTGTGAGGTAATTTTTTAAATTGTAAAACATTTGAAACACACAGATTATGAAGAATGTAACAAACACCTGTGATAGCTCCACCCAGCTTGATTAAATTTTAACATTTTATCTTTTAGATTTTTATTGTACATAACAAAAATATATCCTGTATACCCCTCCCCAATCCATTCACCTCTCTCCCTCCCTCTCTCTCCAGAGGGAACCACTATGCAAAACTTGTTGTCATTCACCATGAAAGTTTTTAATCACCATGAATTCATATGTACATATTCATAAACAATTTATAATATTACTTTGCATACAATTTATTCAGTAAATATTTAATGAGCACCCACTATATGCAAGGCATTGTTCTAGGTGCTACAGACAGAGCAGGGAACAAAACAGGCATAAATACCTGCCCTCATCAAGCTTATATTTGTATGTTTTCAAGTTTTATATAAATGGTATTACACTGTACAGATCATTCTACAATTTGCTTTTCTGACTCAACCTTAAATTCTGAGATGTACCTCAGATGCTGATGTTTCTAGTTCATTTATTTTAACAAATATACTGTATTCCATTGTATAAGTATACCACAATTTATTTATCTGTTTTCCTCTTGATGGACATTCAAGTTGTTTCCAACTTCTCCCTATTACTAACAATGCTGTAATGAACATTTAATTTATACATCTCCTTGTTCACGTGTACATTAATTTCTTTAAAAATATGTTGGTCTTCAACTTTAGCAGATACTGCTAAATTGTTCTTCAAAATAATTTTACCAATTTATATGCCATCAATAATATCAAAGAGTTCCTATTTCTCAATACTTTTTCCAATACTTATTATTTCTTCATTGTTATTTTTAATTGCAATTCCATGATAACTAGTAAGGTTGAAAGTATTTATTGTTCACTGTAGTTTCTCTCATGTGATTCTTTGCCTATTTTGCTATGTTGTTGTTGTTGTTGTTAGGTGCCGTCAAGTTGGTTCTGACTCATAGAGACCCTGCAGGACAGAGTAGAACTGCCCTATAGGGTTTCCAAGGAGCAGCTGGTGGATTTGAACTGCCGACCTTTCGGTTAGCAGCTGAACTCTTAACCACTACATCACCAGGGCTCCATTTTGCTATAGGGCTCTTATATACTCTGGATACTAATCCTTTCTTGGTTATGTGCACTGAAAATATCTTCTCTCACTAGCCTATAGCTTAACTTTTCACACTGTTATGATGTCTTTGGTTACATTAAAATTTTAAATTTTATTGCAGCTGAATTTATCAATCCTTAATGGTTCATGTTTTATGTATCTTAAAGAAAGCCTTTCTCACTCTCAGAACACAAATATATTCTATATTTTCTTCTAAAGGTTTAGAAGCTTTAGAGGTTTGCTATCATAATTAGGTCTTTAATCTAGCTAGGAGTTCAATTATGGTATGATGTAGAGATCTGTATTTTATTTTTCCATATATATAACAAATTCTCTTTTCCATTTATTGAATAGCTGATCCTTTCCCTACTGATTTGTAATGCCACTGCTGCCATATATTAAATTTTCATATATGCATGAGCCTGTTACTGGGAGCTCTATTCCATTTCATTGGCCACTTAATCTATCCATCCCAAGACTACAATTGATACCTGGAGGGGTAAGTACTCCCACCATATTAATCTTCCTTTCAAAATTGTCTCAGCTATTCTTGGTACTCTGCTATCCAATATGAATTTTTAAATCAGCTTTTCAAGTTTTATAAGAAGCCCTGTTCGTAGTTTCATTAAAATGGCACTGAATGTATACTAATTTGGGGAGAATTGACCTCTTTGATGTAGAGCTTTTAAGATTTTCTCATTATCATGGATAGTCTAGCATATCACCACAACCTGTCTAGATGTGGATTTACCTTTACTTAACTTGGCTGACACTCTAGAATTCACTTTTGATTTGAGGACTCAGGTCCTTCTTTAATGCTAAAAACTCTCAGCCATTATGTCTCCCAGTTAATTCTTCATGTCTTTTAACTACCCTGTCCTATTTTTATCCTTTCTCAGCATTCTGGGTGAATTGTTGTTGTTGTCGTAAAATTATAGACAACATAAGGTTTGCTAATTTAACGTTTGTCATATATACAATTCAGTGAAATTAATTACATCAGTCATGTTGTACAACCATCACCAATATCCTCTGCCAAATTTTCCATCCCCATAAACAAAAACTCAATGTTTCCTAAGCAATAATTGCCCCCATTTCCCCTCTTTCTCAGGGGAAAAATTTTTAGTACTATCTTCCAACCCACTAATTCTCTCTTCAGTGGTGTAAAGGGTAAATCTATCCCATCTATATGTACTACATTTTTAATTTCCAAAAATTCTACTTTGTTCTTTTCCATATTAACCTGTTTTTGTTTCATCTCATTTCATAATTTTGAGCTCTCTTTAAATGGAAGTTATCCCTTAATTTATTTCTTTAGTCATCCTAAAAAATGTTTAAACGTCTCTTCCAATCAACAGAATACTATGGAGCCATTAAAAAGAATAAGATCATTCTATGTGAACAATCTCTAATATATTTTATTAAGTGAAAAAGGCAAAATAGTATGTGTATGATGCTACCATTTATATACGTGTGTGTGTGTATACTTGTACATGCATAAACTATCTCAGAAAGGATAGCAAGAAATTGATAACAGTGGTTGCCTTTGGGGAGGGGAACTGGGTGGCTAGGAGACAGAGGTGAGAGATAGACTTACTTTTCACTGTTTACCCTTTTGTATCTTTTGAATTTTGTACCACGTGCATGTATTACCTAGTCAAAAAAAAATAAATAAAATAATTTATTTTAAAAAATAAAGTCTTTGTTGGACTACTCCATAAAATTAATTTCATCCAGAGAAGGGGCCTGTTCTGGTTGTTGATTCTGTTATGACATGACTATTAGATTTCTTCACAAGTTTTGAGATTTTGGTTATAGCCTCATTTTGAGTAGAAAAGTTTTAAAACATTTTTTTTCTTCTCTCTTCCTGCTTAATGGTTTTATGGTTGCCTCCACACGGCCTTCTGGGCCTCCCACTCCAGAACAAGGCCTTATAATGACATTTCAGGACTCTGGTTTCATGATAATATTAGAGATATCACAGATTCAGTCACTGACTCAACGAGTGGCTTCATCTGGTCATGAGGCTATGTTTTTATCTGCTAAAACCTATAGCCCAGGTAGTGAATAGTTTTTATTTCTATTCAGCCTTTCACAAATGGGGCAGACATTCCAAACAGGCCTCTGGCTTCAACCAGTGACTCTGACTCTGGTTCCTGCCTCACATGAAGCACTTTAGTACTTTACCTGACAGGAGTTAAATTACTAGATGCCAGTGTATACATCCAGACTGAAAACCCAGTGGGTCTGTGGTTTCAGTCCTATTTATAATTTTGTGTCTGTGTTCCACTTCTGGTCCACAATGATGCTTATGTTGATTCAGAGCCAGGCTGTATCTTCCGTGTTATTTAATTAAATCTGTTGTTCTGTGTATTCAGAACATAAGGATTACATTAAAATTCAGTATGTCACTCTGACTAGGTGTAATTTCTACTTTTTTTAAATATTAAAATAATTATAAAAGTTATAGAATCACATTATAATATAAAATTTGGAAAGTAGAAAATTACTCATAATCCATCCATTCTAACTCAACTACTATTAGCATTTTTTGGTATTTCCTTCTAATTTTTTTCTTCTGCTTAATTTCATATTTATACAATTTTTATCACAATTCCAATCTATATTATTGCAAGCATTTGTCTATGTTGATATTTAGTCTCTATGAGCATCATTTTAATGACTGCCTATTAATCCACCAAGCTATTCAACTATTACTTACTTCCCACATTATTGAGAATTTATGGAGCTTCCAGCAATTTTATAAAGAACTTACTTGTGCATATGTGTTTCTTCCCATCAACAGTCTAGATTTTTAGGGGGGGGGTGGGGTGAGGGAAGGGGTATAAGAGATGCTAAGCAATGGGTCTGTCATAATTCTACACAGATCATTAGCCCAAAGATATGACGTGATTAGCATAATAAATGGTTGAGGTTCATAATGATGACCCTGACATTCAAAGAGAAAAGGTAAAATCATATGGAAGTGAAAAATGTATTTCAAAAATACTTCAATCCAAAAATGGTTAATAGTGAGTTTTGTTAATTAAAAGGACACATTTAACAAGGGATAGGATTCACAACTGTGGATCATCTAGCACTGATAGACAAGGCATTTCAAATTTTCAGTAACTCCCAAAGCAGAATATTTTGGGCCACACTAACAAAGTTTACTGTATTTTCACTATAATACTAACCTGATATTATTTACACAGTCTTCATGAGCTTCAGAAAGTGTTTTTATGTGCTTTGAAGATATAGGGTCAAAAAGCAGAACTTCAGTTTGTTCACAAGCAACTGTTAGCACTGACCTGAAATCAAATGACACATTTCTCTTTAGTTTTCTTGCATTTTCTGGTTATCGATATTCATCTATTTATAATCACGTAAGTAATAAATGAATAACTTTTTTGTCCATGTCAGTAGCAAATAATTAAAAGATTGATACTATCCACTGTTGGCAAGAGTAGTAGAAAATGGTACGCTCGTACATTATACCCAAAAACCAAACCCACTGCCATCTAGTCGATTCTGACTCATAGTGATCCTACAGGACAGAACAGAAACTGCCCCATAGGGTTTCCAAAGCTGTAAATCTTTACGAAAGCAGACTGTCACATCTTTTTCCCGAGGAGTAGCTGGTGGGTTCCAACTGCCGACCTTTTGGTTAGCAGCCATAGGACACCATAGCTCTTAACCACTATGCAACCAGGGCTCCCTTCATACATTATGTTGAAGTGTAAATTGGTACAGATTATCTTTGGAGGGCATCTTTGAAGTATCTCTCAAAATTTTAAAAGTGCATACCTCAATATTTCTTCTGCAAATTTAATCTACAGAAATAATCGCTTAAAATCACAAATAAGCATATATATATAAAAGCATATGCTTCACTGGAAGAAGGAAAAATTGAAACTAACCTAAATGTACACAAAAGGGGGGAAAGATTGATCATATAGGCTATGGTACACTCATACTTTGGAATATCATGCAGTAGTTAAAAAGAAAGGGGTAGCTTTATATGCATATGAAAGAACTCCAAAACATATTTTTAAATGAGAAAAGCTAGCTGCAGAAAAAGACGACACTACTCAGAGAAAAAAAAATCATATACAACAAAATAATGTTATTTCTTTACCACCTTAAAAATGTACTGAAAAAGGTCTGGCACCTATCCTACCATACCAGTTTGATATAGCCTAATTTAATCTTTTCCTTTACGGTTTTTTAGTTTTCTCTTGTTTCAGGCTTTGCCTAGTGAAAAGTTATTTTAATAAATATTTACACATTCAGAATCAACTTATAAAGTTAAATATACACATAAATTCAGTTGTTGAGACTGCATTAAATCTAAACAAAAGTTTGGACAGTATTGACATCTTTACAACATGCAATTTTCCAGTCCACAAACAGTGTATATCTCTATTTATTTTAGTCTTTTGTAATTCTCTCAATAAAGTTTTATAATTTTCTCCATATGGACAAAACTTATCTTCTGTTAGATTTATTCTTGGGTACTTTTTTTTTTTATGTTATCGTAAATGTCCTTTTTAAAATTTTGCTTTGTTTGTTGTGTACAGAAATACAACTGATTTTTTTTTATATTATCGATCAATCTTGCTATTTTAATAATTTATCTGCAGATTATTTTAGGTTTTGTTAACAATCATATCTACAAACAGTTGCTTTGTTCTTTTTTAGTTCTTTTTTTCCCTCCTTTTCTTCGCTGCACTAGCTAGGACTTTCAGTATAATGTCAAATAAAAATGTTGATAGCAGGCACTCGTCTTATTCCTGATCTTCAAGAAACTTTCAACATTTCACCATTAACTACAACATTTGCTGTAGGTTTTTTTGGTAGATACCTATTACTGGATTGGATTAGGAGCCCTGGTGGCTCAACAGTTAAGTGCTCGGCTGCTAACTGAAAGGTTGACAATTTGAAGCCACCTAGCCGCTCTGCAGGAGAAAGATCTGGCAATCTGTTCCCATAAAAATTACAGCCTTGAAAATCCTATGGGGCAGTTCTTCTCTACCACATGGAGTTACTATGAGTTGAAAATCAACTTGACAGCACTAACAATTATTATTGGATTAAGGAAGTGCTCGTCTATTCCAAGTTTGCTTTTTTCTTTTTTTAAATGAATATATATTAAACTGTATAAAACACTTCCTAGCATTTACTGAAGGAGCCCTGGCGGCACAATAGTTAAGAACTCAGCTGCTAACCAAAGGTCAGCGGTTGGAACCCACCAGCACTCCACGCGAGAAGAGACCTGGCGATCTGCTCCCATAAAGATTACAGCCTAGGAAACCCTATGGGGCAGTTCTACTCTATCCTATATGGTCACTACGAGTCAGAATTGATTTCACAGCAAACAACAACCGTATTTATTGAGATGATCCTATAACGTTTTCCTTTAATATGTTAATATAGCAATTTATATTAATTCTATTTCTTAAACTTTTAAAATTGAAGTATAAAATACATGAAGAAAACTACACAAATTCTAAGAGTATACAGCACAGTGAAATAGCCCAAAGGGAACACACGCATGTAACCATGATCTAGTAACTATTCAACCACTATGGACATATATCAATAGTTTAACAACCGGTACAACTGAACCAGTGTTTATAAGCTAAATACCCCTAAACGTGGTAGTCTACACATGCCCTTTTGAGCAAGATTTTAAGTGGAGTTGTTCCTATCTTGCGTATCTTTCTGATGTTTCTGTCTGCCTGATTAACTGACGTGCACTGAGATGTGTATTAAAAATCTTTGTTATGATAACAAAGTTATTAATTTTGATGTACACATTTTAAATCTAAAAGACTCATTCAAGTTCAGAACTGGTTTATCTTCCAGATGAATTGAGATTTTTACCATTATAAAGTGACCCTCTATCTCTAGTAAAGTTTTTTCCTTGAAGCCTATTTGTCTGATATTAATATGACTTACCAGCTTTCTTTTGTTGTTTGATATGTTTGTGTTTGATATACCTTTTCTCTTTTACTTTTTTCCCCTCTCACAATTTTTGTCTTTTAACTAGAACACTTAATACCTTTACATTTACTGTAATTAATAATATTTAGATTTATTTTCAGCCATTCTTTGTGCTTTCTATTTATTTCACCTTTTCTATTTCTTTTTTCCTTTCCCTCTTCTGGAATTTTTTCTCATTCTGTATTTTTTTCTCTACTAGGCCGGAAATTACATGTTTTTTCTTGTCTTTCAGTGGTTACCTTGGAAATTTTAATATGCATACTCAATTTATTAAAGCCTAAAGTTAATATACCATATTTCTCCTCTGAAAATCCAGGTATTTAGAACATCCCCTCATAATTTATATGCTATTGTCGTCTATCATAATTCCATTTTTGTTAATCTCACAAAACAGTATTAGATTTAGTTTCACACACATACCTACCACTTTCTTTGCTCTTTATTCCTTCTAGCATCTCAGACCTTCCATTTGAAAATGTGTTCCTTCTCTCTGAACTTAGAATTCCTTTATTGAAGGTCTGGTGGTAAACTCACTCAGCTTTACTAGTCTGAATATGTCTTTATTTCATCTTTGATCTTGAAAGGAACAAAGAAGCCATCTTTGCTGGGTATAGACATCTAGACTGACAGTTTTTCCTCCAGTATATTGAAAATAATTATCACTGTCTCCTTATTTACACTGTTATTGATGACAAATTGGCTGTCACTCTATCCTGTGAAGCTCTTTTTTCCCTAGCTGTTTTTAAAATCTTCTCTTCATATTTGCTGCTTGCAGTTTCATTCTATGTCTAGGGAGGATTCCTGCTTAGGTTTGTTTGTTCAGCTTCTTAAATCATGGCTTGGTGCCTTTCTTCAATTCTGGAAAGTTCTTGGCTATTATCTCTTCAAACAGTTTTTTCCCCATTATCTTTCTCATTTTCTTCAGGAATGCTGACTAAATTATGGAAGAGACTGCATAGGCCCGGGTTCACTATTATTACTCCCCACTGCTAACCACCACATTGTCTGGTGACTTCCAGTCTCTACAAAAAGGTTTAAGATATTTAAGATTAACCAATGTTCCTCCCTGGAGGGTGGAAAACAAGCGATAATGATCTAAGAATGAAAAACCAAACAAAGCACCCATCTTGTGACAAGAAAAAGAGGATGTTACCAGATAATCCCCAAGGATGTCACCAGATAACCTCTAAGAATACCAGTAGAAGGTTAACTCATCTAAGACATCATCACCTCAAGGGAAAACTACCACAAAAGATCCATAATCCTGTCCCGATAAAAGACTTCAGCCAATCTCCAGTGGGCGAGAAGGGTTTTTTGGAGGACTCTATTCCCCTCTGTCTCCTATATATTGATATATAATAAACATCTTGCTGCTCACCTCACCCGGTCTCAGAATTGGCTATTGCGGCAGGCGGCTCCAATCCGTGTTATGGTGGTAACAAACATATGGTAGACATTTCTTTCCCATACTCCATGTCACTAAACCTCTTTTATATTTTCAATCTTTGTGTCTCTTTGGTCTTCATTCTGAATAATTTTTTTCACTTCTAATTTCCAATACACAGTTCTCTCTACAGCTGTGCTCAATGTATTATCACAGCGGACAGCTTGAGAAGGTCCCACATACTACTATTTAATCTATAAACATTATCAAATTTCCTTTTCAAAAGTCATTTTAGGTGGTGATACACTTATTTTGACAATGCTGCTATCGCTTATAACATTTTTTGAATTCTCTGGAAATTACCTTCAAGTCTATGGAGCTTTTCATTTCTTTATTAGTGCCAAATTCCTTCTATGCTGGTCTCCATTAAATTCCTAATATTAATTCTCACCTTCTGTGTCACCTCTCCTTCTCTGTATTAAGAATTCCTTGTAAGCTGATTTAACCCATACGTAACTGAAGGATATGGAAATTATCTCATTTAACACTGATATGTCATTTAGCAGTAAAATTACTTTAAGCATTATACAAACGTTGAACATATCATTAGATGTAGTAAGAACACTAAAAAATTAAAACACTGAGCTATTTTCACCCATTGCCTTGACATAGATGAAAAAGAATTACAATATACAGTTGTTGGCAAGGGTACGAGGAGACAAACCTGTTGCCGTCATGTCAATTCCAACTATAATGATCCTACAGGATAGAGTAGAACTGCCCCATAGGGTTTCCAAGGAGTGGCTGGTGGACTTGAACTGCCAACCTTTGGTTAGCAGCCGAGCTCTTAAGCCACTAGGGCTCCATGAGGAGACAAGTACTTTCATATACAGCTGATAAGAATGAGAATTGGGATAAATCTTACAGAGGGCAATTTAACAATGGATATCAAATATCTTTATAAACTTTGACTCATTCTAGTGATTTACCCTAGGATGAAACCTGGAACACCCTAGTCTACAACAGTTTCCTTCAAAGTTTTTATCTCAATTTGAAAATATATATTATGCATTCTTATATATGGTTACCTTACTTACATCTAGTTGAACCCAGACGTTTTAAGCTCCATGAAAGCAATGTCATTATTAGCTGGTTTTGCTCACTACCGTTACCCCTGAATTTGGAACATATCAAGGGCTCAACTAATATTTGCTGAATGAGAGAATGAATGAATGAACAAACAAACAAAGCAAATGACTAGCAATCCAGAGGCCTTGATGGAGTAAGAATTATATTAACTATATTGTCTCATGCCATGTTCTTCTTTATACAGTCCAACTTCTTGGGTTAGAACACGGCATCGGGACTGGAGGAAATCTCATTAACAACCTGCAATATGCAGATGACACAATCTTGCTTGAGGAGAGTGAAGAGAACTTGAAGCACTTACAGACGAAGATCAAAGACCATAGGCTTCAGTATGGATTACACTTCAACACAAAGAAAACAGAAATCTTCACAAGTGGATCAATAAGCAATATCATGATAAATGGAGATAATACTGAAGTTCTAAAGGACTTTATTTTACCTGGATCCACAATTAACGCCCATGGAAGCAGCAGTCAAGAAATCAAATGATGGACTGCATTGGGCAAATCTGCTGAAAAAGATCTCTTAAAGTGTTAAAAAGCAAAGATGTCACCTTGAGGACTAAGGTGTGCCTGACCCAAGCCATGCTATTTTCAATCGTTTCATATGCATGTGAACACTGGACACTCAATAAAGAAGACGGAATAAGGAAGACGGAAGAATTGATGCCTCTGAATTATGGTGTTGGTGAAGAAAACTGAATATGTTACAGACTGCCAGAAGAATGAACAGGTCTTTCTTGGAAGACCTCCAGCTAGAGTGCTCCTTAGAAGCGAGGATGGCAAGCCACTATACTTTGGACATGTTATCAGGAGGGATCAGTTCCTGGAAAAAAATATCATGCTTGGTAAAGCAGAGGGTCAGTGAAAAAGAGGAACACCCTCAACGGAGATGGATTGACACAGTGGCTGCAACAATGGGTTCAAACACAGCAATGATTGCGAGGATGGCGCGGGACCCGGCAGTATTTCGTTCTGTTGTACATGGGGTCGCTTTGAGTCTGAACTGACTCGATGGCACCTAACAACAACTCTTGACACAAGCTTAGGTGAGAAAAACGCAAGCCTAAAGTGACAGGGAAAGAATGGGCATTTATTCAAAACGTATTTACAGAGCGCCCACTGTGTACCAGTAAACCCGAGTTCTGGTCTGGCTCTGACAGACCTGCTGTGTGGCTTTAGGCATTTCTCCTTCTCAGAGCCTCGGCGTGCTAAAGGTGAGTAACTGAGGCCGGGGTCTGCCTAATCCAAAGGGCCGTGATGGGGGCTTCAACGGGCTAACGGCGATAAAGCACTTCAGAAAGTGCCCGGGAGCATGAGGGCCAGGAGCCTCAAATGGATTCACAAACGCCGGCCCGAGCCGAGGGAGCAAGCCCTGGGCTGCGTCCGCCCGCAGCAGAGCAGGGAAGAGGCGGCACTCGCCCTCCAAGGGGCCGCACTTACCCGTCGGGCGAATACTCGAGGTTGAAGACGGCACCGTGGGTCCGGGTGCTGAGGTACACCGAGTCCGCGGGGTGGATGGAACCATAGAGGTTAGTCATGGTACGGAAATTGTCCCGCGCGGGATCCACGAACAGTCCGCGGCCCAGACTGCGCTGTCTCAGCCACCCGAACAGCCGGGCTCCAGGGCCGCCCAGGCCGGCGCTGAAGCCCTGCCGGCCTCGGCACACGGCTTTGCAGTCTGGCCCGGGCAGCCGGCGCGGTGGGGAGGGCGGCGACTGCTCCCCCTGGGTAGAGGCGGCCGAGGGCTCCTGACCTCCAGGCGGTCCAAGCTCTCTGGCGCGCACGGCCGGGGGCGGCGAGGGGGCATCGGGAAGGCAAAGGGTCCGGGCAGACAGCGGGGGAGGGGCTGCGTCAACCCCGGTCGCGGGTGGGGGCGGCCCGGCTGCTGCCGCCTGCCCTCCGTGGAGCACCGGCTCGTCATTCCCGGCACCGGCCGCCTCGTCCGCACCCGGACTGCAGGGCCCAAAGGGAAACATGACCAACGCCCCCGCCCCCCGCTCCGGGCCGCTGCCCCGCCGGCCGACACCTCAGCGCTCCCGCTCCAGCCGCCACTTCCGGCGTGCGGCGACCTAATCCCGTCGACTGGGAAACTCGCGCCACCCCTCGGCCACCACCCGCGGAGGACTGGGAAAGTGGGGACACCGCCTGGCTGGGGGTGCTGTGGTCCCGACAGGGAAGTGTCCTGGTAGAATACGACCTCGGGAACGACTAGCCATAGGTGCGCACAACCGAGGATACTCAGGATCCAGGTTGTATGGGGCAGAGTTAGCATCTGGGCGCCGCTTGCGCCCGAGAGTCGGTCGGTAGTTGTCAGGTGACCGTGACTGTATGTGCCTGGGTCTGAATGGGCCTGACTAGTCAGTCGTATGAGGCTGTGTACGATTATGTACTGTTATCCCCACTTTACACTGAGAATCAGCGAGGAAAAGATAGTAGCGTAATATGTGCAAGTCACACATAGTGGCATGGTATGCTGCCTACTCAACCTGGGAGTTAGGTTAAGAACTTTTGCACTGAAAAGTGCTGGCCCGTACAGTGCCTGGAATATGGGGGCTTATTGCTGCCCTAAGTATTTGTCCGACTCCAGCTACTGCCTAGTAGGTCAAGTCTTTATCAAGGCCAAAGCTTTCCTCTCTCCAGGGAGGGGCACATATCCCACCAGGAGTCACTGAGGGGAGCTGAAGACCTGAAAATCAGTCTCACAAGCAATGGAACCCAGAGTCAGTCCTCCTTATATCTGATAGGCAGGGCATGGTGGGCATGACAGACAGATGCAAGACCCTGGACCACTGTTGTTGGGGATAAATACATAGAACTTGTTTGCGGAAATGGGTTAACAAGACCTGCAGGGTTTCTTGGTGAGGGAAGCTGAATCCTCAATAAAGGGAAGCTTGAGGTACAAGGAAAGGTAGATATAAAAATGGACAACTCCTCTTCTGGGCCTTGATCAAGAACTGTGTCGTAGAAAGCTCACATTTGATGACTGTGAGGATAGAGTTGAAGGTGGAGACTTGGAGGAGGAAATCAGATTCAGAGAGGGCTGAACATTCAGCAGCTTCTCCCACCAGGAAGGTTAATAGTTATTCAGCAATCCTGTCCATGAACTGATTGGGAAGGAGGGAAGAAGCAGGGGCCTAAGCTAGATCACCAGCCTTTCCCATTATCTCCCTGGAGAGATACAGACCACCCATGTAGCCCCCACAGAGCAGAAGGGGTAGAGATCTATTTTATGATCAAATGTCTCTTAATGACCCATGACTTCTGGCTGCACCAAATACTTCAGCAGATGCCCTCTGCTTGCCCCCACTCCCCCTACTTATGGCCAATGGTCCAAATTCTATGGTCTGCAAAACCTTCACCATGACACATTCAGCAATGTTAACTTTTGAAATAAGTAAACTCAATTAAACTCCATTTTTAAAAGGGTTACATATTCTAAGATACTTGAGGTGCAGTTCCAACAGAAAAACACAAGCTCTGCAATTAGAGTTTATGCTGGCTCAAAATAAATCAGTTTTCACAGTTCAAACAATTCAAAATTAAAACACTGTAGCCCCAAAGCTTATTTACAACTATTCACTGACAATTTAGAAGGAAATGGGAAACAAAAACATTTTGTAGGCTTGCATGGAACTCTATCAATTAGACAGTGAGAATGATGCTTGAAAAGTTAAGACAGCCACAAATATAAGGCAGTGGTGGTTGTAATAATAGTCATTCAGTAATGCCAGTATTTTTTTTCTTATGCTCCGACTTAAAATGTGAGTGCTCACTTATTCCAAACAATTTTTACTAAAACCTGAAATAAGAATAAATTATATGACTAAAATTCTATTGAAATGACATGATTTTACAACCCATTAGTTAAAAAAAAAAAAAAGGTATTAACTGATTGAGGCACTAAAGATGATACAGCAACTTTAACTGAGCATGTGCCTATTCCTATTTACCTATTGCCTCTGAGAGCCTTTAAATACAACCACCTTAACAAGGAATTGATTTCAAATCAGTCTATACAGACCAGTTTCTAAGTAACACCATTTTTGAAAGCTAAAAAATAACTGGTTTCAGTTGCTCAAATTCAGTTAGATATTAACTTATCAGAAATGGCTAAAGCATCCTCTGAACCCCTTGCCCCTGATGCTCCATTCAGATCACAATAAAAGTAAATGAGTGGCCAAGGTTTCCTGAAATGTGCCCCGTAGGCCCAGGTTATCACATGTCCCTGGATACCCCCAACACATAGGATGTATCTCATCAAGCACGCAGGGAGTAAATTTATTTACTTTCTTCCCTATCCATTGACTTGATGTTTAAAAAAAATTACTTTACCAAACTGATGTCTTATAATGCAACATGACTAAAATGATAAACGCTGGCCTTTCCTTTCAGACTTTTATACTTTGGGGGCAGCAGGTTCACTCCTGGAGTCTTTGACATTACTGGCTCTGCCTATCAAATAGAATTCTTTGTTGGGAACAAGATTGACAAAATGAGCAAGGCGGTTGGACATGGCAAAAAAAGCTGAAATGGCAGCTATGTCCCAGGCATCCTCTCGGTCAAAGCCATGCACCTCGAGCTTTTTGAAATGGTCATCTGTTATGTCATCAGCTTGGGAAATAGCAAGTGCAAACTCCAGCATTGCCTTTTCCCGAGCAGGGAGGTCAGACTTTCTCCAATCCACACAGACCTGCAAGAAAACACACAGTCAGAAGCAGAATCTCTGTCCATCACAATACAGCCAATAAAACTCAAGGCCTAACAAAATGGGCACTGATGAACAAAGGTTAGAGTAAAGGTGCAAGGGGAAAAAAAAAAAAACCCTGCAGCCGTGAAGTCGATTCTGACTCATAGCAACCCTAAAGGACAGAGCAGAACTGCCCCATAGGGTTTCCAAGGATTCGAACTGCTGATGTTTTGGTTAGCAACCTGAACTCTTAACCACTGTGCCACCAGGGCTGCAAAGGGGCAAAGTCAGGCCAAAATAAAACTTTCCAGAAGCATAAGTGTCTTGGTAGAATCCAGTGGAATGCAAACCTGGAAGTCTGGCTTGGCACCATCTCTGTCAAGACTTTCTTGCTCACTCCAACTACTAGCAAACTCTTCCTCCTCTAAACATCAATTGCATCAAAAATCTCAGAACCAAGATTCATAGACTCTAGTACATAAGGGCCCAAAAGTCCGACTTTTTCATAAAAAAAAGTATAGCTCAGAGAGTTATCTCTTTGCACCCAATTCCAAACAAGGCACAATATTTGCAAAATCTCATAGTTTACATTTACTAAGTACTATGTGCTGAGAATGTGTTCAATGCTTTATGTTCATTATCTCATTTCTTATAAAAACCCTAGGTGGTAGTATTATTATCATCCCTATTTTATCAACAAAGAAACTGAAGTTTAGAGAGGTGAAGTGACTTCCCTAAGGTCATACAACTAGAGTGTGGCAGAGCTGGGATCTGAATCCAAGTGTACTAGATTCCAAAGACTGTATTATTAATTAGTACCCTTGCTGAGGCAAAATACTAGCACCACTGAAAAAAAACAGGTGCCATCAAGTCGATTTCAACTCATGGCAACCCCATGTGTTTCAGAGTAGAACTGTATTCCATAGAGTTTTCATGGCTGTGACCTTTCAGGAGCAGATCACCAGGCCTTTCTTCCAAGGTACCTCTGGGTGGGTTCAAAATGCCAACCTTTTGGTTAGCAGCCCAGCGTTTAACCATTTGTACCATCCAGGGACTCTTACTGGAATCACAAAACACCTAAAAATAGAAGACTAGGTAAGCTAACCATGGCATGAAAGCACACCCTGTGGTCACGAGGGAGGTAATTCCTGGGAAACTGATCCTGGATGAGCAAAGGTCTGGTGAGTAGGCAGGAGACTTTCAGCAGAGCAAAGGAGATGGCGTACCTGTCCTGAAGTTATCTTTAGGCTGGCAACAAAGGCCCTTGGGGAATAGTCTGCAAAGTTTCCACTCAGGTAAGTTTAGGAGGGAAGGCTGGGAGGTCGGGAGACTGATGAACCTCATATTTAGGAATAAAAGCAGAGAAAAGACATTTCTGTTCCCCAGCACAGAGGATCAGGAGTGTAGGAGTCAGCAGAACCTTATAAGCTTGGTGACAAACCCATGTTTGCTGTGTCTTTACTCGCAGTCTATTTCTCTGGAATAATTAGCATGATCTCTGACACCCAAAGGGCCTGACTTTGGATGAAGCAAGAAGGGAGTAAGTTGCTGGCTAGGAGAATTGAGACCCATTTCATAACCAGGATTGGTGGGAAAGAACAGATGGAGACAGTTCCAGAATGGGAGGCAGGAAAGCCAAGGCCTGGGACCAGCAGCCAAGAAAAGAAAGAAAACTAAGAAGCTAGTTTGGACCCATTAAGAATAGTCAGTAGATGAACTAAATTCACACTGGAAAATGCAAACAGTATAATGTAGTAAAAAGAATGTAAACTTTGAAAATGGACTCTGCCACATGCTAGTTGTATGCCCTCACGTTAAGTTAAATCTCTGAACCTCAAGTGTGAAATGGTTGTAAGATCACACCTTAGAAGGGGAGTCATGTGCCTTCAAGAGAATGCATGCCAAGTTTCCAGTACCATATCTGGCACCAAGCTGGCGTTCAGCTAACCCCTACACCTAAATATCATGTATAGGTAGAAGCAGGTAGGTACAGTCACGGGACCCGGAAGGGAACTCAAGCAATGGGAAGAGCTTGAGGTCTGTGTTCCCTGCACCATACACTGGCATGGGGTTTGCCCCTTCCTCAGGTATGGAGAGGCCCTGAAATGGCACAGGGGAGGTGGGCACTAACCTGGTCAGAAAGCACTGGGTTCCTCGAGTAGACCCTGTGTAGGGCACTGTGGGCAACCACATTGTATGGGCACCTGTTGGCTATGCTAGTCACCAAAATGATGAGCTCCTTGTCAGCTCTGCTGAGGTGGCCTGGGGAGGAAGAAGAGACATCTGTCCATAAGCCCTGGATAGCAGCTTAGAACAACCCAATGGGCTCAGTCAAGTTTCATCAACAGAGTCACCCACCCACCTACCCATTCACTTGTGCATTCATCCCCAGTCCCTCACTACCAGCTACCCTGTTTTATTTTCTTCATGGTTCTTAACAGTCTCTGATGTCAACTTGTTCTTTTATTTCCTTTAGTGGTCACTGTCTGTTTTCTCCTCTCTAGAATAAGTTTGAAAGTTTAGGCATTTTTCTGACTTGTTCACCATGATATGCCCACAGGAATAACTGGCACGTAGTGGATGCTCAAGAAACATGTGTTAAATGAATTACTCACTTTGGTACCTGGCACTATTCTGGAAACTTTAGTCATTTAATCCTCCCTAGCTCTGCAGAGTGGTTATTATTAATACCATTTTACTGGTAAGTAAACTAAGGCTCTGAGACATTTAAATACTTTGCTAAAGTTCACTTGGATTATTTATGGCAGAACTCACATTTGAACACAGGATCTGTTTCTTCCCTGTATGATAGAGAAGTCATGGAATGATATGATGCTAATATAAAGCAGACAGTGCTCTGTATGCCACTGGAGAAGGGCTGATAAAGGGGCTGTGGGAGTTCAGAGGAAGAAGAGTCCTTCATAAATGAAGGCAGGTGAAATGGACTTGGAAGGAAAGATCAAATTCACAAAGGCATGGGTAGGAGAAAAAGCATCCCAGGGGCAAAGTCTGAAGGGGCTGAGGGAGATAGTGACTGGGACGGCAAGCTCATGTCAGCATGAAGAGCCGTTATGACAGACTGTACCTGCTCTCCCCTTCTTCCTTTAGTGATAGAATACCTTAATTACCTTAATCTTTACTGGACATATAGCCACATAGCTTCCCTTGCAGCTAGGAGTGACCATGTGACTAAGTTCTGGCCAACAGGACATAAAAGGAAGTGATGTGTGCAACTTCCATGTCATGACCTTAGAGGGAAAGGATGTGTGCCCACAGTGCTGCTTGTTTCTCTTCCCACCGTCAGGTAGTGGTGAGCCAACCTGAACATGCAGACAAGCAAGGGCAATCTAAGACAGTAATCAGCATATGGGCCCTGAGCAGCTCACATGGGGACTATTAGGTGAGAGAGAGAGAGAAAAAAAAAAAAAATATGTATATATATATATATATAGTGGGTCTGGGTAGCAACAGCCTAACCTGAATCCTAACGGATAAATCCATGAATGTCAGGCTGAAGTCCATGAGTGTTATTCAGGGGCTGCAGGGAACCATGAAGGAGGGCTTACAAGCTCAGGGAAGGAAAGATGAGCCAGAGTATTACCTAATGTATTTCAGTTATATACCTATAATCATAAAGTAACATTCAGACTTCAGCCTCAGAATTCAGAGGACGTAACAGCCAACTACAGTCCTTCCAAGCTTCTCCCTACCCCTACAGTGATGTGGGGCTATGTGTGAAGGGAGGCTAGCAATCAGGCACCTGGAACTCATCCAGGAATGATTTACCATTGTCTTTCCATTTACCTGTTTCTTTGTTGTAGATGGCATTGTAATAAGCAAAGAAGGCTCTGAATTCCAATGGCCGGTAAGACAACACTTTAAATATATTTGGTAAAAATCCTGTCTGCAAGGAATGAAAAAAACAGGGAAACAAGTAAAATAAAAACTAAGAGCAGGATGGGCACACAGTTAACTGGGTATTCCCCCATGTTGTCTGAGTACCAGATGCAATCTTAGGAAGAACATAGCCTTGGCCTCAAAGCACAACCCACAAACATCTTTTAGGGTATTTTAAGTTTTACTTCTAGAGGTATACATGGTTTCTTTTTGGTAAGTCATTTTATAAAATTTAGAGAGTGAATGTTACATCTAAACCAAATGACATTTCTTAGAATTTAGGTTCTACTACTTTCTACCTAATCACAGAAGCGTTGGTGGTGCTCATTATTTCTAAGAATTAAATTAGTAGCAAGCCTTGCTATTAGTACAGTACTTTACAAAGTTCTTTTATACATCCAATCTCAATTTTGCTTCTCTTTAACACTGTAACACAGGTAAGGTAGGTAAAGCAGGCACTATTATCCCCATTTTACAGATAGGGAAACTGAGGCCCAAAGAGGTTGAGGACTTTCCTGAAGCCATACCAAGAAAGGAAGCCCTGGGATTTTTGACATTTGGGTTTTCAGTATATTTTCTAATAGGATGCTGTGGCAAACCGTTTTTGGCTACTACCAAATAGCCATTTCTTCCCTCCTTGATAACAGAACCTGGAAGTTGTTCAGATACCAGGTTGCCATGGGTTGAGGGAAGGTTGAGTCCTTCCACCAATGCTAGAGGGTGAATCCTGATTGGTGTGAACCAGTCACAGTGATTCCATTTCATTGGTTAGTGACTGGCTAAGGAATGGACATGTGACACAGTTCTGGCCAATAAGAAATGAGGGGAAGCAGCAGGAAGCCTTCCTCTCTCTGTAAAAGGTATATGAAGAGGAGGTGTGTGTGCCCTCTTAGGTCCTCTAGGAGTTCTGCAAGAATGTGTTTTTGCTGTTGTAGTCGTCTAGTGACCATGAGAGGGCAAGTCTGAGGACAGAGTCATCACACTGTGGAAGATAGAGCCAAAAAATGGAAAGAACCTAGTCCTTGATGACATCACTGAGCAACTGAATCAAACCATCCTGGAATCACCCATCTCTGGACCTGCTATATATGAGACATAAAACTGTCCTTACTGTTTAAGCCAGCTGAACTGGATTTTTTGTTACCTGTAGCTGAAGCACCCTAACTGATAACAGATGGTAAAGGTTCATTATGGGTCTAGAAACCACAGTTTAAAGAACCATTTATATTAGCCAGGGACAGGGGCTTGGGAAGGTGGGGATGTGCAGACAGGTGAGGGTTGTACTAAGGAAGAGCTGAGGCTCCAAGCCTCACCCACCAGAAGAGCTGTGATTTTTATCTTTTTTACATATTGGATTTTGATGCAAGATTTTGTTTAGGGGGGAAAAAAATCCTCAAAATTATACCACCAAGATGGAAAAACAAATGGTTATGTTTATAGAAGGGTCTTATAATTTAGCAGCTTTAAAAATTATCCTCAGGAGACTGGTGGTAGCACCTAAAGTGCCTAGTCACCTGCTACAGGAGTTCAAGAAAAAATGGTGCCCTCGAGTCTTTACAGCCAACAGAGGGGTGCTCTTAGTACGGCTGAAAAACTCACCTACCTACTCACCCTAAAGAATAGGGACATGCTTTTCTTTCAGACTCTCAGGGGCAGCTGTCAGCCCCCTGCCTGGCTCAGCGCATGATCCCCTACCACAGCCAGAGTCCAATGCCTGCACCAATCACCCATGCCTCTCTAGGACTGGGGGTGAGAGCCTGCATCACACACTTGGTGACCGACTGCCTGAACACCCAAGCTGAACCCATATAGGAAAATTTAACAGACTCCTATGTGCACATACTTAGTTACAGAACTAACTACCTGGTGACAGGACGTTAGAGATCCAAAGGTGTCAAAAATCAAACTAGTGCACACAAGCAGCCTATCTGGGCATATCAAAACAAAACAAGAAGCTAGGTCTCACTAAGCAAACACAAAATAAAATTGTAATAAATTATCGATGGCTCAGAGACAACAGTCAATATCAAGTCACATAAAGAGGCAGTCCATGATG
>NW_004443952.1:23943572-23967627 GCF_000243295.1 Trichechus manatus latirostris
CAACAGATACATAGACCAATGGAACAGAGTTGAGAATCCAGACACAAACTCATCCAACTATGAGCAGCTAATATTTGACAAAGGCCCAAAGTCCATTAATTGGGGAAAAGACAGTCTCTTTAACAGATGGTACTGGAATAACTGGATATCTATATGCAAAAAACTGAAACAAGACCCATATCTCACACCATGTATAAAAACTACCTCAAAATGGATCAAACACTTAAATATAAAATCAAAAACGATAAAGATCATGGAAGAAAAAATAGGGACAACGCTAGGAGTCCTAACACATGGCATAAACACAATACAAACTATAGGTAACAATGCACAAGCACCAGAAGAGAGACTAGATAAATGGAAGCTCCTAAAAATCAAACACTTATGCTCATCCAAAGACTTCACCAAGAGTAAAAAGACAACCTACAGACTGGGAAAAAATTTTTGGCTACGACAAATCCAATCAGCGTTTAATCTCTAAAATCTACAAGATGCTGTAAAACCGCAACAGCAAAAAGACAAATAACCCAATTAAAAAATGCGCAAAGGATATGAACAGGCACTTCACCGAAGAAGATATTCAGGCAGCTAACAGACACATGAAAAAATGCTCATGATCATTAGCCCTTAGAGAAATGCAGATCAAAACTACAATGAGATATCATCTCATCCCAACAAGGGTAGCACTAATCCAAAAAACAGAAAATAAATGCTGGAGAGGTTGTGGAGAGACTGGAACACTTATACACTGTTGGTGGGAATGTAAAATGGTACAACCACTTTGGAAATCGATTTGGTGCTTCCTTAAAAAGCTAGAAATAGAAGTACCATACAATCCAGCTATCCTGCTCCCTGGAACGTATCCTAGAGAAACAAGAGCTGTCACACGAATAGATATATGCACACCCATGTTCATTGCAGCACTGTTCACAATAGCCAAAAGATGGAAGCAACCTAAGTGCCCATCAATGGATGAACGGATAAACAAACTATGGTATATCCACACAATGGAATATTACTCAATGATAAAGAACAATGATGAAGCTGTGAAACATTGTATAACATGGAGGAAGCTACAACTCATTATGCTGAGTGAATTTAGTCAGTCACAGAAGGACAAATACTGTATAAGACCACTATTATAAGAACTCAAGAAAAGGTTTAAACAAAGAAGAAAACATTCTTTGATGGTTATGGGGCTGGGGAGGGAGGGTGAGGGTTATTCACTAACTAGACAGTAGGTAAAAATCATCTTAGGTGAAGGGAAGGACAGCACACACTACAGGGGAAGCCAGCACCACTGGACTAAACCAAAGCTAAGAAGTTTCCTCAATACAATCAAATACTTTGAGAGACAGAGTAGCACGGATGTGGGGTCTGAGGACCATGCTTTCAGGGGACATCTAGGTCAATTGGCATAACAAAGCTGATTAAGAAAATATTGTGCATCCTACTTTGGTGAGTGACATCTGAGGTCTTAAAAGCTTGCAAGCGGCCATCTAAGATCCATCAATTGGTCCCAACCACTTGGAGTAAAGGAGAACGAAAAACACCAAAGACACAAGGAAATTATTGGCCCAAGAGACAGAATGGGCCACATAAACCAGAGACTTCATCAGCCTGAGACCAGAAGATCTAGACGGTGCCTGGCTACTACCAATGAATGTCATGACAGGGAACACAACAGAGGGTCCCTGATGGAGCAGTAGAATGATGGGATGCAGAACTCAAATTCTAGTAAGAAGACCAGATTTAATGGTTTGACTAAGACTGGAGGTGCCCCAGAAAGCATGGGCCCTGCTCTCTCCATCACCCCAGAACTAAAACAATATCCGAGGCCAACTCTTTAGACAGGGATTGGACTGGACTGTGGGACATAAAGTGATACTTGTGAAGAATGTGCCTCTCAGATAAGTAGATACAAGAGACCAAAGGGGCGTCTTCTGTCCAGAGGTGAGATGGGAAGGCAGAGAGTGTTAGGAGCTGGTTGAATGTTCATGGGGAATCAGGGGCAGAGGGGAGGAGTGTGCTGTCACAGAATGGGGTGTGTCGTTGGGGTCTCATAACAATGTATGTTAAAAAAAAAAAAATTCTGTATGGGAGACTAACATGAAATGTAAACTTCATTTGATTACAACAATAAAAATAAATAAATAAAAGACATTGTTCACAACCGCCCTGCATAATAAACCTTTGTCTCTTCCCAGAGTACATCAAAGTATATGTTTTCTATTGGAATTCTTGTGACATACTCATCACCAAACTGTAACCCTGAAGCTTTACTGAATTTGTTTACACTGTATCTGTTATCACCACCGAGGGTTCAACTTAAAATCTAGATAAACAAAAAAGAAAAAGTGAGGTTTCTTCCAAAAAGAATATTCCATAATAGAGATCAACGGCACAATTTTACTCCTCAATCTGTGGAATCTAACTTGGTTTACAATTAAGAATGACTTTAACTGTCAAACTTTTAAATTTTATTAAACATTTGTGGCAATGCATCAAATGAATTTCAGGCCTATGCTGTTTGTAATTTGCATTTTTATCAGTTTTGAAAGAGCACAATGTACTTCCTGCATCTTATTTTCAGAATTTGCATTTTATCATCTTTGGCTATCCAGTATATAGTATGAAGTACTTGAATATCTCATTCTTTGAATTTTCATTTTTGATTGTAAATCAGATCATGTCTGGCACTTTTCTCTTTTTCTCATTTTTCTCTTCTCTCAACCTCCATGTTCACTTTCTCCCATTTCTTCTTGGCTCTAATAATAAAAGGCACAAAATATTTACTTCAATCATTTTCTTTCTCAGCATTCTTCAGGGCACCATCAGTTCCCATTTCTTTTGGTAATTACGTATCATAAATCTAAAGGCAAAACAAAAACTAAGCTGATCTTTTTAATTCATAAGTTTTCAAAATGCCACTCAAACTAATTATACTTTTTTCAGATGCTTATCATGCTTTGGACTTGGGCAGATGGTTGGAAAGGAGTGAAATAAATACTATTTATAAGGCTCTACTGTGGAGTACCCAGAATAAATAACCACCGTATGGAGACAGATGCCTCCACGCCCACCAGCTATATCCCTCTCTCTAGTCCCCTCCAGCTCCTGCCCCTTGATTCCCACACTTGCATTTCATTTCCTATCGCACTGTTTTCATGGCATCTGTTATGGATTGAACTGTGTCCCCTAAGAACATATGATGAAGTTTTAACCCCCTGTACCCGTGAGGGTGTGACCTTGTTTGGAAATAGGGTCTTTGATGATGATATCAGTTAAATTAACATGAGGTCATACTAGAGTCGGGTGAGTCCTAGTCCAATATGAGTGATGTCCTTATAAAAGAGAAGAGACATGGAGGCAGAGACACAAAGATAGCCATGTGTGATGAATCTACAAACCAAGGAACATCGAAGACCACCAACCATCACCAGAAGTTGGGAAAGAGGCATGGAACAGATTCTCTCTCAGAGCCATCAGAAAGAATCAACGCAGCCAACACCCTGATTTCGAACTTCTAGCCTCCAGATCTTTATTTGAGACAATAAATTTCTGTTTTAAAAAAAAAAATTATCCTCAGGAAATAATTCAGGATGTACAGAAAGATATATGTACAAACATCTACTGCAAGTCCTAAATGTCCAAGATTTGGGGATTGCTGAAATTACAGTATCTCTAAAATACAATGCTATATCATGCAGTCACTAAAAATAATAATGTTTTGACCTAGAAAAATGTTCATGATAACATGATCTCATTTCTTTTGTTAACTGACAGTGAAGGAAAGGGACTCAAACTTCCCTAAAACCCATGGCAACATGTATCTGAACAACATCCAGGTTCTGTTGTCAAGGAAGGAGGGAAGAAATGGCTGTTGGGTAGCAGCCAACAGCTGTCTGCCACAGCATCCTATTGGCAAATATACTGAAGATGTATACAAAATTACACAAGGAAAATAGAGAAGAAGAAAACACATGAAATGCTAATAGTGGTTGACTTTGAATGGTAGAATCACCAATTATTTTGAAATTTTCCGCTTACTTAATTTTTCTAATATTTCTAATTTTTAAACATATAATTTCCAAAAACAATTCGTTTTCCTACAGGAAAGAGCTGTTTAAGCAGCTGGCACGTATTCCCAATGGCTGTATCTCCACACCATATTTTTGTACCCAACAGAACTACAGAGCACACAGGGCCAAGGACAAACTCACAAAAAAATGTTCCAGAACTCAAGGGGCTGTGCCTAAGATGAGGAAAAAATTATGTCCTTCTGATTGAGATACAATTAGACCCCAAAGGAAGGTTTCATCCACAGTGGGGAACTTGGACAGGCTGGGGCAACCAGCTCCAGGAATTCCACTCAGGCTGACAAAGGTCTGCACTGGCTATGACCCTGCGCCAGGTGAGTGTCTCACCTTCTTTTCCATCTCCTCCATAAGCTCTACAATGTCAAAAGGTAGGTCTTTCTTGTAGGGAATGGGGTAACGGCCAATAGGTTTGGACACCTCTTCCTGATGAGTTTCATAAAGGCGCAACTCTTTCCAAAACCTATTTGTCATGAGGCGAAGAAGAGACTGAAAGGAAACAAAGACATGTTTGGATGGGTTATCGAAGGAATGGCTTGGATAGCCAGTCTGTATATTTAGGCTTAAAGGAAATACGGCAACGAGGTTCCTGTGGTAACTCCCATTGATTAGCAGTTCCTACATTGAGAACAATTCAAAAAAGGAGGGTGAGAATGGTTGCACAACTTGAAGAACGTAATCAACATTGTTGAACTGTACATGTAGAAATTGCTGAACTGGTGTATGTTCTGCTATATGTATTTTCAATAACAACCACAAAGAAAATATATTTTTAAAAAGTCCCTGCCTTGAACAATTACAAAAGGGATCCTAGGATTAACAAGAGTGCTCTAATCAATTAGCAATGTCTGACATGGGAATAGACTATGAGGGCATGGTTGCCCACATAACTTACATTTGCAATACTTGGCTTAATACCCAGCTCAGCTGCCACCTTACAGCAACAAAACCTTGTGGGATTCTTCATGGCCATGAAGCCTTTCTCAGCCCTTTCAAGTCTACCAAATGACTGCCAAAAATTTTATCATTATCTGCCAGTGATACCATTAAAAAGAACAACTTCCATACATTGAGTAAGTACTTCACCAGCCTCACTGGTAGGAGCTTTGCAGGCACTCTCTCTAAACTTTAAGTATTACTACTCTCTCTCTCCAATGGGGGCAGCCATGACTCAGCTACCATGAGGGGATGTAACATTAGTATTGCCTCAGCTTCATAATTTTCAAGACAATCTGGGTTTGAAAGTTCAAAGTGAGGCCTGCTGTCAGCCCAATGATGCAGCAAGAACTAGGACACGAGACTACGTACCTGGCACAGCATGTAGGTGCCTCATGTGATTGTGGGTGAACACCTTTGAGAAAACACAGCCAGTTCCCCCCTTTCCAGTTACACAGGGCATCAAGCCCCAAATATTGGACCCTTCCACCTGCAGTCATCACTGGGGTGGCAGGTGTATCCTTGATTCTGTGCAGACTCTTTGCCATGTTTGTTTGCTGGTTTGGTAGTAAATCGAAGAGAGCAACCTGAAGCTGACATCTTTCTTGGCAGTCTTTGAACCCATACTAGGGGGTCTGGCCTAGTTCATCAGAAACCCAGATTCTCAATGAAATCCTGATTATAAAATGTTGACTCAATTGTTTTTCCCACGTGGCAGAACTGGTGACTTTGGGGACTGGATTTTTGGCTTCACTGAGGTTCATTAATACTAGTCTGTCAAACTTATAATAAAAAATTAAAAACTATACTTTAAAAAATTATTTTGTACTATTGGACAAATAAAAAAAAATATGCAGGCTGTTAGTTTACAAAAGTAGCTTAAAAAATCAGCTGATGAAAACACTTGAGGTATAAACATGGGCACAGTGCCTGGCATTATTAGGCAAGTATATCAATGACAGTCATTCTTATTCCCTCAAAAACAAAGGAAACCTTCAATTAGATGGTGTGATGGTTAAGATTGTATGTCAACTTGGCTAGGCCACGATTCTCAGTGTTGTGTCAGTTGTAAAACGTTGTGATCACTTCCCAGTTGAAATCTGATATGTGATTACCCCCATGATGGAATCTGCTGAGTGGTACCGGTGGGGGTGGGGCCTGTGGCGGCTCACCGCCCCCTCACCTTCATCTCTCTGTCCTCCAACGGCTACTTCCTTCCTGCTCACCTTGCCAAGGGTGGTTTTTGGCTTGTTCCGGACCCAGCAGCTACCTCTGGTTGTCTCACCTCCGGTTCTTGGGACTTGAGCTGGCAGCTTACCTGTCAACCTTGGGATTCGTCAATCTTTACAGCCTGCGAGCAAGAGTCCTGTTCCCCAACCTGATGATCTTAGGTTCACCAGCCCCTGCAGCTAGATGAATCAGGAGAAACTTTGCGGTCTTGTCTGCTGATCTTGGAATTCGTCTACCTTCAAGGCCTATGAGCAGGAGCCCTGCTCTCCGACCTGCTGACCTTGGGTTTGCCAACTTCTGCAGCTGCATGAATTGGGAGAGGCTTCTAACCTGATTCACGGACTTGGGGCATTCTAGCCTCTACAATCGTGTGAGCTGTTTCCTTGATACAAATCTCTCTATATACATATATTTATACGCTTTACTGGTTTTGCTTCTCTAGAGAACCCAGCCTAAGACAGATGGATTGACAGAATAGCCAAAAAATGGAGACAATACAAATGTCCATCAACTGGTGAATAGGTACACAAAACGTGGTGTATCCATACAATAGAACACCACTCAGAACTAAAAATGAATGACCTAGTAATACATGCTACAACATGGATGAACCTCAAAAACATCACACTAAGTGAAAAAAGCCAAGACACCAAAAAGCCACATATTATTCTGTCTTAGTCATCTTGTGCTGCTCTGACAGAAATTCCACAAGTAGAATGGCTTTAACAAAGAGAAGTTTATTCTCTCTAAGTCCAGTAAGCTACAAGTCCAAATTCAGGGCGTCAGCTCAAGGGGAAGGCTTTCTCTCTGTCGGCCTTCTTCTCTTCAGTGTTCCCCCGGGACTAGGAGCTTTCTCTGCGCAGGGACCCCAGGTCCAAAGGACGCGCTCTGCTCCTGGCACTGCTTTCTTGGTGGTAGGAGGTCCCCCAACTCTCCACTTGCTTCCCTTTGCTTTTATCTCTTACAAGAGATAAAAGGTGGTGCAGGCCACAACCACAGGGAAACTCCCTTTACATTGGGATCAGGGATGTGACCTGGGTTAGGGTGGTGTTACGATCCCACCCTAATACTCTTTAATGTAAAATAACAATCACAAAATGGAGGATAACCACACAACAATGGGAATCATGGCCTAGCCAAATTGATACACACATTTTTGGGGGGACATAATTCAAACCATGACATATTCCATTTGGGATTTTCCTTTCAGATTTCCCTTCTAAGAAAGGCAAACTAGACACAAAAAGTAGATTAGTGGTTGCCTGGGGCTGGACATAATTTAAGCCATAATAGGCTTTATGGGAAGGTCCTTCCTTGGTGGCTCTAGGCGTTGCTTGGCTTATAGACAGATCTTCACATGGTCTCGTCAGTGTGTGTGTCTGTGTCCGTTCTGCTCTTTGTATAAAAAACTACTGAGAAGGGATTAAGTTTAGGACCCACTCTACGCTGGTTTGACATCACTGACATAAAAAAGAAAATCCCTACACCTTCTCCTCACTGATCAACTATCTTGTTATCAGACATTTCCTAGTTACAACAATAGTAACATACCTACTATCTATTTTGTGCATTGACGATGTATGTCTCGCAGTAACAAACACAGAGGCGCGAGGCAACAGTAATGCTGGCTGTGATGGCTAAAGTTACGTGTCAGCTTGGCTGGGCTATGATTCTCAGTGGTTTGGCAGTTATGTAATGATGTAGTCATCTTCCATTTGAGATTTGATGTGGTCATACATTTTTGCATAATGACCTGGTCTTTGGAACCTAACCATGTCGATAAGTGAGAGGGTATATTTCTAAATAGGGTCATATTTATATGTACAAGGGTTAGGATTTCAACATAACTTTTTGGGGGATGCAATTCAATCCGTAACAATTCCTTATGATTTTCTACATATCAGATGATATCATCGGCAAATAGAGATGGTTTTACTTCTTCCTTTTCAATCTTGATCCCTTTTCTTTTTGTTGCTTAATTGCCCTGGCTAGAACCTCCAGTACAATGTTGAGTAGAAGTGGCAAGAGCAGACTTCCTTGTCCAGTTCCCGATCGTAGAGGGAAAGCTTTCAGTCTTTCACCATTAAGTATGATGTTAGCTTTATAAAGGGCTTTTCATAAATGCCCCTTACCAGACTGAGGAAGTTCCTTTTTATTTCTAGTTTGTGGAGTGTTTTCATCATGAAAGGGTGTTGTACTTTGTCAAATGCTTTTTCTGCATCTACTGAGGTGATCGTTTGGTTTTGATTTTCAGATGATGAACCAACCTTGCATTTCGCGGATAAATCCTACTTGGTTATGGTGTAAAACCCTTTTACATGTTGCTGGATTCAGTCTGCTAGTATTCTATTGAGGATTTTTGTGTCCATATTCATAAAGGATATTGATCTGTAGTTTTCTTTTCTTATGATGTCTTTGTTTTTGGTATCAGGATAATACTGGCTTCATACAGTGAGTTGGGATGTGTTCCTTCCTCTCCTAATTTTTTTGGAAGAGTTTATGAAGAATTGGTATTAATTCTTCTTGAATTGTTTGGGAGAATTCACCAGTGAAGCCATCTAGACCTAAACAGACTCTACTTATTACTGTCACTGATAAGTCTGCTGATCTTACAACTTCATGAGACCTTGTGCCAATTATTAATTAATTCCCTCTCAGCTCCAAATTCACCCTTCACCGCCTGCTCTGAGAAAATGGATCTGGGCCTTTTAAGTACTTTTCCTTTGCCAGCTGTCATGTTAAGTTTTGTTGGTAGAAGGCCTACAAAATGGAGAAATATTGCAGAAGGAATGAGTTTTATTTCCTCATTCCAATGTGCTTACTGCCACACTCCTGCAGTATAGCAACTTCTCCAGCATCTGGCTCCTGCTTTGCTTGGTGGCCAGAAGCACCAAATGGCCAGCAGTTTTCCCTAGCACCCTATCAGGCAGTTTTGTAACAGAGGCTTCCAGGAGACACCTCCCCATGAATAGCTTTCCCCAGAACCGCAGAAGTGCCGGTAAGTTCTAGAGAGCAGATCTACAGCAAGTTCTACTGGCACACCTTCCTAGTGAGTTTCCAGTGAGCCATGGCCATGCCCTCTCCAACAAGTTATCAATCAGCCTGAGCTGGTGGGGGAGAGAATCTTCCTTGGGTACTCTAACTCAGCATTAGGGATAGTGACTATTCCTTATATCTGTTAATCCTATATTTTTTAGAGCTCTTTTTACTTCTTACTAGCCAATACTCATTATTCTAATGCCCTGTTACAGTTAATAGTTCTTTATATTAAACTTCTCCTGTTCAAATTACTGTGTGGTTTCTGTCTCCTAACTAGACTCCGACCAACACAGACCTTAAACTTTTCCACAGACCCATCTATGTCTGGACCCAGTAAATAGAGCCTAGAAGAGTCCCTTAACAGCATCATGTCAATTTTCCAAATGCAATTCTCATCATTTCAAGCTCGCTCTTTCATGTCTGGAGCAACTACTGTGTGTGCAAAGAGCAGTGAGTTTCCTGTGCTCAGAAAGCTTGCAGTGCGGCAAAGATAAGAAAAGGGAGCCAGTAGCTAGAAGGATAACAACAACTAACATGGCAAAGTGCAAACGGTACTTGGCAAATAGTCCAGAATGATGAAAACTTAAGAGAGCTGGAGAAAATGCACTGAGAGATGACACAGCAGAGATAAGCTGGAATCAGATGGTAAAAGCCTTGACTTCTTTTGGGAGACGATCTGCAACGGACCTTGAGCGTCCCTACATGTCCTTCTTGTTGAGTGTGCCAACCACAAGGCCTAACTGTCCTCTGACACTGAGCAGTTTCTGTAGCTAGTCACATATGCAATTAAGTAGGTCAAAGCAACCACAACGTGAGACTGCTTGCTCCTTGAGGGAGGAGAGCTGGTTTGCTTCCTGCTTGTTACAAAAGGTGTTGGGCCGTTGGCCCTGGATTCCTCAGTTGTGGCGCAACCCAGCATGCGTAGCCACCATCAGTCCATTGGATTTGGGGGCAAGCGAATCAGTGCTATCTTGCTGATGATCCTGCTGCTTGTTGTGTTACAGAGTAATAAAGTTCTTGATCTGATCCACTGAATCTTTTTGTATACTTTTGGTACCTACGGAGCTGCAGTAGGTAAAAATGCTTGTTTGTTTAGTCATCTCCTTTAGAGTTCTGTTACTTTTTGTTATCCTCTATGAGGGTGGGGTTCTTTCCTGACAAGTTCCAGTGGAATGCGACTTTCTTCTGCAGGTGATGGGGAAAGCCATGAGACTTTTGGAGGAAGGAAAGTGAGCTGGGTTTTAAAAAGATGGACATTAGCCTTAGGGAGGAAGGACAAAAGTATGAAGAATGAAGAGGGTGATGAGTCAGAAGGCTGTAACAAGGGCCTGAACAGTGGTGAAGGCTTTGGAAAAGAAAGAGCAGGGAGACCCATTTCTTGGGCTCTGACTCAGAACATTCTCCGCTGTAGTTTGGGAACTGAGTTTTTCTTACAAAACAAATGCATTGCTCCTCACTGCCTACAGGATAAAGTCAAAATGTCTTAGCAAGATATATACAAGACCTCACGCTATTCTGTCCTCCAGGAATGCTCTATCCTTGCCCTTTCTCACTCCTCTTAAAGGTAGGTACTATTATCGTCATTGTATGAGGAAACTAAGGCACGGAGAAGTTAAATAACTATGTACATGGATATGTAATCTATTGATAATTGTGGTTATCCCTAGGGAAGCAGAGAGAATGGAGTTTGAAGGGAGACTTTATCCACTGCCCTACTGTTTTATTTTTTTTAATGTTTTTAAAAAGCTTTAAATTATTTTAATTGGTCAAACGGGGTATAAAATGACTACCAAAAGGTGATGTGACACACTGTTACAAAATTAGAGTTTATGAACTAGAAAACAAAACAAATAAATAAACCTGCTGTCGAGTCGATTCCAACTCATAGCGACCCGATAGGACAGGGTAGAGCTGCCTCACTGGGTTTCCAAGGCTGTAAATCTTTATGGAAGCAGACTGCCACATCTTTCTCTTGTGAAGCGGCTGCTGGGTTTGAACTGCTGACCTTTCGATTAGCAGCCAAGCACTTTAACCACTGCACCACCAGGGCTCATTTCCTTATTGTAGTTTTGAGTATTTGCAATTGGTTTTATATTGTGATACACCAGGACCAAACTTAAATGCCATCCAAATAAGAAAGAATCTAGCTTATAATGTAATGTAGTACAGATGGGAGTGTGGGGACCATATGATATTTTATGGAATTCCTAACACGTACAGAACAGTATTTGGTAAAGGAAAAAAAAGTTTTCTTATGTTTTACTTTCTCCCATAAGGCCTATGTTTAAGAAATTATGATTCTATATGATTAAAAACATCTGTACATTTGTGTAGTGGTAACTGTGAGCATTTATGCTTTCAGATTAAATCTGTATTTGAATAATGATACTAAACGATACTTCCGCGGACTCTTTTTCTATCAATTTCTGTATATAAATCAGCATACATTTCATTTGTGATTTTCAGAAACCAGTAAATTAAAAAAATTTTTAACTTTCACTCAATTATCACCTCCTCTGGAACACCTATCTCGTCCCCTCCCTTCCCCCCAGATTTAAAAAAACAAAAACAAAAACAAAAACAACATTGCCATCAAGTAGATTCCAACTCATAGTGACCCTATAGGGCAGAGTAGAACTGCCCTATAGGGTTTCCAAGGAGCAGCTGGTGGATTCGAACTGGCGATCTCTTCGTTAGCAGCCGTGCTCTTAACCACTTCGCCACCAGGGCTACCCAAATAGAGGTAACCATTTCATCTTCTGTACCCTGCGGACTGACACCCTGTTGAGGTTTTTATTGGAGCCACCAAAACTCACTGGTAGTGTCATGTGTAGGCAGTGAACTTGCCCAGGGCAGGAATTAGGATTCAGCTGACTCCCTAGCTTAATTCCTGACCCTGAGTGGATGTGTTCTTGATCGAAAAGAAAAGGGAAAAAAAACCAACGTCACCAGTCAACAAAGAAAAGCAACCGTGAGAAGCCACTTCTCCCACTTTCAAAGCTGCAAAAATTTCTAAAGACGCGGTTATGGGAAAGAGTCCGGAAGGCTGCGACCAACCTTTCAGCAAGGCAACTGGCAATTCCTCCGAGGAAATAATCAGAAAAAGGGAGAAAGAAGTATGCCAGAAGCCAGTCGACGTGATGCCACCTCTACTACAATGGCACCAAACCAGCAGCGCCCAAACACAGAAGAGGCCTAATCTACGTGGGTCGATCAGGCCCGTAAATTCACACACACACCCACACCCACACCCACACCCACACCCACGGCCCGTGGGCACAACATGGCTTCAAAGTGTGCGCAGGGCCTCCAGCTTCTTCTGCATTCCTCCGATCGCCACGGCCACTTTTACAACCAGAAAAGGCAGTAAGCGCTGTTATGAGATTTTTGTAACTGCGTCGCCAGGGACCCCAAGAAGGGTCTCGCGCGCCAGAGTCAGGGGCCGCGAGTTCGAACCGGGTTGCACACACTCGCCCGTGGCCTCAATTTCCCACCTCCACAAAAGCAGATACCCAAATCTTGGGAATCCTCTGCCCACGCGCTCTCACTCACCCGCTGCCACGGGACGCCAAGGCAGCGAAGCACGGACATGGCGGCTCGCTGCGTAGTGGCCACGCTGCCTACCCGCGTGAGCCACGCCCCCTCTAGGACCGCCCCATCCGGGCGTGTCGGGGTGTAAGTCTCCCGGGAGGCGCTGATGACCCACCGGTCTTTGCCCAGGCCTCCAGCCTCTAGGTGACGTCGCTCTTCAGGGCCTCAGTTGCTTTATCTATTTACTTGGGAATGATCTAGGCGGATCTCAAAGTGTTGCCCTCACAGAGAAGTGGACTTGAAAGAGCTCCTGTGGCAGGTTTGGGCTGATTTTCTTCCAAATACCTCACTACCGACGTGGGGTGCGTGAGCGACAGTTCAGGGAACATTTCCCGGCCTCCCTTTGTGCCTGGCCTCAGCCTGAGGTCACTGAGCATCCACTGAGAATGCCCTTGGGCCGGCCAGGATTGAGACCGAATACCTACTGGTTCTAGGCCCTCTGTAGGTAGGTTGGAGTTGGGAGGAGAGGAGCAGAGTTTATACCCATTTTCTCCCAGGAGCTCCTACTAATGCCACGAAAGCTAAGAACAGTTCTTACAAAAATCTGACTGCAAAACAAAAATTACGTTTCAGTCAGCCTCTCATGACATCTGGGGAAAATGGCTCGCCAGCATCTCGCCCAATTTGGGTGGTGTGTTAGAGATAGTCTGTCTTAAACATCTTAAAATTCTAAAAACTCATTTTGGAAGTGAGTGCCTCAAAAAGATGCGAAGAAACAGAGGGGCAGTTAAAATCCATCAGTCACTGCCATGCCCTCCCAATTCCCAGGAGCTCTAGGAGCTCTCAGTACTGCTGGAGAACCTGACCAAGCACTAATTGGAGGTGCCACTTGACAGAGAAAACAGTGATTTCAAATAAGAGCCGCAAGTCATAAAAGCGGAAGTACTACGAATTTGCAATTCAGTTGGTTCTCACACGGGCAACCAAAGTGTTGGTTCAGGGAAAGTAGCAGCAGGGATTTAACTGTAGTTAACTGATTTTCCCACGCCATGTAGGCGTAGCTCAATTATGTGAAAATGTGCGTGTGATGTGTATAGTTGCAGAAAAAGAAGTCTAGGGAGAATACACACCAAAATGTGAACATTCATTCATTCAACACGTGTTACCTATTTCATGCCAGACCCTGGGCTACAAAGAATCAGAACTAGGGCTGGCCGTCTAGCTTGAGACAAACGGGTAAAACCAAGAAGTTATGTTTATTTATTCTCCGTGTTTTCCACAGTGTGAATAAACACCTTCTTGGCAGCGACCAAAAAGGTTTTAGTTTGAAAAGAAAGTATCTTTCCTTGTAAAAGGTCGGCCACCATTCTGAGGGCAGGATCGAGGGGAAGGAGCTATGAGTCCACCCAACGCCTAACTATGGAAGGCCCTCTGTTCATCTCCCAGGGTTCCATACAAGGGAACATCTTGCATCCCACGGCAAGACCGGCCACAAGACACGGAGCCCGAGATACGTGGAAGAGAAGGGCTCTGCGATCTACTCAAGATGAGCGTTTCTCGTACCGATCCGCAAACAGGCACCCGACCAGAGGCAGGCCCAATGACAGCCACCTTAGAGGTATCCGCCGGCTCATAGCGATTTGGCTTCACAGATGTAGCTACGAGTTCAACCGACGGATAACGCCGGAAACGGAAAGCGCTGAGCGGGCTGGCGATTGGACACAGTGCCGGAAGTTGAAGCCTGGAGCCGGAATCGGTGTTTGGTGGCGCTCGGGATGGCTGAAGCGGTGGCTGTTGCGGTCGAATCCCTCGCGGGCGTTAAGGCCCGGGCCGCGCGCACAGTTTTAGGTCAGGTGGTGCTCCCGGGTGAGGAGCTGCTGCTGCCGGAGCAGGAGGACGCAGAAGGTCCTGGCGGTGCTGGGGAAAGACCGCTGCGCCTAAATCCCGGAGTGCGTTCGCGGGTGCGAGTAGTGTGCGGCCCGGGCTTACGGCGCTGTGGGGACCGTCTGCTGGTCACCAAGTGCGGTCGTCTACGTCACAAGGAGCCCGGCGGCGGCGGCGGCGGCGTTTACTGGGTGGACTCGCAGCAGAAGCGGGTGAGCTGGGGCTCCGAGTGACGGTGCAGCAGCGAGAGTGGTATCCCTGCTCTGGGGAACTTCCAGGAAGAGAATAGGGAGGGGACTCTGGAGCAGCGTCTCCTCTGTTGAGATTGTTCTTGACTCTCCATCTCACTCCTTTGAGGGACTGTGAGCAACAGGAACGTGGCCTGAGAAGGGCGATCAGGGAAGAAAGGCATGTGGAAACCTTAGCATGTAATAAGGGAGATAAGGATTGTGACACATGGTCACTGTCTTCAAAATCCCAAAGTTCAGGGAGCGACTGACTTTGAGGCCCCAGAGGACAGAACCAGGCCCAATGAGTGGATGTCACCAGGAGTTAAATTTCTTTCAGAATAGATGAAAACTTTCTTGTAGACAGAACTGTCTAACAATGGAATGGGCTTCCTTGGTTGTAAGGAAGCCTGTGCCACTGGACGTATGTGCAAGCAGAAGCCAGAGACTTTCTCTGGTAAGGATGCTGAAGAGGGTATTCAGGTACAGCATACTGGCTCCAATTAACAGACTATTAGAAGCTGCAAGCCTGAGAGATTATGATGTGATCAGTTTTCATTTACTGAAAGTGGCATGTGATGAAGTTTGTTGTAAAGTTTGTATAAATAACTTGAGTTTCAAAATATTTTCTAGACATCTTTTTAGTGACAAACATAATAAAGTAACTACTAAGGACTTGCTGGAAAAAATTGTAATTTGTGGCTGTTTTCTCATTCTGTTTCCTTTTGTAGTATGTCCCAGTGAAAGGAGACCATGTGATTGGCATAGTGATAGCTAAATCTGGAGATATATTCAAAGTTGATGTTGGAGGGAGTGAGCCAGCTTCTTTGTCTTACTTGGCATTTGAAGGTGCAACTAAAAGAAACAGACCAAACGTGCAGGTAATGATGGGGGCCTTTGGTTTCAAAAGTATGAAAAAAACTCACTACCTGGAATACAAAAATATCCAGAAGTCCACTGAATTGTTTCTAAAGCGTGACCACTTTTCCCAGTTCTATAGGGTGATCTTCCAGGCTTCCAAGAGTTCCTTCAGGTACTCCAGCTCCTGGGCTAGACCACATACATGCTTTATGTCTACAACATTGGTTCTTGGAATGTTATATCTCTACTGAGTTGAAAGGTTTTATCTGTTATCTCCAGTATCGTGGGTACTGGCCAAGGAAGTCAGCCATAGGCTCAGAGAGGGAGATGGACAAGTGGCACAAATTGCCGTATCAGCCATCCATCCTTTCTGGTTGTAGACCCTGAGACTGGCATCTCACAATGTAGCAATACTCTTCTCTGTCTACCCAAACCAGAAGTTGAGCGGTTTCTTTGCCCCTTCTGACTCATCTCATGTTTTCAGTTGCTTTATTGTTTCTCTTATCTTCCTCATGTCCACCCCTTTATCTCTACGTGCAGATTCACACCTTGTTACCCCTTGACTGGATTTGGTCAATGACCTCATTAACATCCCTGCCTCCCCACTCTTATCCCTCCATGCAGGCTTTTCAGAGCTGACATCCTCACATACTCCCTTTCTCAAAACATAAATGGTTCTTCAAAGCCTAAAGAATTCCTCGGTGTGACACTCCAGGGGTCTTGCATCATCCATAATTATATCTTGCATGCAGCCATGCTTGAGCCACACCAAACTATTTTAATAGTACCACTAAACCCATGAAGTAATTTCCTACCTTTGTGTCTTTGCTGATGTTGTTCCCTCTGTTCCTTGTACTTTTGCTCATGTTTTATTTGTGGAACACATGCTCATTCTTTGAAACCTGGCCAAACACCACTACCTCTGGAAGGCCATTCCCAATCTTGAATCATTTTACTTTAACTTTGTTCTAGCACTTACTGGATTCAGCCTTCGATGAAGTTTTTGTTCTTATGTACATACTACCACTCAGGACCAAATGCTTGTGAAAGGCAGCAAATGTTTTGTTCATCTGTAGTTCTCATAGTCAGTGTTTTGTTGAGCAAACAGAACAGTTCACTATTTCCTCAGTTGCAACATTTTGAAGTCCCACTGTATTTAAGTAAACCTTGCATGGAGAAGTATCAGTGGCTTATCATTGCTTCAGCTATTTTGCTTGAATAATTTGCATGCCAGGAGTTCCTTCCTCTAGCCGTAAATCTTCTGGAATCCTAATAGAACTTTCTGTGATGGTGCTAATGTTCTATATATCTGCACTGACAGCCACTAGCCACGTGTGGTTATTAAGGACTTAAATGTGGCTAATACAACTGAGGATCTGAATTAAATTTACATTTATTTAATTTTAATTTAAATATAAGTCTAAATAGCCACATGTAGCTAGTGGCTAACATAATGAAGAGTGCAGTCCTAGAGTATGTTCTCTGGCCTTGGGATTGCTCCCATTTGGGGATCTTCTAGTGGATAAAGGGGGAAGGTACATGTGTTAATTATGCCTTCTTTCAAGACTCAATTCCAAAGTGACTGGATCCTGAAGTTTAGTCAGTCCCTTAGCCACAAAACTGCAGGTGGCTGGCATTGCTGCCTGTGGGAAAGAACCAATAGCAGTACCTGTAGAATGGTTCCTGAGATGAACTGTTTTTTAATTATCATTGTAGGTTGGAGACCTCATCTATGGCCAATTTGTGGTTGCTAATAAAGATATGGAACCAGAGATGGTCTGTATTGACAGCTGTGGACGAGCCAATGGAATGGGTGTGATTGGACAGGACGGTCTGCTTTTTAAAGTGACACTGGGCTTAATTAGAAAGTAAGTTCCGATGCCTACTGGCTTGCCTGTCTCCTTTTACAATTATGTCTTGGAAAGCTGGCCAATCTTTAGGATTTGGATTCTTCTTAGCAAAGTCTGAATTTCTTCTCAGACTTAAAAATCAACATCCATGTTAGCAGTTTGTAAAGTCATGAATTTAGTCCCATCCCCTCTTAATTTGAATATGCTAATGTGAATACGTCAAATTCAGATGTACTTAGCTCTGTAGTTTCTGGTGGGCGTGTAGGGTCTGGGCTTATACTCCATACCTCAAGTTCTTCCTCTGCCTTATTTGTGTCTTCTCTCCCAGAAGCCTGTTCCTATAGCTGATATAACCCACTGCCATCAAGTCTACTATAACTCAGTGATCCAGTAGGGTTTCCAAGGCTATAAATCTCTACAGAAGCAGGCTGCCACATCTTTCTCCTGCGGAGCTGCTGGTAGTTTCAAACTGACCTTTCAGTTGCAGTCAATTGCTTTAATACACTCAGCCCAAATGTGAAAAACTGGCCTCCTGTCCTTCTAAATCATTTGAATATAGGTGCAGTTTAAAATTGAACAAAATCATCCTGAGATTCACCCTTCAGCCAGAGATTAGACAGCCCCATAAAACAAAATGAGACTAATGGGGCACAACAGTCCAGGGACAAGGACTAGAAGGTGGGAGGGGACAGGAAAGCTGGTAATAGGGAACCCAAGGTCGAGAAGGGAAAGAGTGTTGACATATTCTGGGGTTGTTAACCAATGTCATAAAACAATATGTGTACTGTTTAACGAGAAACTATTTGTTCTGTAAACCTTCATCTAAAGTACAATAAAAACACACACACAAAAATAATAATAAAATTGAACAAAATCAAATCACCAAATTTCTCTCGTAATAGAGGTCAAACGCAAGTAGACTGGTGTGATCCTGCACCTTGTGCAGACATTCACAGAAGGCTCCTGCCATTCTTTCCTGGTAGATTTAATAGCTCCCACTAAGGCAGATTCTCTTATGTGTTTAAACCTTTACCTACCCAAAGCTGTGCCATATTAAAAGGCCTAGAGCCACTGAGGAGCCCTGGTGGGGTGCAGTGGTTAAGAGCTATGGCTGCTAACCAAAAGGTCGGCAGTTCTAATCCACCAGCCCTCCTTAGAAACCCTATGGGGTAGTTATACTGTGTCCTATAGGGTCGCTATAGTCAGAATTGACGGCTACGGGTTTTTTCTTTTTAAGAGCCACTGAAGTTCAGACCTTTCTTGTATGCCTCTTCTTCATACATATTCTGCAGATTTGGGAGACTTAGTTTGGGACATTAGAGAAGCATGTTTTTAACCAAGCAGCATCCTTATGGTTTGAAAGAGCCAATATTCCTCTCCAAGACTGAATTTAATAACGGTATAACTTACATAGTTAGGAAGTAAGTTTAAAGTGTTCTTTTTAGCATTGTAGATAATGAAGTTAAGATTCTAAAATCTAGAATTACAGTGTTCTGACAATTTAGGGGAAGAACTTTATATATTTTTGCAAAGTTGATGGGTATCTTAGTCATCTAGTGCTGCTGTAACAGAAATACCACAAGTGGATGGCTTTAACAAAGAAAAATTTATTTCTTCACAGTCTAGTAGGCTAAAAGCCCAAATCCAGGGCGTCAGCTGCAGGGGAACGCTTTCTCCCTGTCAGCCTTCTCATCAGTCTTCCCCTGGACTAGGAGCTTCTCTGTGCAGGGACCCCAGGTCCAAAGGACACGCTCTGCTCCCCCACCCCAGCACTGCTTTCTTGGTGGTATGAGGTCCCCAGTTCTCTGCTTGCTTCCCCTTCATCTCTTGTAAGATAAAAGGTGGTGCAGGCCACACCCCAGGGAAACTGCCTTTACATTGGATCAGGGATGTGACCTTAGTAAGGGTGTTACAATCCCACCCTAATTCTCTTTAACATAAAATTACAATCACAAAATGGAGGCCAACCACACAATACTGGGAATCATGGCCCAGCCAAATTGATACATTTTTGGGGGAACATAATCCAATCCATGACAATGGGTGACACAAAGTTTGATTTCTTTTTAGGGGACAGTCCACCATTGTGACCTCTGGTATACTGGTAAATGTAAAGCTTCTTGAAGAGGGGCAGAAATGTAATTATCTGCTTTGTTCTTGGAATAATGTTGGTGGGGCTTTGAAATAACTGAAGAACTGCCCAGAAAAGGAGTCCTTTCTAAAGGAACATCAGGACACACCCTGCCACTTCATTAAAATTTCATTTTCTTCCTCTTCCCCACCAGGCTTCTAGCTCCAGACTGTGAAATCATACAGGAAGTGGGAAAACTCTATCCACTGGAGATAGTATTTGGAATGAATGGAAGAATATGGGTTAAGGCAAAAACAATTCAGCAGACTTTAATTTTGGCAAACATTTTGGAAGCTTGTGAACATATGACAACAGATCAAAGAAAACAAATCTTCTCTAGATTGGCAGAAAGATGATAGATGCGGATTTTATATGAGTCAATTGCGCCAAGAGACTGTGGATTTCCTGGGGAAAACTTTTTCAGGGAACCTCTCCCCACCATACCTTCAGAAGGCAACATGATTGTATATATTGTCTCATTAGAATTCTAAAATATTTTTTATAAAAATGTTACTGGTTGTCACACGTTGTTGTCAGTGAGAAAATCATTATAAAATAATGATGCTTTTTTTTCCTTTACAATAAATTTATTAAAAAGTTATATCATGGTTTATTTATTAGGTGTTGTCTCCCTTGGTTTCGCTAAAGTTCAGCTTTGATCATAAACTGGAAGTCAGCATTAAAGTAAATTTTCTGATTATAACAGTAAACATCTTCATCAAAGAAAATTTAGAATATGTAGACAAGTATAAAAAAGCAAAAACCTCCTGTAATCTCATTATTCAATGGGTATTTAACAGCTAACAACTACCATGCGTTTACTATCTGCCAAGTATTGTTCCAAGTGCTTTATCTGAATTAACTCATTTACCTATACCTCTGAAGAAGACATCCTCATAACTGAAGAAACTGATTCACAGTTTAACTTGTCTACAGTCTTAACCACCATATGTGTATGTTTTTTCCAAATTAGAATTATATGATTATATACTACTTTTGTAATATATTTTACCCACTTTATACAATATTTAATATATTCTTTTAATGCTTGCTATAAAAATTTAGTAGTTACATAATATTTTATTCTCATGTTAGAGGATATTTTGGGTATATCCAGTTTTTTGTTATATGATCCTCAATGATGAGAATCTCTGAATCCAAGTCTGGCCAAATCTTATTTCGCTAAAATCATTTCCTAGGAGCCAAACAAAAACCTACCTGCCTAGATTTTGGGGAAAAAAAAAATGAAAAAGGCTAGTGATTGAGTTGGAGAGGAAATTCTTTCATGCTATTTGGGTATTTTATGCAAAGCCTTTATGGGTGAAGATGACAACTGGCAAATGATCCAGCTCAGTAGCTCGGGGCACAGGCCTCTCTGAAAATACGAGGAGTGCTGTGGACTCCCTGAAGCTCATCTGGAAGAAGTCCCTTTGGAAGAGATTATAGAATTCATTCAATATGGTAGTAAAGACCAGGGGGCTTTATGTATTCCTAAAGATATGTTCTGTATAAATCAGAGTATACATATGCCCACTGACCTGTTTTTAAATGAAGGAAAAAGTCACTGATATCATTGATTCAAGTTACCATAGCTCTTACAGAGGGATTAAACTCCGAAGGGGAGGGGATGGAACATAGAAGTAACCTTTCGGTTCTTTTGTGATACGGAATAAATTTTTGAATTTGCCAGCACATTAATTTATTTACTAACTCAAAGTGGCAATAGGCAACTATTAAAAAAAGAAGGGGAATCACATATTTGTCTAATAAAAGCTTACCTAACATGCTCATGTGCCAGAATGCAATGTATTTTCTATTTTCAGGTTAGGATTTTATCAATACAATGTTTTTAGTTTTCTATTTGATCTGTTAATCACTCAGCAAACATGTATGAAAAATCTAGTTTGTACAAGGCTCAGAACGATAGGACGATACTCACATGAACTGTCTTGTTAAAATCCTACCATTGGGAAGGGAGAGAAGCCCCGAGGCTCATACTCAGAACAAGGGAGAAAAGAGGAAGAGCCACAGGGAGGAACAGAATGCTGTAGGAGCTCTAACTAGCAACAGATCAGGACAGGTTGATCCTACACAGCACATGCACAGCATTTTAGTGAGGTGGAAAAATCAAGATATCAGGGGAGGCTGGAAAAAGTCATACAACTCTATGCCAGTTTAGTGAAAATTAAACTCGTGATGGTACGATTATTTAAACTATCTCTAAAGAGTAAGTCTTTCACAAATAAATATACAAAAGAAATGAACACATCTAAAGCCATGTAGTTTTAGGGCTAATTCCCTGTTCTGTAAACTTACTTAAAATACATCTGGGCACTTCCTGTGAGCCAGGCACTATGGGAGATAAAAACAGCATCAAATGTGGTCCCTGACATTAGTAGTTTACAATCCTAGCGAAGATCAAGATGTCAAAGGTGTATGTATGCAACTGCCACCTCTGCCCTACTCTTTGCTAATAGCACCTTTTCCCACTGAACCCTGGCACTGATTCCAAAGACTTTACTCTGGTCAGCCATTATAAATCAAAGGTATCACTTGAAATGAAACCTGTAGATATTTATGGATGTTCTATTCTCTTTGGTGTGTGCATGTATAATGTGTGTGTGTGTACAAACATACATGCACTGTGAGGGAGGCAGGGCCAAGATGGCAGAGTAGTCAGACGTTTCCGGTGGACACTCTTAACAACAAAGACCCAAACAAACAAGTGATTCGATGATATATGGCAATCTGGGAGCCCTGAACATCAAACGCAGAGCTGAGGAACCGGACTGAGTGGCAGGGGGAGGGAGAGAAGGTTTGGAAGCAGCGAGAAGTTGCCAAACCTGACCTGGTGAGAGCCTGAGCCCTTCGGGCCTGAGCAGCTCATGGGTGAGCAGTGAGGCAGGCAAGCAGCAGTGCTCGGGAGGTGCATTTTCTGCACAAGGAGAGACCCAGCGCCAGAGAGTCTACATGGCCACCCATAACCAGTGAGAAGCACCCCTGGATCAGTGAAAAGATTAACTACATGCACATGGCTTACCACACAGACCAAAAACACCCCCCTTTGGGAAAAACCTCTCTCTCATTTACCTCCTCACTCCCTGCTCTGCACTGGGTCCCAGAATGGCTTCAGCAATTGTTGAGTCTGCTGGGCCAGAAGTAGGATCTGTCACACGCCCAGAGCCATTCTCCCTGCCTTGGAGAGTGAACAAATTAACAAACGGGGAAAAATAAACTGCTGGCTCCCCTAAGCCAGGAATCCAGGGTAGGCACAGCTCCTCTACCTAGGCACAGACATAAAGGATCCACGGACTTTGAGTGCCTCTCCCCCTGCATAAACTTGTGTGGGCCCATTTCAACAGCGTAGGCCCTCATTACCGCAGTACAACAGTACTGAAGTTTAACCTAAACTGTTTCAGCTGTGAAGTGGCAGGTTCTTGACATTTGACACTGCTCTGCCCATTAAGCAGGGTCTTCACCTACCCACATCAGGGGCCTGAGGACTGGTGGCTCCACCCATGCCACCTAGCCACCTGCAATTGGGGTCCATGAATAAGAGGTGCCCCCAGTCCTTACAGCCAACAGCATTAGGTGCTCATACTCTGGCTGCAAAACCCAGCCACCTGCGCGCTCCAGGGAACAGCAACATGCCTTCCTCCTAGACACTCCAGGGGCGGCCGTCAGCCCCCTGCCTTGCTCAGAGTGTGTCCCCTGCTGCAGCCAGATGCCTGTGCATACACCAATCACCTATGCCTGTCTAGGACTATAAGTGAGAGCCTACACTACACACTTGGTGGCTATCTATCTGGGCACCTGAGCTAAATCCATACATGAGAAGTAGACGGACTCTAGAGCTCACATACCTAGTAACAGATGTAACTTCCTGGTGGGAAGACATTAGAGCTTCAAAGGTGCCAATAATGAAACCAGCTCATATGAGCAGCCTATTTGGGCATATTAAAACAAAACAAGAAGCTAGGACACAGTAAGTAAACATAAAATAAATAAATATAATAACTTATTGACAGCTCGGAGACAACAATCAATATCAAATCACATAAAGAGGGAACACATGGTGGCTTCCGCAAGCTCCCAAAATAAAGAATCTAGAAATTTTCCAGAGGAGGAAAATTTCTTGGAATTACAGGAGGCAGAATACAAAAGATTAATATACAGAACTCTTCAAGAAATTAGGAAGGAAATTAAGCAAAACACAGTACATGCAACAGAGGAAATTAAGAAGATTAGAGAAGAGCATAATGACAAACT
>NW_004443952.1:23967727-23969095 GCF_000243295.1 Trichechus manatus latirostris
AAGTAAAGCATTACTCAAGAAGAAGAACAAAGTGGGAGGCCTCACACTACATGATTTTAGAACCTATTATACCGCCACAGTAGTCAAAACAGCCTGGTACTGGTACAACAACAGATACATAGACCAATGGAACAGAACTGAGAATCCAGACATAAATTCATCCACCTATGAGCAGGTGATATTTGGCAAAGGCCCAAAGTCCGTTAATTGGGGAAAAGACAGTCTCTTTAACAAATGGTGCTAGCATAGCTGGATATCCATCTGCAAAAAACTGAAACAAGACCCATACCTCACACCATGCACAAAAACTAACTCTAAATGGATCAAAGAGTTAAATATAAAATCAAAAACGATAAAGATCATGGAAGAAAAAATAGGGACAACACCACGAGCCCTAATACATGGCATAAACACAACACAACTGTGAGTAACAATGCACAAGCACCAGAAGAAAGACTAGATAAATGGGAGCTCCTAAAAATCAAACACTCATGCTCATCAAAAGACTTCACCAAAAGAGTCAAAAGACAACCTATAGATAGGGAAAAAATTTTTGGCTATGACAAATCTGATCACCATCTAATCTCTAAAATCTACAAGATACTGCAAAACCTCAACAACAAAAAGACAAATAACCCAGTTTAAAAATGGGCAAAGGATATGAACAAGCACTTCGCCAAAGAAGATATTCAGGCCACTAACAGACACATGAAGAAATGCTCACGATCATTAGCCATTAGAGAAATCCAGATCAAAACTACAATGACATATCATCTCACCCCAACAAGGCTAGCATTAATCCAAAAAACACAAAATAATAAATGCTGGAGAGACTAGAACACTTACACACTGTTGGTGGGAATGTAAAATGGTACAACCATTTTGGAAATTGATTTGGCACTTCCTTAAAAAGCCAGAAATAGAAGTACTATACAATCCAGCTATCTCGCTCCTTGGAATATATCCTAGAAAAATAAGAGCAATCACATGAATAGATACATGCACACCCACGTTCACTGTAGCACTGTTCACAATAGCAAAAAGATGGAAACAACCTAGGTGCCCATCAACAGACAAATGGATAAATTACGGTATATCCACACAGTGGAATACCACGCAACGATAAAGAACAATGAAGCCGTGAAACGTAACATGGAGGAAGCTGGAGGGCATTTTGCTGAGTGAATTTAGTCAGTCACAGAAGGACAAGTACTGTATAAGATCACTATTATAAGAACTCAAGAAAAGGTTTAAACACAGAAGAAAACATTCTTCGATGGTTATGAGGGTGGGGAGGGAGTGTGAGGGTTATTTACTAACTAGTTAGTACATAAGAATTCTCTTAGGTGAAGGGAAGGACAGCACACA
>NW_004443952.1:23969624-24018478 GCF_000243295.1 Trichechus manatus latirostris
AAAGCATGGCCCCTGGATTCTCTATCAGCCCAGAACTAAAACAATTTCCGAGGCCAACTCTTCAGACAGGGATTGGACTGGACTGTGGGACGTAAGAGTGATGCTTGTGAGGAGTGTGCCTCTTAGCTCAAAAGAGACTAAAGGGTAGCGTCTTTCCGGAGGTAAGATGCGAAGGCAGAGAGGGATAGCTGATTGAATGGATATGGGGAATCGGGTGGAAAGGAGGAGTGTGCTGTCACAGTATAGGGACAGCAATTAGAGTCGCATAACAATGTATGTATAAATTTTTGTATGGGAAAAAAACAAACACGTACTGTTTATGTACATAAAGTATTGATAAGAATTACTATCTGTTTAAGTAGAAAAAGGTGGATTTGGAATTAGGAATAAACCAGAGTTCCAGGAAAAATAGGACCTGTATCAGGAAGAAAAGAGGACAGACATAACACTCTAACCAGCTGTGGTGTGAGATGCTGGACTGGCCCAAAGCCTCAGGTGGATAGGTTGGGAAGATCCGACCTCTGGTCTTCTGGTAAATGGAGTTCTGGATGATCTCAGTTGTAGTAAGTGGAAACAAGGAGTAGTGAGAAAAAGAGTGAACTGAAGCAGGCCATCCAGGGGCTGGGACTTGATGCACACAGGGATATGACAGAGTTGGAGACCAGGAAGGAGTGGAGAGGAAGAAACTATCTTTGCATTACATTAAGCCACACTCCCCAGTAAGGCAAGGGCTCTCAAGTGGTAATAAGGTAGAAGTCCCTGTAACACTGACGGCATATGAATGGATGACTGGGAACTGGTATTAGGATTTGATTTGAGGCCTTGTAACTGCTTGCAACTCAGTTACCAGTTCAATCAAGATGGTGGGCTAACAAAACCTACTTATCACCCCTGCTCTAGTGTAACCTTCACTAACAGGCAGTTTGATATTAAACAGGGGCTGTGGCTGTGGTTACTTTTCTCTACTTGAGTTACAGAAGACAAAATGGCTTCTTGTAAGACACATGTCCAGAAATGAATACCATGACAGAACCTGGTTTCTCCAAAAGCCATACCAGATCACTCACTGGGGTATGTGTCTAACCTACCCTTGAGGGGTCCATCTCAGACCAAGCAGTCTCAGAAAGCTCTCAAGTTTCTCTAGAGCCTCTTAATGAGGGCCATTCATATTTTCAAGTCTTCTTCTAACTGCCAGATGGATCAAGACTCCAGTGATGATCTAAATGGGAAATCATTCTTACTGTAGCCGTAGACAGGAGAGAAGGAAAGAGCAAGTTAAAGTGCAAGCTGCATGTACCCAAATGTAGTATACAACAGGGTTTCTCAAAATGTGGTCCCTAGACCAGCTGTATCAAATTCACTGAGGTAAATACCAAACACAAATTTCTGGACTCCACTTCAGACCTACTGAAAGGAGGCAGGGAAAGGCAGGAGTTTTCACTTCCAACCAGCTTCCCACTATAGTTTGTGAACTACCCTTAATGTGGGTGAGCTTGTCCTGGGTATTTTACTTGAGCCCTGGGGCCTGGCTGAGCTGCTTCCCTTCTGTCCCAGGGACTCAGGAATTAGACTGCCTAAGTTCAAAATCCAGGCTCCACCACTTACTAGTGAGTGACCCTAATCAGGTTTTGGGCCTTTTGAAATGTCACCCTCTGTAAACCACAGTTATATATTTTTATTTTTACAAAAATAATACATGCATACATTCTCACTGCAATATGCAGAGCAAATAGTGAAACTTATTTTCTCATCTGTTAAAAAAAAAAAAGGAAACATAATGACATAGTATCTTCCTCATGGGGTTGTTGGGATAATAAAATAATACAAAATCCTTAGCATAGTCTCTGGAACATAATAAGTGTTCAAAGGATGTTAGCAAATATTACAAATGGAAATCAGTGGGGAAACAAAAACTCCCCAAGCCCTATTGCCTCTGGTTTACTTGTGCATAATCTGCAAAAGGCAGTTGCTATCACAGACCTAATTTTACTCTATGGATTTATTAGATAGGCTGGGAAAGATCAGAATAGAAAATAAAATCAATCCAATATTAACGTATAATGTATCAAATGTCTGCCCTCTTCCATACTAGGACATTATATAACGGTGACTTGCTGAGGACACCACACACTAATTCTCAAAACTCTGAAAGGTAGGTAGCATTGTTCCCATTTCTCACTTAAGAAAACTGAGGCTGGAGAAAAAAAACGGAAGCTGGAGCCTCAGTGTCCCAAAGCTACTTAAGTGGCGGAGCTGGGATTTGGACCCAGGTTTTCTGGCTCGAAGTCCAAGCAAATGTCACAACATGCTGCTTCTCATATGATACAAGGATCCAAAAAAGTATTACAAGAGTGAGGCAGTGTGGCTAGTTGGTCCTCAGGCAGGGAGGAGGTGCCATCTAGGCACTAGGGGCTTCGCCTCACCATAAAAATACATTCTTCCACTTCTAGCACTTTGCCTCCTGCAACTGCAGTCTTAGGTTGTCCATCATTCCACTGAATTCTGAAGAACATAGCCTTTTCCAGAAGAAACTCCTTTCTTCAGTGCTTCAGGCCAGTTTCGAGTCTCAAAGTAAGTGGACAGGATATCAAACACTGTTAGAGGGTAAACAGAGCTCACAGTGACCAGAAAGAGGAAAGAGAAAATTAGTAAATGACTAATGAGGAAAAGGTTGTTCTGGAATATTTCATTCAACAAACATACTCTGCACCACACGTGGTACTAGGTCCTGGGGAGACAGAGGCAAAGACATGTGCTCTGCCTGCCCTCAAGGACCTCAGCCTGCACTCAGAGACAGGCCAGTGAATGGACAATGATGCCACAGAAAGAAACATGCATTACAATTGGAACAGAAAGGAGGGATGCCATTCTGGCCTCAGAGGGGGAAGGGAGCCAGCCAAGATGTCCTTCAAGAGGCTGAAGGTAGGGCATTCTAGGCTAAGGGGGCAATTTCAACTGTCTTTACATAGCTGGGAACCAGGAAAAAAATGAAGAATGCCTCTGAGTGGCCAGTATACATGCCACCAGGTACATGCAATAAAGCCCAAGCACATTAGTCACAGAGGAGATCGAATCAAGGGCCATTTATACTTAAACACAATGCAAAGAGGTAGCACCAGAACTAACACGTGTTAGGCACGGGCCATGTAAGCAGTACCTTGATTGATGGCCAATATCTCTGAGTAATAGTTTTTTCCATTCTGGCGTCTGATCATGTATTCCTGGATTGGCAAGCGGGCTGTCTGGACAGAGTGTTCTCGGGCCTTTTGAAATGTCACCTTCTGTAAACCACAGTTAAATACTTTTCTTTTTATAAAAATAATACATGAATATTATTTTTATATCCTCATTGTAATATGCATAGCAAATAGTAAGAATCCCCATTTACCACCATTCCAATTTCCATCTGTTAATCATAATTAAAGGATAAATGTACTAAAAATATGTAGCACGTGGCTGAATGGAAGATACTTTGGCTAATGAAGCATATTTACTTCTCCCAAGTAAGAAATGGCTTGTGCAGCAACACCTCACTTATCTGGGGGTCATTTATCCACTAGCCTCCGCTCATGACCACATCACATCCAAGCAGGAAATAAGCAAAAAGAGGCACCTCAGTAAACACAATTTGCATGACAAAATCCAAGCAGTCTAATCAATCAGAGGAAAGAACGTCTGGCCCTAACTCAGAACATTAAGGCTCAATTCTGGATGTCTTGGGTTTTTCAGCCAATTATTAGCAGCAAATTAGAGAAAAGGGAGACAGGATTTAAGATAGGCATACCACTGGCAACAAGACAACATTAAGATGCGAGAGTAAACAGACCAATTAAAAGGAAGTGCTCCGAAAATTGGAAAAAGGGGTCACAAGAACTCAAAGGTCCACCAGTCTAGACCATTTAGGGTCAGAGTACAGTAACTGATGTCCATTTATAATATGGCCCTGAGTCATGAACTGCAGTTTAAATTACATTCACTGCCTTGTAAGAAGCACTGGAAAGATCTCTACATTTCTAAGAGTTCATGATTAAAGGGAAGGGCTTAGATTACCGGCATAATTAACAAACTCAGGCTTGGAAAGGACCTCAAAGGTACAGGAAACATTTTAATGTGATGGTTAAGAGCACTGCCTCCGGAGCCATACTGCTGGGGTTCAAGTCCTAGCTCTGCTACTTACTATATACATATATAAAATATACCCACAAACACATACTTGTATGATCACAGAATATCTCAAGAAGGATACAAGAGAAAACTTAACAGTGGTTGCCTCTAGGGAGGGAGACTGGGGGACAAAGGTAGGAATGAGACTTCTTACTCCCTTTTGTATATGTTAACTATTATATCATGTGCATGCAAAATAGATTAATTAGCAAATAAAATCATCTCAACAACTTTTTGTATAAGAGAAACATATCTTAAAACTCCACTGACACCCCAATTATTTCAATAAAGCTCCAATTCAACAAAAGAAATCTGGACAGTTCCATTGAGTTTGAGGTTATAGGAAAAGATTTATGTCAGCACGGAAGCTGGCCTGAGAAGAACAAACTATTCTCTCACAAAGAACAAACAGCTGATAAGAGTGCTGAGTCAATTTGGTAAACACCAGGATTATCGTTGCAGAACTACAGAGGCAGAGGAGAAAGAAGCTCAATGATGACTATTTGTCATTACAAAACACTCCCACTCCAATTCCTGGCTCCTGATTCTATTAGGTCTTGGATTACTGACATTGCTGATGAGGAGAGCGGGAACTTCCAGGTGGGAGGGCTAATCTAGGGAGAACAGGCTTCTTCTTCCTGTACCCTCTGAGTTCTTAAACCCTTTGGGTAAGATTATGACTGGGTAGGTGCCTCTAAAAGTAAGCCCCACTTTTCAAGATACAGTTGTTGGGCCTAAACAGTGCACTCACCTTCTGAATGCTTTCATCCACAAGTCCACCAAGAATGTAAATTTTGTTTACATCAACATCTTCAAGAGCTAATGAAAAAATAACAGCCATTTAGATCAAATCTGTTTTTATAATTTCTAAATCCAAAGAAAGAGGGAAAGAACTACTTTAAAGTAGAAATGTAATGAAATACAATACAAAAAGATAGTAGACTTGCTCAATAAAACCAAAAGTTAAATCTCTGAAAAGATCAACAGAGTAGACAAATCTTTGGCATATCTAATTAAGAAAAAAAATTATCACACCCAAATAAAAATTAGAATTACAAAGGAGACAAAATTAAAGACACAGAGAAACATGAAATAATTTAAAGAGAATGCTATGATCAACTTAATACCAATAAATTTCAAAATTATGTAAAATGGATCTTATAGTAAAAAATATATAAAAATATTTTATGTATATAAAAATAAATAATATATTAAAAAATATATAAATATATATATAAACATTGACCCAGGCATGGTCGACAGGGGGACCTGACAAAGAGAACTGGAAAGGATCACCAGGCAGCGTGAAAGGTCCAGATGAGGACGGAAACCCTAAATCTGTGCAGTTGTGTGCACATGGTAGGACATATGCAAAACATCCAATGAGGTATCTGCCCATGAGATGTGCAATTAATGTTCATTCCTTTTTTTTTTTTGGGGGGGGGTGGCTTTAACAAATTTGGTCACAGGCAATAATGAAACAAAGGGCTAAGAACAATGTATTACACAAATTCATGCAGCAAAGTACATACCATGTTCAGAATCAGGTGTCAGGTACACAAGGGTTTCCAGAGGAAATAAACTAAAGCAGTCTTCTTCTGTTATGTCTAGCTGAAAAATACAAATATTCCAATGTAGTGAGAATTAGGTTAAGACATAGCCTACAATGCAACAACTAGTTACTGGACATCTACTTTCTATCAGGTATGGCTCTAGAGACACCAAAGGCCCACATGTATGATAGCCACTGCTGAGAAAGTGCTCAGTCAAGAAGGAAACAAGACAGAAAGTAATACGGGGCCCTAACATAAACACAGGGAACATGCTCCAGGACTGCAGAAGAGGGAGTGACATCACCAGGGAGAACCTTTTGGTGAAGGGAATGCTGGAACTGGGTTTCTGTAAAAAGATAAGACGGACCTTTACAAAAGGGAAAAGCACCGTCAGAGGAGGGGATAGCCTAAACAAGGTACAAAGACAGGAAAGCAAAGGGACTTTGTGGCCCTGCAGGTCTGTTTGGCTATGTACAGGAATCACAAGAAGAAGTACAGAGAAGTAAGGCGGGAAATGGCCACACTACAGAAGAGACTGTTAAAACAGCAGCAGCAACCACAACTAACTGTGCAGCACTGCAGGGTGCAGTCTTCACACTCCTCACCTCCATGGGCCACACTTGGGAAGGCCACAACTGCTCAGTCAAAGCTGTATGATGCAAACACACAAGGCGTTTTTACCGACACTTCTTAGGAATTGATCTGAGTTCTCACCTGCGTATCTACCACTACATCTATGACATCCTAGGGAAAGAGCTGAAAGGCACCTTAGTACTCCACTTCTACCATCATATAGACAAAGACATTGAGGCTCAGAGAAGTTGAACCACTTGCATAAGAGCAGAACTTAGAACCCAGGATCCCGCCTTCCAATCAAGCTGGATATGGTCACTCAGAACAACTTCTCCTCCTCTCTAAAACTCATCTTAAATCCACATCACTTCTAAAAGGATTCTTTCTCTTCCCCCAAAATTCAACTTCTCCAGTTCTGCACTGCTGGAAACAAAGGAGTCGTGGCATTTCCCAAAAGCTTCATAGTTTTTTTTTTCGTTAGGTGCTGTCAAGTTGTGACCCCATGTGACCCCATGTGACAGAGAAGAACTGCCCCATAGGGCTTTCTAGGCTGTAATCTTTATGGGAGCAGATTGCCAGGCCTTTCTCCCACAGAGCTGCTGGGTGGGTTTGAAACTGCCAACCTTTTCGGTTAGCAGCCGAGTGTTTAATCATTGCGCCACCAGGGCTCCTACTGCATACAGTACACAAGATATAGAAACACACTTCTAGATACTGGTAATACTGGTCTGCCACTGCAGGGGAAAGATGAGAAAAAAATTTTAAATGTAGCAACTGATGAGAGGTTCTCAATCTTTTTAGACTGCAAAAGTGAAAGCATATAATTGATATTTTTTTACATCAAAATGTGAAAAAGTAAAAAATACAATTTACTATTACCCCACAATCACTTTTCAGATGAGAATTCAAATAATATGCAAAAAGAGACTTACCATGTAACTGGAAAACCCATCATTCATCCTCAAACACTCTTCATACAGCGGACTGTCTCTTGAGAATCCAGCAAGGCAGATCCAAAATGGCTTGTCAGCTTTTTTATTTGAACCATACAACCTTCGGATCTGTCCTGCCAGTCTACTTAACTCCTTCAAAGAAATAAGGACAACTCGAGGTGAAAATGTGCCAACTCACTCTAAACTCATTATCAACAAATGGTTGCTCAGCAAATACACTGAATGCTACTCATGACCTCATGAACTCGGCTGGCCCCTTTTAAACCAGGAGTACACGGATGTGTGAGCACACAGTACACCCTATGGCATTGCACACTACAGCTGAAAATTAAGGTGATGATAATAGCCCGGAAATAGTGAGTTAATGGAAAAACTGAGAATTCTGCCTACTTCCGGACCTGCTATCGTGCTCCCACCCACAATTTCTAAGATGATTTTGAAATTGTTACTTTAGCATTTATCTAAAATCTTACCAAGTGATGCTTACTATTTAAATTATTTTTTAAAAAGTTAGAATTACTATACAGAGATTTTTATACTCCATCAGAAAAATTTGGTACCTTCTCCCTAAGTCCACCCTGACTTCAGAGACATCATCCTTTATAGAAAGGCGGTTTCACAATCTAGCCTGATTTGGTTCAGTAGAGGGGAAAAAAAATTTTTGGGTTTGATTTAATCTGACATCACAATTAATATAAACAGCAGAGAATTCCTGGTTGACCTTTTCGGAGGGCTAGAGAGGTTCCAATGTAGTAACTCCAGGTCTGCAGTTTTCCTAGTTTCTCTGAAAAACATGTAAACACTAGCACATACAACAAGGGAAAACAGAAAGATCTGTTTAAAGTTTACATACATTGCAGGTATGTAATGTTACCACCAGGTAACATTCCCAGAACATGCAACCTGGCAAATATCCCTCCCTGCCAGCAGAAGACCAAGGTTTACTCTCTGGAGAATTGAACCCGAAAGGGTTTATCAAGACTGCAGACACCAAAGAGAGGGAAAGGTATTAGGCTCAAACCAGAAGAATAAGGTAAAAATTCGCTAACTCAACTGAAGGATGTCTATTCTCTTTCAGATTCTTTACAGCAGCCATCTCAGAACTCAGCAGTCCCCTGGAGAAAACCAAACGCTTATTGGTTTACTAAAGAATCACAGAAGCTGGAGCTGATCATGCTCTTCGTGAAAGCTGCTCCTTTCTGGGCCTCCCTCCTGAAAGCTGGAATTTGGGGCTTAGTGGATGTTCTACCTTCTTAGACATGTGGTCCGTCATACTCAAATCAATACAAAGTCTTGGTCCTGAGTGTTTGGCTTCCAAAAGTCTCTCTTTGGTTAAGGTTCTCAAAAAACGTTTGCTGTGCTGGGGGCGGATGCCTACGACAGAAATATGAGAAACGAATAAAAGTGGAAAAAAAAAATATTCAGTAAGAAATCTCTCTCCAGCCAAGTGAGTACTCTTTGCACATAAAGAGAAACTTGGGACTTGTACAAGGTACACATTCACCAGATTTAGGTATACCAGAGTGGGCCCTGGAACTGACTGCTGGGATTCAATCTTAGTTCTCTCATTAACTATATGACCTTGGGCATGCTACCTAATCTCTCTGAGCCTCAGTCTCTTTACCTACAAAACAAGGGTGATAATATTACTTACTCCCTACAGTAATCCAAGTAAAAGTCTTAGCACTGAACCTAACACATAGCACTGAATAATGTTAGCATTACTGTGTTGTTGTTGGTATCATTCCTTCTGAGTTTATAAACACGTTCACTAGACAGCTTATATTTGAAAGGTAGCCTTAAATTTTGTTTTCTTTGATACTACATTCTCACCAAACAGGACAACCGGTCGTACCTTCCAGACGTTTGTTTTGATTTAAACATTTTCCTACTCTTCTAGCACACCAGTTTCCTAAGAAATAAATATGATTACACCGGTAAACTGGTTTATCGTTACCTGGATTTTCAGCACGATTGGCTTTTCTTCTTTCCTTTTCTTGCTTTCTTTTGCTCTTCTTTGCTGCAACCATCTTTTCCCAGTGTTTCTGTTTTCTTTGCACATTTTTCTTACGTTATCCAGAAAACAAAATTGTTTGAGAACTTCATAAGCACCAAAAAGGAAAGTGAATATTAGAAACAGTTACTTCATTATTTATTTAAAGTTAGGAGAGAAAAAGGATATTAGTCTTAAAAAACAAACGTAGACTAGATTGTATTTAGAAAAAAACAGAACCCCAGAAAAAGAGACATGACTTTCCCAAGGTCAAGATTAATTCAAGACTTAAGAGTTTAGATTTCCTGACCCTTCTGACATGTACAAAAAATTCCTCTTGATCTCTTGTTTACTTCTCCTATGACTCAAAGGAGCCCTGGTGGCACAGTGGTTAACAGCTATGGCTGTTTTAACCAGCCGCTCCTTGGAAACCCTATGGGGCAGTTCTACTCTGTCTTATATGACTGCTATGAGTCATAATCAACTCAATGGCAAGGGGTTTGGTTTTTGGTTTTATGACTCAAATGAACTGAAACCCTAAGCCAGATAACAAAATTCATCACCTGCGATACACAAAACTCATTCCCAGTTTCTCCTTTTATAACTGGTATCTACTCTCAGAACAGCGGTCTCATCACAAAGTCCATGGCCCCGGCAGCTCACTGCACTCACCGAGCACCAGGATGCACTGCCCGTAGGCAGGCTCCTTCTCTCTTGGCTCTCACATTCCATGTCAATCTGCAGAAGCTGGAAGCTTTCAGAGACATCATCTTCACCTATGTCCTCAAGGAGGCATTCCTGGCCCAGCAGCACGTGCGACTTTGTTTCCCAAGCACTCCCTTCCAATTTCCAGTCCATGTGCTTAGTTCTCTGTCCTGTTCACCCAGACTGGAAAAAGGTACGGTTCTGTGACATATTATTTTAAATATGCAGGTATCTCCTATATCCAAATGACAAATAATTTATTGTGTGTAAAACAGTGACCCAAATTTATTGAACTGAGAAATGCATGTGTACCTTCCAGAAAAATGATTCAGATATAGAAACATTTAGTAGTAAGGAAGCTAAATACACTTCTTAGAAGACAAGTGCAGCTCCTGACACTTAACCAAGCCACTTATTCTGTTCTTTGAAACGCACTACATGATTTGAGGGTGGGACAAGAGATAGCAAAAGTCACTTCCACAATTATATTTCAAAGTTTATTTTCAAAATGAGTCCTTTAGCAAATGTTTATTGAGCACCTACTATGTGCAAGTTTCTGTACTAGAAATATGCGGGGAGAATGAAGAGCTAACCAAAAACTACGATAAGTGAATTCTTCTAGGTTGCTGGTGATGTATCAGAATTGGTTTTTAAAACTATTATTCTCTCCTCCAACTTAGTTGAGCATCACTCCAGCAAAAAGCCACAGTCACCAATGGAAATGTTTACTATCCCTCAGCAGTGCTGAAGGAGAAAACATATGGGGAACCAATGTTTCAACACATTTAATGAATGACATTATAATCTCAAAGTGGTATTCAAAATCCCTGAGAAAGAAATAACATGGAATCAGAAACGCCCTAGTCCATGGTCAGGTGTCTCAAAGAGTGGTGTGACCACTGCCCATGCCTGCTCCTCTGAGTTCAGTCAAACTACCATTATTTTAGGAAAAGTGTATCTTTAAAAATGTAAACCAATATAATTAAGATATATGCATGTGGTAAAAAGAGCTATTTATAATGAAAAGTAACAATCCTCACTCCTATACCTTCTAACTCTAGTGGCAACCTAACCTGAAATCATACACTTACACCATTACTTTTTCACTTATCAGCTTTGAAATTTATTGACTCTCTACAAAACATAAAATACAAATCACTTAAACTAACCTCCTTGCAGTGCACTGAATTACTTAATATGACCCTTCTAGCCACAGTCTTTGTAACGCCCACCAAATGACTGGGTGGGACTATGTAAATGAGATGCTTGTGGCACACCAAGGGGATTGGATAGCTTGCTAATAATGTAAATAAGATGCATGGCACCCTTGTAAGGGGTAGGGCCATGCAAATAAGGTGTATGGAACCCTAACGAGGGGATTGGTCAGTTTTGCCATCCCTTTAGGCTTAAAACGAGCCATCCTAGAGGCAGGAAGGAAGGATCTCACCACCATCAAGAAAGAAGAGCCAGGAATGAAGTGTGTCCTTCGGACCCAGGATCCCTGCGCTGAGAAGCTCCTAAATCCAGGAGACAGAGAGAAAGGGCTGTAACACTGGAGACAGAAGAGAGACAGCAGCAGTAGTGAGAAGCAGCGGTACAGAAACAGCAGCAGAAACTGGAGACTGGCAGGAGACAGCATGGTGGCCTTTCTGGCCCACAGAGTGAGAAAGCTGAGTGCCTTGGGGCAGAAGGCTTGCTGCCAGAGTGAGATGCGTCCATGCACTTGTCTGAGCTAGGCTCGCTGACCCGACCCACGAAGAGAGCTGAGCACCTTCGGGCAGGAGGCTTCCTGGAGGAGTGGGGTGCCTCCGGGCACTTAACAGAGGAGCAAGGCTCACCAACCCTCAGAACAGGAGGGCTGAGTGCCTTTGGGCTGAGGCTTACTGGCAGAGTAGTGTGCCTCCATGCACTTATCAGCAGAGCTAAAAGCTCTGTAATGCGTGCCCAAGCAGGGCAGAGGCCGAGCAGCCAGAGAGAGGCATGCCTGAAGGCACAGCTGAGAAGCTGTCCTGATCCAAGAACTGTATCCTGAGGGTTCCTGAACCTGAATTGTAACCTGTCACGTCCCTAATAAACCCTATAATCTTGAGTATTGTCTGTGAGTTGTGTGTGGCCACTGCAAAAAATTATCGAACACAGCAGAGAAGTAGAGAATGCCATGGAAGGGATGGTTGGTGTCAGAACTGGTAAAAGGGTTAGAGTGGAGGCATGTCTGACTTCTGCCTCATAGGAATCGGCCTTGGTCTGTTGATCTTGATTCTCCTTCCCCTATGTGAAGTTAGAAGAGGTCAGACACCCCCATCGCACCTTTTTTACACCTCTATTATATTTAATTCTGTTACCTACCTTCATCTTTAAATTTTTTTAGGGATAATTTACATACAGTAATATGCAAAAAATTTAAGAGTACAGTTAAATGAGTTTTGACAAATGTACAGACTGTTACCTACACCCCTATCAACATACAGAACATTTCCACTGTCCCAGAAAGTTCACTTTCTTCTGTACTTTCCAAGTCAATTTCTATCCTATCCCCACTGACTGCTAAAGACAACCACTAAACTTCATTTAAATGGATTCAAACAGTATGTACGCTTTTGAACCTGGCTCTTCCTCTTCAGTATGCTTTTGAGATTCATATGTGTTGCTGTATGTACTTTGTTCTCTTTTTATTGCTGAGTTGTATCCCACTGTAAGAATATATCACAATTTATTTATTCTGTTGATAACATTTGGGCTTTTTCTAGTTTGGGATTATTATGAATAAAGCTGCTATGAACATTCTCATACAAGTGTTTTTGCGGACATATGTTTTCACCATCTACTGGCTACGTACCTAAGAGTAGAATTGCTGGGTCACTGGATAGGTGTACTTAACTTACAAGAAACTTCCTTCAGTTTCCCAAAGTAACTGTACCACTTTATACTGCTGCCAGAAACGTATGAGAATTTCAGACGTTCCACATTCATTGCCAACACTGTTGTCAGTGTTTTTAATCTTAGCCATTCTTGTGTAGGGGAGCCTCGTTGTGGTTTTAATTTGCATTTCTTTGATTATTAATGATATCAAGCATTTTTCCATGCAGTTTATTGGCCATTCATCATGTATATTCCTTTGTGAGGTATCTGTTCAAGTCTTTGACTCATTTTTAAATTATCTTCTGATTACTGAGTTGTAGAAGTTTGTCATATATTCTGGATCTAAGTCCTTTTCCAGATATGTGAATTGAGAATATTTTCTCCCAGTCTGTGGCTTGCCTATTCATTCTCTTAACATCATCTTTTGATGAACAGAACTTTTAAATTTTGATCAAGTCTAAATTATCAATTTTTTTTCTTTTATGCTTAATGTTTTTTGTGTCGTCTAAGAAATCTTTGCCTACCCCGAAGTCACAAAGATATTCTCCTCTATTCTCTTCTGGAAGATTTATAGTTTTAGTTTTTACATTTAGGTCTATAATTCATCTCAAATTTATTTTTGTGTATGGTGTGAAGTAGGCGTTAAGGTCTTTTTTTCCATATGGATATGAGGAGGCTCAGCATGATTTTTTTTTTCCCAACTGAATTACTTAGGCACCTAAATCCTTCACTGAATCTATTTCACCTAAGTTGTCAAATCTGACATAAAGCTATTCACAAATATCTTTTCAACATCTGTAGGATCTATGGAGCCCTGGTGGCACAGTGTTTAAGAGCTCAGCTGCTAACCAAAAGGTTGACAGTTCAAATCCATCAGCCTCTCCTCTACTCTGTCCTATAGGGTCGCTATGAGTCGGAATTGACTCGACAGCAACAGGTAACAGGTAGGATCCATAGTGATGTCCCCTATTTCATTCCTGATATTTGTACTTTGTGTGTGTCTCTCTCCTCTTCTGTGGTGTTTTTTTTTTTTCCATTGATCTGTCCAGGCTGGCTGGCGCTTATCAATTTTATTACTCTTTTCAAAGAATCAACTGTTGGTTTCACTTATTTTTCTCTATTGTTTATCTATTTCATTGATTTCTGCTTTTATTTATGTCCTTCCTTCTATTTCTTTGGGTTCAATCTGTTCTTTTTCTGGCTTGTTAAGGTAGACGCTAAGATAATTAATTTTAACCTTTTCTTTTTATATTTGTATTCTTAGTGACCAGCACAAGAGCTGGCACAGAATGGAAGCTCAGTCAATACTGTGTAGAAGGCTGCTACCTAACGATTCTCAAAAAGCAAAGGTGAAGCTGGGCATCACAGAAGCACAGATCTACTTAATCCGTGTGGCACATTATCTATGCCCAAATTTGGCACTTTCATTCCTTCATTCAAAAATCCTCTCTGAGAGTCCCTGACGGAGGAGGAGAAAAGTGGCGTGCAGAACTCAAATTCTAGTAAAAAGACCAGACTTAATGATCTGACTGAGACTGGAGGAAGCCCAGAAGACATGGCCCCCAGACTCTCTGTAATCCACAACTAAAACCATTCCCAAAGCCAACTCTTCAGACAAAGATTAGACTGGACTTATTAAATTTAATAAGTCCATAAAATAAGACATAAAATGATATTCATAAAGACTGTGCTTCTTAGTTCAATACATGAGACTAAATGCGCAGCTCCTGTCCAGAGGCGAGATAAGAAGGCAGAAAGAGACAGGAGCGGGTTGAATGGACATGGGAAATCCAGGGTGGAAAGGAGGAGTGTGCTGTCACATTATATAGAGAGCAGCTAGGGTCACATAAAAATGTGTGCATAAATTCTTATATGAGATTAGAGAAATGCAGATCAAAACTACAATGTGATATCATCTCACCCCAACAAGGCTAGCACTAATCCAAAAAACACAAAATAAGAAATGCTGGAGAGGTTGTGGAGAGACTGGAACACTTATACACTGTTGGTGGGAATGTAAAATGGTACAACCACTTTGGAAATCGATTTGGCACTTCCTTAAAAAGCCAGAAATAGAAGTACTATACAATCCAGCTATCTCGCTCCTTGCAATATATTCTAGAGAAATAAGAGCCATCACACGAATAGATATATGCACACCCATGTTCACTGTAGCACTGTTCACAATAGCAAAAAGATGGAAACAACCCAGGTGCCCATCAACGGACAAATGGATAAACAAATTATGGTATATCCACACAATGGAATACTACACAACGATAAAGAACAACGATGAAGCCGTGAAACATCTTATAACATGGAGGAAGCTGGAGGGCATTATGCTGAGTGAATTTAGTCAGTCACAGAAGGACAAGTATTGCATAAGACCACTATTATAAGAACTCAAGAAAAGGTTTAAACACAGAAGAAAACATTCTTTGATGGTTATGAGGGTGGGGAGGGAGGGTGAGGGTTATTTACTAACTAGATAGTACGTAAGAATTATCTTAGGTGAAGGGAAGGACAGCACACATTACAGGGTAAGTCAGCACAACAGGACTAAACCAAAGCTAAGAAGTTTCCTGAATACAATCAAACGCTTTGAGGGACAGAGTAGCAGGGGTAGAGGTCTGGGGACCATGCTTTCAGGGGACATCTATGTCAACTGGCATAACAAAGCTTATTAAGAAAATGTTCTGCATCCTACTTTGATGAGTGGTGTCTGGGGTCTTAATAGCTTGCAAGTGGCCATCTAAGATGCATCAATTGGTCCCAACCACCTGGAGTAAAGAAGAAGAACACCAAAGACACATGGAAGGTATTAGCCCAAGAGACAGAAAGGGCCACACAAACCAGAGAGTTCATTAGCCTGAGACCCGAAGAACTAGATGGTACCGGCTACCACCAATGACCGCCCTGACAGGGAACACAACAGAGAGTCCCGGATGGAGCAGGAGAAAGGTGGGGCGCAGAGCTCAAATTCTAGTAAGACCAGACTTAATGATCTGACTGAGACTCGAGGAACCCCAGAAAGCATGGCCCCTGGATTCTCTATCAGCCCAGAACTAAAACAATTTCCGAGGCCAACTCTTCAGACAGGGATTAGACTGGATTGTGGGACATGGAGTGATGCTCGTGAGGAGTGTGCCTCTTAGCTCAAGTAGATACAGGAGACTAAACAGGCAGCTTCTGTCTGGAGGTGAGACGGGAAGGCAGAGAGGGTTAGGAGCTGGTTGAATGGACATGGGGAACTGGGGGTGGAAGGGAGGAGTGTGCTGTCACAGTATGGAGAGAGCAATTAGAGTCACATAACAATGTATGTATAAATTTTTGTATGGGAAAAAAATAAGAAAAAAATTTTTTGTATGAGAAACTAACCTGAACTGTAAACTTTCACTTAAAGCACATACACACAAACACAAAAATCTCTGAGCCTCCAGGTCCTGTGCTGGGCATTGAGGCTATTCAACTACTTATCCAGTCATTTAACAAACATTTACTAAGCACCTGTCATAATCGTACATGCTGGAGATTTGGGGATGGCATTCATTCTGTCTTCATGGGGCTCCAATGATAGCTGGTCTGCCTGTTTCCCCACGAGATTATAAACCCTTCCAGAGAAGAGAGGATTAAGAATTCACCTACACATTCCAGAAGTCAGCACTGAATCTCACAGAATAGGAGCATCCTAAATGTTTAATAATCGTTTATCACTCTTCTACTCAGAACCTTGCAGTTTCCCATGTACAGTAAAAGCCAAAATCTTACAGTAGCCTGTGTGGCTCATCAAGGTCTACCTCCCCCCATCTATTTTCCTCTGCACTCTCTAGTCTACTTGCTGTTTCCTCAAAGATACCAAGGATATTTCCAGCTCAGAGCCTCTGCACTTGCTGTTATCTCTACCTGCAATGCTCTTCCCTCATGTATTTACATAACTACCTTTGCACTTCACTCAGGTTTTCACTATGCGACATGGCATATATCTTATTTATTTTTTGTCTGAGCCTCCCCAATCCCTAGAATGAATGGGTTTTTGTTCACTTTGTTCACTATAGTATCCCCTACTTTTAAAAAATGGCTTGGTACATACTACACGCTGAATACATACTTGCTGAATTAATGAATCCTCCACCCCCACTCCCATCTCTGGGTTGACCTCAGACCTTTTCAGGCCAAGTCCCACCTGATGCGCGTATACACGGGCGATAAGTAACGGAACAGCCTCTTTGCATACGTCTCTGATTTTTTCATTCTAAATTTTAATCTACCGAAGCTGGCTCCACTCCTCTGGCACCTTCAGAACACCTAGACCTCAGACCCGAGAATACCTCGTCTGTAGGTCCCGCATGGCCCTCAGGCTGCGTAGGCGAAGGCAGACCGGAAGGGAAAGAACCAGGACGGTGGGATACCCTGGGCCAGATAACTGTTAAATGCTACTTCCCCAGCACCCGTCCGGCCCGCGAGCGTGGTGACTGTCGGTATCCAGATCCCCGGCCCCTGCTCCGCACCACGAGAACAACCCCTGGGCGTACCTGATTCCGTCACCTCACGCGGCAGCAGCAGCGCACATTTGGCTCCGCCCCCAGAATCACTTCCGGTTCCAGGTTCTTCGCCGAGCGCATCCTGGGAATTGTAGTTTTCAGGCTGACTGCTCTGTGTGCTGGGCCAGAGCGTAGGCTGGGGCTTCCACCCCTAACACTGACGTTAGAGAGCTGCGGCCTTACGGGAGTGTTGACGCCACTTTCTGAACTTCGTTTCCTTGTTTGTTAGACCTCATAGGGCTGCTGCAGATGATCAGGTGTTTTGTTGGCTGTCAAGAACTGGGCATTGGAAATTGGACTAAAACCAAGACTCCAGCCACTCTTCATCCCGCAGCCACGATACCCTTCCCCTGGCTTCCCCACAGCCAGCAGGGCCCTCGAGCTGACACAGCCCTTTTCTGACCACACAGCCCCCTTCCCCACTACCTGGCTGTCCAGGCTCACAATATAGAGATATCCCAGCTTGGTCAGGTAAAGAATCTAACCTCTGGTCTCTCTTCCCTCCCGATCTCCACCAAACTGAGACTCAGAGAGATGAAGCTAATTGCACAAGCCTTGGCCTGATAAAGACTGTCAGCCACTCTGTACTCTACTCCTGCGGTCCTTGGGGTGTCACGCTTTCAGAGAGACTCTACCATGAATGAACCAGAAATATCTCCTCTTAGGCCCCTCGCTGTTTTCCTCTCTGGACTCTACATAGCTCCTCGTGCTCTCCCACGCATTCCCCAATCCATGCTTCAATCCATTGTTTATCCCGTACCATGGCAACTTTTTAAATCCTAAAACTAAAAATTTCCCCCCATTAGGCTTTTTGTAAAGCCCAGCTCTAATGTCTCTTCGCTGTTTAGAAGCTAACCCTGACTTCCCACTGCATGCTGAAATCCCTCAGCGGGGGGGATGCAAAGTGACTCAAACGGTCTTCAATGGCCCTTTCAGGTTTTAGCTCCCACCAAACCTACCAGTCCCTGAACCTCACACTCAGCTATAATTGAATATCCTTCTGCCTTCCTGCCCTTCTGTGCCCCCTCCCTGCCACCACTGTGTCCTTTCACCTCTGAATGAGCTCATGGCCACTTCCCCTTTGAAACACCCTCCTAACTGGTCTCACTCCTCCCTCTATCCCCACTCCAGCCATATGCCAGATGATTGTGTGTCTCCCTTGCTGAAACCCCTCAGTGGCTTATCATACATGGGTATAAAATCTAATCCCTTTGCCATGCCTTGTACAGCCAAGTTCCTGCCTGCCCCTCCAGTTTCATCTCCTGTCAACTGCTCCTCCTGTTTGCTATGCTACAGACACACCTGTCTTCTTGAAATGCTTCCAGTTCACCAAGGGCTTTTACAGATGCGTTTCCTCTCACTTTTTCCATGGCTGGTTTCTTCTTATTTTTTAGGCTTCAGCTTAAACATTCCCTCTTCAGAGAGGCCTTTACTGACCACTTAGGTAAGATTGGCTCATCCCACTCCCGTCTGGCACTCTCTTTATTTTCTTTATACAACATGATTTTTTTTTTTCTGTGCCATTCCTATTAGATTATAAACTCTGTACAACTACATCTGTCATGTTCATGGTTGTATTCCCAGTGCCACTGTGTAGTAAACATTTGTTGACAGAAAGAACAAGTGAATGATTTTTCTCCTTTCTTGAGACATCAAATCCTAGTTTCTTTTCCACCAAATGCAGGGCCTGACACACAGTAGATACTTAATAAATACTTCTTGACATACTAGTTTTAGTTAATGCTACCTCCGACATGAAGCCTTCTCTGATCACTACTCTGCCCCTACCAAAAAATGACTTGTCTCTACTTTGACTTCTCATAACACCTTAGGGTTTTGGTGGCCCTAAGCACACCATGCCTTACGTTGTGGTCTCTGCGTGTCATCTCCTCTCCTAGACCAGAGCTCCTGGAAATAGGATTCTTGCCTGATTATTTACATCTATAATCCTGCATCAGGTATTACCGGGCACGCATGTTCCATAAATATGTGTTGAAAAAAATGGATCAGCCAATATGATGGTGGGTGGGAAAAAGGAGAGGTGTAAATGTCCAGTAGTTTCTTAGTCATTAAGCAATCAACTCTTGCATTGTGGAGTAGGCGGCCCCATCCTGCCTATCTCATGTATAGGCTGTGCGTTTCAAAGAAAGCGCTGAACAGGACAACTTTCCCTGCACTTCAGCTTCTCAACAAGCAATGAGGGACTTCTCAGCACTTCTGGGACTTAGTGTTCCTCATGGGAACTGCACAGCAAAACACCAGCTCCAGACAGAAGCAACCCAAGAAAATTAATGGATTTGAGGGGCGGGGAAAGCAAAGAAAGAAGGAAACAAACATTTACTGAGTGCCTTTGTCAGAGGTTTCAGTTTTCTTTCTGCCTTCTATTTATTTTTCACAATTTTGAATGTGTATTATATAACAATCACTACCTCAGAGTGTTGTCATGTAGATAAGAAAATGTGTTCAAATATCCAAGGAAGGCATCTGGCACATTGTAGGCCCTCAGTAAATGGAGACCAGTATTATATCCTTTTGTCAGATGTGAAACTGAGGCCCAGAGACATGACTATGATGGAACAGGCCACAGCCAGGATTCAAGCCCTGGTTGAATTGAAGTCCTGAGATCCTTCCCTAAACATGTGAACATGTAAACTGTGTCTGTGTAAATAAGTGATTTAGCTGTTCATAGCTTCCTGTTGGCAAAAGTATTCAAGTTCTGTTTAATAACATAGAATTTCTATAATTTTGGTGTCATTTTGTTCCTATTTTTGATTGCTATGAAATCACTTCAAATCTGTGTTAAAAAGCCTTATTTAAAATTTATTCACAGTATTCTGCAAAAAGAAAACAGGCCTATAATATACCTCTTCCCGGCACAAATACTAATTAACTGGTAACTAGTTGACAACTGCTAAGAATGGATAGGAAGGATACGTTTTCCTCTTCTCCAAAAATATTGCTTTCCTTCTGATTGGAGAGAGCCTAGATACATGATTTAGCATGCTCATCTCTGTTCCTGCTTTTTCTAGGGGAAGGAAGAAATTGGAGAGCCCTAAAGGTGATTAAGCATTTGGCTGCTAACCAAAAGTTTGGTGGTTGAAACCCACCAGCTGCTTCTTGGGAGAAAGATGTAGCAATCTGCTTCCGTAAAGATTTACAGCCTTAGAAACCCTATGGGGCAGTTCTATTCTGTCTATAGGGTTGCTACGCATCGAAATCGACTCAATGGCAATGGGTTTGGGTTTGGTAGAAGAGAAGGAACCCTGGTGGCACAGTGGTTAAGCACTCCCTGCTAACCTAAAGGTTGGTAGTTTGAACCTACCCAGCTGCACCATGGGAGAAAAGACCTGGCAATCTGTTCCTGCAAAGATTACAGCCTTGGAAACCACAGGGGGCAGTTCTTCTCTGTCCTATAGGGTCGTTATGTATTGGAATTGACACAATGACACACAACAGAGGAGAGGAGCCACAGGGGCAACACTAAATGCACAACTGGTGAGGAGCATCAGAGGGACAAAGGGACTTCTTTTGGAATCTTCTTGATGGCAATGGGTTTGGTTTTGGTTTAATAGCCTAAGGTAGGTGACTGAACCACCTTTGGCCTGGACAGAGAAGCCAGGAAAAAGGCATTCCAGGGGTATCTTGAAATCAGTTACTCTGCAGTCTGAGAACAAAATACAGGGAAAGGTTTCAGACTAGGAGGTGATTATTACTAACATTTATTATTTACTAGAGTAAGTATTTGCCAGATGTCCACCCTATAAGGTGGGCATTATTGGTATCCCCAATTTACAGAAAAGAAAACCAAAGCACTGAGAGGTTTAGTACCTTGTCTGAGGTCCCACCAAGATTAAGTGGTTTAATGGTCTCGGGGAACATCTAGCTCAATTGGCATAACATAGTTTATAAAGAAAATGTTCTAGATTCTACTTTGGTGAGTAGCATCTGGGGCCTTAAAAACCTGTGAGCAGCCATCTAAGATACTTCACTGGTCTCACCCCTTAGAGAGCAAGGAAGAATGAAGAAAACTAAAGACATACGGAAAAGATTAGTCCAAAGGACTAATGGACCACATCTACCACAGCCTCCACCAGACTGAGTCCAGTACAACTAGATGGAGCCCGGCTACCACTACTGACTGCTCTGACCGGGATCACAACACAGGGTCCTGGACAGAGCTGGAGAAAAATGTAGAAAAAAATTCTAACTCACAAAAAAAAGACCAGCCTTAGTAGCCTGACAGTCTGGAGAAACCCCAAAAGTATGGCCCCCAGACAACCTTTTAGCTCAGTAAAGTCACTCCCGAGGTTCACTGTTCAGCCAAAGATTTGACAGCCCCATAAAACAAAACGAGACTAATGGGGCACAACAGTCCAGAAACAAGGACTAGAAGGCAGGAGGGGACGGACAGGAAAGCTGGTAATAGGGAACTCAAGGCTGAGAAGGGACAGTGTTGACATGTCGTGGGGTTGTTAACCATTGTCATAAAACAATATGTGTACTGTTTAATGAGAAACTATTTGTTCTATAAATCTTCATCTAAAGTACAATTAAAAGAAGAAAAAAGATTAAGTGGTTTAACTGGGATTAATGAGAAAGACACTGAATATATTTATTTTACTCTAATAGTATTCTTAAAGAGAAAATCTAATTCAGTTTAAAGTTGGGTTTTCATGTTTGCCTTTTTATACATTTAAAACAGAAATAGGTCCTGTCCAGAGGCAGGATGAGAAGGCAGGAAGGGACAGGAACTAGTCGAATGGACACAGGGAACCTGGGGTGGAAAGGGGGAGTGTGCTGTCACATTGTAGGGATTGCAACTAATGTCACAAAACAATATGTGTATAAATTTTTGTATAAGAAACTAACTTGAGCTGTAAACTTTCACCTAAATAACAACAACAACAACAAAAAAACAGAAATAGGGTTGCAAAATTAAGGGGTACAGTCAATTTCAGATAAAACAGTGCACGACTGAATGTGGGTGGCCAGGCAACTAAGGAACTTACTGCCACCTACTGAAACTTTCTGCTTGCTGCAGGGAAGTAGCCAATAATATCAGGCCTCCTGGTGCAGATGCTGAAAACCGAAAGTGAAGGTATCCCAGTTTCCAGTTGCCATGGAGTCGATTCCAACTCATGGCGACTCCATGGGTGTCAGAGTAGAACTCTGCTCCATAGGGTTTTCAATGGCTGGTTTTTTGGAAGTAGATCACCAAGCCTTTCTTCCAACGTGCCTCTGGGTAGACTCAAACCACTGACCTTTTGGTTAGCAACTGAATGCTTTAATCACAGGCGCTACCAGGGACTCCAAAAACCAGTAAATCAGTTGCTATGGAGTCGATTCCAACTCATGGCGACCCCACGTGTCAGAGTAGAATTGTGCTCCAAAATAGTGAAAGTAGAGTCTATCAAATATCACGTGTATTCACTCCTATATGTAAGGGTTATTTATATGGTATGATATGAGGAGTCAAGACTGTTTTTCAGGGACCCTTACCTTCCTCCCTCATCCCTGCCTTCTTGGGACAAAGTCTGTGACTTCATCTTGTTCCCACACACCCCGGGTATACTCCTTTTACAGTACACACTTTACTGGTGGCAATCTATCTGTAACCCCTGAGGATCTGTAGGTGTCCTGATCAGGGGCAGGGTCTAGTCTTATTCATCTTTATATCCCAAGCTTCTAGAACAAGGCCTGGCACAGAGGAGGTAGTCAGTGAATGACTGCTGAATGTGAATGTTGAATGTGAAAGCTTTTGACCCAAACTTATCATTGCTCTGTATGATTCAGGACAAGAATAAGCAGCAGTTTATTGAATACTCTAAATAGTAAACATTTGAAGGGGGAGGTGAGGGAATGAAGGGGGCTTCTCAGGGAATGTCCAGGGCAGGGCAGGGTGCCCTGGGCAGTTGGCCTGCTCACAGGGCAGTGGATGCCCGGAATTTATGGGTCAAACAGAACACAGAGGCTGTGAGGGCCGTGCACTGATGGGCCAAGAGTTTCACACTCAGGTTGTGGTAGCCTCTCTCACAGGTCAGCTTAGCGGCCTCCACAAACTGGCAGTAGGTGTACACCACGTCCCTCAGGTTCCCAGCTGCCTCCCTGTGCCGGGCGGAGCAGCGGCTGCAGTCCGTGAGCTGGAAGCACAGGCCAGCCAGCTGGACCAGATGCTGGAAGGTATCACGCACAGCGCCCTGCATCTCTTCGGGGGACTGGTCCATTCTGATCACGTGCTGACAGCTGGACAGGAGCTTCTGGGAGCCCATGCAGAGGCGGCTCCGGCTTTCAGAAAAGTGCCAGGTGCACTTGTCTGGCGGGTGTTTGTTCCCATCCCCCCAGGAAGCTTCTAAAATGTCTTGTAGCTCGAGTAAGCTCTCCGTGAGTTGGATGAAGCCCTCAGAGGCACTAGTAGGTGCAGCTTTCAGCTGTCTCAGTGCCCTGGAGCAGTACTCGGGCCAGATGTGGCTTTTCCTCCACAGAGGTTCGGTGCTGCAGCTGTGGGCCCGGGCAGGCCTCCAGGGCAGGGCCAGTGGACTTCCTGCAGAAGGTGGGGAGGTGAGGGGAGCCATGGAGTGTGCTTCTGAGTCCCTGTCTTCTTCCTCCATCTCAGGCTGTGGGCCACGAAAACATGTAGCATAGGAGAATTGGCAGCTACATTGCTCCATTCCAATCCTGGGTGCCACGGCCTCATTCATGCCTGCAAAACCCAGAGACATGGCCATCCTGGGCCTGGCAGAAACATCAGGATGGTTTCCTGGGGCAAAACACAGGGAAGACTTCTCAGCAGGAAGGCAGATGCTAGGGTTTTTGCCTTTTCTTTCTGACACTGAACAGTGGTTTGAACTCTCTAAGTAGGGCTCCTCTTTGGGACACAGTAGTGGATTTGGCAGGGAAGGCCCTGGATTAAAACAGACCTGTGAAGCAGTGTCTGTAGGGGCTGTGTCTTCCCCTATCACATGGTTAAGCAGCTCTGCCTTGACCCCTTCTGGAGGGAAGGCTGATGGAATGGTCTGGTCCCCCAGCAAGAAATCAGTATCTAAATCCAACTCTGCCAATAATTTTTGTTCTTGGGTCTGGCAGGCTTGGCCTGGAGTGTCTCTGCTTTGTCTTTGAGGAGCCCTGGGGGGTTGTGCTGGGGTCTGCTCAGTCCCTGTTACAGGAGCCTCCAAGGAGAGGGAGGCTATTATTATACCAGCTGGAGCCGTAACACCAAGAGCCTGTGGAACAGCATCTGACAGGTCACCACTGGGGTCACCTGAATCCTTCCCGGAATCCTCCTGAAATAAATTGATGCCATTTTTGTCTGTAACTTTTCTGTCACTTTCCAAAGATATTTGTCCTTGCTGTTCCTCCTTTGTAGGGAAAGAAGCCATCTTCTCTTGTGAATTTATTCCACATTCACCACTTCCGGGCTGGTCTCCAGGAGACAACAAAGGTTCTGTGTATTTGGGGGCAGTTTCTTGCATATGATTTATAAACAAAGATCCCAATCCTGTTTCCAAATGGACTGCTCCAAGCTCTAGTGTGTCTTCCTGAGAGACATTATGTGGGCCTGAGCTGATGGCCAGGCATACCCTGTCTTGGGTAGGATCAGTACTGAAGAGGGAAGTGCTATCCCCAAGCTCCATGGTCACTTCTTTGGGGGCACTGCCATCCGGGTCTTGAAATGCAGATAAGGTTTGGGAAGGTCCTGCCTGGGCAGTATCTGGGCCAGATGAACCTGGGTTGGAACAGTGAGGGGTGCTTGCTGGGGAATTTGCGACAGGGGCAGTCAAAGGGGCAACCCCAGAATTTTCTTTATGATTGGGGTCGATCCGCAGGCGAATGGCAGAAATAGAAGACACCCGAGAGTCAATGACCGACTTGGTTTCCATGGTCTCCGGCTCCATCTCCATGACCCTAGAGGCTGGGTTTTTGCTCTTGGCCTCCCTCAGGGGAGCCAGCAGTCCCAGGGCCTTGGTCTCCAGGAGGCTGGGCTCGCCCTGCATGTTCTGCAGGGAGGACACAGTTGGTGAGGGTGCACCAAGAGCCAGGTAGGGCTCCCTGTCATAGTAGCATACATCGTCCACGCTCTCCAGGGAGGCTGAAGGCATCAGGGGAAATGAGACCTGTGAGGTGTAGTCAGTTTGTAGGAAAGACCTTCTTTTCCTCAGGGTCTTGGCATACTTCTTCTTCCCTCCTCTTCTGCTTGGCTCTTGTCCATCTGGCCCAGGATTCAGGCTGTCCTCAGGGTTGCAAGTGCTGGCCTTACTCTGCAAGCTTGTGGCACTGGGTTCTAGAGCAGAAACAGCTCTGGGCCCTGAGAGTCAAGAAAGATAAAAGAATGTGAAAAGTAGGAAAACAAAGAGATTTTACAGAGCAAGGTTTCAGGACTCAGGCTTATCTGGGCTCAAATTCTGGCTGGACTGTGTAGCCCTGGACAAACTACATCATACTCTCCTCAGTTTCCTCATCTGAAAAGTAGGGATAATAACTGTAGTCGACATTTTTTTTTTTAATTTTTGGTTGTCCAAGATCCATTTGTTGTCTTTTGGCCACAGTACCCCAAATTTTCAGGGAATGTTGTCTCCCCACTGGTTACAGACTCTGAAACTATTAATGAAGGTACCCTGTCCACCCAGCCAAATGGTTAGATTTATGACCCAGCCAATCACCCACAAATTCCTTAGAATTTCAAACTTGAACACATTGATTAAAATAATAGTAGGGTCCATTCTTTCCAGCCACAATATCCTTTCAATACGGATGAGGAACTCTATTACCCAGACTTCTGGTCTGGTTGCTATCCATGTCTGAATCCAATTCTTAAGCCTTGCCGGCAATTCTGTAAGCTAACTTAAGTCCTCCTAAGACTTTTCCTTTGTGCTTAAGTTAACACAAGTCAGTTAATACCTATCAGTATAGTCATGCAGATTAAATACATTAATGTATATGAAGTGCCTAGCATGATGCCTGTCCCTAATAGGGAAGTCCTTGGAGTCAGCAAGAAGGAATTAGAATCATGGCCCAGCACTTAAGACTCAGAGGATTCTTATAGATGATTTAGACCAGTCTTTTCCAACCTGGCTGTACCTTATTAATAGCTTTTTTCCTTCTTTTTTAAATTTATTTTGTTGTTGTTGTTAATATACATAGCAAAACATAAACCAATTCAACACGTACCATTTACAACATGTACTATTTAGTGACATTGATTACATTCTTCAAGTTGTGTAACCTTTCTCACCCTCCTTTTCTGAGTTGTTCCTCCCCCACTGACATAAACTCACAGCCCGCTAAGGCTTCTATCTAATCTTTCAAGTTGCTGTTACCAATTTGATCCCATATAGATAGTTCTTATATATATAGATAGTTGTTACGAGCCTTGGTGGCGCATAAAGAGCTCGGCTGCTAACCAAAAGGTCAGCAGTTCGAATCCACCAGCCGCTCCTTAGAAACTCTATAGGGCAGTTGTATTCCATCCTATAGGGTCGCTACGAGTCAGAATCGACTTGACGGCAATGGGTTAGATAGTTCTTAAGAGTATAATGCTCAAGCCAGACATTTTTTATTAGTTAAGTTAAACTATCGCTTGGTTTTAAGAAGACTTCAGGAGATATTTTTGGTTTAAGGTTTAAAGGCAATAATTTCAGGGGTTAATCCAATTTTCATGGCTCTAGGAAGTCTGGGGTCCATGAAAATTTTAAATTCTGTTTCACACTTTCCCCCTTTTGATAAGGATTCTTTTATAGAATCTTTGATCAAAATGTTCAATAACGGTAGCTGGACACCATCCAGTTCTTCTGGTCTCACGGCAAAGGAGGCAGTTGTTCATGGAGGCAATTAGCCGCACATTCCATATCCTCCTCCTATTCCAGACTCTCCTTCTTCCTCTGTTGCTCCAGGTGAATAGAGACCAGTTGTTGTGCCTTGGATGGCCACTTGCAAATTTTAAGACCCCAGGCACTACACAACAAACTAGGAGGTAGAACAGAAACACTAAACATGTTATTAGGCCAATTAACTGGGATGTCCCATGAAACCATGACCCTAAACCTCCAAACCAAGGAATCAAATCCCATAAGGTTTTTGGTTGTACATAAGCAGCCTCAGAAGTTACTCTTTTTGTTTGTCAACTTTTTCAGGTGTACAACTTATTGACAGCACTTACAATACACAATTATAATAATCGGCTGTGCAACCCTACCTTTACTTAATCAGTGAGACAGTTCCATCACCGTTAACCCCCCTACCTTTTCCCTTCCCTCCTGCCCCTGGTAACCACTAAGAAACTTTGTTCTCTATACATTTGCTTTTTCTTGGTTTTTCTTTTTTTTTTTTGATATAAGTGAAGTTGTATGATATTTGTCTTTTGCAATTATTTCACTCAGACCTTATTAAAAATTTATCAAATCATAGGCCGTTCTCTAGACCTCCTAAATCAGAATCTATGAGGTTAGGACCTAGGAATCTATAGTTTTTAAACAAGTGCCTGAGATGATTTTGATGCTCAGCCATGTTTGGGAGCTACTGCTCTGGGTCACTTACAGCCACTGACCAAAGGCATTTCTGAGACCCAGAAAGGGAGGAATTCCCAATGTGAGTCAGGGGCCAGACCAGAACCCAGGCTCAGGAGTCCCACAGCTAGGCTCTCTCCCCAGAACCACAATGGCTCCCTGTAAAAAAGGAAGTGTCCAGTGTGGGCCTTATGTCCCTGACTAGACCCTGTAAGGGCAAGACCCTGCCTGATGGTCTCTGTCACAACCTAGCCTCCCCCAGCACCATGCTGGCCCAGCAGGTCAAGGCCGGGGGCATGGATGGCAGCTGGCTAGACTCTCTGGGGAGAAGTGCAGAGTCTGGCCATAGGTTCTCCTTTCCCCAGGGGCACAGCGTAGATGGTAGAGAGTTCATTCATTCATTTAGCAGCAACTGCCAGGCACTGTCTGCTGGGGACATAGTGATGAGTAAGATACGCAGAGTTCCTGCACTCAAAGGAGTCTTCCTCCAGCAGGGGAATAAAACATCAAATAAATGTTTGATAAAATAAAATCACACAAATAAATATATGCTTAGAGACAGTGCTAAATGACAGGAAAAGCCCAGGGTGTTGTAAGAACGTGTGATAGGGATGGGGAGGCCTGCCCCACTCTAGGCAGTCTGGGACCTATAGTTGGATGGGCATCAGCAGCCCAGATGAGGGTGAGAAGTGCTTCAGACAGAAAGAGCAGCGCATGCAAAGGCCGGAGGTGGGAAAAGTGCAGCACTTCCAAAGAAGTGCAAAGAGTTCTGGGTGGCAGGAATGCAGAGAGGGCTCAGGAGGAAGGAGAAAGGCAGGCAGAGGCAAGAATCCCAGGTCTACTTAAAAAGCCATTCTGTGCTGAAAGACACGCCACACTCTTTATGATGAGGAACCTGGAAAAAAACATGGCCAATAGATCTCCTGCCTTCTAATGTCAGAGTACTTTGAACCCCAAAAGGCCTTGCGGGCCCACTGATGGCGTGTCAGTGAGGATCTTCTGGCTTTGAGGCCTCATTTACCGTAGCTTCAAGGTCAGTAAAAGTACAGCCACTTCCCTCTGCTGGCCACTCTTGTCAATTCCCTTCCTTTCTGTGTAAATTCTGTCCATCTCACAAGGCCCAGCCCATTTGCCACTTCCTCTGGGAAGCCTGTCCTTATTCCCCCTGTTGAATGAATCCCTCCCACCTCTGCTTGCCCACAGTTCTCAGAATCTCGCTTGCAGCCCTGACTCAAAGCCATGATGCCAGTAATTTGGTCCACTGAGTCCATGTCTGCCTCCAAAGAGGACAACCACCCTGTCTTATTTGCATGCTTTCCCCTCAAGCCTGGTCCCTGCCCCCAGTGGGTACTCAGAAATTGTTGGCAAGTCTGCAGACCTGCTGGCAAGGGCTCACCTGAGAGGGTGTCCAGGGGTGTGAGCTTATCAGCTGCGTCATAGTATTCCTCATCAGAGCTGCCATTCTCAAAGGCCAGTGGTGGGTGAGGAGCCAAGGCTTCCAGTGTGGAGCTAGGTTGGGCCTTGGGCCAGCCCTGCTGCCCCCAAGCCTGCAGGGGACCCCCTTGCTGGGAAGCCGTGCTCTCTGAGCTATCACTCAGGTGGCTGGCTGGGGAGACGCTGGAGCACAGGCTGTAGAAGTCAGTCCGGCTGTCCTCATACAGCTTGGGGTCCAGTCTCACTGTGCTCAGTTCCGGGCCCCAGCTGAACATCTCAGGAGTGGGACTCTCAGAAAAGTCTGTCTTCTGGCACTGAGGACTGGCTGTCTGGGCCAGGTCCAGGAGACAGAGGAAGCCACTGGCTTCGATCCTGCCTCTCTCCTCTTGGCTGTCGGAATCAAGACTCTCTGGGAAGCCTGATGAGCCGAAGTGGAAGAAGCCAGACCTGCTGGAGGAGCAGGCATCCAAGTCATCTTCTTCTAGTGCATCCATGGACTCGCTCGAGCCGCTGGTCCTGCAGCCACGGTTCTCAGTGTTAGCTGAGTCAGACGCCTCGGACTCGGCACTGTCTGTCATGCTGCTGGAGCCACAGGTGCTTGGGCCTCTCCTGGCCACCTCAGGGGTGGCGCTGTCCCCAGGAGGCTCCTGCTCCTCCTCTTTCATGAGAGGTGTGCAGGGCAGCAGCTTTACCAGGCGTCTGTCGGAGAGAGGTTCCAGTACACAGTCCACTTCAGAGGACTCCTCTGAGTCACTGCAGGCCCTGGATTCATAGCCTACAACACAGGGGACACCAAGGGTTACAAAACAGCATTCTGGGACTGGCAAATGCCTGTGTGTCCTCCTGCACCCACCCTGCCTGCTCCCCAGAGGCCCTGTGCTGGGATAAGCTGCAGCAGGGGGGAACCCACACTACTGCTGTGGCTGTGCTCAAGCACAGGTCTGTGGGAAGACCCCAGGCAAGAGAGCAAAGTCTTCTCCCCGTCTGCACCAGGCCCTGGTTGTCAGGCTTTAGTTTCAGGGTCATGTTATCTACACAAAATGAATTTGGAAAGCTTTTCATTTCTTTCAGTGGTTTGGGAAGGTGTAAGTAGCATGAAGTCTTTGAAGGGTTAAAAGAACTCATCTTCAAAACCATCAGGACCTGGTGTTCCTTTTAGAGACGACTCTTCACCAATGTTTTAATTTTTTTTCTGTGGTTACTGGTCTGTTTAGATATTCTTCCTCAAATTAGGTGTTTTTACTAGAAAAGCATCTATTTTACCCAGACTTTCAATTTTATCACCATGGAATTGTCTATAGTATTCTCTTAAAGTTATTTAAATTTTGACCATATCATTTAACAATATTCACTGAGCACATACTTACTCTGTAAGTATCCAAGTATCTCCCTAGTATCCAACTAGGGATACAATGATGACCAAGACAGGCACAGTCCTGCCTCATGGAGTTGCAGTTCCTATCCATGTATTTGTTCCTGAGAAATACTCTAAAATCAAGGAAAAGCTAGATCTATAGCTATATTCTCTTTCATCCTTATGTTGTTGGTTTGGTTTTCTTTCTACTTTTCTTCACTTGCCAAGTGTTTATTTAAACTTTTCATAAATTCAAAGTGATGAATTCACTCTTTCTCCAATTTTGTTCCTCTAATTTACTAATTTCTGCTTTCAACTTTTTAAATGATTTATTTTCCTTATGTTGCTTTATTATCTTATTATTTCTTGATTTAGATGCTTAGTTCATTACTTTTCTTCTTTCTTGTTTAATAATTAAATAAATATTCTTTGAGTACATCTTGGAGCCCTGGTGGCGCAGTGGTTAAGAGCTTGGCTGCTAACCAAGAGGCCAGCAGTTCAAATCCACCAGCTACTCCTTGGAAACCATATGAGGCAGTTCTACTCTGTCCTATATGGTCGCTATGAGTCAGAATCAACTTGATGGCAATGGGTTTGGTTTTGGATTTTTGAGTACATCTTTGGCCAAATCCTATAAAATGTAAATTACTTTTTCCAAGAAATTTTTCATATATTCCACCTGTTCGGTGTACTAGAGAACTGGGTAATGGGGATGAAGGAAAAATTCAGTGGTATAGCTGAAGTCAACTGATACTAGTTCACAAGATCTGATTGTTAAAATTTCAGGAATTTTTCTACTTTATTATTAAACATAGTCATTTAAACAAATAAATTATACAAACTTACAAGTAAATAAATCATATTAAAAACAAAAGTAATAAGTACTCAAAACTCACCCTTCTTAATTATTTTACTATTATCTGTGCTCTTGAGGTGATTTACTTTACCTATAAGGAGGAAATACTATATAATACTATGCTACTGCACATCTCTTCTCAACTTCATGTTCAGGGACATCACGTTGGTAGCTTGAAATTAGCCATGGTGGGAGTGTTTATACCATGGAAATAGACAATTGCTCCAAATCAGGACTTTTATTTCCCTGCAATGCCAGTTGTTAAACATTTATCAGCGTACCATGGGAAGATGCTGCATCAACAGTGCCGAAGCAAAGCTGACAGAACCTGGGAATTGGCCCAGGAAACTGTTCATCTACCTGCCTGTCATAGTTTGAATTATGTCCCCCAAAATATGTGTGCATCAATTTGGCTGGGCCATGATTCCTAGAATTGTGTGGTTGGTCTCCATTTTGTGATTGAATTTTATGTTAAAGAGGATTAGGGTGGGATTGTAACACCACCCTTACCCAGGTCACATCCCTGATCCAATGTAAAGGGAGTTACCCTAGGGTGTGGCCTACACCACCTTTTACCTTATAAGAGATAAAAAGAAAGGGAACCAAGCAGAGATTGGGGGACCTCATATCACTAAGAAAGAAGCACCAGGAGCAGAGCACATCCTTTGGACCCGAGGTTCCTGCACAGAGAAGCTCCTAGTCCAGGGAAAGACTGATGATGACGAGGACCTTCCTCCAGAGCCAACAGAGAGAGAAAGCCTTCCCCTGGAGCTGATGCCCTGAATTTGGACTTCTAGCCTACTAGACTGTGAGAAAATAAATTTCTCTTTGTGAAAGCCATCAACTTGTGGTATTTCTGTTAGAGCAGCACTAGATAACTAAGACAGAATTTGATACCAGAGTGGGGTGCTGCTCTAACAGATACTGTTGTAGGGGAAAAACATCACAAAGTTTAGTAAAGAAAAAAGTTTTATTTGGCATATATTCAAAAGGACAAAAGTGGGAAGCAGACAAGCATGCCGCTAGAGGCATGTCTGCCTGAGTCCGAAGAATATTACAGAATAGGTAAGAATGGGAAAACGGACAAGCATACTGCCACAGCCATCTCTGCCTGTGTCCAAAGAATATTACAGAATAGGCAAGAATGGGAAAACGGACAAACATACTGCCACAGCCATGTCTGCCCGAGTCCAAGGAATATTACAGAATCATCAGTATATATCAACATCACAAAATGGGTAGAATCATTGAAAGTGTCACTTTTTCACTGATTGGCTGGAAATTGTAATCTTACATTTTGAATTATCTTTCTTAACAATCACTGGTACAGGTTTCAGTAACGAGAATCAGGAGGGTCTTCACTGGTCCAACAAATTCCTATTCACTAAATGCTAAAAGAAAAAGCTAAGAGTGGCAAGTCTTTTGTGTTGTGTTTGATCGGCTTTATGTGAAAGTTTCCCTAAAAGATATTTTCCAAGATTATTTTAGCTATTGTCTTTATACCTCAGGGTCCAGTTGATGTGTCCTTGTGAGTCCTCGTGAGCCCTTGTGAGCCCAACTCCAGCTGGGTCACATTCTGTATGCTCACAGAGAGGGAATAATAACTCCAATATTATTTCCTAAATCAATACCTAAAATGTGGAAGCAGTTTTGAACCTGTGAGTGGATAGAGAAATGGCAATGGCAGAGGACCAGCAACAGCAGAGAACCTGCAGCAGCAGAGAAGTGACAGCGGCAGAGAAACAACAGCAGCAGAACCAGGAGACCAGTGCCAGACGGCGCTGGAGCTGACCCATGGAGCGAGACAGCTGAGTGCCTGTGCATAGGAGGCTTCCTGGCAGAGTGGGGTGCCTCTGGGTACTTATCGGTAGAGCTAGGCTTGCAGACCCATGGAGTGAGAGAGCTGAGTGCCTGTGTGCTTAAGGCTTTCTGGTGGAGTGGGGTGCCTCCGGGCACTTATTGGTGGAGCTACCGAGCTTTGGAACACTTGCCGCAGCAAGAGAGACCACAGGAAACGGAAGCAGAAGCTGAAGAGACAAGGAACACAAGAAGCCAAGCTGCCTCAGTCTCAAAAGGTATGGCCATGACCTCAGGGGTTTCAAAGGGTGGAGCAATGGCCTCTGGTGCTTCTAAGGGTGGAGTCGCCACTCAGATGGACTGGGAGAATGGTGCGCCTAAAGCCAAGGGAGCAGAGTTGCTGTCCCAGTGGGCCTGGAAGGCAGAGCTGAAGCCCAGGGCTGAGGGGCTTCCACTCAGAATCTGGAGACTGTGGCCATAGGATACCTACAGTCTGGAGGGCAGGGCCACTGTGTAAATTGTCTCAGAGGACAGAAGATTATTTTCAAAGCCTTGAGGGCTAATGTAATGTGTTCTGCTGACTTGCCTGGTGCCTGTTATCCTTTCTTTCCCTCCAGTTTCTCCCATTTGTAATGGAAATGTCTAGCTTGTGCCTGTTCTGCCACTGTACCTTTGGAAGCAGATAACTTGTATTATAGGTTTCACAGATGAAGAGGAATTTTTGGATTTTGGACTTGGAGTTAAGACTTTTGCAATGTTATGATGGAGCGAATATGTTTTCCATGTTGCAAGGATGTGACTTTTTGGGGGCCAAAGGGTGGAATGTCAGGGTTTGAATTACGTCCCCCAAAAAATGTGTGTGTGTATCAGTTTGGCTGGGCCATGATTCCCAGAATTGTGTGGTTGGCCTCCATTTTGTGATTGTAATTTTATGTTAAAGAGGATTAGGATGGGATTGTAACACCATCCTTAACCCAGGTCACATCCCTGATCCAATGTAAAGGGAGTTTCCCTAGGGTGTGGCCTACACCACCTTTTACCTTATAAGAGATAAAAGGGACGGGAAGCAAGCAGAGAATGGGGGACCTCATACCACCAAGAAAGAAGCACCAGGAGCAGAGCACATCCTTTGGACCCGAGGTTCCTGCGTAGAGAAGCTCCTAGTCCAGGGGAAGACTGATGATGAGGAGGACCTTCCTCCAGAGCCGACAGAGAGAGAAACCCTTCCCCTGGAGCTGATGCCCTGAATTTGGACATCTAGCCTACTAGACTGTAAGAAAATAAATTTCTCTTTGTGGAGCTGATGCCCTGAATTTGGACATCTAGCCTACTAGACTGTAAGAAAATAAATTTCTCTTTGTGAAAGCCATCCACTTGTGGTATTTCTGTTAAAGCAGCACTAGACGACTAACACACTGCCCTCCACTGCTTCATTTCTTACATGATATGATTTCAAGTTCCTTCTACCTCCAGTTACTCCCTTTTTCTAAACATGTAAGATAGAGAATTTCTATTATAATTCAAGACAATGTGAAAAAGAGCACACAGGCATGGATGGAGAAGCTAGGTCTTCTGTACTTTCAGAACATATAAGTGATAGCACATTTTGCTGGGAAATAATGAGAATATACAATGGATCTTAGAGATGGTTTCAGGAAATGTTACAGGCAGTCAGAGACCTTCAACAGTATTCCTTGGCTTTAAGATACTTTTAGGTACAAAGAATGCTTCTTTAGCCCCAGTGATTTAAGAAAGATCAACTGTTTACTAAAAAATAAATGAGGAAATAGCTCTCATCCTCTTAAGGTGAATGTGTTTGAAGTCACAGCTTGACTTAATTCGCCCCCCTCCTTTAGGCTACCCTTACCTACAAGATCAGAGAAACGGGCTTGTCCTAATTGGGGCAAGACTCAGCACCTCACCTTCTTCAGCAGACACCCGGTGCACCTGCTGCTTGTTTCCAGGCCAGAGGAAAATGGAGGCAACTGGGTCGACAAACAGCCTGTAGTACCCAGCAATCAGGCAGGCTAGGTCTTTCGCACTGTTGGATTCCAGCAGCAAAGTCAGAACCTTTGAAGGTAAAGAGAGCTCTTGTGTTTATAAAGGATTGAGAGACAATCTGAAGACTGACAACAAGGCCACGTGGAATCAATGGAAGATTCCAAACACTTCCAGTTAATAGTCCACAGGCAGGCCCTCTGGTTCCCCACATTCTCACCTACAAGGCTTGAAGTAAGTATGCACATACACACACACGATAGGTTCCTCCCACCTATTTTCTACAATGTCTACAATGTCTCCTGCTTCTCCTCCATCCTATACTCCCAGGCCCCCGTCCCAATCACTCTGTTCATTTGTACAATGGGGCCCCTTCAAGATCTGATGTAGAAAAAAGGAATGAGCAGCAGCAAGTGGGGGATGAGGAAGAGGGTGATAATAAGAATAAAGCACCATTCTTGAGCATGTCAGAGTTAGATCAAAGGAGGTCAGGATAAATGTAGGACCTTTCAGAGAGGCTTACGACATACCCTGCACCATTCACAGAATAGCTTGGATAGCTATGTGATAAAATCCTTTGGTGCTCCCATCAAAGTTTCTAAATCCAGCTACAACTTCTCTATCAGGGAAGCACATGGTCCAGCTCAGTTTATACAAAGAAACCTTTCAGGACCTGCCCGGGAAAATGCACTGTGTGCAGGAAACTTCCTTTTATGGAACAGGATGGACAATCTATCCTCTTAAGCAAATGTTCGATATTACACTTTATTATTATTCAAAAATCATATCAACCATCCCATACTAATTTAGTCCCAAATTCCAGAGGCTGGATTCAGAATCTCTCCCCTTGTGTTACCTTGATGTCCTGAAGATACACTTTGACCATGCTCACTTTCTCAGACTCTTCCATAAGCTCTACACGGCTGATATTTGCAAACTCTGCCAACGTGGACATGATATTGAGCTTGCTATTGATAATTTGGCTAATCCCATACTTGGCTCCAACTAGTAGGGCAATGTAGGATTCTCTATCCTGTAACTGCAGAAGGGTAGAAAGGGGATTAGTTTCCACTCACAAGCTAGTGAAAATACATCACATATGCAATAGCCCTGAGCCTCTCTCATGGCTCTGAGAACCTTCTGCTTTGTCTTGTTAGGTACCCTGTTCATCCTCAGATTCTCTGAAGGTGGGAATCATGTCTCATTCAGCTCTACCACAGAACTGGTGCCAAGCAAGGGCATGATAAATACTCACTAATGTCTTAATAATTAATTTTTCAAGCAAATCCCAGTACATGACAGAGTCCTCAGGAATTTCAGGCTAGAAGTTACATTGATTTTCAGAGGACCTCTAGGGTCCCTTGTAACAGTAGGATACCACAATTCTCTAATACATACCATTAAAGTAGCATTAAAGATTTTCCCACCATATGTCTTGAGTTCTCCAAGGATCTGCAGATAATTTAAGCGTAGCTGGGCAGCAGAAATAAGTTGCTTAAATAGAAAAAAAATAAGATTATTGAAGTCAGAGTTGTTCACTTGCCTAAAACCCAGGCAATGTTGAAAATGCTCTCCCTGAGGTTTCACAACAGACAGCTGGGTGGGTCAGCAGAGGCCACATTACCTTCTGTCGGGGTTCCAGCAAATTCTGGTTCCTCTTCATGTGGAAGCTAATGGCTTTCTTGATGTCTTTGCCTTTCATGTTTCGGAGTAAAGTTGGAGATATAAAGTTCTCTATTCCCCAGTCTTTCCTGCCATGAGATATTGAAGACAATGGGGCCCATTTTTACAGTGTACTTGGCTTTAATGAAGAGCATAATTACATTTGATTCAGTACTTAGTGTTCCCACAAGACTGCAATTATAAGCCTCTTTCTCTAGCGGAAGAAAAAAATATATATATTCTGCGCATGTGGGCATGTGCATACACACACACACTCCACAAAAATCCTCCACAGCCATTCAGGAATTAAATTCCACTGACCATTGTGGGAGCTCGTTACTTTTGGTATGGTATGATACTCTATTAGTCACAGGAGAAGTTCTGGACCATTTTTTACCACAATATTTGTGACAAACAATGATCATGGAGATAACAGTACCAGTGGATCCCCAAAGCCAGGCTTCAGAAGGGTGCTAACCTAGCACTCCCTAGAGTCCCCATAAACTTGTTAAAAATACAGATTCTCTGGTCTCATTCCCTAAGAGTTTTGACTCAGTACTTCAAGGATAGGCCAAGGATCTCTTTTATTTCTTAAACATGATTCCCCATGTGATTTTGATGTCCAGTTAGGACAAAAGACAGAAGTAAGATTTGGTGAGAGAGTTAACAAACATGGGTGATACAGATCAGAGAAAAGTGAAATCCTAATCCGAGAATCAAGAGATGTTGGAATCCTGGGACCTGAAAATGTCTCAGTGGGATAGTGCAACATGAATTGGCTCAAGTCACCAGGAAAGATTAATTTCCGAGGCTTTCCTGCCCTTAGAAGAGTTTAACACTGAAGCTGTCAACCGATTTCCTAAGACATCCTCCAAAGAACTGAGAATTTACAAGGGGGATCCTGTGTCCTTCCATCTGGAGTTGGCTTCTGCTCTAAAAGGGATTGTCAGGTTCTGACATCTGGGGGTGCCAGCCTGGGTGGGAGAGGGTGGAGGAGGAAATGCATGGAAAGACAACCGACAGATGGATAGGTGGATAAATATCAGCTTTCTGTGGAATCTGGCTATCCTGGCCAGGGGCCAGCCAAGTTATAAATGCAATGCAGCTGCTGTTGATGGACACAGAAGTCTCCTGCCACTCACTCTATGTACTTCAAAGAGATCTTCTGTGGCTGAGCACATGCATAGATGCGTTCCTGGATGTGCAGGGCTGCAAGTCGGAGCGCAGAGCTGCATTTCATTTCCACGGCAAAGCGCTCCTGGAGCACGTCACTGCAGCTCTAGAAGAGATTAGATCAGAGCAGGTGGGAAACAGGAACAGACGGATTGTGTTCCCCAGTGCTCTCAGGCAAAAGGCAGCAGGACCCCTTTGAGGCCTGGCTCGGTCCGTCCTTGGCTGTGTGACCTTGGTTAAGCTACTGAGACTCTCTGAGCATCAGTGTCTTCCATTGCTAAATGAGGATATAAAACCTACCTTACACAGTTGCTGTGAAATTTAAATTAGAACATGTAAATGAAAGCATAGGAGCCCTGGTGGCACAATGGTTAAGCACTCGGCTGCTAACAGAAAGGTCAGCAATTTGAATCCATCAGCAGCTCCGCGGGAGAAAAGACCTGGCTATCTGCTCCCATAAAGATTATAGCCTAGGAAACGCTAAGGTGCAGTTCTACTCTGTCATTAGGGTCACTATGAGTCGGAATTGACTCAATGGCACACGACAAACAACATATAAAAGCATGTACAAAGCACATAGCAGTATACAAATATAAAACGCTGTTGTTGTTATTTACTACCACCACTTCTACAAGACTAAGGCAAGTCAATGTACCTCGTCTCATTTTTTTAATCTGTAAAATGGTGATGCCTGCCACATAATTCTTTCATCAGAATGAAAACAACATAATAAATCTCACCTAAGTTCGGATTTATTATGCTGTTTCCCACCTTAGAGTATGGCTAGGGGTCAGAGAACCAGTTTTTGGTTCTTCCACTAAATGGGTGACCCAGGCAAATTACATGACCTTTCTAAGACTCCATTTTGTCATCTCTAATATGAGGCTTTTGAAGCACTAAAGCCCCTTTTAGAAATAAAAACTGTAACTCTAATGATCCTAAAAAGGTATTAGAAAATGTATCGTCTACATTGAGGACTAGGCCTAAATTTCATTATCATATAGCAAATCTCCTAACACGGCAACTCAGTGACAGCAACTCAGTGACAGCAATGATCAGTCCCATTTTCCTTTGGATAAAGATAATTCCAGGGAGTAGCTTAATTGCCTTGAGCTCTTGTTCAAAATAATCCAATGTGCCAGCTTTGAGAACAGTCACTGTTATTTTAGGAAGCACAGACCCAGGCACCTGCAGATAGAGGTATTCAAAGGCCACAGGGTCTTCTTTCAGGAGGTCCAGGGGGTCCTTGGGAACAAAACACATCCTGAAGAGGCAGCGGTAGTCATGTGACTCTTCCCTTTCTACCACCTGCGATGGGTAAGGGAGATACCATTAATCTTCTAACTGCATTTGTCCTTTGCAGTTGTTACAGAAAACAACTTTAAAAAATAAAGACAATGAAAGATAGTCCCTGGAGATTTCAACATTAACGCTTTTCAAGACAGCTATAGACTTGCTTTTAGTTTGACATTCTTTTCCACTGGAATAAAATGTGAAAGGTTCAAAAGGGCAAAGGTCCCCTCTGTCCCCATCTCCCAGTTCCCCTTTCTAGAGGAAACCATTTCCAGTTCCTTACGTGCCCTTCCTGAGACAGGCTATGGATATATGTGCTTCGATATGTGTGTTCTTTTCTTTTCAGCAAATAGTATTTGCACCTTGCCTTTATTTCACTTAAACTACTTTAGAGATTTAGTTTCATTGTCTTTTCCAAATTAAATGGAATAGAAGTGATAAAAAAAAAAAAAAAATTCAAGCAATGTTATTAGAAGGTGAGTGGAGTAAGAATTCATCTGCAATGAAACCTGAGAGTATGACTCCCGGACACCCTTTTAGCTCAGTAATGAGGTCACTCCTGAGGTTAACCTTTCAGCCAAAGATTAGACAGGCCCATAAAACAAAACGAGACTAAAGGGGCACACCAGCATAGGGGCAAGGACTAGAAGGCAGGAGGGGACAGGAAAGCTGGCAGTGGGAAACCCAAGGTCCAGAAGGGAGAGTGTTGACATGTTGTGGAGTTGTTTATCAACATCATAAAACAATATGTGTACTAACTGTTTAATGAGAAGCTAGTTTGTTCTGTAAACCTTCATCTAAACTACAATTAAAAAAAAGAAAAAAAAAAAGAATTCATCTGCAATAAGGACTGCTCAGAGTAGTGCCCACAAGATGATGCCTTGCTCATGCTGTCCCTGCTTAAAAACTCCCTTCCCCTTTTCCACCTGTTGAAATCCTACCCATCCTGGCAAGAGTGGGCACTCAACCAGGTTTACTCAACTAACCTGTATTTCGCTTTGAAAAGTTGGTACAATGAATGACTGAATGGCTGAAAAGATATGCGTGGTACAGACACACTGGCTATGTTTGCCCTCTCCTGCCACAAAAGTAAAAAAAAAAAAAAAAAGTAAAAAAGTCTCACAAAAAGGGCTTAAACCCAGAACCAAATGCTTCTCTAACATCTCAAAGGCAGTAGGCACAGGGGATAATCCTAAGACTTAGAAGATCAGGGCTCTACCAGCTCTGTTACCTTGAGTAAGTCACCTTACCTTTCTAAGCCTCTGTTTTCCTATTTGTAAAATGGGGACCTTAAACTTATGCCATGCATACCTCTTAGGAGCAGATGAAAACCAGTATTCCCAGGCTGAGTATACTCAGCCTTCTGGAGCATGAGAAAATGCATCAAACTTACTGCAGATATGCTGAGCCCTGTCCCCAAAGGTTCTGGCTGAGGTGTGCAGCCTGCCCAGCTGTTCCTCCCAGGAAAAGGTGGCCGGTCCTCCCTACCTGTTGTATGAGTTCCTCCTCATGCAGCAGGTGCAGCCGTGAGACATTGTACTGCTCTTCCAGGGCCAGCGCAAAGTATTCAATACTTCGGATCGACAGCTTCTCCTTCACTGTGAGGATGATGTCCTATCAGGCACAGAGAAGAGCAGGGTCACCCTAATTACTCCTGAGGAGTGGGCAGGCCTTCATGCTTGGGCACCAAGCAAGACTTCCCTGACCTTCTCTCTGTTCCTCGGTGCAGCTGGGGAGAGAAACGCCTATGCCAACTGGGTCCATTGCTAATTCAGACAGCTGAATTTCATTAGGGCCTTCAGCTCCCGCTTGTCAGGCCACCTGTAGGACTTCTTAACATCCTTTATAGACCTCTACCCACTGCCCTCCTCTCCTCAGGGCTCCAGTACAACTCATATGGCCACCCACTTTCTTTACTGGGAGGGCTGAGGCTGTCCAATACGGGTTTCTGCCTCCTTCTTCAAGGTCTCTGGGCTCATCCCCTCTGTGAAGTTCCCAATCTGCATCTCCAACTGCTTACAGTATCTCACCACCCACGTGACTGGGAAAATGACCTGACGTTTCTGAGCCTCAGTTTCTTCCTCTGTGGATAATGATGGAGGATAGTAAGACCTCCTTGTCAGAGTGGCTGACAAGATTGAATGAGGTAATTAATGCCTGGGCCATGCTGAGGCATAACTGCCATGCCACTTTCCCCTCCCTCACTACAGTGATCCTCTTTCCACATAAACTCTTTACTGCCTCAGGGCATTCACTCATGGTACTCTCTCACTTGGTACACTTTTCCCATCACTCTTCACTAGGCTGTTTCTCTTTCTTCAAGTCGTAGCTTAAGAGGCCTCTTCAGAGAGGCCTTCTCTAGCCACTTTATCTAAATGTGATTGTCCCTGTTATTCTCTATCCCAGCGCCCTGTTTATTTCCTTCATCACTATTCACTTATTATTTTCTTCAATAACAGCTATGATCTTTAGTAACAAACAGTATAGGGAAGTTAAGAGAATGAGTTCTAGATCTAGATTACCTGTCCCTGCTGTGTGTCCTTGGATAAACTGCTTACTCTCTCTACGCCTCAGTCTTTTCATCTGTAAAATTGTGATATATTAACATCTATCTCACAGGGTTATGGTATACTTTAATTTCCTCACATAAGGCACTTAAAACAGTACCAAGCAGATGCTGAGTGTTCAGTACATGCTAGCTGGTAATACTTGTTTTCTGGTTTATTATCTTTTACCCCAGTAGATGGTAAATTCCCTGAGAATGTGAACCTTGCCCATCTTGTGCTCTATTATATTCCCAATGCTTGGTACTTGTAGATACTTGATAAGCTTTCACTTAATATGTGAATAACCATCATAGACTCATCACAGAAGTCCTGCCTCGTAAGTCAAATCTTGTAAGTCCAAAACCATTAGGTATTACCTGCTCCTTGTGAGAGTTGTGAATCATCTTTCTGCCTGCTCCACGAGCTGCATAGGTAGCAAGTTAATAAGTCCTGAAGAGTCTATCTGCTTCAGCAACTCAATGTTAATTCACTGCCTACTTTGTGTTAGGCATTGTGTCAGCCATGGTAGGATGCCAGTCTCTTTACTCTGTGCCCTCTTCTCTATTCTCCTATGTCCACCTTGGCTTGAGTTCACACATTTCTCCTGGCTTTGTACAGTGGTGTCTTACAGAACTCCCTGCCACCTATTGGTCCTTCACCTTGCATTTAGCGCAGGGGTGGGTGAACCACAGTCCGCAGGCCAAATCTAGCCCACCGCTTGTTTTTGTAATTAGTTCTATTGGAACACAGCCATGTCCATTCACTACAATGATAAAGTTGAATAACTGCAACACAGACTGTATGGCCTGCAAAATTTAAAATATTTACTGTCTTCCTCTTAAAAGAAAAAGTTTGCTGACCCCTGGTCTAGGAGGAAACCCTGGTCGTGTAGTGATTAAGAGCTACAGCTGCTAACCAAAAGGTCAGCAGTTCGAATCCACCAGGTGCTCCTTAGAAACCGTATGGGGCAGTCCTACTCTGTCCTATAGGGTCACTGTGAGTTGGAATAGACTCGGCGGCAACGGGTCTTTATTGGTCCGATTCCCATGCCTAGGATGCTATCTTCACACCCACTCCTGTCAAAATCCCATCTATCTTTTCAAATCTGCCTCAGATTCACCACTCCAAGGAGACCTTTTTTTTGCCACCCAGCTGGAAGTCCTTTTTCCTCTGAGCCTGCACCATGCAGTTTCTGCCCTGCTTTCATGATCCTTAACATACTGTACCGTTTCATAGTGAGCTGTCCCCAGGTCTCATCTCCTCACCCCAGCCCCAACCTAAGACTCAGGCTTCCTAAGGGCATGACCCTGAGTAATTTATTTCTGTACCACCAACAGCCCAGCTCAGTCCAATGCCTGGCACACAAAAAGTGTCGCTGGTTGTTCACTGGGTTGCACAACAAAATTTCCTTGATTTAGGGAAAGAGGGCTTTCTGATACAAGGACTTTGCTTCCCTTGGTAACGGAGGGCAAGAGAAGTCACTGATGAATTGACAGTGATTTTTCCATTTTTATCCATAGGATTTGCTTATATCCTTCTTTCTGTGTGTCACAAATAGCTAAAAGATTTGCTTTAAAAAATGTTGATTACTACAGTATAATACCAGCTAAGTCCTTGCTTGTTTCTCCAATTCTCTCTATCATCTTGGGCTTCATTCCCCTGTGATGTGTGATTTTATTGTAAATCACCTCAAAGTCTTTTTGACCACCAAAGGGGGATATACTTTAAATAAATTATCCCTTCCATTCTGTCATGGACTGAATTGTGTCCCCCAAAAATATCTGTCAACTTGGCTGGGTCATGATTCCCAGTATTGTATAATTGTATACCATTTTGTAATCTGATGTGATTTCTTTATGTGTTGTAAATTCAATCACTATGATCTAGTAAGATGGATTAGTGGCAGTTACACTGATGAGGTATACAAGATTGGATAGTGTCTTAAGCCAATCTCTTCTGAGATATAAAAGAGAGAAGTGAGCAGAGACACATGGGAACCTCATACCACCAAAAAAGCAGTGCCAAGAGCAGAGCGTGTCCTTTGGACCTCAGGTCCTGCGCAGAGAAGCTCCCAGACCAAGACTGATGACACGGACCTTCCTCCAGAGCCAACAGAGAAAGCGTTCCCCTGGAGCTGATGCCCTGAATTTGGACTTGTAGCCTACTGGACTATGAGAGAATGAACTTCTCTTTGTTAAAAGCATCCACTTGTGGTATTTCTGTTACAGCAGCACTAGATGACTAAGACACATTCCAGTCCACTTTGATCAAAGACGACAGAAGCAGAGCCCTTGTCTAATTCATCTGCAAAGCTTCCGTTTCATACAGCATGGCAGAGCAGCAAGCTCCAGTGCAGGATTCAGAAACAGATCATGTTTGAAGGCAGTCATGAGCTAGCTGACCTTGGCAAGTTTTTGACCTCTTGGGCCTGTTTTCTTGTCTGCAAAGTGGGGATAACACTGGTCACTTCACAATATCATTAGGGTCATTAAATGAGATAATATGCAAGAAAGTGCCAGAAGAGTGTCTGGCATATAGTACAAAAAAATAAAAAGCCAAACCCACTGCCGTCGATTTCGACTCATAGTCACCCTGTAGGACAGAGCAGAACTGCCCCGTGGGTTTCCAAGGCTGTAATCTTCACAGAAGCTGACTGCCACATCTTTCTCCTACGGAGCAGCTGGTGGGTTCAAACCACCAATCTTTAGGTTAGTAGCTGAGCATTTAACCTCTATGCCACCAGGGCTCCCGGCATGTGGTAAACACTTAATAAACCAAGACCATTCCTCCGTAAGGGCAGACTTCCTCCTCTGGGCTTGGAGCTTCCCAGTTTCAGAAAGGCTTGCTCCAGCGTCTCCTAACTTACACTCTCAGGAAGGTGAGAATGGGATAGGACTTTTGGAGTTGCTCTAGAAATTGCCAAAGGAAGACATCAGAGAAAAACACTGGGTGTGTACATGCAAGTGTGCATTTGTGTGCCTATGCATATGTGTGCGTGTGTGTGTGTATGTGTATGTCTTGGCCACTGTCCATTACCTATAGCCCATTGGCCCACCTGAACCTGTTTTTCCCCCAGCATCAGGAGAGCTGTCTCAAGGTTTACTCTTCCATGTTTTTTTAATGTTTAAACAACTCCTTTGTTTGCTTCTTCACTGGAGCCTCACTCTAACACTATTTACTCCTTTATTCAAAAACTATTAGTGCCATCTCTTATTCTCCTTAGATAAATCCAAACTCTGAAGCCTGGCATTTGAGGCTCTACAATCAGCCTGTGCCATCTCCCACTCCTTCCCAAGAAAACTGCCTTGCTCCAGCCCCACTGGATAGTTCACTATTTCCTAAGCAATATTCTGTTTTACTGGTTCTCTGCATTGCTTCACGTAACTCCCTCAGACTGACATCTCCCCTACTCCCAATTGCTCTGTCCCCACCTGCCTTTACTGAAATCTTTGTTGTTTTTCAAGGTGCAGCTCATGTGCCAGCTTCTTTCCAAAGCCTTGTTTGATGCCCTGATGGGATGGAACAGATAGAGCTCTCTCCCTTTTTCCTTGTCCCCTTTTTATGGCCCTTATTTCATCTTGCCCTAGACTACTGGGAGCTCCTTGAATGTCCGCCTGCTCTTAACTGTGAGGCCTTTGAGGACAAAGGCCACCCTTACCTCTAGCTCTGTACCCTGCTCAATGCATCTCAGGACAGAGACACCTGGTCAGTATAAGTTGAACTGACTTTAATGCAAAACAGAAAATGCGGGGACCTGGGTCTCGTCTGACACCTTGCCTGGGTTTCTAGCTGCTCTGGTCTTTTGGGTAGCCGGTAGAATCACACACGAGAGGCAGGGAAGCCCAGCAGTTAAGAGTGAACTAGTGGTTATGAGACTAGTTGTAATATGACCCTGGGCAAGTCACTTCATCTCTCTAAGCCTCAATTTCCTCCCCTGCAAGATGGTGATAAAAACACCATCTTGCTGGGTGGCTGTACAACTAAATGATAACACAGTGCTTGGCTTATTGCAGGCACTCAGATCATGGTGATTGTGAGACCAGAAGAGCAGCTATAGGGCACGATGCCTGGGGGGTCCTGGCAGTCAGCAAATCCTTACTGGGAAAGAGATTCGAGGTTACTCTTAATACCTTCACTGTTGTGTCTGCCTCAAACTTGAAAGCTTTCGTCTGTCCATTCTCCAAATACACCTTGAGGACATTGGGCATACACAGCAGAGAACTACCCTGGAAAACACAAGAGTCATATTAAAACCAGCCCTTCCTGTCCTTGGTTGTGACTAATCCCCAGCTATCCCCAGCTCTGACTGGCATGGAGAGCAGGATCCTTCTCCAACCTCCTCACCATGTCATGGGTTGATTCTTGGCATTTGGGGATTTCTGCAATGGACTCAGCCTATGCCACACAGAGAAAGGCACACTTTGCCACACTTTATGCATGGGAACTGTCAGACATGACAGATGGAGAAGAGTGAGCCCTGACATGAGCATGTTAATATCACTGCATGAGCTGTACAATGTCTCACAAGCACCAGCTGGCATTCACTGTTCGCTGCCACCCTTGAGGTTGCAATTTAGCAAATAAGATGGCAAGCTTGCACACTGTCCAAAACAGGCCTTTCAGAGATTCTTGGACCCTATCTTGTGGAGTGGACAGTTCCCTCAGAGCCACCCCCCCGCCCCAACACACACACACTTTACTACTGTATTCCCTATAGGGATGAACCCAGAGGGCAGAGGAATGTTCCCCGCTTCCACTCACCCCAACCATCACCCCTGGAGTTATGAGGTCTCCTAAGGGACTCTGCCATTCTGAGAGTGCCCTTTGAGAAGGAGGCACAGGAATGTTTCATGTTTGGTGACTCCATGCCAGCCAAAATTCCTGGGTGGAGGCAGGGCAGTAGGACAATTACCTTTGGGTATGGAGAATCCCCCCGGGGCCAGCTTTCCTAAAGGGTGAGCTCTAAAAGTTTAGCTGCAGGTAAACAGGACCTTTGGGGCTGGTGGCCTCCAGAACCAGTGAGAGGTTCTACAGTCCCACGGAATGGAGCTAATACTTCCCTCAGCACTTGTCTCTGCAAGAGTTTGAGAATAAAGCCCACCTGGATAAAGAACTTATAATCTTTTTTCAAAAAAACCTGACAGACTTTTTCAGATGAGAATCTTGTATCTTCTAAATATAAGGGCCATTGTATCTTCTAAGAGAAGCCCTGGTGGTGCAGTGGTTAAAGCGCTTCGCTGTTAACTGAAAGGTCAGTGGTTCAAATCCACCAACCGCTCTGCAAAGATTACAGCCTTGAAAACTCTATGGGGCAGTTCTACTCTGTCCTATAGGGTCTCTGAGTCGGAACTGACTCGATGGCAGTGGGTTTAGTTTGGTTTTGGTATCTTCTAAGACTCACACCAATCACTATCTGTTCATTCCATAATTGTTTTTTAAAACCACTTTTTTAAGGTAGTATTTTTTAAGGAAGAAAAAAGAATATGTTCACATTCCAGTGCCATTTCACACTCAGTCAGGGACAGGGGATTTCAAACTTCTCACTTGGCTATCATTTTACCTCTCTGGCTTCAGGTATTTAGAAATCTTAATCTTTGGATTGTCCAAGTGGGAAATATTTGCCTTTATTTATTATTTGTGATTTGGAAACCCTGGTGGCATAGTGGTTAAGAGCTACAGCTGCTAACCAAAAGGTCAGCAGTTTGAATCTACCAGGTGCTCCTTGGAAACCCTACGGGCAGTTCTACTCTGTCCTTTAGGGTCACTATGAGTCGGAATCAACTCAATGGCAATGGGTTTTTTGGTTTATTTGTGATTTAAAATGTTTATCAAACAAACATATCCATAATAACTACACATAACTACCATCCTTTGCTTTTCTCTAAGGCCTCTTCCAATTTTTGTCTACACCTTTAAATAGTTTTTAGAGAGCCACAAGACTAGAATATGTAAAAGTCCATGTTACTTTTTTACCTAACACTTGTTTCATGTACACTTCCCCATGTAGGCTTAAGGTTTACAATTTTACTGGCTTTATAATAGTCTACTGAGTTATCGGAATTGATTAACCACTTTCCTACTTATTATCAGACATTTAGGGTTTTTTCTCTTTTTTTTTTTTTTTTTTTGCTATTTTAAATATTACCACTATAAATATCTTTAAACACATAGGTTTTTGCATTTAAATTATTTTTCAGATTAAATTAATAGGAATACAATCCTAGACCACTTTTTATGGGCTTCATTAAGTTTTGTTTTTTGTCCCCTGCAAGGTGTGGAATCACTTTCCAGAAAGCCAACTGGTCTTTGGTCTTGGTTCCTGAGAGCCAGATAAACACCTGAGGCTAATGAGTTGGGGTCTGACAGCCCAAGAGGGACCACCTGGGCGCTTGATGCTGACTAAACCTCATGAAGCATGATGTAATCTGTCATGGTCACTTGGTGAAGCCAATAAGAGCCTGGAACCCTGAGGCTCACATGGAGCTTTCTGGTTGGTGAGAGGGTAGTGTGTCCCCTTGGAATATTGAAGCTCCATGCTGTGACTCCTCCCAGACCTCACCCTATGAATCTCTTCATTTGTATACTTTTTTGTTATATTAAAGCTGTTACTGCAAGCATGGTGTCTCCTGTGAGCTGTGAGTTGTTCTAGCAAATTATCAGATCCAGGGGAGCCAGCTATTCTGAAGTGGAGGTGGTCACGTGAACTCCTGGGCTTGTGGCTAGTACCCTGAGAGGTTAAAGGGAAACCCCAAATTTGGGCTGGCTGGTCTAAAGTGGAGGGAGTCATATGGACTCCTGAGCTTGCGGCTGGTACCCACTGATGGATAGGGATGAGAAAGAAAAGGGGCCGGCTGGTCAGAAGTGGACAGAGTCTTATGGGCTCCCAAGCTTGCAGCTGGTA
>NW_004443952.1:24018578-24105409 GCF_000243295.1 Trichechus manatus latirostris
GGGCCGGCTGGTCAGAAGTGGACAGAGTCTTATGGGCTCCCAAGCTTGCAGCTGGTACCCACTGATGGATAGGGATGAGAAAGAAAAGGGGCCGGGTGGTCAGAAGTGGACAGAGTCCTAGGGGCTCCCAAGCTTGCAGCTGGTACCTGCTGACCTAGCCTTGGGTGGCTAGGGATGAGAGAGAGAAGGGCTGCATGAGCAACTGGGGTCTGAACTAAACAGAGAAGGGAAGCTAAGATTTCCACAGGACACATCTGGTGTGTGGAGTGGAATTTGTTATCTACCACACAATTTGGTGTCAGAAGTGGATGATCTTAGTCTCCCTGGACTGATTTTCACAATTGACATAGTTGACAGAATTCGCTAGAGCAGTCTAGACATCATACCCTCCCCAAAAAGATTAAACCGATTCACAAAGCCACCAGTTAATGCATGAATGTGGCCACTTCCTCAGCATCAGGGCTCACATTTTTTTATTTGTGCTCATTTAATAAGTGTAAAGTCACAGTTCTTAGTATTTTCCTTTGTATTTCTTTAACTATTAGCAAGAGTAAACATATTTTAAATGTTGGTTTACTATCCCAGTTTCTTCAAGGGTGACTGTGTATTCCTGCAGAGGTCTCATTCTGTTTCAAGGTGGAAAGTTTTACAACCAATTTTATCATCTTGTAAACATCTGAAGATATGAATAGGTAGGGCACAATGATTAAGTCCTACTGGTTTCACTGTCTCTGCAACTGAAGTCACACAGACCTGGGCTCCTGTACTTTCTTGCTATGTGATCATAGAGGTTAATTTTATTAACCTTTCTCAGCCTCTGCTTCCTCGTCTGTTAAGATACCAACCTTGCAGCGCTATTATAATGACTAAGGATTATGTACACATAAAGTTTAGGTACACATAACAGAGGTTCAATAGATGATGGTCTCTTTAAAAAAAACAATTCCCCAATACCTTTACTAATATATGAACTTCAGAAAAAAACAACAGCCCAAATGCTAAGCTCAAAGATGCATAACGACAAATTACCAATTAGAGTCTGTCAAAATTTCATAGGTAGGAGAACGGATTCACAGAGTAATAGAGAACCACACCCAGTGCTTCTTTCCCTGGCCACCACCAGAGACCAGAGACCCCACCCACCTCTCCCTGTCCATGGTCTGCACACGTCTTACTGAGAGGTGCACAAAGTCTCTGGCAAATGTCACCATGCTCCCTCTGTGTCCTTTCCTGTGCTGCCGGACTCCAGAGTCTCAGGGAGTTATGTGCCAGGAGGCAGCTCCCCCAGCGTCAGTCACGAAGAGTACTTCAATCCCCTGACTAGTGACGGACCTGACTGTGTCCACTGATGAGCACTTCCTCAGCAAAGTGCACCTTCACAGGGTTGGTCTTCAGCCTGGCTCTCTTTTCCTCAGTCAGGAAGGATGACTTGGGGACTCCCTGCAAAACAGTAAACATAATACATTGTAGAACAATACTTTCATAGAGGCTCGTCTGCCTTCTCATTTCTTAAAAACAAAAACTCTGATAGCTGTTGCAGATTCAATTAAAACCAACAGGAGAGGACAACGCCCCATAAAAGATCTCTTTTCATAAAATCTAGGGATCCCAGCCCACACAATGTTCTTATGCGCCTGAGAACAGTTGAAGATTCAGTATGGTGGCAAAATGGTTGTGCTATGATGAAGAAGATAAAGAGAACTTGCCTGCAAACAAAAAGACCTGAATTCCAACCCAAGTTCTGCCACTCAACAGCTGTATTAACTACCTCAAACACAGATTCTTATGGAAGCAAAACAAAGTTTGTGTGGGTGTGTCTCTGTTTGTATAAAAACTCCATGTGACACACTTTGGCCAAGTCATTGCCCTTCTTCTCTAGGCTTCAGTCTTCCTATCTGTACAATGTGGGAGTTAGACAAGAATACCTACAGGATCCTTAAAGCTCTGACCCCTGTGATTTATCCTTGGCTCCTCTTTGCTCTTCTAGTCTTCTGGGTGGCACCCTCTTTCCCCAGAGGTAAGAAGAATCATCATAAGCTGATACAAGTATATGGTACTGGGCCAAGTTGTGACACTTGATAAATGCATCAAACAGCATCTTGCATGATCTAGACCAAAAGGACATGATTTTCCTGGATGAAATCCTGATATAATGTTTCCCAGACTAGCATCCCACGTTCTCTTGATCTGGACAGTCTTTTAGGCCAGCCTTTAGAATGTTTACATGTGTAAGAGTTCTGAGATGGAGCTCTGAGCTATATGTTCTGTGTAACCAAAGGAAGAAATACATAACTGATGGAAACAACACTTATAGACTTGAATGCTGACAGGCTAATACCATGAAGTACATGAAATGAACAAGTGACTATGAAATTTTAATGCAAGAAGATAAACGTGATCTTATAGGTAGCTCAGACTCCTAACTATGATTCAAGAGCTCAAATATAAAAAAAAAAAAAAAAAAAGGATATTTAGTAAAAGGGGAAGAGGGAATAGCAATATTCCCAGAGAAGAGGTACATCTATGTGGTAATCCTCCAACTGGAGAAATTTCTCAACCTTCATTTTGCTTTCTTCTTCAAGTAGAATGGTTTTCCAACCAGAAAGGGTAGAAGCAACAAGGGAAGGAAGGTTATAAAATTAGTGATGAGACTATCAGACAGATATGAATGACTTCAAGATTCCTACACCAGCTGGATCTAGGGGGCTGGTGGACCTGTGATATGTGACAGTTGACATCACCCACAAAACAGAGAATGGAAGAAATATTAGGAGACTAAAGATGGTCAGGAGCTGTGGTGGCAAAGTGGTTAAGAGCTCAGGCTGCTAACCAAAAGGTTGGCAGTTTGAATCCACCAGCCGCTCCTTGGAAACCATATGGGGCAGTTCTATACTGTCCTATAGGGTCACTATGAGTCAGAACCAATTTGACGGCACATCACCACCACCACCACAACAACAAAGATGGTCAAGTATCAATTTTCCCAGTAAATTGAAAAGGAGGATTCAGGAAAACACATATCCGTAAGCTTGTTGTAAATTCTTGGCAAAATCCAAGACAAGAGATGGTCAGAAAGATTTTAGACAAGAAGATAATGCTTACTAACAGCCAATATGGATTTAAGAACAAGTCAGAGCCAACCAAGTTCATTTTTCTTTTGAAGACAGGATTCCAGACTGGTAGTCCTGTGGATACAGTAGTATTCTTTCGTTCTTGCAAAGCATTTCATAAGGTCTCTTACAATACTTCTGTGGAAAAGGCAAGATGCAGAGCCATTAGGTGGATTCAAAACTAGATGACCTATGCTTAAAACATTATTGAATTCTAATTAAGCAAAGTTGGCTTCCTTTCTCTCAGTCCTCTTCAATGATGTTTAGCAATGGCTTGAGTGAAGTCAGAGAAAGTGAACTTACCAAATCCGTGAATGACACAGAGCTGCAAAGTGTCATCAGATCTCAGGCAGCAGAAATTTGAGAGAAAAGATCAAGGAACTGAGACTCTAAAAGAGGTGTGCACAGGAAACTTGCGGACCTTGTCAGAGGCCAGGAAATCACCAGAACAAACATAAAAAGGTGTAACTTGGCGGGGCTGTCAAGAGCTGAAAGGAACAGAATGAAGTGAGGCGCCAAAGCAACTGGTACAACCATCACCACCCAAAAGACTCAAAAGAATGAGAAATCATGACAGGACAGAGAAGAGAGGCAGAAAGAAAAAGAATGCAGGAGGCAGGAGCTGTTGTCTCTCACATCAGGTAGAGCAATTCTGCAGGAGTTAGGCCCAAAGATGGATCATGCTAAAGAAAATCAACTGGAGGAGGCTGAGAGTGGCAAGAAGGCAAGGAAGTGGGGCAGACTTGGGAAGAGGTGGTTCCCTGACAGGGAGAATAACTACAGCTGATAACTATACAAACGTGGTTTTCAGCCCCACAATTCCCTGACTGTAAAATCTCAGCATGCAAGAACACTGGGCCAAAGTAACACAATTTGACAGGGATTAATGTGAAGTATGGCACTGAGGATCAAAAAATCAATTCTATAAGCACTGGACTGGGGAAACCTGGCTTGGAAGCTATTCATTTGAAAACCAGCTCAGTTTTCACTCAACCACAAGTTTAATCTAAGCCAACAGTGTCATAGGCCCTGCCAGAATGTTAACCCAGTCTTGGGCTTCCTTAGCACTCTTGGTGCATGCTGGAAGTGCACCCTCCTACCTGCCCAGTGGTACTTGGCACTGGTTGTCTAGATGAACTGTGCTCATTTCTGAGTGCCATCATTTGGGAGGGTCATCAAGAAATTGGAATCTGTTCAGAAAGCTATCAGAGAAGTGAGAACTCAGGAAAATACATCTTATGAGGAAAAGTTGATGGAACAATTGTTTGGCCTAGAGAAGAGAAGTCCACACTCCGAAATCTCTGAAGAGCTGTTACATACAAGGTAGACTTGTTTTGAACTAGGATTACTTGGTGGGAGTCACAGGCAAGAAAAGTCTCTCTTACATTTAATACCACCAGATCATGAAACTGGCTGCTTTGAGAAAGAATGAGCTCTGTCATGGAAATTCCAACACACAGGCCCCACTCTGGTTCTTACACTTTTAGACCTGAATGTCAGTTCTGCTACCATGTATCCTGACATCTAAAACATATCATAATCAAACTGTATAAATCCACTTGAGCCACCTAGTATTTGAGAGGCAGTTTAAGGAGATATTAGTTACCTGTTATTCTAGGGCTTCTAAGATCTCCATGGGTTCTAACTTAGTTCATCAGAGAGCAGCAGACCTGAGCTGATAAAAACTCTCTGTGCATGTTTTTGCTGAACTAAGTTAACGCTTAGAAGGGCACTGAAAGGGACAAATCGAAGAACATTTCTATTGCTGTTGTGGTATGCCACTGAGTCAATTCCAACTCATAGCAACCTTGTACGACAGAGCAGAACTGCCCCAGAAGGTTTCCAAGCCAGTAATCTTTACAGAAGCAGATTGCACATCTTTCTCCTGCAGAGTGGCTGGCGGGTCTGAACCACCAACCTTTCAGTTAGTAGCCGAGTGCTTTAACCACTGCACTACCAGTGCTCCTTAACATTTCCATACATTTTTACAGTATTTCCCCAACCCTGGGTTACCCAATGTCATTTTATGAAGACAGTAGGGTTTAAGGAGGTAGAATAGCATAATGTTAATGAGTGTAAATCCTGGAGCCCAACTACCTGGAAAACAATCCCAGCTCCACTACATTTTTCATGTGAGGCTGTGGGTGTGTAAGGCCATGGTGCCCTCATCTGTAAATGGGGTATAACAAACCTATCTGTCATGGAGGATTTTTGTGGTGAAAATTAAATAAGACGTTAAGTATTAGTATTAATATTATTACAAATAATTAATATATTATAAATAATTAATTTAAATAATACAGAGCCTCACCATTAAACCAAAATAAACTTTCCCTTAAAATTCTATGTCCTAGAAAAGCAGTAATTAATATTCCAACTGTTATGGATTGAATTGTGTCCTCAAAAAATATGTGTCAAATTGGTTTAGGCTATTTTGTAATCTGATGTAATTATCCTATGTGTTGTAAATCCCAACTTCTATGATGTCAATGAGGCAGGACATAATCTATAGAATTAGGTTGTATCTTGAGTCAATCTGTTTTGAGATATAGAAGAGATTAAACAAGCGAGCAGAGATCGAGAGACCTGACTACCAACAAGAAAGAACAGCTGGGAGCAGAGCACATTTTTTGGACTCTGGGTCCCTGAGCTGAGAATCTCCTTGACCCAGGGGAAGACTGATGCCAAGATACATGTAGATATCTAAGGAAGCCAGGCCTACAGATATTGAAAGAAGACAAAGATCTTCCTCCAGAGCTGACAGAAACACTTGCCCTAAAGCCAGCACTCTGAATTTGGACTTCTAACCCCCTAAACTGTGAGAGAATAAATTTCTGCTTGTTAAAGCCATATATTTGTGGTATTTCTGTTATAGCTGTGCTAGATAACTAAGATACCAACCTTGCATTTTATACTTCCTAATCAATTTCAAGTCATTTGAAGACTCTAAGAATCCACTTATGTCAAAAGGAACCTCCTTGTTGCAGCAAGACATATATGATCATTTTGCAATGTCTGTAAAATGCTTCAGGATGCTTCTGGTGAGAGGCCCAGGAGTGGACTAGACAATATTCAGGGCATTTCTCAGAGGCCCAGATGTCCATAAACTGGGCTAATATCAGCTTCCCCTGTGGGATCGCCAGAGCACAGCAGTAACATTCCGATCTTCCTGACACACGGCTTCCATAAAGATTACAGCCAAGAGAACACTACAGAGCAGTTCTAGTCTGTAACACATGGGGTCCCCATGAGTCGGAATCGACTGGACAGTAACAGGTTTGTTTTTTTTCGGGGGCGAAGGGGGACCCTGTGGAAATCTCAGGAAGCGTTCTGGGATGTAATAATTTCCTCTCTATATACTTTTCATGTTCTTAAAGGATATAGCTATATGCTGTTTTCCTCTTTCCTTACTTAGCAAGTATTATCTTTTGCTTTCATTTCTTGGGAGTAGGAAAAAACCACCTAATTAAGATAAAGATGTTCTCCGCTGAGATGACAGTCAGCTAAATAAAAGAATGTCTTAACACTTACATGACCATTTATACTGATTAGCTTTCTCTGGTTTTATATTGGTCTCACATTATTTCAGACAAACTCTATTTGGAATAGAAAAACTTCCATTTATTTGTATATAAAACACTGAGGCTGTCATATTTATGGCAAATATCTTAATCCTAATTAGTTTTTTCCTTTTTTCCTACACTTACTTCCAATAAATAAAAAGATAATGCTTGTCAAATAAGGAGAGATTTCTTTGCTTTTTAGGGTTGTGAATTTTTTGGACCACAGAAATTTTATATTTTTGTATAATCAAACAGCCATGTTCCATTCTGCTTCTTCCTGCTTCCTAAATGCTTAGGAAGTCTTTCTACAAATATGATCAGATAGGTATCCAACTGTATTGTCTACATTTTTATGGTATGTTTTTTAATTTTATAATTAATTATTTAACACCAAACGGTAATTTTAGTTTTTCCAGATATTTAAAGAAAGGTCCCAGTGTGTTTCCTGAAATCATCTTTTCTCCCACTGATTGGGATGCCACGTTTCTCACATACTAAATTCTTATTCTTGTATCTATTCTTGGACTTTCTATTTGATTCCATTCATATGTTCAACATTTCACCAATATCATACTATTTTAATTATTGTAGCTTTATTAATTTTAAAATCTGGTACAGCAAGTCCATCTTCATTACTCTTTTTAAAAAAGATTTTCTTAATAAGTCTCACCCTGATACATTTCATGAAAATCCAAATAAAAACCTCATAGGGATTTTGTCTGAAGTTTAATTCAGCCTATAAATTAATATGAGAATAACTGACATATTAATAATACTTAGTCTGCCCATCAAGAAGCATGGCATGAATTTCCTTTCATATTCAACTATGTTTTTACATCTGTTAGTAATATTTCAGTCTCCTTCAAATAGGCCCCACATATTTCTTTTCCTTAAGGTTTTACTATTTTAACATTGTTTATTTCTCTTTTTAAAAATCAACTCTTGGATTTATTTAGCAATTTTTACAATTTTTCTGTTTTCCAAAACATTATGTAGATTTTAATTTTTATTATTTTCCATATTCTGCTTTATGTTTGTCTTATTATCCTTTTCTTTCAAGTTCTTGCACTGAATATTTAATTGACCTACTTCCTTATTAAATAATGAAAACACTTAAGGCTATGAACGTTACTCTGAGTATAGCTTCAACTGCATATAAGTTTTAAGTAGAGTTTTAATCTTTATTTTCCAAACTGTCTAAAATGTTATGAATTGTGTCCCCCAAAAATGTGTGTCAACTTGGCTAGGCCATGATTTCCAGCATTGTGCGGCTGTCCACCATTTTGTCATCTGATGTGATTATCCTATGTGTTGTAAATCCTACCTTTATGATGTTAATAAGGCAGGATTAGAGGCAGTTATGTTAATGAGGCAGGACTCAGTCTCCAGGATTAGGTTGTATCTTGAGTCAATCTCTCCTGAGATACAAAAGGGAGACTCCAGCGAGGAGTAGGATTTCATGCCACCAAGAAAGAAGTGCCGGGAGCGAAGCATGTCCTTTGGACCCGAGGTCCCTGTGCTGAGAAACTCCTAGATCAGGGGAAGATAGATGACCAGGACCTTCCCCCAGGACCTTCTCCTAGAACTGACAGAAAGAGAAAGCCTTCCCCTGAAGCTGATGCCCTGAATTTGGACTTCTAGCCTCCTAAACTTTGAGAGAATAAATTTCTGTTTGTTAAAGCCATCCACTTGTGGCATTCTTGTTATAGCAGCACTAGATAACTAAGACAACAGTAGTTTTATTTTTCTATTTGACTCCATATTTACTTAGAAGATTACATTTTTATTTCCAAATGAATGAATGGTTTTAGTTAAATTTTTGATAGTTACTAATTTCTATTTTATTACATTCAGAAAATGAGATCTGTACAGTTTATTTTGGTAACATACAGAGTTTTCTTGGTAGCCTGGTACATGGTTAATTAGATCAGATTATTAAATGCATTATTAAAATTCTCTATGCACTTATTTATTTTTTTGCCTACTTGTGGCCAAAAGTCTCTCCCAATGAGAATTTTCTGTCAACTTTTCTTTCTTAGTAGTTTTTCCTCCTATACTTTGATTATATACTTTTTCCTATATAATATATAAAGGGTTCCTTGGCCCATGGTGGTTTAGGATTGCTATTTTCTTCCCATGCATCCTCTATGCTTTGAACCACAATGATCCTCAGAACTTACAAAACACTTTCACATCCAACACCTCATTTGATGCTCATAAAAACCTGTTAGATAGACCAGGCAATTATCATCAATGACTTGCCCAAAGTCTTACCACTCAGCTCTGTTTTGAAACTCCTAGTCTGGTGCCCTTTTCATTGTCCCACTCTGCATAATCATAGGTCCGTCTCCTTAGCTGGATTATGAGTCCTTGAGGCCTGGACCCATGTCTGTTTCCTCCACAGCGCCTGCGCATAGCAGGTCCTCAGGCAACAATGACTGGCAGCCCACTCCCTGGCAGCTGTCACCTTCTGCCTTGTGCCCAGAGAAGGGTGAAACTAATATACAGGACATAGACATTTACCGACATGCAGCGAACAACTGTGATTGAAACAGAATCTTCAGCTTCCCTGAAAAAAAAAGAAAAAGAAAGATAAAAGTATTTAGTCATTCTGGGTGGTGTGTGTGTGTGTGTGTGTGTGCACATGCGTGTGTGTGTGTGTGTGTGTGTGTGTGTGTGTGTGTGTGTATCAGGGGCCAAAACAACTAGAAGAATCACGAAGATGCCTCTTTCACTTCAACTTCTCTGGCTCAGCAAAATCGAGAAGGACATGTGGGAAAGCAGTAATCTGCAAAGGAGCTTACGGTGTCCCAGGAGTGTTTCTTCTACCTGGAGGAAATCCTTAGATACCCATCTCTATCATCTGGTTGATACCTGTGCTACCAAGTAAAGGCACTTGGCCTTAATTTAGTCTCATATGATGGAGAACTCATCTAGTTGACATGATCACTAGCTAACATCCAAAAAACATTTTAAGAAGAAGCATACAAATAACACAAATAATTTAGGTTGCTATTTCAGAAAACTTGGGCTAAACACTTCATTATCTAGAATAAATGTCTGTGGATAACATTTACCAGATAAAAGCCAACCATTTTATGGTCTCTGGGTGCACAAAGTCAGTGTAATGAGTCCAGTTGTGATACTAGACATTTTTCATCTTATATTATGTTTAAGATTCTAAAAGTGATCAAATCAACCAGTAATTGCCAAACCATTTTGTATTAGCAGACAGGACTAAGAAATAGATTTATATTTTCCTTTTTCTTTGCCATTGCTACATAGATAAGTAGTTTGCAAAATAATTTCATTTGACTTCTTGCAATATGAACACTTAGGCCGATTGATTACTGCCGGTGTGTTATTTTCTCAAGTGGATAAACTCAATCCAAGGTTTCTAAGTGTCTGAGGATTGCCTCTTTTCCATTTTATATAAGACCAGGTCTTTTCTGAGATAATTCACAATAAACCAAGATCTAAGTGCTATCAAAAGGGCATGTTGGCCTTATAGATATTTGGAAGATTTAGAGAGGTTTTGTTGGTATTGTTGTTGTATCATTTTGTTTTGCCCCTTCCCCCCTTTACAAGTGGCAATGAATAATAATACATGCTGCTTTTAGACACTGGGAACCAAGCTAAAATATAAGCAGTCCTGGGATTCTCACACATGGCATATGGCAGAAGGCACAGATGCACAGCACACTTCAAGTCATGCCCCTGCTCAGCAGCCTTCAATAGCTCACCCTTCCCGGAGGAGAATACTATCTGAGCCTGCTGTTTTGGCATTCAAGACCCTCAACTATCTGGGCCTCATTTCCCAAAACTTTTCTCCAGGTCTGGGGAAACTGAACTGCTCAGCAATGCCCCTACTCCCTACCCTGCTGTTCCTCCCGGTTCCTGCCTTTGCTACTTATTAACACTTTGCCTGAATCACTCTTCACCTCCATCTACATGAAGCCAAATTGTACCTGGCATTTAAAGTACAGCTGAAATACTTCTGGGCCCTTCCCTATTTTGTCAACCATACTATCCCCTAAGCTGGAGGAATCTTCAGCTTTTACAGCCCATTTCTTTTGCTTTTCTTGATGCAGTGTCTGCCCTCAATCTTAGAGGGGTATACACAAATTGTGTCTGCACTACCAGCCTATAAGTTTCTGAGAGGTGAAGTCCATTTGCCCCAGAGGGTTTCTTGCCCAGAGTAGGTGCTCAGTGAACAGTCAGGAGTTAAATGTTACCTACACCACTGTTCACTGCAGCATTATTCACGATAGCCAAAAGGTGGAAATAACCCAGGTGTTTACCAATAGATGAATGGATAAACAAAATGTGGCATATACAATGGAATATTATTTAGCCATTAAAAGGAATGAAATTCTGATACATGTTAAAACATGGATGAACTCTGGGTCCAGGCCTTCGTCTCAAGGAGATCACGGCCTAAGCAGAAAGTATTGACACAAATCACAATGAAACCAGGTAGAAGGTGACAGATGCTATATCAATGTAGGCTACGTCTACAAAAACATTTAAGAAGCAATATCAAAAGGGTTAAAGAAGAGCAGGCAAATATGGTATCAGTTTATTCAATCTTTGGCATCTATTACAACAACCCTATAAATCTTTAGAAGGTAAGACACGCATTATTCATCATTATATTCCCCACAGTGCCTAGCACAGTGCTTTAGGCATAGCAGGGGTTCAGTACATATAGCACTCTGATGCTTCCCAAGCTCTCCTGTAGGAAGGGAAAGACAGCAAATAATAGCCGTCACCACAGAGAAGCCATCTTCATAGACAGAGTTGGAATTCTAAAATGAGGCTTTTCTTGCTTATTAAAATCACAGAGAGGTCAGTTACGCCATTCCTGTTGCCCATCTTTGCTCTGTGATAATTTGTGCAGTTCTGTGGATGAGAAAAGACAATTTAGTACCTTAGAATATCAATTGCTCGTTCACAGGATAGGTCGTCAGCAGGCTCGTTGTTCATTTGGAGAATCTGGTCACCAGGGAAAAGCTTGCCATGAGCGTTGCCTCCTGTTGGACAGAAAAGCAATAATTGTTGCTCACGCCAGGAGGGTTCAGACCCCATGTGTCACAGCAGCACACCTAAATGACAGCCTGATCCAGTCCCCAGGACACTGACTCACCCTCCACCCCACTCCCTAGTCCACCCTGAGCTCACGTGGATCTCATTTTTCCCGTTTATAAATCATGGATAATGTACCCACCATCCATCAACTTCAAGGGATGTTAAAAGAATGTCCTGGGAAAGACTAGCAGAAACGCTCTAAATCAACAGAGCTGGCCAGTGAAGCTATCACATTCATCTCGAAAGAACTCTGGTCTGTGTGTGTACATAAATTGAAATGAACAGATTTTAACTAGTCTCAGATTTAACATCAATACATAGCTGAAGTATGAAAACAAACACTACACATTCCCAGCCTGCTCCTCTCCACCCTGGCACAGCCTCTATTTCACAAAGACTCAAGTTAAACCAAATCAATAGTTTCTATTACCAGCTGACCAGAGACTCTCCCCAGCTTGAAGCATGCAGGGTTCAAAGAGGAGGGCCGGCTGATCCAAATACTTTCACTAGCCCAGAGACTGGTCCAGGTGTTGTGGGTAGGCAAAGCTCAAGCTGAGGCCAGTGGAAGTCTGGGTTTCAGAGCAGCAGGTGCACTTGGGGCTCCCTCTCTCCCAGCACCAAAGGAAGGTACAAAGCCCAAAATAGAATTAGGTCAGAATTAAGTGTGTCCTTTCTAACTTACTGGGGTAGCATTTTCTGCATTTTGTTAAAGGACAGAGAACCAGTGCTGTTTCCCCACAAGAAGTCAACTCTTTTCTCCTTTCCCAGTCAACCCCTACCTGCCGTGACAGCCACCACTGTGAGTGGAAGGCTCTCGGAAATGTGAAATCCATAGTCCTGGAGGAGGGCATCTTTGTCTATCTTTACTGTGTGCCTCACAGAGGTGAGAGTCTGGGTTGGGTTCCCGGGGGACACATCAGCTGCAGCGACTTTAGCCCTGGAAGAGAAGGAGTGTATGAAAAAGAAAGAGGGAGGATTCCAGTCACTGGCCACAACAGGGTCAGCCTTAGGCATTCTGGAAGGGGAGGATGCAAAGCCGAGCAGACACCAACTATCCTCTTGAGAGGGATAAGACACAAGCACCGCTAGGGAAAACGCTAAGTAGAACATAGCACCATGCTCTAAAAGAGAAGTCATGAGCACTCAGAGAAGGGGGAAACCAGTTTTAACTTTGCAGGGCAGGGGATAAGGAATCAGGGAAGTGTCTGCTACCTGGAAGAGGTGACATTTGAGCTCCACCTTGAGAGATGTCTAGGGTATACCTACACAGTCCAGATCTTGGTGCACAGAAGATATCCACTAACTGCTGCTGAGTGAGTGAGCTAGTAAGTGAGTGTATACGGTGCAATGGATCGCTTTTGTATGGTCTTTCTTGCCATGGTCTTGTAACTTGAATCAAATGATTGAGTGTGACTATGCAAGTAAGGTACTCTGGACCACCAAGAGGATTGGATAGCTTGCTAATAATGCAAACAAGGTTCATGGCACCCTTGTGGGAGTAGGACCATGCAAACAAGGCATACAGAACCCTAACAAGGGGATTGGTCAGTTTTGCCATGGCGCTAGGCTTAAAATGAGCCATTCCAGAGGTGGAAAGATGGGACCTCACTACCACCAAGAAGAATAGCTGGGATTGGAGCAGGTCAGGGTTCCTGTGCTGAGAAACTCCTAGACCCAGGAGGCAGAGACAACTGTAACACCGGAGACAGCAAGAAGTGGTGGCAAGCACAGGAGAATCCAGCGGCAGAGAAAGGACAGCAGCAGAACCAGGAGACCAGTGCAAGACAGCGCAGGTGGGCTTCCCAGCCCACGAAGCAAGGCAGCTAGAGTGGGTGTGCCATCCCATGGAGCAAGAGAGCTGAGAGCCTTCAGGAAGGAGGCTTACAGGTAGAGTGGGGTACCTCCAGGCACTTATTGGTACAGCTAAAGAACTGTATCCTGAGTCATTCCTGATCCTGAATTATAACCTGTTACTCCCTAATAAACCCCATAATCATGAGTATGCTCTGTGAGTTCTGTGTGGCCACTGCAAAAAATTATCAAACCCAGCAGAGAAGTAGAGAGTGCTACGGGAGGACGGCTGGTGTTAGAACTGGTAAAAAGGTTGGAAAGAGGAGGTATGTCTGACCTTCACCTCATAGGAATCAGCCTTGGGCTGTTGATCTTGATTCTCCTTCTGCTTTGAGAACTTAGAGGAGGTCAGATGCCCCCATGCTTCCATTTTTACAGTGAGTAAATGAACATACAGGCATTCCAGGTAGGACATAGTACTTAAGGACAGGTACAGATGAGGAAAAGCAAGGACCATGAACAGGAACGAGTAATTGTTCAGTTTGGATATTTGATGATGACTAGTTTTTCAGAGGAAGGCAGTGATGGTTTAGTGGTAGAATTCTCGCCTTCCATGCAGGAGACAGGGGTTCGATTCCCAGCCAAGCACAGCCACCACCCGTCTGTCAGTGGAGGCTTGCATATTGCTGTGATGCTGAACAGGTTTTAACGGAGCTTCCAGACCAACACAGACTAGAAGAAAGGCCTGGCAATCTACTTCCGAAAATCAACCAATGAAAACCCTATGGATCACAATAGTCCAATCCCTTGTGTGTCGGGAGCTGACTTGATGGCATCTAACTACAATGATTTTATAAATGGATTGTTTCTTTGGTGATTTTTCCCCTTTTTATGATGGCTTATTTTCCTTCTCTTCAACTTTGTGCCTGTAAGGATTCTAATATGAAACCTGATACTGAAGACTCCCTCTATATTAACCTTCAAAAACATGTTCTCTGTATATCTACACAACTGGGTAAGTTGAAACTTCTATTTCCTACCGCTCAAAAACCACAAGCTAGTCCTAAGCTATTTTTTATTTGTCTGTGGTTTTTAAATTATTTTTTCGCTCTAAGACTCAGTGGTCTTTTCTGAAGAAGATTACATAGTGATGGGATGAGGTGTTTACTGTCATTATAAACAACAGAAATGTGGAGCAGAAACAGCTCCCTCAGAGCTCCACAGTTAAGCTCTATCATTTATTTTCATTCATTTACCAAATACTGTCAGGAACTCTGCATAATGCATGAGGACCTCACTTATCTTAAAATCACCTCTCTGCCATTTATAATGTTCTCAAATTTCAACAAGGATCAGGAAAATATGAAAAACTGCTTCCATGGAGACAAAATGCATGTGACCAAGTCCAAGTACAAAGCTTCGTGCACATTTTCCATCAAGAAGTCCCTCAGGCCCTCACCTAGAGCCAATTTAAGCTCTGTCTGAACAGACGATGTCCTGACCCACACAGATTAGAAGTAGAGACAGGATGTCTTCTAGGAAGTACATGGGTAATACTAAGAAGGGTCAGCAGAGAGATATAACAATAAGGAAGAAAAAGAAAGATGTGAAAATCCACACTGAATAAAACCCATAGCCATTCCTGATTGTTTTAAAATGTTAAGCTATGAAAAGATTATTAAATGTAATAAAAAAAATATACTATAGACACTGCTGCAAGAATGAAAGTAAACGACATGCACATATGCTCTCTCTCTCTCTTCTAAAGATCACAATCTTAATCTGCTCCTATCAGACAGAGGCAATAATCAAAACTGCATGGTGAGGTCTCTACCAATGAAACTGAATAGAGATTCTAGAAAATCCTTTAAAACATTAGCTGGCTACCCAGAAATAGAAGGAGCCCTAGTGGCGTGGTGGTTAAGCGTTTGACTCCTAACCAAAAGGTCGTTGGTTTGAACCCATGAGCCATGCTGTGGGAGAAAGATGTGGCAGTCTGCTTCCGTAAAGATTTACAGCCTTGGAAACCCTATAGGCAGTTCTCCTCTGTCCTGTAGGGTCACTATGAGTCGGAGTCAACTTGACAGCAATGGGTTTGGTTTTGGTTTTTGACCCAGAAATAATTCAACATGGTGAAAAATCACTACACTGATACTGTGTACCATTCAAGGTAATAAATTTCAAAAAGCTCAAAAGAGAAAAATGTTAAAACTAGAAACAAATATAGCCCCTTTATGTCAGCTCTGGAGAGGAGATACATTTCTGAGAACTGGGGAAATACAGAATAGCATCAGTGATAAGATGGATGGTTTGAATGTGAAATTTTAAAAATGTGTATATAAACACAATAACAGTGTAGGAAAATACAAGGAAAAATTTAAGTGTTAAAAGCTTGTAACCCCTACACCTCATACCTATAGATAAAAATTAACTCAAAATGGATTACAGACCTAAATGTAGGGATGTGGGGGGCAGGGAGGACAGGGAGTAAATAATAATGGGTATGGGGTTTCTTTCTGGGATGATAAAAATGTTCTAAAATTGACTGTGGTGATGGTTGCACAACTCTGTGAATTACAAAACACCACCAAATTATACACTTCAAACGGGTAAAGTGTATGGTATGTGAATATATCCCAATAAAGCTGTTATAAAATAAGTAAATACATTTTAAAAGTAATTTGTTGTTGTTAGGTGCTGTCAAGTTGGCTCCAACTCATAGCGACCCTATGTACAACAGAATGAAACACTGCCCAGTCCTGCACCACTTCACAATCGTCGCTGTGCTTAAGCCCATTGTTGCAACCACTGTGTCCATCTTGTTGAGGGTCTTCCTCTTTTTTGCTGACCTTCTACTTTACCAAACATGATGTCCTTCTCCAGGGATTGATTCCTCCTGATAACATGTCCAAAGTATGTGAGACGTAATATCCCCCCAAAAAAGCTTACATCACAAATATATTAAGAATGGACAAAAATACATAGGTAAATACCCAGATTTCACATGTTCAATGCTCAAAGCAAGTGAATCGAGATTTCATAAGGAAGAAGTTGGTAAATAATATGAAAAATGCACAATCTTATTTAAAAAACACAACTGAAAGGCCAACAAAGTACGATTATATGTCCACTATAGCATTAAATATGAATAAAAATGATGAAGCCCAAAATGTATGGGCCCTTGGATTTGAGACTGACTGTCATGGATTGAACTGTATCCCTCAAAAATATATGTTGGAGCCCTGGTGGCACAGTGGTTAAGAGCTATGGCTGCAAACCAAAAGGTCGGCAGTTCGAGTCCACCAGCCGCTCCTTGGAAATCCTATGGGACAGTTCTATTCTGTCCTACATGGTTGGTCGCTATGAGCCAGAATTGACTCAATGGCAGTGGGTTTTTTTTTTTTTGGTGCCTGTGGTTATAATCCTATTTGGGAATGAGTTGTCTTTGTTATGTTAATGAGGCAGGATTAGCCTAGGGTGTGTCTTGAGTCAATCTCTTACAAAATATAAAAGGAGCTGATTAAGAAAGCAGAGATGGAGAAAGACACATGCCAAGCTACATGAAGATGGCCCAGGAGAGGAAACTCAAAAAGACAAGGACCTTCCTCCAGAGCTGACAGAAAAAGGCTTCATCTAGAGCTGGTGCTGTGAATTTGGACTTCTAGCCTCCTAAACTGTGAGAAAATAAATTTCTATTTGTCAAGGCTACCCACTTGTGGTACTTCTGTTATCGCAGCACTAGATAACTAAGACACTGACCATATAAACTGATTATTCAATCTCTCTAGAAGATAATCAGGGAAATTATAATATGAATTTAAAATCTGATCATTCTCTTTGACCTTCTATTACCATTTTAAACAGCATTCCTCAAGGTAATGATCCCAAAAGAAAAAATAAAATTTTATTTGTATTAGACTATGAGTTCCTAGAAGATAAGGGTGACATCCATTTATCTCTCTGTCCTTGGTGCCTAGTTAAATCCTTGAACAGAATGTGAACTCAAAAAACACTGGTTGCTTTAATAGATAAAGCAAGCACAGCAAAGCATTACCCGCTAAAACTCTATATTGAGTATCACAAGCTTGTGAACTTTAGCCATGCATGGAAACAAAGCTTAGAAAATGCCCCTCCCGAGCATACTTTAAGCTGACATTCAAACCTCCTTCCTAAAGGGAGCTCAAATGACTCTGCCCCGACAGTTCCCCATCATCCACAGGGTACAAGCCAAACTCCTCAATCTTGCCCTTGTGGCCCTCCATCCTCGGGCTTTAGGCCCTGGACAGCACCCACCCGCCCACTCTCCGTCCCAAGTCTACTCTAGACTAATCTCACCTGCCACATCAGTTTTGTCTCTGGGCCTCAGCTCACACAGCTGCCCCTGCAGTTAAGTGTGAGGTCAAGTAACAGCCCAGTTCATATGCAACCTCTTCCAAAAAGCCTTCTCTGATTCTTCAGCTCAAAGTGAGTTCTCTCATCTCTGAGCTCTGGCCCTCTGTTACGGCCCAGAGCAGCTCATCCTTCATTGACAGCCATTTGATTCCACGTATCATTTCCCCTAATAGTCTTTAAATTCTCTGGAAGCAGGAATCATATCTTATACATCTCCAGTTTTCTCACAGGAAGCATCAGTGCTTACTGGATGCATAAATGTGCAAAATACTGTACATATAAAGTATGATACAAAAGAATACCTCTAATATGATTAGCAAAAGGTGAAAATGTACATATAACAACCGCTAATAAATAGTAGGAGCCCTGGTGGCACACTGGTTAAGAGTTCAGGCTGTTAACCAGAAGGTCAGCAGTTCGAATCCACCTGCTACTCCTTGGAAACCCTTTGGGGCAGTTCTACTCTGTCCTATAGGGTCACTATGAGTCCGATATCTGAATATAAGTTAACAGTTCAATGTTTGTCATTTTAAGTTTGCTGAATTTCATACACAGCTCAGCCCTTATGGCTATTACCCTAATCAGGACTCATTTTCTCCATGTCCCAGAGCTCAGTAACTGGTATCATCCTCTGCCCAGTTGCTCAAGCCAGAATCCTGGAATTATCCTTGACTTTCTCCATTAACCCTAATACCCTATCAGTCACAACACCAAGAGATCTCTAAATACGTCCATTTCTCTCTATCTCCATGGCCAGATATCTCCTGTGGACAGATTTCTACACTTTTCACTCTTGTCTCTCTTGAGTGATTCTCCATCCAGCAGCCAGACTGATTTTATAAACCAACCCTGTTCACATGTCTCCCCTGACTGAATGGCCTTTAGAATAAAATTTAAAAATCCTTAATATGGCCTAATACAGTCCTTGCTCATCACTCCAGACTCCAAGACCCAGCCATTCATTTTCTTGCTATTTTTGTACCAGCCAAGCAAGGCTCCTTCGAGTTCTTCAAACACACTAGCCTTTGCACAAGCTCGTTCCACTGCCTAGAATCTTTCCCCACCCCCAACACAAACACGCTCTGTACAGATTCCCCCAACACACCCACCATACATTCTACCTTCTTGACCCCTTCTCATTCTTCTACTTTTGGTGGAAATCTCTCTCTCTCTCTCTCTCTGCTAAACACATCCACAAAACCCATATATCTCTCTTTGAAATATATATTACATTTGTAAGGATCAGTGTGAAGTCTCTTATTCTTTCCAGACTGTAGTGTGTGTAGCAAGAACCTTGTCTTTCTTGTCTCATATGCTGAACTTGACACTAGGCATAGAGTAAGGCTTAATAACTGTTTGGAGAACACAGAAATGAACAAATCTTACCACATGGTTAAAACAGAATCCATTTTGATGCTCTTTAAATGGGTAGGCTTCTGTTATCTGACACTTTTGCATTTGGAAGAGCACATTCCTTAACAATGGCGAACAAATGAGGCCCAGCAGTGTTGACTACTAATCCCTGAACAGTGTCAATGACTTTGATCCAGCTTCTGGACTTGACATTTTCCCCAAAGGCCAAGTCCCAGCTTTTGTTTGGAAAGGGATTGTCTATGCACCTGACCAAACCATGGCCCCTCCTCTCAGAGAAGGTTTAATATTTGACAGTAAGCTGAAGGAAATGATCTTTGTAACAAAAGTTCCTCCTTTGAAGCACCTTATAAATATCAAACTGAGCTACTGATAATCCAAAAATTATGCCTTCAGCCTATGTAATGGTTTCAAGCCATAAATCTAAGGTCATTCCTGTGACTTTACATTGGAACAGAGTAAGACCTGTAGTTACACTAATAGAATTACTGTCAGATAACTGGATATACCCTAAGGTAGAACTAGCAGAACATGTTAAATTTATCGTGAAAATAGTCTTATATAGACTAATTCTGTATTTTATGGGTCATAAGTGCATATTGAGCTGATCAATAACACTGAAAAAGAAAAATACCAGACGGAAATAGATTAAGCTTCAAATATTCTCTGGCTTTTTAATCTGCTCTCTGACATGTTGGAAAATATATTTGGCCTCTATCCTATAACAACAAAGAATTCACCTTTGAGTTACAGCAAGATGTAGAGATAACTATTTTGTACCTATGTTTAAATGCCTTATTATGTTCACCTTGAGTGATTTTAAAAGCTAAAGTCTGGTATAATATAAACTAGATTTTATAATTTAAAGTCTCTTAAAAGAAAGCAGAAATATCAGAAAGCAATTTAGCATGCAGTCACAATCATAGGACTACTACTGTGGTTGTGACAGTTTCTAGGGGACGATTCAACGTAGATATTGTGAGTACGGTGCTATCTAGGCTGAAGGTCTACCATTGAAAGGAGGAGAATTTATTCAATTATTCCATTAAAAAGGGGTTTAAAGAGATAATGGCAATTCTGCAGACGCAGTTTAGGAGCCTTCTAGTTCGTCCTCCTTGGATGTTTTTGCCTCTGCCCACAGGTCAATAAGCAAGGAAAAAACCCTGGTACCTGAAAGGGTCTTCCCACATCATTAGGAATATTAGAAAGGTCAGATGAGGTCATCCTTCTAATTAGTAACATACTATTTGTGGTTGTAATGGACAGTAAATTTGGTAAGTGCTGAAAACCAGCAGCAAGGGCTTTTAATACCAAGATGTACAGGTATCTATGCACAGACATGTACATATGTGTTCATTAGTACAGTAGTCCCCTCCTTATCCGCAGGGGATACGTTCCAAGACCCCTGTGGATGCCTGAAACCACAGATAGTACCAAACCCTACATATACTATGTGTTGTCCTATACATACTTATCTATGATAAAGTTTAATTTATAAATTAGGCACAGTAAGAGATTAACAACAATAAATATTAATAGAACAATTAATTATAACAATACAGTTGGGCCCCTGTATTCACAATTCTGCATCTGTGGATTCAACCAACTTTGGATTGAAAATATTTGGAAAAAAAAAGAAAGTTCTAAAAAGCAAAATTTGAATTTGTCGCATGCCAAGCACTACACTGAACCCATGCAAATGAAATGATGTAGCTTCCCACCATTTCACAGATCCTCAGTCTTTCTCCAGCACTTGTGGTTTAAGCATTGTTCACCTCACATCCTGTCATTATTTACATAGCATTTACACTGTATTAGGTATTATAAGTAACCTAGAGGTGATTTAAAGTATATGGGAGGATGTGCATAGGTTGTATGTAAATACTCGGCCATTTTACATAAGAGACTTGAGCATCTGGGATTTTGGTATCCACGGGGGTCCTGGAACCAATCCCCCATGGATACTGAGGGACGATTGTATACTGTAATAAAAGTTATGTGAATGATGGAGCAGGAAGGCATGAGATTTCATCACACTAAGCACTCATTTAACATTTCGGACTGCAGTTGACCTCGGGTAACTGAAACCTCAGAAAGTGAAACCACGGATAAGGAAGGGGGGGACTACTGTATTAAGTCAGATTCAAGATAAGGTGAAAGAAATGTTCTTTTCAAGCCCTGAGGAATAAAACCATGAAATGGATGAAGAAGGAACCGAGCTGCATTAAGTTGTTTTATGTTTCTTTAAATCTTGCTCTGTGAAAATCACATTTCAAGATTTAGCCTAAGAGAATGCAGTAAATTTTATGTTTGTTTTAATAATACAATAAAATTATTCTAAAGTTCATATGGAGGAACAAGAAGGTAAGAGTAAAAAAATGATAATGAAGAGTAATAAATGCCTAGTTTAATAGATAATAAAATGTATAATACTACAATACATGGGTTTCACCACATCTTTGATATGGTGAAAAACGGGCGAAATTGTGCACTGCAGATTAGTAAGCACAAGTAAACCCATGTGTACTTTGCTTATTGGGTAATCTGTCCCTGAAAAACGGAAACTTTTGTAGGAAAGAAAAAATTGGTATAATTAAGTGGAAAGTATACTATAAATCTATCTTTCTCATTTTATCACTTCTATAGTTATGCAAAGCTCTTAAGAAGATGACAATTTAGTTGAAAGCAGAATGGTTAAAAATTAGTTTATGATGTAATGAAACTATGTTGCAGTGTTTATTAAGCAGTTTGTATTGCATTATTTATACAGAAATTGAAAACATGTCACAGAGATCATTTGGGAGGTTAGCTATTTCTAAAAAAGCACTGATACTGTAAATGTTATTTTCATATTAGAATGTGAAATCAAGTAGTGAAAAAGTAGTCATCTTCATCATATCTGAATAATTTTGTATTCCTATAATTATAGGTATCATTAGACTTATATCTACTCAAGCACACTCATTCAGAGTGCCACTACCTGAATTTGACTAACGATTGCAACAATAACCACTAACTGAAAATTAATTTAAAATCATTTAAAATTTGATTTAAGAAATCAAAGCAATTTTGAAAGTTGACACTTCCCTCCCCAGTAAAACACCTGTTTTAAGCTGCATATAAAGCTCTAATATTACCCTGGGTGCATGAAAGTTACCAATCTGTTTAGTAATGTTTAGAAAAGGAAATAGTTATTTCTGACCAATTTGCTCCTAGACACTCTGCATAGAGCCAGAGATAAAGTTTAAATAAACTTATGGGAAAACTGCCAATTACATTGTAAAGTAAGTACAACTGACTAAAATGATCGGCAGTTTTTAAAAGTCTGAAAGAAAACAACATAATTGCTGAAGTATGCATGTAAAATTACATGACTACAGATGAACTTCTATGTTTCCTTTTTCTGGATTATAGAAAACATTTCAATGCACTTTCTTTATTCTTGTCCCGGGTATCAGGAAACTCAGAGCTACCGTTAATACTCAAATGCTAAATCCTATGTCTAATTGGTTTGCAATCTATTTATAATAACATTTCTCTTCTTTATTTTAATCTTCCTACATGTTTTAAAACTTTAGGCCACTGGAAGAAGGAAGGATGTGAATTGTAAGTGTATTTTAATAAATAATACAGTCCCTTACTATGACATGGAGAGAAGGTGATACTGAAACTTAGACCTGAAGAATAAGAAGGAGGTGCCATAAAAAGAGGGAAAAAAGAACTTTCTTCGCTGACTGAACAAGCCCAAAATCCCTGAGGCCAGAAAGAGCTTGATTAGTTCCAGGAACTGAAAGGAAGTCAAATCAACTGGAGAATGGTGAGCAAGGAAATAGAGGAAGAAGATGAGGCTGGAGGTGTAGGCAGGGGCCAATCATGAAGGGACTTGTAGGCTGCTGCACGATTGAAGCTGAGCCACTGAATGGTTTGGGGTGGGGTACAGTGGGGGCTAAGCGGGTGGGACAGAAGCAGTTTGCATTTTGAAAAGTGCACTTTAGATGGAGGGTAAAGAATGGGCTGGAGCACGGCAAGAGTGTATGAGCGATCATGGCAGTGCTCCAAGGGACAGATCAGTGGACAAATCTGAGATATGTTGAAGGTGAACTCACAGAAGCTGTTGGTGGAGTAGATGCTGGGAATGAGGAAGAGAAAAAATTCTGGACATGTGGAAATGGGAGGAGGGGATCAGGCACAGAAGCCCAGGTCCAAGGGGTGGAAGGGAAAGAGCAGGTGCTTGTAGCAGTTTAACAATGAATAGCTCATTTTAGCTGGAGCATAAAGAGCACGACAAAAATAGCTGGAAAGGATTGTTGTTCCATCACGGTAAGCCTTGGATGTAAAATCAAAAATGTTTAAGCTTCGTCCTGTAAGAAATGAGGACCTATCAAAGGTTTCTGAGCAGGGGATTTGGTCCTAAACAAGTCACTCTCTGAACCTCGATGTTTCATCTGGAAAAATGGGGCTAATTTTACTGGTCTTACCTCCACTCAGTGTGTGAGGATCAGAGGACTTGACCTCAGGGCAGTACAGCCCCAAGCAAGGTTTATTACTCAGCAGCAGAACAGCTGTTTCCAGTTCTTTCAGAAGAATGTGTGTCTCAGAAACACCTGACACATGATATTTCATCTCTGTGGCAGGGCCAGATGGGAAATCTGAGACAGAAAATGTACGCTTCAAAACAGAACATATTTTAAAGTTCTCTTGTAGCAGTCAAATCAGATCTGTATTTGATTTCATTTTATTTTGTTTAGAATGAAATAGGGACTGCAAGGAAGGAACGGCTGTTGGAAACAAAGACGGGGAAAGAATATAAACAACAGATTGCCTGACCGTCATATCAAGTACTAAGACAGGGTACAGGAGAGAGAATGTGAGCAAGTGTGTGTGTGTGTGTGTGTGTGTGAGTGTGTGGGAAAGGGTATGTGAGCAAGAGTGTCTACAAACAAGCATGTGAGTGTGAGTGTTAGTTCCAGAGAATGTATATGTATGTGTGTGAGTGTATGAATGTGAGTCTTTATGAGTGTTGCAAATCTGTTTGTGTGTGTGTCTGTCGGGGGAAGTACGTGTTGGGAGGGGCAGAGGGAAGAGTTGGAAGGGGGACAGAGAGAAGGCACTCCAGCAAAACGGCTGACCTGTCCACACTTCTCCCACCAGACATGGTGCAAGAACAAAGCAAGCCGGAGACAGCCATACCAAGGCTCTGCCAGGACTGCACCACCACCTCCTGCAGGGACACCAAACCTTTACAGTTACAGACAGAAATCTCTCCTAAGCCAGGAGCCTTACCGGGCCGAGCTGTCCCGAGAGCGCCGAAGCCATCTTGCCACCATCTGTTCTATTCTGTGTGCTTTCCGTGTCTGGAATAAACTGCTCTCCAGCTCTTCCATTTATCTGAAACAAAGAAGAGTTTTCTTAAGAAGCTAACCAAAATATTTTGAAGTGGAGTCTGACAAATCATTATGATGCTTCCTGAATTTGCCCATTTTAAGACATACTAATCAAATAACTAGTACTCTCTTTCTATCTGAAATCAACATGAATGGGTGTTCAATGTCCAGAAGAGCGAACAACTTTAGCAACCCTCTGCCCTAAAGACTCCACAGTCTTGTGGTAAAGAGATTGGCCTTATATCTTAAACAGCTAAACATAAGGATTAGAGAATAAAATACATAATGTTTTTCAAACTTTGTGACGCCTTACTGCATTATTCTCCCCAACTGCCACTTCCAAATACGTGTGCATCCCTGAACAACGTAGTTCAGTTGTGCCTGCATTGGAAACTGCACGTACATGAAGCCTTCTCAATCACATTGTGCATATTTCTCTGGGTGTTGCCTCTTTTGCTCAATATTTTATATTTAAGTTTTGAATAGGTAATTCATTCATATGGTTCAAAAACAAGACTGTAAAAAGAGATATACAGTGAAAGGTCTCCCTTAAATTCTAACCTGCCCCCATCCACCCAGTTCCCATGCCTATACAAAATCACTGCTCTCAGGTCCCTATTTGTCCTTCCAGAACTTCTTTTTGCCTAAGCAAGCAAATAAAATATCAATTTTATGTTTCCTCTTCTTAACACAAAAGGTAGTACACCATACACATTGTTTTGCATCATGTTTTTTCTCCTTAGAAGATAGATCCTTGAAATCTTTCCACATCAGTACGTGAGGTACTTTTTCATTCTTTTTGACAACTACTGAGTACTGCATTGTATGAATGTACTTTAATTTAAAAAGTAGCCCTCTGTTGATAGACATTTGGGTTGCTGCCAATCTTCTGCTATTATAAACAATGTTGCAGTGAGTTATGTTGCACATATTATCATTTCTACATGTATGCAAGTATATATCTGGATAAGTTCCCAAATACTGAATTGCTGGTTCAAAGGTTATATTTATTTGTGCTTTGATATTGTCAGGTTGCCAAGAAAGAATACTTGAGATCAAAGTTTCATAAAACAATACGTATTAATATTTTTCTATTTGAATCTATTTCATTTTTTTAAATATTAGTCTCAATTCACAAAACTAATTTCACAATCTAATAAATAACTATCCAAAATAAGATATGATATTGGGAAATAACCATGGATATAGAGGAAATGAAAAAGAATTATAAGAAATGACATTGTTTAACAGAGGAGCCCTGGTGGTACAATGGTTAAGGGCTCAGCTGCTAAGCAAAAGGTCGGTGATTCGAACTCACCAGCTCCGAGGGAGAGAAAATCTGGCAATCTGCTCCTAGAAAGATTCACAGCATAGGAAACCCTATAGTGCAGTTCTACTCTGTCCTATAGTGTCACTATGAGCTGGAATCAATTTGAGGGCATAGAACAACAACAACAGTACGTTGTTTAACACTACATAAATAAATCTGAAAACCTGGATGACATGGACTGTTTTCAAGGATAATATACATGATCTCGGATGACCCTAGAAGAGATAGAAATCTAAAAAGACAATTACCATAGAAGGGAAAGTTGTTAAAGAGCTAACCCTCCAAAAAAGTCCCAGGCCCAGACAGGTTCAAAGGTGAATTTTTCCAAATCTGTAAGATATAGCTCACCCTAATGTTTTTTTTTTTAAGTTTTTATTTTGGAATAATTATAGATGTATAAAAAATGTTGCAAAGATAATGTGGAGAGTTCCTACATACCCTTCGTTCAGCTTTGCCTAATGTTATCATTTTATATAATCATTGTATCTTGGTCAAAATTAAGAAATAAATATTGGTTCAATACTATTAACTAAACTACAGACTTTATTCAGATTCACCAGTTTTTCCACTAATGTCTTTTTTTCTGGTCCAGGATCCAATCCAGGATATCACTGCATTTAGCTAGCTTAATTGTTTTTCTCTCTAATGCTATTGTAACTATCCTACAGCATAAAGAAGAAAAGCTTCCAAATACTTTTTAAGCAGCCAGTATAACATTGATACCAATTTTGACAAAAAAGAATACAATAAGGTTAAAAATACAACCAATTTCCCTTATGAATATCAAAGTAAATATCCTAAATAAAAATATTAGCAAATAGATCTAGCAGTAATGAACAGAGTAATACTGGGATCTATACCAGAAGTGCAAGGAAAAGGAAGACATGGAAACCCAACAATGGATCCATAACCAAATAACCTTGACCTTCAGCAAAAGACTTCCAAATAAATACACATTTATATATTTAAAAATATAGACACCTTTAAAAAGAATATTACTCCCTTAATCAATTTTTAAAAATTGACCTACTACTGCTCCCAGTTACATCAGGTAAGAGGGCTTCCACTGGATTGTCAAAAATCTAAAGACAGCATTCTGGAAGAACTCCCCTCAGCTGCTTGTGCACAATCATCCAGCCAGGTAGAAGCTGGGCAGTGAACCAAGGAGACAGGCAGCGCTCAGGAAAAAGACTTCTCTCTCGCTAAGTTTCAGGATCTTCCAGTCTGTAGGGTGAATGGCCTGAACTGTGGACTTCCTTTAGACAGAAATGTAATAAGGACCCTAAGGGCTTGCTAAAGGAAGAGAAAGTTAGGGCTCTGACTCTGGAGGTTAGCAGGCTCTTAGAGGTACAGACAGTTCTACAAACTACCACATGTGGGAACTACTGCCTTAGCTTTGGGGAACTGCCAGGAGATATGGATTCCAGTCCTGGCCAAGAACCTGCTGCAGTTAAGGCAAGCCCCTTCCACTCTTTAGGACTTAATTTGGGTTGAGCTAAATAAACCTCCAAGGAGCCCTGGTGGTGCAGTGGTTAAGCACTTGGTTGCTAACCAAAAGGTTGGTGGTTTGAACCCATCAGCTGCTCCGTAGGAGAAAGATGGGGCAGTCTGTTTCCATTAAGATTTACAGCCTTGGAAACTGTTTTAGTCATCTTGTGCTGCTATAACAGAAATACCACAAGTGGATGGCTTTAACAAACAGAAATTTATTCTCTCACGGTTTAGTAGGCTACAAGTCCAAATTCAGGACATCAGCTCCAGGGTAAGGCTTTTTCTCTCTGTCGGCTCTGGAGGAAGGTCCTCGATATCAATCTTCTCCTGTCGAGGAGATTCTCAGGCGCAGGGAGCCTGGGTCCGAAGGACGCACTCTGCGCCTGGTGCTGCTTTCTTGGTGGTATGAGGTCCCCCTGTCTCTCTGCTCACTTCTCTCTTTTATATCTTAAAAGAGATTGGCTTAAGAACCTAATCTTGTAGATCTCATCAATATAACCGCTGCTAATCTGTCTCATTAACATCATAGCGATAGGATTTACAACACATAGGGAAATCACATTAGATGACAAAATGGTAGTCACTCATACAGTACTAGCCAAGGTGACAGATATTTTGGGGGAACACAATTCAATCCATGACAGAAACCCTATGGGACAGCTCTACTCTGTCCTACAGGGTCACTATGAGTCGGAATTGAGTTGACGGCAATGGGTTTGCTAACAGGTAAATAACCTCCAAGATTTCTTTCTGTATTAATATTTTCTCTCCTCACCTCAAACCTTCAGGCTTAAACTGCTTACAGAATAAAGTCTCAACTCCTCAGCCTGGCATTCAAGGCCCTTCATAGTCTGGTCTACCCAACTGGTCCTACTGCCCCATCTTCCACTGCTCCTCTTAATTTACCCCACAATCTCGCTACCTTGAACCTCTAGCCAGTCTCTGCACATGCCGTGCACTTTACTACCTCTTGTCAACTTTATCTGCCTGTACCACACTTCTCCCCAAAACTGGACCACCCACCACTCACACCTTCCCCTATGATTTTCCTGCCTCCGTGGCTTTGCTGGTGCTGTTCCCTCTGACTGAAGTGCCCTTTCAGCTTATGTCTGTGTGTCCAAGTCCTTCCCAGCCTTCAAAGACAGCTTAAAAATCTACCTCTTCCAGGAAGCCCTTCCTGAATCCCACAGCCAGCAGTAGAAATTATTTTTCCATAAAAGGAGAATATCAAAGATTTTCTAAATGAATTTTCTGTGAGTCTTGACTTAGCTGAAGACTGCAAAGTACTTTTTTATCATGTTGTTTTTCCAAAGGTGTTATGAGGTATATAAGCAAGACTATATCAGTTTTATTGTGATATCAGGAACCCTTCTCAACAACACACCCATAGTAGGAAATATACCTAAGTTCCCCTTTTCCAGCTTCTAAAGGTTACCTGCTTCCTGGGCTCAAAACCTCTTCAAAGCCAGCAGTACAAACAAAACAAAACAAAACAAAACACTGCCATCGAGTCAATTCCATCTCATAGTGACCCCATAGGATTTCCAAGGCTGTAAATCTCTACAGAAGCAGACTGCCTCATCTTTCTCCCAAGGAGCCGCTGGTGGTTTCAAATCACTGACCTTTCAGTTAGCAGTTAAGTGCCTTAACCACTGCACCACCATCTTCAAAGCCAGCAGCATATCATCTGCAAATCAACCTTTCTCTCTCTCTCTCCTCTGCTTGCATCATACTTCCTTCTCTGGCTCTGACCTTTTGGCTTCCCTCTTAAAAAAACCCTTGTGGTTACATTGGGTCCACCCAGATAATCGAGGATTATTTTTCCCATCTCAAGATCCTTAACTTAATCACATCTACAAAGTCTCTTTTGCCATGTAAAGTAACATATTCACAGGTTCTGGGGATTAGGACATGAACATCTTTAGGGGACTCATTATTCTATCTATCACACTATGGTTTGCCTACAGGAGCTAATAATATCCTATTTTTTTCAGAAGCCAGTATTGGTTGGGTTTCTATTACTTGCCATTTAAAGTCCTGATTAATTCTACGGACATACTGAAATAAGTAACCTGATTTTTAATGGGTGGGTGAGGTGAGAGGATCTACTAACCAGGGCATATAAATATGAAAACAGAACACCTAAACTGATCACTCTGAAGCCTAAAGAGTTAAGAATTTCAGTCAAATGGAAGCCAAATATAAATTAATGGACCAAAAAAAAAAAACTAACACAGACATAGGCTGCAACCAAGAATAAATTCCGTTTAGATGAAGGAATGTGTTGGTCTACCTTTATTCTGCAATAGGGACATCACCTGGAGTACTGTCTTTAGTTTTAGGTGCTACATATTTTTTTAATTATAAAAGTAACAGAGTAGATTTCTGGTTAAACATGGTGAATTAAAACAATATCTTTACCTCTTCTTCTTCCTAAACCCTATAAATTACATGAATGAAAGAGGTAAAGGAATAAAAAAACATATAAGCCCACAGGATAAAGAGAACAGGAGAGAAGACAACAGTGAGAGATGTCAACAAATGTGTGGAAGCTAGGAAGTGTTTGATGGAGAGGTAACTGAGTTTTCAGAGCATAGGAAATAGAAATTTAAGAGACTTCAGAGGGAGATTATGATGAAAAATGAGCTGATTTGCCCTAAAATAGTTTGGGAACTAGGGAAAACAGGTACAGCAGAAAGCAGGGATGAGGCAAAGGGCTGAAAATATGGAAACGGATCTCTGTAAGCAGCAGTTGTATTTATAGGCCCTACCCTACTCCATTTGCCTACCTATACAACCCCCCTTTCCCACTCTGCTGGAGACAAGAGCCTATTCTCTGGAGAAATCGACTTGGAGAGACCAGGCACAATAGAAGGTAGACGAATGAAAATAGAAGGATTAAGTAAAAAATCTTAATCCTGGGGCAAGACCTCCATCCCCTTCCCTTGCCCAATTCCCAGAATACTAGCAGCTAGGACTTTATATACTAAGCAAAAGACAAGACAATTTCTCTGGAGAACAGAACAGAACAGCTCCAGAAATCAAAAGATACATTGCACCAGGCAAATCTGCTGCAAAAGACCTCTTTAAAGTGTTGAAAAGCAAAGATGTCAACTTGAAGCCTAAGGTGCGCCTGACCCAAGCCATGGTACTTTCAATTGCAACATATGCATGCGAAAGCTGGACAATGAATAAGGAAGACCAAAGAAGAACTGATGCCTTTGAATTGTGGCGTTGGTGAAGAATATTGAATATACCATGGACTGCCAAAAGAATGACCAAATCCGTCTTGGAAGAAGTACAACCAGAATGCTCCTTAGAAGCAAGGATGGTGAGACTACGTCTTACATACTTTGGACATGTTGTCAGGAGGGATCAGTCCCTGGAGAAGGACACCATGCTTGGTAAAGTAAAGGGTGAGTGAAAAAGAGGAAGAGATGGATTGACACAGTGCCTGCAATAACGGGCTCAAGCATAACAACGATTGTAAGCATGGCGCAGAACCAGGCAGTATTTTGGTCTGTGGTACGTAGGGTAGCTGTGAGTCAGAACAGACTCAACAGCACCTAACAACAACACTATCCAGTGAAAAGGCAATTTGCTGCAAGATCACTTTGCACTGAAATCTAGTAGTCTACTGGCTCCACCCATTATACAAAGCTTTCAATCATTTGTTTTACTGCCTCACTCTTACACATGAATGGATACTTAAGGAAAGCCTGCATATTCTATGAAAAACAAATCAGAACAGACATGGAAACTCAAAAGAGACAGAGACAATGCAGGAAGAGAAGAATGAAGCTTTAATCTATAATTTAGATCCTAGAAAGATATTACATCCATGAAACAAGAAGAAGAATTTTTTTGTTGTTGAAAATGGGAACAATCAGAGAACAAGAACAAATACTTGGAAACTAAAAATAAGTGGAAGAAAAAAATTCAATTAAAAATTTGAGAAATGTAGTCAATGAAATATTACAGAAGAGAAACCCAAAATCAAATATAGGGAAAACATAAAGATTAGAAATGTGTAGTATTAATCTAGAAGGTCCAATATTCATCTAACAGGAGTTTCTGGAGGAGAGAACAAAGGAAATGGAAGTAAGAAAATTAACAAATAATTTAATAAAATTTCTCCTGAATGAAGAACATCTACCAATTGCCCTGCATAATGAATGAAAAAAGACATGAAGGAATAGCACTGTGAAATTTTGGAAACCAGAAAAAGAATATTTCAAAACTTCCAGGAAAAAATAGATCACATACAAAGAATTAGGAATTAAATAGCATTACACTTCTCAGTAGCAATAATGAAAGCTCAAAGACAGTGAAGCATGTCTTCAAATTCTGAAAGAATTCTACACCCAGCCATACTATCAATCAAGTAGTAAAGATATTTTCAGATGTTCAGATGTCAAAAAATTTACCTTCATACACCTTTTCTCAGGAACCTACTAGACGATGTGCTCCTGCAAAACAAGGAAGTAAATCAATAAAGAAGAAACGGCATCCAGGGAATTGGAGATTACAGCCAAGAGGCAAAGGGTACACCCAGGATGCCTATGAAGGGATGTACTTTAGTAACACCTGTATGTCAGACCTAGAGAGAAACCTGAGGACATGAGGTTTTAAGAAAAAGAAATAAGGATGGATAGATTATCTGAGTATTTGTGCAGAAAATTTCACTGAGAGGCTGTTGGAGGGTGTCGGAAAAATTAACAAGTACATGAAAAACTAAGCAAATAAAGAGGGAATTATGGAATCTAAGAAAAACAAAATTATAGTTCACTACTTGGCAGAGCAATGAACAATATTTACATTGTCATAATAATGTTAACAATGAAAAATGATTTATCAAAAATAGTGATATGATGTTGGGAGGATACAGTGAAGGGACACAGGAGCACTACCATGAGAGCTAAATATCTACCATAATAATTAGACAATGTCAAAAATTAATAAATAAGGAAATAGTAATATAAATTTATATCTCAGAAATATGGAGGAAAATACCAAAGGAAACAGCAAGAAGAGTTGAAACAGGTTGCCTCTAATAAAAGAGGGTAACAAGGAGTGGAACAGGGATTGCTGGTTTCCAGTATAAGCGCTTGTTGTTATTGTTATGTGCCATCAAGTCAGTATCGACTCATAGTGATCCCATGTGACAGAGCAGACCTGCCCCATAGGGTTTTCTATGCTATAATCATTCAGGAAGCAGAATGCCAGGTCTTTCTCCCAAATTGCCGCTGGGCGGATCTGAACTGCCAACCTTTCGTTTAACAGCCAAGCACTTAACTGCTGGCCACCAGGGCTCCTTATAAATAAACCCTTAGTACTACATTATTAACTATTTATTTTTAACTTAATTTTAAAAACTGAAGTAATATATGCTTATACTAAAACATACAGAAGACTATAATGAAGAAAATAAAATCACCTATAATTCTACCTCTAAGAGTTATCAACTATCTTCTTTTAATTATTTTTCTATGTTTATACGTGCATATAATTTTTTATGCAAATAATGCACACCTTCTACATTTGTTTGCCAATCGCACCTTCCCCCCACAAGATATTTTCATAAGCATGCTATGTTAATTTTTTTTTTACAGCAACATGTAAAAAAAAAATTAGTATAGTGGCACTTATGAAAATACCTCATAGGCGGTAGGGTGCAGTTGGCAAACAAACGTAGAAAGTGCGCGTCATTTGTGTAAAAATACAGTATATATTTTCCACTTACTATTTCACAGAAATAATTCCATATTAATATTTAATCACTTAATCATTTAAATGGCTATACAGCATTATTTTCTCTGGTCATATCACAATGTATTCAATAAATCTCTTACCGTTGTACATTTGTATTGTTTCCAAGTTTTCATTATTATAAAAGCTTTAAAATGAACATGGACACTTCCCAGGTATTTTTTTTGGATAAATTCCTAGGAGTGAAATTACTGGATCTAGGCATATGTTCATTTTTTAGAATCTGGATATATACTGTCAAATTGTTTCCAAGAAATTTACACTCCTGCCAGAACAGACCTTCATAGACATTGAATGTTATCATTCTTTAAAAATGTTTGCTAATAAGATGGAAAATAATGCCTAATCATTGGTTTTTTTTGCCAAGGACACAAAATCATATCATATTCCTGTGAGACTTACTATGGAGGGTCAAGAATGTAGGTTCTAGTGTCCTGACAATACAAAGACTAATCACAGAGGATAGAAGAATAAATGTCTAGCAAAGACCAAGAGATATTGTTTTCCAATATCAATTGTCTTAACTAGGCTCTTGATAGAAGCAACAGCTGGCAATTCTATGATATGGATATTAACTTGATTTGCCTTATGTCTGAGCATCACACTTTGAGCACTTCCCCATAGAGGCCTAGAATGGTGAGGAGACTAAAAACCAAGTCATATGAAGATTCACTGAAAAATCTGAGAATGTTTATTAGACATAGACTTGAGGGCAACCCATCTGATCACAGTTCACGAACAGTCAAAGGGTCACCATGTGGAAGAGACATATTTCACAGGATTCCAGGATTAAGGGTGGGGGGAGGGGAAATGTCACAGAGGAGAAGACTCTAGCTCAGGCTATGGCAAGACTTCTCTAGTGTTTGTAGTGATCCGATGACAGAATCAGCTTCCTCAAGAATTAGTAAGAACGTGGTCACTGAAGGTAGTCAAGCAGAGGCTGAATAACTAACTTTGTACCAGTATTGCAGAAGGACCATTTTTATAGAGTACAGGACTGGACCAGATGACTTCTGAAGTTCTTTTCATCCATGAAACTTGAGGTCTCAGCTAGAATTCCAATTGCCAGGAATCAGACAAGATGATATTTGTTGTGTTTTGTCTTGAAATTCCAAGACCCACGTCACTTGAAGTAGCTGGAAATCCTGACATAAGCACAGCACTGGAAGATGCACAATCTCTGACCTCTACGTTGTTTTCAGTCTCCAAATGACTACGGAGCTGTCAGGGATATTGGACACATCCATAAGGATTGAGGACCATCATGTATTTCCATTTCTTTTGAAGGCCATCAAACTGCAGTGGTTATTTACAAGGGATTGTTAAGAAACTACTGCCAGATACAATTTAGCTAAGTGATTTATATAAACATATATGGCCATAATTAAAAGAATTAATTTGCATTATAAATCAGGACTGTGGGTAGGCTCGCGCCTTCATCCAGGGATCCCCGAAGACCAAACAAATGACTGCATCAGCCAAGGCATTAGAAGTGTTCCCTGACTCAGCAAGGTCTGAGCAGGAGTGTTTCAAGTCAAGAAAATGACCTCCTAATGGTTTTAATATTAGCCTCTGGATTGCTGGGCTAATGGAAGAAAGTAAGAGCCTAAAAATCCCCAAACATTTGAATCTTCTCTGTAATCCCACAGCCAAGAAGTTATCTGGCATCTAATTTTTCTCTCATTTACTGCTGGACCCAGTTCATTGCTAGAAAATTTCTTTACATAAAGCTGAAATCTACTTCTCTACAACTTCAGCCCCTTTGCAGTAATGCTGCCCTCTGACCACCATCCCACCCCAGAATAGATCAGCTCTCTCTCCTCCTATACATCAGCCTTTCTGAGATTTGAACATGGCAATCATGTTGTCCTCAAATCTCTGTCTCAGACTAAACATCTTCAATTTCTTCAACATTTCCTCAAATGACAGGCTTTTAGAGTTGTAGCACTTTAAATCACCCCCTCTGGGCACACCAAAATCCCTTAAAAGGCACAAACCCCCAAAAGGAACACACTGCAAGTTGTCTGGAATAAAGTGAATATGAAAATGCAAACTCACTCAAAATATTCTGCAAATGGAGAGGAAGACCAAGTATGTCAGGGTGACAGCTATCTTAAAAACAAAGAGCCAATTAAAGATATAAATCCTTCAAAAGGGATATAAGGGGTAATAATAAAAGATTTCAGGAAACTAGTTCATGCAATTGAGAAACTAAAAACATTGATGGAGACAGCAAAGGATAGAAGAGAAACTGAAGAACCAAGAATCACTTACACTAAATTGGAATTTTAAAATAAAACTGAATAAAGATGAAAGCAATTCAAGTGAAATTGTCAGAACTAGAATCAGACTGAGGGCATTCAACTAGAAACAGGGGTTATTAGAGAAAAGAGAAAAGGAATGCACAAAATTTTAATTAAAGAAATAATGAAAGGCAAATTTCTTGAGCTGAGAAATCTCTCCACTTCAGATATAAAGAGCACAAAAAGCAAATCTCAGCTATATTTCTTAAGCAAAGCCCCTTGCACATCAACTCAAGTTCTTAAACTTCAAAGATTAAATACAAACCAAATCCATTGTTGTCGAGTCGATTCCAACTCATAGTGACCCTATAGGGCAGAGTAAATCTTTACAGAAGCAGACTGTCACATCTTTCTCCCACGAGCAACTGGAGGGCTCAAACCGCTGACCTTTCGGTTAGCAGCTGAGGGCTTACCCATGTGCCACCAGGGTTCCTAAAGATTAAATAATCATCCTTAAAAGCTATTTAAAGGAGAGAGAGAGACAGAGAAGGAAAGAAGAACATGATCATTTTCAAAACAGAACGTTCAAAAAACACCAACCCCATTGCCATCGAGTCAGTTCAGACCCTACAGGACAGAGTAGAACTGCCCCATAGGGTTTCCAAGGAGCAGCTGTTGGATTTGAACTGCCGACCTTCTGGTTAGCAGCTGAGCTCTTAACCACTAGGCCACCAGGGTTTCCAAGAAAAGGCTGTTGTTGTTGGGTGCTGTCAAGTTGGCTCCGACTTATAGCAACCCTATAGGACAGGGCAGAACTGCCCGTAGGGTTTCCAAGGAGTGGCTGGTGGATTTGAACTGCCAAGCTCTGAATCACTATGCCACCAGGGCTCCAAGAACAGATTAGGCTCATATATTTTACAGCAAATTATTTAGGTATAGACTTAATTAATTTGCTCTTTGGGGATTGTAAACACTTTATAAGTGATATTTGAGACTTTTTGAGAGTTGTCCTTAGGAGTCATTCTGTGATTTTTCAACCTACAGGTGAAAGTCTTTTGTCAGTTTAGGTTTTACTTTGTTTTTCTTTCACTATTTCTTCTCTCCTGCTATTAAACTGTCTGTAACGTGAGTACGTAGACCATGTCTTATCTCTATTTATTCTCTCCTGGCACACAGGGGTGGATTATCCAATAGGCAAGGTAAGCACTGTGCTTACCTTGCTTACCAGATCATCTGTAGTGAACCAGTTCACATTTTTTCACCACATCAAAGATTCTGCTTCTAGATATGGCCGGCATCTGTCTCTCTCCCAACACCATAGCACCTTCCTACAAAGTCGCTTTTTAAATTTATAATTCCTGATGAGGTGGATGACCTAGTAAGCAAGGTAAGCACGAGCTTACTTACTAATCTGTAGTGAACAATTTTTGATGTGGTGAAACCCATGTGAAATTGTTCAAAATAGATGATCTGGTAAGCAAGCATCACCATATTGCTTACCTTGTTTATTGGATAAACCACCCCTGCTGGCACATAATAAAGCTCAATAAATGTTTGCTGTATGAGTGAATAAATAAACAAAATAAAATAATAACAGAAACAAAATGGAAAACTAGAATAAAACTGCATTTAATAAAAATAAAGTTGATTGTGTTTTTGAAGACTGACAAAACCAAGAAACTACTTGTAGAACTTATTAACAAAATAAGAAATGAACAAAGACATGCAAACATTTGGGGGAAATATTAGAAAGCACTACCTATGCTATACACAAATGGTTTAGATAAGCTAAGTAAGATGGGTGACCTCGGAGGACATGTTAAAAATGGATCTTTGTAGAATCCGCCTGGTGAGTCCTTCAATTTTCCAGGGGGGTACACTCCTGTGTAGTTGAGGTCAGCCTCATTGAATGTTGTCTCCGGAGATTTCCATATCTACCCCTTGATATGTAAGCGCATTCTTTACCTATCAAGGGATTTTCCTAGACCAGTTCCTTGGGCACAGTGGGAGACTCACCTTTCATGTAGGGTCTTAAAAGGAAAAGAATCTAAGACTCATTCAGGAAAATAAAAATAGGATTCTCACCAGTGAAACACCCTGGCAGCCTTCAGGACCTGAGGGGTTAATGTTGTTGTTTCTTGGATATGCTTGAAAACATAAAACAATCCAACTCACTAAACCACAGTCACTGAAAAACCACACAGTGCCGATGACCAAGAACAAGAGATGAGTAAAATACAGTTCCCACCTCAGGAAAGGGTCAGCCCCTAAGCTGCTCTCTGCCTGGTGGAGAGAGGTGCCTGCAAGATGGCCAGTGTACCTGGCTCATTTATTCTGTGGTTTCCACGAATTACTTCTATCTTCAGCCACCCATACACTGATCAACTTCAGGAAACTGAAGTGGTTCAATGCCTTTACCCTCAAAAGCTAAGAACCAAAACTAAAACATCAAAGCAAAAATTTTAAGTAAATCTACACCTGCTAAAGAAATGTCGAAAGTGAATTTTTTTTAATCTACAGAAAAAAAAAAATCACATAGAACGGTGTATTGTTTTATCAGCGAATTCTTTCAAACTCTGAAAAAAATTAATAGACAATATACCTCAACAGAGAAAATGATAGCAAGCTACTAAGTTCTTTTAATGATGCAAAGAGAGGTTTGAATTTACAATCTGACAAAGACTACACTAAAAAAGGAACAGATCAATCTTACTCATGAAACACAAAATTTCTAAATTAAGATCCAAGTTAGAAAATGTTAATAATTCTTGAACTGGAGGGATAGATACTTGGGGTTCCATTTTACGATTTTATTTTTCTGTACATTTAAAATTACTGTACAATTAAAATACAGCAGAAATATATTACAAGGATTCTATAACATAATCAAGTTGGATTTATCCTAAGAAAGTAAGAAAAGTTCAAGTAAAACTATTATTTCATCTCATCAATAGAAAAAAATAACAGTGAAGTAGATGACCATATCATAAATGCTGAAACATCATTTATACTATGTAATCTAATCATATCATTTGATAAAAAACTTAAATGTAGAAATACCAGGTGATTTAACATTATTTGAGAAAGAAAAATAGAAGCAATCCACTTAAAAGAGAAAATATTGCAATAATCATCACGACATTAAACTGGCTGACCAGGGCAAAGCAACATGAAAGAGAAATGTGAGACATAAATACAGCAAAAGAAGAGCTTAAACTACCAGTGCCTGTCAAAGGCATCAATACACATGAGAGACTGAATTATTGAAGATAATAATCTGAACAAAATTGTTCAGTTGTGAAGACTTTAGTCTTCCAACAAGTATTAGAAAGAGCTTTATACATAAAAGAGGATTGGATTTGATCTGTAACGCCCTAAGGTAACAATTTATCTAAGTTCAAGATAAATTCTGAATCAATGCAAGGAATTTTTCCTTTACATTTTCTTAAGGAAATTAAAAACATACATAAAAGTAGGCAGAATAGTATCAGAATCTCCATGTAACCATTACTAAGCTTTAACAGTTATCCACATTTTGCTTATCTTGTAAAGAATTTTTCATAATTAGAGCTATCAAATCTGCATTGAACTGCCCTGGTGAAGAAAGAACTTTTCATCACCGAGGTATATAAGAATAGAAAAGATATAAACAGGTCAGGGATCTTGCAGTGGGCAGTCAAGATTGAATGGGGCTAGATACAAATGTGTCAAGCCTGAGCTGCTATGATTTAGGTGTGAGATGAATTCAAATTGTGAGCTTTTCTGGGCCAGATCATAAATAACTTGAAGACTTTTTTGTCTCAATCATCTTTGTATCTCCAGCTAACATAAAATACACATTTAATAAATCCAGTAAGTGTTTGTTAAATGAGTAAATGATACATGAATGAATGGAACACAAAATGGGGCATAAAACTTCTTGGGTGGAACTTCTACAAGTCAGTAATAAACAGTTAAAGAAATAATAAAACATAAACTTTCCTACCATGCTTAATGTCCAATACACACAAGGTCCAAAGATATAAACCAACTGTTGACACAAGAAAAAATAAAACAAGAAAACAAAATGCATAGTAAATAACCAGTCTTTTGAATAATGAGAGAAATTACCAAACTAGCATTTTCTCAAACTATCATAAATAAAAATGTTAAAACATCTTGACCCTTCTCCCTTGACACCTGTGACATCTGTCTCCTTGTTTTCCTCCAGCCTCTCGGGCTACACCTACTTAGCCTCTGTCTTAGTTTCTTAGTGCTGCTGTAACAGAAATACCACAAGTGGGTGACTTTAATCAACAGAAATTAATTTTCTCAATTTAGGAGGCCAAACATCTGAATTCAGGGCACCTGCTCTAGCAGAAGGCTTCTTCTCTCTTTCTGCTCTGGGGGAAGGTCCTTGTCTCCTTCCAGCTTCTATCCCTTGGTTCCTTGGCAATCTTCATGTGGTGTGATATCTATCTCTACCCATCTGTGCTTCCTGCTTCTGTGCCTAATCTGCTCCTTTTATATCTGAAAAGTGATTGGCTTAAAACACACCAAATACTGATATGGCCTCATGAACAAAACAAAGAAAACTCTACTCCCAGATGGGATTACATCCACAGGTATAGGAGTTAGGAGTTTGGGGGAACACAATTCAATCCATAACAACCTCCCTTGTGAACTCTTACTGTCATCCTCTAATTCTAGGGTTTGGTTCTCAGCTCTCTTCTCATTTAAATAAATGGTCGCTATTATTTCTAAACCAGTGGTTCCCAAACTTTGCTGCACATTAGAATCGGCTGGGAAGCTTTTTAAAAATCCCAGGTCACACCCCAGACCAATTAAATCAGAATGTTTGAGAGTAGGAGCCTGACATTGGTAGTTTTTAAAGACCCTCAAATGATTATGAGACCCACTGTTCCAAACATTCCCCATAGGCAATTTCATTTATTCCCACAGTTTCAGATGTTTTGAGAACCTATTGCTTCGTTAGTATCTCTACCAAGATGTCCTATAAGCATGTGAGCTGACTATATTTGAAACAGAATTCACCATCTTTCCCTGCTCTACTCCTCAAATTCCCTCCTCCAAAAAGGAATATCTTTCAGAAGGAGTCTACCATTTAACTTCTAACTGCACAAGTTAAAAATGTGGGAGTCACTTCCTTGAACACAGGAAGCTCTTTTCCACCAGTGTAGCTGGAGTGCAAAGACTGATGGCAAGAGGCTGAGAAAAAAGAGGGAGGCAGAGGCTGGATAGTGCAGGGCTTTACAGGCCGGAGGTCCTCTGCACACAGTGTCTACTGCCTCAAAGGCCTTTCCTCCTCATCTCCTCTTGGTGAACTCCTACACATCCTTCAATACCCACTTAAATGTTACCTTCTCTGGGTCTCCCTCTGGCAGAATTCAAACTCCCTTCTCTGATATATGTGTTACGGCATGTCTCATAATGCTGGAACTGATCCGTTTATGTGTCTCCTCTCTTCTATACGTGGCAATAAATTATTGGGAAGAATGTGGAGGGGAAAAAAAAATGGGAAGTCATCCTTGACTCCTTCACCGTTTCATGTCCCACTTTGAGCCAGTCACCACGTCCTGTTGATTTTGCTTCCAATTATCTTAATCTCTTGCCTCTTCTCCTTTCTTAGTATTACTGCCATAGTTCAAACTTTGATTCTGTCTGAAATACTATAATAACCTCCTAGCCAGTCTCCTTGTTTTCAGTTTTAGGCTCCATTCACCATATGGCTGCCAAAATAATATAACTCTAATCATATCATTTTATTCTCAAAATCTTTCATGGCTCTCCTTTACCTCCGGGATGAAGTCTGAGCTCAAGAATTATAATAATATTAACAAGACAACATTAACAATACTACCAGTATGTGCCAGGCACTGGGTTAAACACTTTACATGTTATTACCGTATTTAATACATTTAACAATCCTAGTTTATAAAAAAGGAAAGTGAGGAACAAAGAAGTTAAGTCATTTGGCCAAGAGAACACAGGAAGAAGTGGAATAAATGCAATTCAAAGTCAGATTAGCTTGTTTGTCTCTGGAGCCTGGATTCAACTATTCTATTCCACTGATTCCCTTTTTTTGGGTGGAGTTAAAGTCCTTTGGATCTGGCCCCTGCCCATCTGTAGGTCTGATTTCCCTCACACTTTACACTCCCACAAAATGGAATCACCCATTGTTCCCCAAACAGGCCATTATTTCTCACACCCTCACGCGTCTGTAGATGCTGTTTCTTCTACCTAGTCCACACTCCCTGCATGTCAACCCATCAAATTCCTACTCACACTTCAATGAGCAGGACACAGTAGTAAACTGGACTAGCACAGAACACTTCCCTCTCCTGCCTGTTTTCTCATCCATAAAAACAATCTAATGACCCCTGCTCAGCTATGTTCCAGGACTGGTTTAAGCCCTACATTCCATTACAATTGTGACAATGCTTTGAAAACAATAAAGTTTGATGCACGTGTGCCCAAGAGAAACCTCTTTTTCTTAGGTAGTATGAGCTCAGTTATATGACTCATGCTAAATTTGCTTAAGGCAAAAGTTTGAAGTACGAGAAGCTTATCTCTGCCATAAAAAGGAATGAACCCCTGATATACATGGATGAACCTTGATAACATTATACTAAATATACTGAAAGAAGCCAGACACAAAAGGCCATATGTTGTTGTCTTACTTTCTTAGTGCTGCCATAACAGAAATACCACACGTAGGTGGCTTTAACTAACAAAAATGCATTTTCTCACAGTTTAGGAGGCTAGAAATCCGAATCTCCACTCTGAGGGAAAATCCTTGTTTCAGCTCCCCTAGCTGGAGTTCTGGGTCTGCCTCTGTAGTTCAGACAGTGTGGGTTTTCCTCCTGTGTCTGCTTTCTTCTGTGGCTAATCTGTTCTTTTATATTTCAAAAGCGATTGGTTTCAGACACACAGTATCCTGGTATGGTCTCATTAACATAACAAAGAAAACCCTACTCCCAAGTGGGATTACATCCACAGGTATAAACCCATTGCCCTGGAGTGGATTCTGACTCATAGTGACCCTACAGGACAGAACAGAACTGTTCCATAGGGTTTCCAAGGCTGTAATCAAAGCAGATTGCCACACCTTTCTCCTGAGGAGTGGCTGGCGGGTTCAAACAGCCAACCTTTCAGTTAGCAGCTGAGTGCTTAACCACTGCACCACCAGGGCTCCTTTCCATGGGTATACCAAAACAAACAAAAAACCCATTGCCATCAAGTCGATTCCAACTCATAGTGACCCTACAGGACAGAAAAGAACTGCCCAACAGGGTTTCCAAGGCTATCAATCTTTATGGAGCCCTGGTGGCACAGTGGTTTAAGAGCTCAGCTGCTAACCAAAAGGTCAGCAATTCGAATCCACTGGCCACTCCTTGGAAACCTTAGGGGCAGTTCTACTCTGTCCTATAGGGTCACTATGAGTTGGAATCAACTCGACGGCAATGGGTTTGATTTCTTAAAAATCTTTAGGGAAGCAGACTGCCACATCTTTCTCCCATGGAGCAGTTGGTGGGTTTGAACTTCCAACCTTTTGGTTAGCAGCTGAGTGCTTTAACCACTGTGCAACCCAGGGCTCCTTTTCCACAGGTACAGGGGTTAGGATTTACAACACATATTTTGGGGGATACAATTCAATCCATAACAATTGTATTATTTCATTTGTATGAAATGTCCAGAATAGGTAAATCCACAGAGATAGAAAATTTATTAGTGGCTGCCAGGGCTGTGGAGAAGTGGTAATAGAAAGTGACTGTTAAAGAGGAAGGAATTTCTTTTTTGGGGTGATGAAAATGTTCTAGAATTAGATTGTGTAGATGGTTGCACAACCATGTGAAATACAAAAACTCCTGAACTGTGTACTTTAAAGGGGTGAATTTTATTAATTATATTCCAATTAAAAAAAAAGAGAGGTTTATCTGTAGCACCCAGCTTCACTCTTCTGGTGGTAAGTAATACCCAAACTCCTGTAAGGAACCTGTTTTTCTCATATCCTTCTCCCGTTTTTTCTTAGTAAAACCTAGAACAGTGGTTCCCTAATAGCACTGGAAGCACCTGGAGGGCTGGTTAAAACAGATTGCTGGGCTCCCAGAGTTTCTGATTCAGTAGTCTAGGATGGAGCCCAAGAATTTACATTTCTAATAAATTCCCAGATGATGCTCAACTGCTAATCTTAATCCTAGGACTATACTTTCAGAACCATTGCTCTATAAAAAAACCTAGGAAATGGTGAAAAGAGCACTGAACTAGAAGTCAGGAGACCTGCATTCTACTGGCTTTGCCACTAATTAAGCCTAGAATTGCACAAGTCGCCAAAATTCTGGTTACCTCTTTTACCTTAACACTGAATTTCTCTAAAGTATTTTTCTAGTTCTAAAATTGTATTATCTCATTACTTCCCTACTTAAGTTCTCCAGGGCTCCCCGTCCCTAAAATCCAACCTCTTTAAGGATTTCCAACTCAATCTTCCACCACTTCCCCAAAAGACTGCTCTCCTGGCGAAAACGGGAAAGTAGGGAAATTAACATTTTTACCTATGGCATTTCATTTACTCTTCATGACAATCCCACATGGTGGGAATCCATAATTCCATTTTGAGGACAAAGAAACTAAAGCTTGGAGAGGTTAAAGAACTTGCTCAAAGTGGCTGAGGGAGATTTTCTGAGAGGTCTGTGTGACCCCAAGGCCCTATCCTTCTCCCATCAAGTATTTCTCTGTTCCAATGCTTCTTGGTCCCTCAAAACAGCCCTAGACAGCCCCTCTTTGTGTCTTTGTTCCCAATCTCTTCACTCTCTGGAACCTTTTCAATTCCTACATAACCTTTAAAACTTAGCTCAAGAGTTCCACAATATCTAGGATGGGTTCCCTGCTCATGGTCTACCACGTCCCTGCCAGTTTCCCAATCGCAGTCTTGCTGTCTAGTGTCTCCCTTCCCCATCCAGCCCGTGACCTCCTCTATGCCATTGTCTTGTGTTTTCTAACTTTGCATGGATTTAGGCCTTGTTTAATGTTCCTTAGATTATAAACTCCTTGAAGGTAGGAGAAAGGTATCTTGTTTCTTTACAATCCCTGCAGGGCCTAGCAGAATGCCGTGAGCTCAATCAATGTTTGTTGAATTAATAATGGCAGGTTATGAAGACTGAAATGCTATGGTAAGATCGAACCACCAGAATAATAAGCAGCTTTAATTCTTGAATATTCTAAGCCAAAAGAAAATGTTATTGGCAAATATTTTAGGGAAGCTCATGTTTACATTTCTAATGTCAATCATTTGCTGCTGCCTTGGTTCATTGCAGTGATTACAGCTCAGGGAGAGATTATGGGCAAAAGTCTCACATCTGCATGAATTTCCTGAAAAGAATTCAGATTAAGATGATGCTTTATCAGAAAAATGACAGTTCTGACAAAAGGAAAGGGGACTTACCTATTATACCATAATAGGATAATACAATGCAATTGCAACCAGGACCCCATGAAGAAATTTCAAATCTCTCTTCCCTACTCAGTTAAGTGTTTCATTGCAACACAGGTCCTGAAATTTTGACTTCATAAGTCATTTTACCCGTGGCCATAAACAGAGTCAAGAAAAAGCTAAATGAAATAGTTTTATTTTCATTTCTTATTTTGGAATAGCACCACACATCATCCCTGTTCCTCCTCCATCTTCCCTTCTCTCTTTTAGCCTCTCTCTCCAACAGAAACCTCTTTTTTTTTTTTTTTAATAGAGAAATGCCTGAGAGGAGATTTATTATGTTGTTGTTGTTATTGTTGTTAGGTGCCATCGAGTCAGTTCTGACTCATAGCGACCCTATGTACAACAGAACAGAACACTGCCTGGTCCTGTGCCATCCTCACAGTTGTTGTTATGCTTGAGCCCATTGTTGCTGCAACTGTGTCAATCCATCTTGTTGAGGGCCTTCCTCTTTTTCACTGGCCCTCTACTTTACCAAGCATGATGTCCTTCCCTAGGGACTGATCTCTCCTGATACCAAGATTTATCACGGACCAAAGAAAAACCAGTGGCTCACAGCTGGTTCACTAAGCCCCTCGGTCATGTAAAAGAGCTCTGGCCACCAGCACCTTCTGCCATCTCATCTTGCACTAAGCAGAAAGAAGAAGCAGGAGGTGGCTCATGGGAAAGCACCCTGGATCACCGTCATTCCAGGGTAGCATTTCCCAAATGACAGTTGACCCTAAACTGCCCTAATGACCTCTGTCATGTCAGCAAACTGCCAGACCACCACATCTGTAGCACATACAGTCTGCATAAAAAGAATTCTATGGTATGGTACTTATTACTTTAGCTTCATCCTAGGTATTAAAATTCATGAAATCATAGGTTTGATCATACTAGATATGGTTTTCCCCCCAGTATACATTAAAATAAATATACGACTATTAAAACAGAAAACATTCATTCACACACCACCTAAAGTCATCTCGGAGCCCACACGGTACACAGACAAGCCTTTGGGAAACAATGGCTCAGGCCATCCTCATGCCACTCAGATTTCACATCTGCATAACAAGATTAGACATCTCGTAGAAAGGGCTGAGCCTCTTATCTAGCTCCATACAGATGGCCTTTGCATGGCCCTCTGAGAGCTACAGGGCAGCAGCAGGAACAGTCAGCACTAATGGGGCACAGGATGTGTCTTTTTCCTGCTAGTGATCTGAGGGTACATGGACCCAGGCCACACCAAGTAGAAAGCTGGAAGTTGGTCATGCCCCCTATCAGATGCACCGTGAGCCCCGGAAAGGATGTGGGAAAGGGCTGACGCTAACAGTGATGCTAACTCTGATGTTAACAGTGATGCTACCTGGAAGGCCTCACCTCATCACAGCTGTACTTGCCAGGGCCCCTTAAGTAGCCTCAAAGATGGATGGCAAAGTGTCACTGCTGAGACAGCTGCAGTTGCTGAACCCCTTGTCTCCACCCTGGTGCAGGGACAGAGCACAGCACAAGGAGACAGAAGACCTTCAATCAAGTTGCTGCTCTGCTACCAGCTACACACATGACTCAAGTTATGTCCCTCCCTTCTCTGAGTCTTAATTTCCCTACCTGTAAAGTTAAAAGGTTAGGCAAGGATTATCTCAAAGGCCTTTCAAAACCTAAATTTCTCAGTCTCTTCAAACAAACTATAGTTCCCTAAATGCCTTATGGCCACTAGTCTTCTCCTCAGTTTTGTACAGTGTCCTATTACCTGAACTGTCACCCTGTGCAAATGATCCTGTGCCAACATCTGTAGGGAACAGGGAGATGAATCAGATACAATTTCTGATCTCCAGGAGCTCCAACACACAGTGCACAGCAAGGCCATGAGAGAGGGTGGGACAAAAGTAAATCACCTCCCAGAGGCTGTGGGTGACACTGAGATAAGCAAGATATGGTTCTTATCCTCAAGTTGTCTGTAATTCACCAGGGAAGTCAGAGATAGAAACACCCAATTATAATTCAGAGCAGAATGGAAGAAGTGATTTGCTAGAGGCATGAGCAAAAGGTTGCAAGGTTTTTGCATCATCCTCTGTAGATTTCAAAGCACTCTCATGGCGTGGATAGTCTCATTTGGTGGTCACATCCTGATTTCCCTCCTTCCATGCTTTAATGGTACACTGCTGGGCTCAAAGCCCTTCCCTAGTGACTTCTCATGTCAAGAGCACAAGTCTTGACACCACCTGGGTTCCAACCCCAGCACTCACTAACCATGTGCTAACCAGGTGTCGTTGGACAAGTATGTACCTGAGCCTCCCTAAGCCTATACTATCAGCTTGAAATGGGGCTGACCTCACCTATCTCCTAATAAATTAGATAATATATACAAGGTACTAACAGAATGCATGACATAAAAAAATATTCAATAATGATAGTTGTTATAATTAATTCCAGGTTATCCTCTTGTCTATATTACTACTTAACTGTTTTATCTATGTCTCTTTTGTCTTCCTAACATAATTCCTAGATTACTCACAGTCCTGACTATTGGGCAGTGAACTGCTGAATGCATGAATCAATCAACTGGAAACTGGAATGAGAGAGAGAGAAAAGGCACTGACAACTCCCAGTTTTCTGGTTCATGTGACTGGGGGATAGCTGTTCCTTTAACCAAGAGAGGAAACACTGAGACAAGGGCATGTTTGAGAGGAAAGATGAAGAGTCTGGTTGGGAATAGCTGAATTTGAAGTACCTGGGGGATATCCATGGAACTATTCAGTAGATGACTGGAGCTAAAAGTAAAACCTGGACAGTCAAGAGATTGAAACCATGAGAGTGAATGATAATCCTGGGAGAAGCTGAATATCAAAATCACTGGAAGGGGGAAGGTTTTTAAATACCACCAATGCCCAGGCTCCACCACCATCAGACATGCTGATTTTGTCTGAGGTGGGGCCAAGCAGGGTTTGTTAAAGAAGCCCTTTGTAATTGTAACATGGAGCTACGGTTGAGCACCACTGGGGCTGAGTGAGCAGAGCTGAGGAAAGAATGAACAAGCTGTGGGTAGCACCATCCTTTCAGGGGCTGAACAAGAAAGGGAGCCATGAAGGAAAACAGAGAAGGAATGGTCAGAGAGGCCTGAGGGCAACCAGAGAAGCCTGGGGAGAACAAAGGTTCAAAAAGACATATGTAAATATTTTGGCAATTCCTCAATAAGTTAAACATAGAATTACCACACCAAAACCAAACCCATTGCCATCGTGGACTCTATAGGACAGAGTAGAACTGCACCATAGGGTTTCCAAGGCTGTGAATCTTTATGGAAACAGACTGCCACATCTTCCTCCTGCGGAGTGGCTGGTGGGTTCAAACCGAAGACCTTCAGTTAGCAGCCGAGTGCTTTAACCACTATGCCACCAGGACTCCTTAGAATTACCATACCAGCCAGCAATTCCACTCTTAGGTATATACCCACAAAGAACTGAAAACAGGTGCTCAAACAAAAACTTGTACACAATGTTCATAGCAGTGTTATTCACAATAGTCAAAAGGTAGAAACAACCCAAATGTCTAGCAGTTGATTAACAGATAAACAAATTGTGGTCTATCCATACAATGGAACATTATCAGCTATAAAAAGAAATGAAGTACTGACACATCCTACAACATGGATGAACCTTGAAACTATAATGCTAAGTAAAAGAAGCCAGACACAAAAGGCCACATATTGTATGATTCCATTTACATGAAATATCCAGAATAAGAAAATCTACAGAGATTACTGGTTTCCAAGGGTTGGGGGTTGGGGGTGGGGGTGGGGGATAGGGAGTGACCATTTGATGGGTATAGGGTTTCTTTTTGGGGTAATGAAAATTCTGGAACTAGATAGTGGTGATGGTTGTACAACACTGTGACTATACTTAATGTCACTGAATTCTACAAAAAAGGAGTGTGTAACCAACTCTGCCAAATATAGCGAAGACAGCCAAAAGATCCATCATGAAAAGGGTTCACAGGCTCACAGGCTTAGCAATTAGAAGCTTCATGAGAACACATTCTCCTTGGTGCTGCCTGCTACTACACAGCCATGCAAAGAACCCAGGGGCTGGACTAGAAGCCCATTAGGACCTTTCCAGCTCTGAGATTGTGAGATTCTGAGGTCTTTAGTGTCCTCTTGCCATTCAGTGTGAAGTACTTTTCCTCTCCATAGACTTGTTGGTTATTATAAATGTCCTGAATCTGTTAAGAAAAATTCTCTTGACAACCATCTGGGCCTAATTCAACAAAATTGTAGAGTGTGAACTCAAAGGCTAGATTTGTTTTTTTACTATCAAATGAGTCATCAAATGTCATTACACACCAACTAATTTCCAAGAGACTCTGGGCATGTTTGATACAACAAGCACCAAAAACAAAACCCACGTCAACTACAATGCTAGGGAAATTCAGACCAAGAACTCCCAGAGCTGCCCACGTGACGCAGCTCACCATTCTCGTGGACTGAGATTGTGTCTGGTGAAGGAAGGCAGGATTCCAAACATATAATGCTAAAAAACAGTAACAATCCAAACAGCAGCACAAGAAACCAGGAGTGGCTTCCAGAGCTAGGCCCAAGGCACGCTTCTCAGAGCTCTTGTCCCATGACCTATGATATTAGGCTCTTTCCTGGCTAGATCTTGAGGTCTTATCTGAAGTTCTCACCATTCTAATAGACCTGGCACTGGCCATGGACATGTGGACTCCCAGCCACTGCATTTTCCAAGCCTAGCCCTACCTCTGAAGGTTCTGAAGCCATCTCAAGTCAAGGGATTTGGTCCAAAAGTCAATGCAATCTGGTCAACTCATATCAAGCTCCCTCTTTCCATTAGGTCCTGTGCTGGGTTGGTAGAGAGGACTGAGGTGAACCACACATGCCTCAGGCCTTTGGAGAGTTCATTGTCTCATGGAGAGAATAAGACACACAGACAAATAGGCTTAACCAATATAAGGCAGTGTGTGGGGCCCATAAGAATGAGATGTCTAAAATGCTCCAGGAAGTCTAGGAAACAGCTCCTGCCTGCTGGCGGGGCAGTGTGTGCCTTGCTCATCCCTGTGTGGGGCTTGGGAACAGCTGATCGTTGACAGACGCCAAGAATGCCAGGTGCTGTCTGCCAATCAGGACCCTGTGCAAGGGTTCAGGTCAAACGGGCCACTCTGGCTGTCTTAATTAAGCCTTAATTAAGCATTCTGCCCGGAAATCTCTTCTGCCTCCTGTAGAACTGCCCAGTTTACAGCAAACAACTCAAGGAACAGGGTCAGCTATTAGGAAATGGCAGCCATTAAGAACGACGCCAACAGCTGTGAATGACTGCCAATTCAATTCAGAGATCATTGAAAACCACAGGGCCTAGAAACCCAGAAATAAGGCCCTAATTAAGCATTCTGCCCTCTGTCCCTCACCTCAGTATAGTATCCAGTTTGGGTCACCCCACTTTAAAAGGACATAGAGACTGTCATGGCTGGGAGTTTTGCCTAAGGAAAGAATCCAAAAAAAGGAAAAGGCTATACAAAATGCTCACTGAGGCACTATCCCTAAAGACAAAAGACAAAACAACTGAAAACAGGAGAATGGTTAAGTAAGTGACAGCACATCTTTTTTTGTGAATCCGTAAAAATACTAACCAGAAGCCATATAACATTCAAGAAAAATCATTTGATTTAACATAAACCATAGGTTATAAAGTCATATCTAGGCTCTGGGTACAATTTGTGTAAAAGTGATGCTGGGGCAGAGACAGGCAAGGAACAGAAAACAGCAAGTTTGAGCTGATGGTGCTCAATTTAGGTGGTACATTATTTTTCATTTTTATTTGAATTCTCATTATTATTGTTTGTGCAGCAACGATACTTCTCTTAAGGATCAGAGAGAGACAATCTCTCAGAAGACAATCAAAGCTTTGAGGGATGAAGCCAAGGTTCCCTGGGGAGTGGCAATGTGGCAGGCAAATGCACACCAGCCTAAGCATCAACAGGGGCACACCTCATTTTACCCAGGAACTGTCCCCTGTGTGACCTTCAGCAAGTCCCTTCTCCTTCCCGTACCTCCATTTCTACTTCGAGATCTAGGGGGATTCAAAGGCTTCTGCCACCTCCAATTCCATGATTCTGACTGGTGGAGGAGAGGTCAGAAGTCTAACCTATTCTCATGTGACAGCCAGTAACCAGCCTGCACTGGGCATACCTGTGGCACAGATGTCATGAGCACCATTTAAACTAACTACTCATCCCACTTCTGAGGTCCAGAATCCAGGCATCTATCTCAGAGTCTTTGTACCCTCCACTCAAATCCAACCACTCTCCAACTCCTGTTAATGTGACCTCCTCAACATCTCTCAAGTTTCCACTTCTTTCTATCCCCAATGCCATCACACATGTTCAGGCTAGCATGATCTCTTACGTAGATCACTGCAGCAACTGGTCTTACTTCCTCCCGTCTTGCTCTTCCCCAATCCATTCCCCACACCACAAAGTAATATTTTTCTAAGATGTAAATCTGATCATGTCACTCCCCTGCATAAAAGTCTATGATGTATTGGGTGTTTTTCTTAGCTAATGAAAAAGCTTTGAAACTAGACAGAGGTGGTGTTTACACTAAATGCCACTGAATTGTACATTTTAAAATGGTTGCTTGCATGTTACATGAATTTTACCTCACTTTTTAAAAAATCTCTATAATGTCACCCCATCTTTTAGTGTAATTTATTACGGTCCTTACTGTGAACTCTGGAGCCAGACCTCCTTGGTTCATAACCCAGTTCTACTACTTACTACATCTGGGACTGTGAGCAGGTAACTTAACCGCCTGGTGCCTGTTTCCCCACTGGTAAAATGTGGGTAACAACAGTACCTGCCTCATAAGGTTATTGTGAGGACTGATGAGTTAATGCATGTAAAATACTTAGGACCCACCAACTGCCATCGAGTCGATTCCGGCTCATAGTGACCCCATAGGGCTTCCAAGGCTGTAAATTTCTACAGCAGCAGACTGCCATGTGTTTCTCCTGCGGAGCAGCTGGTGGTTTCGAACCAGTCAGCAGTCAATCACTTTAACCACTGTGTCATCAGGCCTTCTTAAAGTGCTTAGAACAGTGCCTGACATGTAAGAACTCAATAAATGGCAGCTGCTGTTATCATTATTCATAGGCCTTCAAGGCTCTACCAGCTGAGGCCCCACTCACCTCTCCTGCCTCTGCTTTCCTCTATCTCACCACTCATCACCTCTCAGAGAGTTCCAGCCCTGCTGAACCTCCTTCAGTTTCGCTCTTACCACTGAGCCTGTGAACATGCCATTTCATTGCCAGGTACACTCTTACAGCTCCTTGTTGCCTGGCTTCCCCAATTGACTTTTTAGAGGTGCTTTATTGAGATATAATTCATACAACATACAATATACACATTTAAAGTATACAAGTCAGTGGTTTTTAGTGTATTCACAGACCTGTGCAACCATCCCTACAATCCATTTTAAAACATTTCATCATCCCTTCCTCTCCCTGTCCCGTGCAAAAAAAAAGCCCCGTACCCATTATCAGTACCTCTCCATTTTCCTCCAAATCTCCCAGCCTTTAGGTTAGGTTAGGTGACATCAAGTTGGTTCCAACTCATAGCGACCTTAATGTATAACAGAACGAAATGTTGCCCGGTCCTGTGCCATCCTCACTAATCTACCCCAATTGACTTTTAGGCCTCTGTTTTCATCCCACTTGTTAAATTCTCTCTGACTTCCAATTCTGGGTCAGGTGCTCCCATGGTGTTCAGTACTCTCCCTCTCTTGGAACTATGTTTGACTATTTACTTGTATATATCCCCTGCTAAAATACAAACTCCATGAGGGCAGGGCTGTGGGTTCTCTGATTCACCATGATTCTTCAGTGCTTAAGAGATGTTCACTAAACACTGGTTGAAAGACTGAAACTAATGGTACTAACTAGTCAAAACCTAGGCTCTATAAAAACAGCCCTACTGAAATAAATCAACAGTATCAGAGTCGTCTCTATATTACAAATACCAAAAGTAACAGTATATTTGAAAATTCGTGACATTCAAATTCCTACAACTATTCTCATTTAAACCGCCAACTGGAATAAGGCAGATCCTTGTAAAATGAGTGTGATTCAGCTGCTTTAACAAAGTAAGTCTGAGAGTAAGAGTGAAAACAGCTGCGGAGGCTGGGTAGGAAGAAGCAAGAAAGATCCACATTTTAAGTGTTCAATACTTATAGGTTTTACATGACCTGGAATTACTAGGTCATTACTAAGTAAAATGAATACAAGTAGTTTTTGTTTAAAATAAAGTGCAAAAAAGGAAGGAAAGGAGGGCGGAGGGAGAAAGAAAGAAAGGAAGGGAGAATGGAAGGAAGGAAGGAGGAAAAGAGGGAAGGAGGGAGGGAGGAAGGAAGGAAGGAAAGGTGAGTTTCTTCATTCTGGAAATTTCCTATAAAGCCATTTCTGTTAAGCAAATTCTATTTTCATGCAGACTCCCATTATAAAATTAAAGCTGGGTTCCTCCAGACTATAATCTGTGCCTTAGGTGCTTGTATCAAAATCCAATGACCTAATAAGAAAAGCAATTACCTCTTAACAAAACATGAAGACAATTTTTCAATACATCAACATATGCTGCAAAGTAATTACAAAATAAAAACAACAAAAGCCTACCCCACACACACTTCAATCTACTTCATACACTGATGGCAAATAAATCTTACTAAAGAAAGCACAGCTCTGGTCATGCCTCTCCCTTATTCAGATCTCTTCAATGGCTCCCCATTGCCTTCAGGATAAAGAACAAACTCCTAAGCGGGTGCTTAAAGATCCTCCTCTCCTTTTGGCTCTGACCTACTTGTCTAGTCTCATTTCCTTCTAATCACCTTCAAATAACCCCTGAGACAAATTGCACTGAGTGCCTGCTATGGCTTTATCTTTTTCCACCTCTCTCTAGAATGTTCTTTACCCACCCCGAGCCCCCCATGTCAAAATTCTACCTCTTTTTAAGCCTCACTCAAATGCTACCACCTCCATGAAGTCTTCCATGATGCTTTCCTCCATAACACATGACCTCTACAGCCTCTAGGCTTCTACAGTTTTTTCTAGAGATGATTCTCATGTATTTATCACTGGTTGGCTTGTATTGTAGTTGTTTCTGAGCAGGTTCTCTACTTCCAAATAAACTATAAACTCAAATTCCCCCCTCATATTTAACATATGTCATGCAAATGTTGGTGGCGGTCACCTTCCAACTGATTCCTACTCATGGCAACCCCACGTGTACAGAGAAGAACTGCTCCATAGGGTTTTTAAGGCTGTGGCAGGAATAAAAATATCAGTGGGTAAATAATGAAAGTAAACAGGGGATTTAAGTTGAAACTTGGAATATTAAAGAGATTTGCAGATAGATAAAATTTTCCAACCACTTAGGTATGTTCCCTAAGTTTCAAGACATGCTACCTCTCTAAGGGCAGTGATAAATTAGACTGCTTCTAACTTATTGTACTGTGGTTTTTTTTTTAAATCATTTATTTGTTATTTTATTCTCTCATTCAATAAATATTTATTTAGTACCTTCTGCCATGCAAACTCTACAGAGTAAACCAGGGAATTATGGACAAAGGAGTCAGGAGACTTGTGTTCAAGTCCTGATTCTGCCACTGTTGCCCTCTCAGGACACCTGCTGCACCATCTGAAACATAGAGACGCTCAACCTGAAAATCTCCAGTCTCGGGGCTTACATCCTATAATCCCACAATTCTGAAAGCCAGTTGGCAATTTAATTCCAATGGTATTTAATAATTATCTCATTTATATATAAAATGATTAATGATACTGCAATCTGAAAGCACAAAACAAATGTGAGTTTTGAGAAGAACCCATGACAAACAAATTGCAATGATGAAGACCAAATTTTACTTCAACAGGTTTCACAAATCTTAAGTGCTCAAAAACAAATACACCATGGAAAAAGATTTAAAAATATATACTGAGAAGACATCACAATAGGAAAAAAAAAAAGGCTCCCTTTCTGAGAACAGTCTAGAGAAACCAGGACATAGCGAATGAAAAGACATCAACTCACCAGTCGAGCAGAGCTGAAGGGACTCCTCCAAGGAAAAAAGTTGGCCCCACTTCCTCAGCAGCCCCGTGCTGGCACCTCCCCTCCATACCAGGACACTGCTCCTGGGCCTCCCAGCACACAGCTATTTTTAAAGATAAAAAGCCACATTCCCAAGATTGCAGCCACAAGAATGTGCATATCAAATGACCTTCCCATAGCACGTCAATAAGCCCAAGTAAAACTGAACGCTGTGCCATGCGGGCAAAGTTGAATGGTCCCTCTGTGGCCCAGGCCCCGCTCCACACAGGGCCATGGTCCTCCTTATCTGCTGGATGCGGGACACTGCAGCTTCATATCTCAACATGAATCTGGCTTCTCTCCTTTCAGCACGACAGTCCCAGAAGTCCTCCAGATGCCTTTCTCACCCTCAAGATCTCAGCCATTTAAACCAGCTGAGAGAGGAAACTCTAGAGGCCCTTGATTGGCAAACTGATTTCCTCTACGCCAAGTGCAACACAGAAGATGACCTTGAAGGTCTCAAGATGCATCCATTTTATGGGTGTATTCTGAACTACAGCAATACCTTGTCTCCTGCTGGTATTGCCCAGTCATTTTTGGTTAGTTAGTAACAACAGCATTAGCTCGCTAAGCCTCACAGCATCTCAGGGAGATAGGTCACCACCAAGCACATTATCCCCCCTTAACAGATGGGGAAATGACGCCACAGGAAGATTAAATAACCTGCCCAGGCTCACACAGCCTGCCGCAGGTGGAGCACAAGAGATCTCAGCCCTTGTGCCAGCTCCTGAATGGAAAATGCTGTGAAGAAAGCCCTCTGCAGTTCTAGGATCCCAAGCAGTGTGGATGGTTTGCGTGGCAAAGATTGAAAAAGAAATAAACACAGAGGTAATCTTAAAATTACTTCAATTTTCTTTCTTTTCCTGTGTCTCCCCAGAATGTCATGAGAGAAGGATGATTTTAATACAAATGTATTAAATGAAAGATGGTGTGGGCACTGATGTAACAAGATGGCAGAACAGTCCTGCAGGCAGCAAGGGGCCTCAGTGAATAAGACCAAAAGGGGGTCAAGCTGAGTGGGGTCCTATCAGTGACCTCGGTGCTCTGCACCCCACAGGACTCTGCATAAACTGGTGACCTCTGGCCTGAAATTATGTCCATTTCCTTTCTTTCTACAAGTGCCTACACATTTAAAAACACAAAGATGAACTGGAACCATCCCCACAGTTAAGAAGCTTGAAATACTATCAAGGAATATACACAGACCACTAAAATACAAATTAAAAATAGTAAGGGCCAAAGCAGAGGGGCTGGTAGAAAGCCTGGGAGTTTGATGGTAAGGGATCACATCCACATGTGGATATACTGGGGTGAGCTATCAGGGGAGGCTTTGTGGAAGAGTTACTGGGCATGAAGGATGGGACAGTGAGACCTGCAGAGGTGGTGAGAAGGGCACTGCAGGCAGTGGCTGGGGCAAGGCATAGAAAGTGTATAGATGGGAGATGGCACAGGGCTACCCTGAAGACCAAAGGTTCAGCTCAGAATGAAGGGTGTGTGGGACAAAGAGTATACAAAGTAGGGTTGAGGGATTCAGGATGAGCACGGCAGGTAGAAGCCACATCACCAAAAGCCTTAAGTGTGAAACTAAGGAGGTTAAATTTTACTCCTATTCAGAAGTGTTCAACACTGTGCCTTGCTCACAGTAGGCACTCAATAAATGTTGGGGCAAACTGCAAGAAGACAGTATAATCTGTGGGTAAAGCAGGACAACCATGAAAGGAGACACCAAAAAAGTCACCTCTATTTTCTTTTATCAACTGGTATCTAGTCAGAACATCTCCTAAATTTACTTTACTATCCAAAATACCTGCTACATTTTGCCCAAAATGGAGACCATAACACTTGCCATCAGCTTCTCACCCAAGAACACTGAAAACTAACGAGAAGGTAATGTCTGCAAAATGCTCAAAGCTCTTTGGAAATGTGTGGCAAAGGCATCACTTTAATTAATATTTAAAGAGATTCTACCCAGCTCTGATCTCTTTTTCTGCAGACTAATGTTACGTACACAGGATAGCGTGATGCCAGATTGGCCCCTAAATAAACCTTTCCAAAAGCGCCCAACACAGGTACACTCTCCCGAGTCCCTTACATGTGGCTGATGGCACTCATGATCACACCAGTGCAGGGGTGGTTTCTAACTTGGGAATCCAAAGTTACCAAAGGGTATGAGGAAAAATACATCAGGTAGAAGAGCAAAATAGATTCCAAAAAGTGGTATTCCTTAGCACCCCATTTTTAAGCATGAGAGAGAGTCCAGTGAAGACTTCAAGGGGAATCATTTTAGCAAAACCCACATCCTAAGCCAGTTAACATTTTTAGGTCTAACACAGTACCCAAGAAAGGAAGAAATAAGAATAGCTTCCTCGGCTCAATTACAAATGGAGTGGAAAAAATAATTTCAAAAGTTCAAGGGGAAAAAAAATCAATCCATTTCCTTTCCCCAAAGGTTTCACTTCTATAAATATACTCACACAAATGGACTCAAGACCACTCTTCCTTCTGAAAACACTACCTGTCTGGAATTTGCAAGATAAATTATGTGCCTGTCTTGCTTTCAAACCACTGAAGCTCCAAAAACTTCTCTCTTCTTCTGAAATAACACTCCTTCTCCCTCCACCCCCTTCTCATTATAAAAGTAATACATGTGTCTGGTAGAAAATTTTTCTTCGTTGGAAAGGAAAAATGAAAATAATCCACTATAATCTACAAATTGCTAGTTACCCTTCCAGAGTGTTTGTGTGTGTGTGTGAATAAATATATAACTGGGATCTTACTGTATCTACTAGTTTATAACCTGATTTTCTTCTTAGAACAATAAACTGTAAACATTTTTCTGTCTTTATTATTCTACAACTTTTTTTTTATGTTTACACCCTATGGGAGTGTCATTCTTAAAGCTAATACTCTATTGCTGGACATTTGGTTTATTTTAGCAATGTTTTTATCACAAATAATGTTGAGACAAACATATTGGCATAATACATCTCTAACTATTCTCTCAGGATAAATTCCTAAGTTACACTGCTAGGTAAAATACTATGTACAAGTTTTTAAGGCATTTTATATAGCCAAATTGCCCTCCAAAAAGGTTATCCCAATATCACTCTCTCAGTCAACGGAAGAGCTACTTGCTCTCATCACCTCTAATTTAGTAATTTATAAAGGAGGTGCTGGTGCATTGATTTACAGTTTTTTTAATTACTCTTGAGGCAGAGCCCTCTCCCCAAATGTTTAGTATCTAGTTGTATTTTTTCAGAGTATTTCTTTACTGTGTGCTTCTACTCATCAGAAAGCCACACTTCCCCCAGGGGCAGCCCAGTGGTCTCCCTGCTTGGCACCTGCCACTCACATTTTCACCTTGGCGTCCTTCATTCCTCTCTCAAAAAACAATTCACAGTTCCAGAGGGTAAGTCAGATACAGAACCCAATAAACTTATTCACTCATTCATTTATTCACCTGGTATCTCTTGGGTGTCTGTTATGTACCAGGTACCATACTAAGAGAGAAGTATACACAAAGCACTATGAGAACCCAGGAGAGAGAAGGTCAACAAGGCTGGAACAGCAGAGGGACACTTGAGTTGAACAATAACTAAGAGTTTTAGTGGTAGATGAGGAAGGAAGGAGCAGGCTAGGCAAAGGTCCAGAGGCATGCCAGAACGTGATGCGTTGAAGGAATATTTTCATTTTTAGGGCAGGAAATGAGGGCTGAGGATAAGACTGAAAAATTAGCTCATGCCAAATCTACCTGCTAAACTGCTCTCCCCCCTATCCTGCTGCCCCAACCTCCCTTCTCCAGCCCCTCACCCCTACCCACTGCATCTCAGCTCTGGCTTGCAATCTCTGGCCCATCTCCAATGTAGACTCCATCCTCACCATCCATCTCTCCAGACCTCTCTGCCTGAGGCCGGAATCTTGGCACTCACGCCAATCTACTAAGCATTCCCCAGTGAATAGATGGTTCAATTCTCTGATTCTTGGGAGCCAGTCTTATTAATCCAGCTAGAAAAAGAAACTTCTGGCTAGTGATACATTTTCTTGTACCCCTAGCCTCTCAACACTGGGCTAAACTTATAATAGACAATCAATAAAAGCTTATAGGCTCTACCCAAATTAAATTGGGCAGAAGAAATGCAAGCAAGAGGATGTGCATGTACAGGTTGTACGCATCTGTCATTCCGACAGCTGGGAGAACTGAAACTGTCTTTGAAAATTAACTTCTGAACACAATCATGGCAAAGATAGATTCTCATTAGGCATGTAATTCTGCATCTACCTAGACATTTGTCAGTCAGACACACAAATAGTACTTGCTAAACTGAGCTATGTACCCCAAGAGCTTCTGTGCATAAAGGTCAATATATTCCAGAAATTTGGATTTTTTTTCCTTTGAGGGAAGGTAGGAGAGGAGAGGTAAGAAGGCTCCTAACACGTGTCATCTCTGCTGGGATTTTTCACAGTGATCATTCCAATTCAAAGCAAATATCCTGATGCCACCTTGGAGGAATTCCTCTCCATCATTTATGCTCTCATGTAGGCAACAAACATTTCTAGATAATTCTTCCCTGAGGGCAAAGATCCCTACATTCCTCAAGTGGTTAGTCTCTTCCTGTTCTCGTTCAGATTTCCCCAGCCCTGGATTCATCCCCCTACAGTAGCACCCATCACAATGAGTGGCTTGTTTGTCCCCACACTGGGCTGTGACCTCTACAATGCTGAGGGCTGTCTCTCTGTCCCTATGTGCCCTACGGCCTTGAACAGCACCTTTCACGTTATGGAGCATCAATCAATGTTGTGGTATGAAATGTAATGTCAGAGCCGTAAAGGACCCTAGAAATAACCTAGTCCACAGACAGAAAATTGAGGCCTAAAGAGGGGAAGAAAACTCTTCAAATTCACACAAAGAGTTAGTGGCAATTAGTAAAGAAAGAAAAAAATCAAAGATCTCAGCAATGCTGTAAGCTTGAGGAACAGATGACTAGGGGTCGGGGGGAGGACCTGATGGAATTTGGAAAGGGGACAAAACTAAGCTTGGTTCTGGACAGCCTTGAACACATGGAACAAGTCTAATACCTCTTCTCCATGACAACCCTTCAGATAATATAAAAAAGGAAATTAACATTTATTGAATATTCACCATGTGTAGGTAGAAAACAGATAATGTCTTCCCTGTGTCTTCTTTTCTGTTAAGTTTAACACTCATAGATAATCAATTAAATAAGCAAGTAAATAATGTATCTCAGGTCACGAAGCTGGTAAACCCGGGTCTGATTGAGTCAAAAGCTCAGGCACATTCTCGTGTACCTCACTCTCTCTCTGATTCTAGTCCTAAGGCTATAGCGTACCAAGAAAGAGCCAGCTGGACCATGTGAGCAAGTTCACGGGCGGGCTTGGCTGTGTCCCAGGACAGAAAGCAGTCGCTCCAGAGCTGGAGGATAGGTCTGCTGCCTGCCCACCCCCTAAAAGTGCAGAGAGTGGGCGCCATCCCTCAGAGTTGTTGCTAGCACTTGGCTGACAGGTCAGGCCAACTCTGGGAGCAGGTATAAGACACAGAAACACAGAAGCCCACTTAAGCTCTTCACTTAGCCAGGATACCACTGCTAATGTAAAAAGAGCAATAAAAGGGCAGCTGGGAGCCAGATGCAACTAAGGTAGTAGTCATAGATAACAGTCATTCTTTATTTCATCACTCAATAATATATGCTGAGCCTTAGCCCTGGACCAGGTCCTCTTCTAAGCTCTGGAAGACCTAGCAGCGGGGCTAGGTCCCTGCCCTGGAGAAACTCAAAGTCAAGTGGAGCAAGGCTACATGGAAACACCCCATGACCACACAATCTGGGGAGTGTTATCTTGGAAGAAGAACGAGAAGAGGCGAGGGGAGGCTCAGCCTAGAAAAGACTTCCCAGACAAAGCAGGACATTCTGATGTGGGGACATTTCAAAGTGGCTATATCAAACAAGCCTTGTCAAAATGGAAAATCACTGTTCTTTAAACCTAGCAAGCAAATTGAGACCAGAGATCTCCAAGCAGTACATTTGATTATCTGTCCTATTAGATGATCCTTAAGGTCTTTTTCAAGTCTGAAGTTCCTCTAGTTCAGCTCTGGTTGGATGACCAGGAAAGGGGCAATCAGGAGCACTGATTGTGGGGACACAGCTTAGGGCACACCTTTGGGTGTATTGTTCTATCTGCCTTTCTCCTCTTTCTCTAGCTCTTACTCACCAATTAGGGCCCAGATCAAATTCCAGTCCTTCCAGGAAGCTTTCTGGATCCCCCAGGAGCCTGCAGGTCTCCCAAGAGTCTCTAACTCATAGCACTATGTGCAGCACTGACTTACTGCCAGCTGCAAGCAGGGCAGGGACTGTCTGATTAATCGGTCTCCCCCAGCTACCATTCCTGTGCAGACCTTTCTTAACAAGGCACATTGAAAGGTATGCAGCAGGACTTCAGGAGGATGCTCTGGGCAGATGTGAAATGGTGATCCTGGTTGCAGCAGTGACAGGATCCTCCTGGGCCACCATCCTCATAGAACAGATCCTCCAAGGCCACTGTCCTCTTTCTGCCTTTCCTCAGCTCTGCTACTGACTTCACCAGACCCAATACTCCTGTCCTACTTATCCTAGGCTTTTTGGGGGCTCTGGAATGTCAACTGTAAACAAAATGGTATACACACATTTTGGAGAAAAGCACATTTTAGTGTGAGCTGCATTTGGAGGGCCCAGAAGCCAAGAGGAGACTGGCGATCCCACAGAAAGGACCATGGAACTTCTGAGACAGGCTGGGGTGCCGACAGGCTAGTTGAGGGGCATGAAGATCATGCCTATAACGCACTTGCAGAGCTGCATGGGAGCATCTCCTGATTTTTTACAGAAAGAAACACTTGAACACTGAAAATAAAAATAATGTCCTTCAAGTTCAATGAGCCAATCTTGGACTAAATTAAGGGGGAAATGCAAGGATGTAAGTCTTCCTCTAGGTGTTCCTTCTCAATCCAGAATATATTCACTGTGGGATCTTCCCTAAGTCTAAGGACTGGTAATGCATATTTTAATAGTGATGGCTTCTACTTCCCATTGATGACAATTCCACTGACTAGCCAGAGCATGCTTCACGGAAAATGAGGAAATGGACCAGGAAGACCTGTGCTGTCCCCAGGTCGCCTAATCCCTGACGGCCCCACCCACATCTGTGGAACACGGATGAAGGAAGCAGCCCTGGCACCCTCCAGAGTAGCAGCCAGGATGCTGAAGGAAGGAAAGAAGAGACACAAAGCATGTAGAATAAAGACCTGAGGCCAATGACTCTGGAGAGGTGGGTTCAAATACAATCCAGGGAAAAGACAGTTGCAAAAGGAGAGAAAGTAGAGAGTCAAAGACATCTGTGGTAGGCTGAATGGCAGTCCCCAAAAAGATACATCCATCTCTGACACCGAAGTACATGCTATTCCCTTGTGGCCCAGTGCAGAACCCAGAAGAAGGAGCCAATGGCAAACTCTCAGGAGGCCCACAGGGAACCTAACTCAGCCTCAGGCTATGCTAATACAAGTATATTCCGAAGTGAGGCTGTGACGACCTTGCCCCTCTCTGAGCTGGTCAGACCTCCACTTACACAGCTATGTTCAATTCTTAGCTCTGTCCTCCTCAAAGGATTGGACAAACTGGGGCATTTTGCCTGAAGAAGTAAAGATTCAGGGGACCTGATCCTTGTCTTTGAATGCCCAAATGAACTAAATGACTGTCACAGAGAAGAAGAAATAGATTTTTGTGTGGGGCTTCAAAGGGCTGAATCAAGGCCAATGGGGCAGCCATTGCCCGGAGGAAGTTTTTGGCTCAGCATAATGAAGAATTTTCTAATCATCAGCACCAGTGGACACTCAGTCGAATAGGAGTGCCTCGGGGATTGGCAGTCCAAGCAGAGAGACACTGGCTGTACAAGGGGAATCCCTGCACCAGACAAAGGCTGCACTTGATCATCTCCTGAGCTGTAACCCTGTTTGAGAGTCTACGACTGCCAGCTTAACATCCCATAACGTATGTGTGAATCTAGGTTTTTGGCATATAGACAGAGCACACTCTCACTAAGGAACTTATTATACAGTTTTTGTGAAGAAGTAAGAAACTACTCAGGAATGCGCTGGGGAAAGAAATAACCAATTCTTCCTGCCCCTACATACAAAATGCCTCTCCCCCTGCTGCCCCCTCCCTGCTCAGGGAGGAAGAAAGGGGAAGAACATATAACCATATAGATATCACCCTCTAACTAGACCAGGAGCCAAAAGTACCTGCACCAGTACTAGGGGAGATCTGGATAGCCTGGGTTTGATGTCCTTTTCCAGGAAAAATCAGCAAGAAGGGAGACTCTAACTACCAACTGAATTAGTTTCATAAGAACAAATGGCACCCCCAACTTCATTTTAGCAATTGATTTTTCTTTTGCATCCTTCTATTCTACATGTGGAACAAAGAAAATAATAAAATCGAGCAATAATTTGGAATTTTAATGTGTTAATGTTCACCAGTTAGCCTGGGAGAGGATTTTTTGGGGGGACAGTGCTGGTTTTTAACAAGCTCTAGCCTACACCCTGCATGCTGGACACTCAGAGAACAGGAAGCACAGCGTTTCTCGTTTGCCAGCGCATCTGTCTTCTCTTAAATCAAAATCTCAGAGAATAAGCACTGTTGCATCCGGGTAGATTCCTCTGAAGCTCTTTCCATTCCGGATTTTGAAAATCTGCCATGCCACCCTTTTACTGAAATGGCTGAAGTTCTCAGATCATTCCTCAAAAGAGGTCAAAAGAAAAGAATACTTTCATGCTTTCAGATTTACCACTGTTATCTTTTCTAGCCTGTAATTAGGGGTGGGCTTTCTTTCCCCCCTGAAAGAACCAATGTTGACGGCACGTATCATTTAGCAGCCAGCTTATGAAATGATTAGAAACCTGAACCATTTCTAACCACTGTAAAACTGTCTTCAAACATCAGGTGGGTCCTTGAACACGCTGTGTCACTTCAGTGAAAATAATGGCTACTGCCCTTAGACCAATCGGCCAAGCACCAAATCAGGCTTTCCACTGTCCTTCAGATGGATCGTAAAAAAAAAAAACAACAAAAAAAACCCTGTGCTTGCTTTGACAGCACATATATTAAAACTGGAATAATACAAAGAAGATTAACACGGCCCCTGCACAAAAATGACACGCAAATTCATGAAGCATTCCATAATTCCATATTTTAGATAATGGTGATGGTTGAACAACATGATGAGCATAATTAATGTTATTGAATTGTACATGTGAAAATGTTGAAATGGCAAATGTTTTGTTACATAGATATTTGCCACAATAAAAAAGTAGGAAAATTTAAAACCCTCATACTTTCAGAGCTTCAGAATGTAATCTGTAGTTACCAGAATAGATTTAAGCCAGTGTCACTCCTGTTTCAATGAACGTATCTTAAGTTTAGATCTATTTTAGAATGTAGTAAAAGTACAACTACAATAGCTGTGCATAAATCAAGATTTTATATATTGAATGGTGTTAAGTACACAGGCATATATGGTATTTGAAAGCCTTCCATACAAATTTTTTGGTGTAGTAAAGAATCCTTTTATAATGTAAATAATTATTGCCAAATTCATCTAGCTTGAAGAGTTAAACGTCATATAGTATATTTATTTAAAACAGGCCGTACTGAAAAGCAAAATTCAGGCTCATTTTTGAGGTTGCATCATTCTTCAGCTAATGATGGACCCACATTTCAAGGCATCAGAATATGGCAAGAGAGGTCAGCTGAGGACCGCAACCCCTGAGCATCAGCGTGATGTTCCTGGCTCAACTCAAATAATTTCAGACTTCTGGCTTTTGTCACACCACTATAGAAACACGTATCGACCTTGTGCTAAGGGTAGGTTCTGTGAGAAGGACTGTGGGGTGGAGGTAAGAGGGACATTATGTCGGATCTCCCAGGAGCTCCTTGTGACACGCAGCCATACACACAAGTGACCACACACAAAATCCCTCAAGACTGACTGCAAGGGCTTCCCCGCAGGGGGTAACAAATTCAGTGGGAGATCGGAAAGATGAAAACCCTGGGATGTGGGGATCAGAAGACAGTTTCCTTAGAGGAGGTAGGATTTGAGCTGCGCCTTCAGGCATAAGCAAGACCACCAAGGCTGAGGCACACCCTACTTAGAAGGAGGAGCAAATGCCTAGAGGCCTAGAGGCACATGATCTCAGGGTCCATCAGAGGATTACGTGTGGAGGGCAGGGTGAGGAAGGAGGAGAACTGAGGGAAGGGATGGAGATAGGCCATCAGGTCTGCTGGGCTGATGAGGACTCCAGACGTCAGTATCCAAACACAGGTCTCTGAGAAGCGGCATGACACAATCAGAGTCATGCTTTAGAGTACACAGAACAGAAATGTGACATTCGGAGAGTAAACAGAAAGATGGGCACGTGTTTGAGAGAGATTTTGGAAGTAAAAATGACAAGACTTAGTGACTACTAGATTTCAGTAAGGAGAGAGCAAGGAAGAAGGCAAGGTCATAGATGGCTATACATTCATGCTGTGGAGTTTCCAGTCTGGGACGGGCTGGGAAGATGATGACCCTGTGAGTGAACAGGGACAGTGCTTTGGTACCAGGGCTGGTGGCACCATGGGCTCAGCTCCACTCAAGCTCCCCCTTTACATACCAGCCTTTACATATCAAAGAGCACCTCCAGAGGCACTACTCTTAGGGCCTGCAGAGGGAGTGGAGGGAGGAGGGAAGAAAGGAGACAGAAGGAGGAAGAGAGAGAAAGAGGAGGAAGACAGAAGGAAAATGAAAGGGAAGGAAGAAGGGAGGAAAAGAGATTCTGAAGAAGTGGGTCTACAATGAAAAGTCCCCAAAGCAGCAGCAGCAGCTCTCCAAGCCACTCTGGGCCTGATCTTGTAGGTGAGAACGATGTGGCCTTTTTTCAAAACGCCGAAAACATAGTTTTGTATTGAAGGGGCAACGAGACTGCTCTGGAGTCTCCCCACTAACTGTGTGGATAGTAGTATCTGTGCAGACAGCCTGTCTAGTCCTGGAGTGCACCAAGCCCTTTCAGTCCTCAAGTTCTTTGTATTTGCTGTTTCCTCTGCCTGGAACAGCTTTCCCCCCTTAATTTAACTGTGTGGAGCCCTAGTGGCACATGGTTAAAGCACTCAGCTGCTAACTGAAAGGTCAGAGGTTCGAACTCACCAGCAGCTTCAAGGGAGAAACGTGGGAATCTGCTTCTGTAAAGATTTATAGCCTTGGAAACCCTACGGGGCAGTTCTCTGCCCTGTAGAGTCGCTATGAGTCGAAATCAACTCGACAGCAGTGGGTTTGGTTTTTTTTTTTGTAATTTAACTTTTATTTGGTGCTTACTACATACCTGGCACTACTCTGAGTACTTTACATATATCAACTAATTTAATCCTCACAACAAGCCTTTCAGGCAGGTACTATTATTATCCCCAGTTTACAAATGAAGAAACTGAGGCCTAGAAGATTAAATAATATGACCATGGAATTTATTTAGTTAGTGGAAGGGCCAGTATTCAAATCCAGGTGGTGTGACCCCAGAGTCTGCAAGTCTGCATTCTTATCAGCGCTAGGTATGTCTGGCTCCTTCCCTCCTTTAGTCTCAATGCCTTAGACAGGCCTTCCCTGACCACCTTCAGATGGTGTCCCCTTCTCCCCATTACTTCCTCTCACATTACCCAGCTTATTTCCTTCCCAGCTTATCATAATCAATAATTATTTATGTATTTACTTGTTTATTATGTTTCTCCAAGGAGCCCTAGTGGTGCAATGGCTAAAGAGCTCGGCTGCCAATCAAAAGGTCAGTGGTTTGAATCCATCAGCCACTCTGCAGGAAAGACCTGGCAATCTGCTCCTATAAAGATTACAGCCTAGAAAATCCTATGGGGCAGCTCTACCCTGTCCTATAGGGTCACTATGAGTCAGAATCAACTCCACGGCACGCAACAACAATATGCATTTACTTGTTTATTAGGTTTCTCCAACTAGAATATAAACTTTAGGAAGACAAGGACCTTTCCTTTTGCTCGAATGTACTCCTGGCACCTAGAACGGTTTCTGGCACGTGGTAGGTACTCTACATATAACTGCTGAACGAACAAATGAAGGGCAGTACGTTCTACAAGTACTACAGAGGATCATAAGGTATTGCAATTTTGTTCTTTACCCTCTTCCTTGACCACTACAAATCCCCAGCACCCTACACTACGGAAGAAGGGATCCAGAGCCCAGAGTCCAGAGTTCAGTTCCCAGTGCATGAGGACAAAGCTGATATATTTAAAACAGTGTCCGTCAAATCCCCCCACCTGGGTCCTTGAGCACTTGTGCCTGTCTGCAATGATAAACTTGTGGGAGGCACGGATTGAGTCTCTGATTAACCCTCTGTGGCCTCCCACCACCTACCATGATTTACAGGGTATTGGCTGCTGTTGATGCTTGTGTCTGATCCGAGTACCCTCTAAGTAACAGAAAGCTCCCCCAGGCTCAGGAGACATCTTGAATATAGATCACCTTGTCACAGGAACTCCATCTTCACTGTAAAAGCATGGTGAGGTTCTTCTAATCTAATGCACACTCGAAAACAAAAAGCATCCTTTATGTACTCCAACAGTGCCTAGCATAGACCTTGTCTATGAACACACTGATAAAAGAAACTAACTTGTATAAAAAAAAAAACTCCTTGTTGTCTCGTCAATTCTGACTCATAGTGACCCTAGAGGACAGAGGAGAACTGCTCCCTAGGGTTTCCAAGGAGCAGCTGGCGGATTTTAACTGCCAACCTTTTTGGTTTGTGGCCGTAGCACGCCGTAGCTCTTAACCACTGTGCCACCAGGGCCCCAAACTTGTATCAAATACTTATTATATTGTAAACACTCTGCTAGGCACTTTCACACATGATTTCATTTAGTTCTTTGAGTTTAACATTATTATTATTCCCCTTTTACAAATGAGAAATGAGCCCTATAGGGCTGGGAGGTATCTGTCTAGTAACTAGCCCAATATCCCCAAACCAGCGGAGATTCAAGCCCAGATGTGTCTGCCTTCTGAATTTTTTTCCTGTCCTCTGCAATGAACTGTTCTGCCTTCTCTTGTACTTCCGCCAGAGTCACTGTTCTCCATCCTTGCTCTGTGCTTCCCGGCCTCTATGTCTTTTCTTATACCTGTTCATTGACCTAAAAATGGCTTTTCCACTTCTCTCTACCTGTTGAAATCCTCGTCTCCTCTCTATCTTCCATGGTGCAGATTTCTCCAATCTCCCCAGTTGGAATTCACGTTCTTCAGCGTTCCCAGAGCACTGTGTCTCCAGGTTGCATGTGATAAATCCCAGAACGCCCTGTGGCATTGTCATGGTTTGAATTATGTCCTCAAAAAAATGTGTATATCAGTTTGGCTAGGCCATGATTCCTGGTACTGTGTGATTTTCCTATATGTTGTAAATCCTGCCTCTATGATGTTAATGAGGGAGGACGGGTGGCAGTTGTGTTACTAAGGCAAGACTGGATCTACAAGACTGGATTGTGTCCTGAGGCAATCTCTTGAGATATAAAAGACAAAAGTGAGCAGTGAGACCGGAGGACCTCATACCATCAAGAAAGCAGTGCCGGGAGCAGAGCGGGTCCTTTGGACCGGGGTCCCTGCGCAGAGAAGTTCCTAGTCCACGGGAACACTGAAGAGAAGAAGGCCGACAGACAGAGAAAGCCTTCCTCTGGAGCTGATGCCCTGAATTTGGACTTTTAGCCTACTTTTTAACCGTGCGAAATAAACTTCTCTTCGTTAAAACCATCCACTTGTGGTATTTCTGTTATAGCAGCACTAGATGACTAAGACAGGCATAATCCTCTTTCTTCCTCACTAGAACCTGATCTCCCAGAGGGTAGGGCCTGGTGGTTTTCTTCATGTTTGCTTCCTCCCGAATGAGTGGTGAGAAAGTGCTTGTTGAAACCAATGAAAAATGAAGAGAGAAAAGACTGCTGGCATTTGAATGTATTTGAGGGAAAAAAATGTTCTGACCAAATTAGCTTTGAGGACAGGCAAACATATGTACCACAACTCTACCGTTTTCCTGCTCCCGTCACAAAGCACACTCTCATCAGTCCTCTGATTTCATAAAGCTTGAAACTTAAAACCAGGATGTCTAGGAAGGAAATAAAATAATCAAATCATTTCCACAAGAATCCTTTCATAGTAATGCAGTTCACACACACACTGGGGAGATGCTAATTGGAGCTCAAGGGGGGACAAGAGACTGGGCACAAGAACAAAGTTCACCTTTTAGCATGTCACAGTTAAACTATCTAGTGCTTGTTTTGCTGTGGCTGAATTCACCTGCCCCCAGAAAATATGGACTTCCAAAACTGCAGGACTCTTCAACCATACCTATGTTAAATACCCACCAAAGGATGCCGGATCTGGAGTGGTTTTAAATCATCTTGGTTGGAAAACACCCAACACTTTAGGTTAGAAACAAAAAGATGCTGGCCTCTATATTAGGACCCCAAAAACAGTGCATTATTATTTTTTTCAAACAACCATTTTGAGGTTTTTACAAAAATAATCGACTCACAAACAGAAACGCTTCCTGATCTATAAGCCACTTTGAAAACAAACCATTATGCCGTTGAATATTTTATGATGATCCAAAGCACTGAAGGAAGCAAGGAGAGTATTCACCAACCCTTGCTATGTCTACTTTGAGACTCCCAAAGCAAACTGCAAATGCTTCTTTTATTTTCAAAATCCCTGTTTGCAAGTGCTGGGTGGATTCTTGGTGAAATATTGCCTCCACCCCAAACTGACCCTAGGTGCTGAGACTCGGAGGTTCCACTTCTCCAGAGTTACATGGAAGGACCCTCACTGATCATCCAGCGCACACCTCCCACCCCTATTTTACAGGCGGCGAAACCAGTGGGGGGACTTGCCCCAGGTCACACCGCCATTCAGTGGCAGAGGAGCCACCAGAAGCCAGAGTCCTCAACTCCCAGACAAGGGAACATCGTCTACTCCCAGGAGCTGACTCAACATCCCTCCTAAAGCTCTGCGGAAGCTGCTGCAGGTTGACGACGTGACCCCGAAATTGACTTCTGTGAGTTCCAACATTCCCTCTCCACCCCATGGAGTCCCAGAGCTGAAGCACTCAGGGGGCCCTCAACTCACAAAATTGCAATACTGGCATGGCGCTTCAGGTGATCGTCCCTGGCGTGCCCCTCTTAGTCCAGGTATGGGCGTCAAGGCCAGGCAGGGAGGGCTGGATGGAGGTGACTGAGAAAGTTGGCGTTGGCCACGGCTGCACCTGAACCCAGGTCTCCCGCCCTCCAGTTTGCCGCTGTTTCCACACCACGCAGATCTCCAAAACTTAAGCAACAAATCGATACTGTGTAAAGATTTAACCGTTGCAGGCCCTGACTAAGGTGCCGCGCAAGCCCGCGGACGCGCCCTCCGAGACGCGAGTGGGGTCAATAGGACAGCAGGGGGACACGAATCACCCGGGGCGGGTGGTGCAGGCGGAGCGCACGGCGGAGGGCGGCGCGGAGGAAGCCGAGCAGCAGGCAGCCTGCAGCTCTCAGAGGTGCAGGCCGGGGCGTGGGGACGGGCAGTGCCCCCAAAACTTTGCGGCGCCGAGACCTAGCCCTTACCTGCAGAGGAGGCACCGCCCGCACGGACGCGGACCTAGCGGGCTGACGCTCTCGGCGAGGGGCGGCCCCGCCCGGTAGCGGGCACGAACGCGGGCAAGGTTCGGGCAGCAGCTCGGCTAGAGCTCGGCTCGGGCTCCGCCTCCCTCGCCGCGGCTGCTGCCAGAGGAGGGACGCCGGTCCGGGCCGCGCCCGCGCCGTCTGGCCGCGGCAGGTGCTGAGGCTGCAGCTGCGAGGCCGCCAGCTGCTGGCGCCGCGACCCCCGCCCCGGGGGAGGAGCCCCGCGCACCGCCTCCACGGGCTCCGGAGGTCCCGGCCCGCCGCAGTGGGCGGTCCCACTCCCGCACTGATCCTGCCTCCCCCGGCCTTTCCCAGCTCCCTGCCTGGGCACGCAGCGTCCGCTGAGTACCCACGAAGAGACTGAGGCCGGGACAGGGAAAAGGCTCTCCAAGGTCACCCAGAGCTGCGGAGGCGAGGCCAGAACTGGAATCCAGAAAAATCCCAAGGAACTACCCCTTCTCACTCCTCCTTCCTCCAGACTCTCGGGCTCCAAGCCTGTTGGAGGAGACCCAGCTACGCGGGACCCTGGGGGTGGGGGTGGGGGCATGACTCCGACTCGCCCCACCCTCCACAGGTCCTGGGGTGAGGGAAGATGGACGAGGTGGACCTAGATTTAGCACTACGGACTACCGCCCCTGCCTCTGCAAATTCTGCCTTCGGCGGCTGGAACATCGTGAACTCCTGGCGACTTTCCTTGCCTCTCTTACCACTTACTGGTCTCCATGAGGGCTCCTTAAACTCCCAGTCCCAACATGGTGGAGTGCCTTGGGGCTCTACAGTCGACTGTCTTTTGACTTTCTGTGCTATCTCACTCACTATCCTAGCTGTGCTCCAACGACCTGTCTGTGCATCATACCCAAAGGTACATCTCTATTCAAGAACGCTTTTCTGTGCTGAAATATCTACTAAACACCTACTAGATCCATGCCCTGTGTTAGATACTGAGAATATAGCCTCGAATAAAGCTCACTGCCTGCCCTCATGGAATTTACAGGCCAATGGCCTGTTAATACAATTCAGTCCCTGTAACAGTAATGAGATCCCAGGGTACCAAGGGAACCTTGGGAGGGGCCCCAGGTTGGTTGAATGAGAGAAGAAAGCCTCCTGGAGGGGAGGCCCTCTGAACAGAAACCTGAAAGGCCAATGGAGCCTAGTTAATGAAAAGGAAGGGTGTGGAGGCCACAGGAGCAAAGACCCCAAGATGAGAGAGATCCGAGTGAGGGAAGGGCAGTTGGGGAGAGCAGAAGCACAAGAGTTAGCACTAGTTCCCGGCCAAGGAGTTAGCACTCTGTTCTCAGAACAGTGGCAGTTCATGCAAGGAGTTTTGAATAGGACAGGGACACTCAGATTCGCATGTTAGATCATTCTGGTGATTGAGTGAAGCACAGACAGATGTTAACAAGTACACTTTTCATTCAAAAAGAAAAAAAATTGCAGTTCTTTGGAGCCGACCTGGCCTGGATCAAGAAAGGCGCTCCAGGGCCTACCTCCTTTATGTCCTTCATTCCCAAATCCTGGCCTTTATCCAAGAACTCTCTTCTGAGGAGCTTGGTCTTTAAAAGGGTGCCTAGGTACCTGCACCCAAAGCTCCCTTTTCTCTCAATACCATCCAGATCCACAGGCTAAGTGAACCCCTTGCTCCTTGGGGTCAGCTTCCCTCATCAGTCTCCCCTCTATATATGGTGTACCAAATTCTGCTCCAGGGTGAGCAGTATTAGGGGAAATAAATGAAAACAGGGGAAATGCTGAAGTCATGGTGGAAACAGCTTTCTCTCGCTTATTATTTCTCACACCTGCATATGAATCAACAATTCTCTCAAAATAAAAAGCTTAATTCAAAAAACTATGTGTTGTATATAAAGATTAATAACCAAATTACTCATTACTCTCCCCACTGCGGACCAACGAGGGCACTTGTCAGAAAGGAAGATAAGGACCCAGCTGTCTGTCCAGTGAGTACAAATTTTGCTCAAGGAATGTTGTACTGTCCCTCTCAATTGCCTAGCTGCCCATGCCAGAAGTTTCCAATTCCTCAGTGCTTTATGTATTTGTTTACAAATAATTTCATCTTCAGTTCCTGGGACACCCTCTCTCCAGGTTTCCATTCTGATTGCTCTTCCCCATCCGCTTCCTTTGCTCTTTCGTCCTCATCTGCTAGCTATTTTCCTAATGTTCCCTCCTGGTCTCTTCTCTTTCAGCACCCTCACTGAATAATCTATTGGCTGCTGTGGTATTAGCCCAAACCGTCTTCTGTGCTCCAAACCCAGAGACACAACTGCCTGCTGGATATCTCCTGAATGCCCCTCAGGTGCCCCAGTCTCAACAGAGTCACAAACTCACATCTTTCCTCTAAATTGCCCCTTCTGCATTGCTTCCCTATTTCAGCTGGTGGTGTACCAGTTTCCCCCTAGGTACTTAAGTCAGAAACTAAGGGGACACCCTAGACTCTTCCTTCTTCCTCGGCTCCATACCCTACTGATCACTAAGTCCAGTCAACTCTGTCTCCTTAGCATCTTTTACACATGTCTCCTCCTCTCCATCCTGCTGCCATTTGCCTTAGTTCAAATCTCACCATTTCTTGCCAAGGGTGTAGTAACCCTCAGTCTTGCTTATTTGTGATTCATCCTCCACATGCTGTCTATGATCTTTTTAAACCACAACTTTGACAAGTCACTCTCCTGCTGAAGATACCTGTTGTGCCTTCTTAACCTTGTGATAAAATCCTAACTCTTTAGCATGGCACTTAACCACTGCAGACCTATCTCCATGTCACCCCCATGCCTGCACGTCACACACCCAGTGTTCCTGAGGCACATGACATTTTATAATAGTAAAATTAGCTACAATTTATTTATAACTATGTGCCAGGCACTGTGTAAAGTGCTTTACATACACTGTCTCATGTAATAAGAGGCATAGAGCATAGTGCTAAAAAATGCAGTCACTGGAGCCAAACTGCCTGGGTTAAAATCCAACGTTGCCACCTTTTAAGCTGTGTAATCTTGAAGCACGGATAGCAAGACTTCGTTTCACATACTTTGGACATGTAATCAGGAGGGACCAGTTCCTGGAGAAGGACATCATGCTTGGTAGAGTAGACGGTCAGCGAAAAAGAGGAAGACTCTCAACAAGACGGACTGACACAGTGGCTGCAACAGTGGGCTCAAGCATAACAACCAACGATCAGGAGGATGGCGCAGGACTGGGCATTGTTTCGTTCTGTTGTACATAGGGTCACTATGAGTCGGAATCGACTTGACGGCACCTAACATCAACAACAACAATCTTGAAAAATGGAGTCCCTAAGTGGCACAAACAGTTAAGCACTCAACTACTAGCCAAAAGGTTGGCAGTTTGAACTCACCCAGAGGTGCCTTGGAAGAGAGGCCTGCAATCTGCTTCGGAAGGGTCAGAAACTTGAAATCCCTATGGAGCAGTTCTATTCATATGAGGTCACCATGAGTCAGAATCAACTTGACAGCAACTAACAACAACAACAGTCTTGGAAAAGTTCCATAACCTCTCAGTTTTGGATTTTTTTCCTCTTTAAAGGAGGATAATAAGAATACCTACATCATAGGGTAAAGATTAGAAAAATTACTACAGAGCTGGCAATATTAGTTATACTTATGATCAATTATATGCAGTGAGGATCACTATGCTCATTTTAGTGAGAAAGAAACTGAGGCTCCAAGAAATAAAGTAACTTACTGTGATGGTTAAGGTTGTATGTTAAGTTGGCTGGGCCATGGTTCTCAGTGGTTTGGCAGTCGTATGATGTTGTGATCACTTCCATGATGAGATTTGATATAATGTGGTCACCTCCATGATGGGCTCTGCTGTAAGTAGCCAGTCAGTTGAACGGGAGTTTCCTTGGGCATGTGGCCTGCATTGAATATAAGTGGACATTCTAGCAAGGCTCATGGGCTTTTGCTAGCTCTAGATCCTGCAGCTGGTTTCTGTTTGTCTGACCTTTGGTTCTTGGGACTTGAGCTAGCAGCTTACCTGCAGTCTCGCTGAATTTCTTCACAGCCTTGAGCAAGAGCCCTCTTCTCTGACCTGCCAATCTTGGATTCGCCAGCCCCTGCAGCTACGTGAATCAGGAGAAGCCTCTGTCTTGACCCACGGACTTGGGGATGTTCAGCCTTTACAACCACGTGAGCCAGTTCCTTGATATAAATCTCTATATATATATTTACATACTTTACTGGTTTTGCTTTTCTGGAGAACCCAGCCTAAGACACTTGCCTAAGATTCTACTGCTAAATACTTTGCATAAGTTACTACCTCCTTCTGGGAGGCTTCCTCATTTCTCCATCTTTACCTCCAGCCTGCTAGACAAACTCTTCTTCATCCTTCAAATCTTGGTCAAAAGTATCTTCTCCTCTATAAAGTCTTCCCAGTCCCTCCGTTGTGCCTCTTGCTGTATGTGGTATATACCTGAAATAAACCACCCAGCACATCATATTCCCATGATTTATTTACATGTCTGTCTTCTTGAGACCTCGAGAAAGACAATATCTTATTTATCTTCCTAGAATTCCATATTTGTTGAGCGAATGAACAAATCAAGGAATAAAATATACATTAAGAGTCTCAAAAGAGTTTTACCCTAATAGCTGTCATTTCAACATAGATCACTTTTCATCCGTTTTTTTGTCACTCTGAAGAGTCTTTCTTGGTGAGAGGACAGCATCAAAGGATCCAATATTAATATAGAGCAAGATGCAGCAAGACTAAAATTTCTCATATTGCTATTTGGTCATGCCTTGTCCCTCTCAGATGTCTCTCCTTTTTTTACTGACACTCTGTAATAACCCATAATGAGAAGCTGTGTTGCATCCTAATGAGACTTCCTGACTAAAACATCTGAGGCTTGAATTTATTTCCCATAAGTACCATTTCAGCTAAAAGTTTGCTTTCTCTATGGCAATGAGTGTACCATTTGTCATCTGCTAAGTGTCCATACCTTCCCTTATCTGCGTTAATCTTCTTTGCATTCAAATACTTCTGAGAGCTTACTTAATAGTTAGCTTTTCTATACAATTTTCTTCTTAAAATGCCTAACTCTTCCTGACTTCATATCTATTGTTCCCAAAATAGAATAGTTTACTGCTTCAAATTCAAACTGTCTGCGGTGATTTAGGACAAGTTTCTGCTCTTCCTCAGAATGATCAAATTCCATACAGTTAAAAGAAAAAAAAAGCCAGACCCTTTCGTTTTGTATAGAGGGATGTTTTAAAAAAGAAATTTCGCTGTTAGAAACACTTATTTTGCACACTAAACCACAAGTAAATTGGCGATTTTAATGCCTTCATATCAAATTAATGAGAAGCAGTGCAGTGTTAAAGAAACACTGGTCTGGGGAACAGGAAAAAAATGGGTTCTAGTACTAGTTCTGCCACTTGCCCAAGTCCCCTCACTCAATAGGCCTCAGTAGAAAGGTGGAATGGAACTGAATGACCTCCAAAGTCTCTTTCAGATAGAAAATGACATGATTCTTTAATGGGCCTACAGGTAGTCATTCATTCATTCAACATGGTTGAGTGTCTACTTTGGAATTATGCCTTTTGAAGTATAGTGATATAAACATAAATCCAGATTGGACGGGAAATGGAATGCTTTGGTTAAAAGAGTTTTATTACACTCATAAACTGATTGCATGTTTTCAATATTCAAGATCTTAATGCAGAACTATAATAAAGATGGTTTATCAAGACTTTGGTAGTCCAAGAACCATGAGCTGTTGGAGTGCTGCAGAACGACCATTAGGAATAGCCCTTTCTGAGATCCATGCCAGCACTTCTGGTGAGCTACTGATAGAAAAGCAGTGCATTAGAATTCTAGAATCTAGTTCTGTCCTACCTTGTGGCACGGCTATGGGAAAGTCACATCACCTCTCTGGCTACAGTTTCTCTTCTGTAAAATGAGGGGATGATACCAGATGACAACCAAGGTCCCTTGAACTCTAAACTGAGTGATTCTTTGAGATTAAGGAAGCTAAAGTGTTATCTAGTCACAAAGAGAGGTTCTGCTGTTGTCTGCAAAAGAAACCAAGCACTTATCATAAGGATTATATGACCTCTTGAGGACAAGTAAATTGTTGCTCTGTGAGAGAAATGATGACATAAAAACAACATGTTCTTACTCCCAAGATTGCAGGATACAGAAGACATTCACTGCTCACTTCTCAAAAACAAATTGTCCAGTTTACTATAAACTACCAAGAGTAGAGAGTTAGGTGAGAAAGTCCATTACCTGTGTATTAGTGAAGAGAGATCAGTCTCCCAACACTCTCCAGATCTTGTCTGATCACTTATCACATTCATTCTCCCAAAGATGGCCTGTTTTTAGTGGAAAACATGTCTCCTTTCTCGATTGCTTCCTTAGCTCTCATATAAGCCATGTCTGCTTAAATTTCTTTTCCTGTTCCTAACCACATTCTCAGGAGCCCTAGTGGTGAAATGGTTAAACACTCAGCTGCTAATGAAAGTCTGCTTCCATAAAGATTTACAGCCTTGGAAACCCTATGGAGCAGTTCTACGTAGTCCTATAGGGTCGCTATGAGTCAGAATCTGACTAGAAGGCAGTGGGTTTGGTTTTTTGGTTAATCACATTCTCTGCTCTTTGATAACACTGTACTCTGCTCTATTGCTAATGCAGTGGACTTAACGACTCAGTTGGAAACAGAGGGAGAAGATGGCATATTTGTGTGGAGTTGGGAATGATTATCACAAAATTTTAAAAAATATTCAAGCTCTTTATATCTCCTGTCAGATGAATGTTTATCCTTCAATGTTCTGAGAGACAGCTTTGAAAATAGAGGGATGGCTTTAGTATCTTTCACTTTTTTCTTTTTATCTCTTTTCAAAATTCTCTTTCCCCTTTCTGGTTCAGCCTTTGGGAGATCAGTTCGTGGGAGGAAGGCATGCCCTTGAGGTGTGGTCAGTGTGTAGTGTGGCCCTACTTTGGTCTTGCCAACTACATCTGCTCTAATTCCAACAGGCACAGCTTCTGCTCTGAATCTGCTGGGTGAGTGCAGCTTCACACCATGGCTCTGCTTCCCATCATCCCAGGGGCAGATGCCACAATCTCCACCACCATTTTATTCATCCCTTTTACTTTTTCATAGCACTTTACAGTTCGTAAAACAGACACAGCAATGATCATATTCTCTCAACAGCTCCTTGAGTAACACAGGATAAGCATTATGATCCCCATTTTAGAGACAAATAAACTGAGACAAGCTCAGAGAAGTCAAATAATTCATATGAGTTCATACAGCTGGTAAATGGGATTCAAATTCAGGCTTATCTGGGTAGCAGAGCTACCTTGGAGGAAAAAAAGATGACTGCAACAGAATTGTGTTATGGAGATATTTCCTAACTCATCTTAGGGTGACTATCCAGGGAAATTCTCTGAAGATGGGGCCAGCATCCTGGAGCTGACTCCCATTGTCCCCAGCTCTCTGCTGAGGTGACTCAAACTGTAAGACAGTGAATAGAAGGGGTTGGACACTATAGCTGGAACCTGAAGGAGATCCCACACACATCTGTAAAGACTGAGCCAGTGCAGGCCTGGTGAAGGGTGGTGTCTGGGAGGCCAACGCCCAAGAATCTGGAAAGTGGCCTACCTCGCAAGTGTGCTTACAGTGTAAGCCATTGATCCTGGGGATACTTGGGGGGCCCAACTGGCCCCAACTGAGTGAGACGCCTTAGCAGATGAGGAAGAACTGCCCCTGCCCACTTCCTACACATAGTCTTGAGGAAAGACCCCTGATTCTGCTGAAGTCTACCTCCCTAGAGGGAAATGACACAGTTGGACCAAACTACCCCTCCTTGGACCACTGCTAGCCCACACATCATCTTCATATAAAAGGCAACCCCCCTCAGATACCCTTGTGAAAATGAGAAAATAATGTTCCCTTCCTTCGGGTAGATGTAGTTTCACACCAGGGCAAAGGGTTCAGCAAGTGGATTTTAGCTCCTACTTATCCTCTCAACCTGGTGCCCTGTGCGGTAGACAACCTAAACGATGGCACACAGTAGCCCAGCCTCTCTCCATTCAAGTTGGGAGTGTCCCAAGACCCTAGAGGCCTCTCTTGTCTCAGCTCAGCCCAGTAGACCCAGGCAACCAGACTTGTTCACCACTAAGCCACTGCAGAAGAAGCATCTCTCTTTCTTCTCATGATTATTAACCTGCTATTACTGAATAGACCATAATAGCCTGACTTGCCCAGGTGTTGATATCAGAAACCAAAGCAGATCAGAGATCATTTAAGGAGACTCATTAGCTTTAAGGAGGAAGACTAAGCTGAAAGAATCTAAAAGAAAGGATTTATATTGTGATGCTGTTGTTGTTGTGTGCCATGGATTCCGACTCATACCAAACCTATATGACAGAGAAGAATTCCCTCATAGGGTTTCCTAGGCTGTAATCTTTATGAGAGCCAATCACCAGGTCTTTTCTCCCGCAAAGCAACTGGTTGGTTTGAACCACTGACCTTTTGGTGAGCAGTCAAGTACTTAACCATTGTGCCAAGAAGGTAAGTTTTTTTTTTTTTTAAATGATAATTTGAATGAAATACAAGAAAAGACTACAAAGAAATGATCAGAATGAGGAAAAGTGGTTTTTGGAAGTTAAATAGACAATTTCTAAATTTAAACATTTCAATTATGGAAGTGAAAAATAGAATGAACACCACTGAAAACTGATTTAATGATTTGAAAGATCAAAAAGGAGAACTATCCCATAATACTCAGACAGAAATACAAATAAATGGAAATTACAAGTGAAAAAAAGTTAAAAAACAGAAATGAGAAATCTAGGAGACATGCAAGTAATAGGAGTACCAAAAGGAGTGAAAATAACAAAGGACCAAACAATAACCAAAGAAATAATAGAAGAAATTTTATGAACTTAAAGAAACTTGAATTTTCAGGTAGAAAAGATTCATTGAGTGTTGTTGTTGTTGTTGTTGTTAGGTGCTATCGAGTCAGTTCCGACTCATAGCAACTCTGTGTACAACAGAACAAAACACTGCCCAATCCTGCGCCTTCCTCACAACTGCCACTATGCTTGAGCCCATTGTTGCAGTCACTGTGTCAATCCATCTTTAAAACACATACCTAGTTCTGGACAAAATGGATGAGACACATTTCACCCTATTCCTCTCACTAAGTAGAGCTAAAAGATCAGATATAATGTATAAACAAACATAAGAAGATTCTGAATGATGGAGAGAGGGTAGCTTAGCTAGGGCCCTCAGGACACAAGGAACAACATGGTAATGAATTCAATGGGTTTCCCTTTTGCCTCCTATATATCCCAGACTGGGCACTAGAGAAACCTACAACTAGGAAATGCCAACAGGCACAGACCAAAAAAAAAAAAGCCTTACAAAAACTTGATCTCTCCAGCCAAAGGAACAGGAAAGGTCAGCCTAACAACACAGAAACCTTTAAGACAATAACCACTTTATTCCTGCCAAATATAATGAGAAAAAATGGCACACAACCCCCTCAGTGCTCGCCAGTCAGTGGAGGCTAAGTAGAGAGCTTAGACTTCCACTCCTGCCCAGAGATACCAAGGTGATGCTCCTCTTCCACCATCAGTACAGTGTCAGCAGAGGCCTGCTAAAGTATAAGACTCAGATAAGATCCAGAATCTCATAACACAGTGGCATCACTAGGGTTAGTGTCACCCAGTGCAGTAACTCATGGTGTCACCCCTCCCCCCATGGATATCCTCCCATACCAGATCATACAGAATCCTTAGTAATGTTTTTTGTACTACTGTTACTCATAAATCATAATTCCCATATATCACTCCTTCTTTTCCTTTAATTACTACTTCATGCTCAAAAAAGTTATTGATATAGGTTCACAAATACTAATTACCATAATATTGTAGCTAAAACACCAGAAAATTTGATAAAATCAGTGACTATAAAAACATCAGCAACAATGAAAACAGTAGTGCATGCTTGTGGTGCATGCAGATGAAACCACGTGATTTGAAGCATCATTGTAGCTGGGTAATAATGACAGTTCTGACTGGAGTGCATTAGAAGGTTCAAAAAGTAAATTAGCATAGAGTTTTAGCCTTGTAGGTATATTGATACACGTAAGCTGGGTTTATGAAAAATGTTTTTGTTGTTATAACTAACTAGAGGGATATTTTTATAGACAGTCATTTTGGTGTCACCTCCTCTGACAGTGCCACCCAGTGTGGTCTGCACCCCCCGCACCCCTCTAGTGATGTCACTGTCATAAAATAATACCCAAAGTGTCCAGGATACAATCAAAAGTCCCTCATCATACCAAGAATCAGAAAAAGCTCAAACTGAATGAGAAAAGACAATCAACAGCTGCCAAAATGGAGCTGATACAGATGCTGGAATTGTCTGACAAGGATTTTAAAGCTGCCATCATAAAAATGTTTCAACTAGCAATTACAAATTCTCTTGAAACAAATGAAAACATAGAAAATATCATCAAAGAAACAGAAATTAAAATAACCAAATGGACACTGTACAATTAGAAAATGCAATTATATAAATAAAAACCTCACTGGATAGGACCAATGGTAGAGTGGAGATAACAGAGGATAAAATCAGTAAACTCGAGGGTAGAAAAATAGAATTTACCCAATGTGAACAGAGTTAATACAGACTGGAAAAAAATGAACAAAGTTAACAAACTAATATTTGTATCATTGGAATCCCAGAAGGAGACGAGAAATAGAATGGGACTGAAAAATTATTTAAAGAAATAATGGCTGAACATTTCCCAAATTTTCTAAAAGACATGCCTAGATTAAAAAAGCTGAACAAACCTGAAACAGGAAAAACCCAAATAAATCCACACCAAGATATAATAATTATATTTCCTTTGATGGTTAAATTTGTGTGTCAACTTGGCTTGGCCATGATTCTCAGTGGTTTGGCAGTTATGTAATGATGTATTTTGGAAGTTATGGAATGATGTAATTTGGCAGTTAGGGAATGATGTAGTCATCCTCCATGATGTGATCTGATGTGATCAGCCAATGAGTTCTAAGGTGAGTTTCTGTGGGGGTGTGGCCTATGTCCTATATATATATAATATATATATATATACACATTCTGGCAAAGCTTACTTGCTTGCTCTGGATACTGCATCTGGTTTGTCATCATATGACCTCTGGTTCTTGGGACTTGAGCCAGTGGCCTGCCATATTGTCTGCCAATCTTGGATTCATTGGCCTCCAAAGTCAGTGAGCCAGTGGCCTGCCATCTGACCTGCCAATCTTGGGTTTGTCAGTCCCCGAAGCTACGTGAGTCAGGAGAAACCTCCAGCCTGACGCCTGACCCATGGACTTGGGACTTGCCAGCCTCTACAGCCACATGAGTGATTTCCTTGAGATAAAATCTCTTTCCCTCTCTCTCTCTATATATATAAGGAGCCCTGGTGACACAGTGGTTAAAGTGATCAACTGCTGTCTTAGTCATCTAGTGCTGCTATAACAGAAATACCGCAAGTGGATGGCTTTTAACAAAGAGAAATTTATTCTCTCATAGTCTAGTAGGCTACAAGTCCAAATTCAAGGCATAAGCTCCAGGGGAAGACTTTCTTTCTCTGTCGGCTCTGGAGGAAGGTCCTTGTCATCTGTCTTCCGTTGGTCTGGGAGCATCTCAGCACAGGAACCTCAGATCCAAAGGATGCGCTCTGCTTCTGGCAGTGCTTTCTTGGTGGTATGAGGTCCCCCACTCTCTGCTTGCTTCCCTTTCCTTTTATCTCTTGTAAGATAAAAGGTGGCACAGGCCACACCCTAGGGAAACTCCCTTTACATTGGATCAGGGATGTGACCTTAGTAAGGGTGTTATACAAGCCCACTCTAATCCTCTTTAACATAAAATTACAATCACAAAATGGAGGACAACTACACAATACCAGGAATTATGGCCCAGCCAAATAGACACACACATTTTTGGGGGGACACAATTCAATCCATGACAACTACTAACCAAAAGGTCAGCAGTTTGAACCACCAGCAGCTCCACAGGAGAAAGATGTGGCAGTCTGCTTCCATAGAGATTTACAGTCTTGGAAACCTTATGGGGTTGCTATGAGTCAGAATCGACTTGGTGGCAGTGGGCTTTTGGTTTTTACATACCTGCTTCACTGGTTTTGCTTCTCTAGAGACTGAGCCTAAGACATTTGGAACCAGGAGTGGTTCTAGAGAAACAAAATTATAAGGATGAGTTTTCTAAATTGGTTCTCAAGTCTGACTAGTCTTAAAGGTGCTGATGACTCTGCCTCCAGTAGTAAAGAGGGGGTGCTGCTAATCCATGGCATCAGGTGGCAGTATTAATATGCAAAATATCACCACCAACAGATAAAGTATTGGTGAGAGGCAAGATGTTGGGTGATCACATGTTTGATACTTTTCTTCAATTTTGTCAGAATGAGAAGTACAGGGAAGCTGGTTTGTTGGTCCTACTTTTGCTGGACAAAGTGGTGAAAGAAAGATATGAGCTCAGGGCTTCAGAGTCACAGCTCAAGCATCACAGAAAAGACCTCAAAGTTGCCACTTGTGCCCTGAAAGAAAGCCCTATTTCTTGTAGTAACAGAGCTGATATTGCGGTAAATCAAACCCAGAGTCTTATCATAAGAGTGGCTAAATTACAATGCCAACTGAATTCCCAACACCAGATGGTGTCTGAAGTTAAAGTGAGGGCCTGATTGGGAAGAAATGGGATCCTGAAACTTAGGATGGGGACATACAGGCAGATAGTCAGGAAGCTGGGGACATTGAGCCCCTAAATTTCATTGAATCAATCCTGCCAACAGAACCAGTTCTCTTACTCCTATCTGAAGAGATTACTCCATTTTTGTATGCTAAGCCATCCTCCGTAAAGCCATTACCCCCCACCAACCCCCAGCTGATGTGATTAACTCAGCTGGGTTGGCAGAGCCTTTGTCTGAGATATAACCTGGGGCAGCATCTGAGTCATTGCCTGGGGGCATCGCCTGGGGTAGACATTGCTAAATGTTCCCAGGACCCACCCACACCACACATTTTTGCTTCTAGACCTATAACTAGACTTAAGTCTCAGCAAGCCTCAAACGTGAAGTAAAAAATGTGACCTAGGAGGAGGTACACTACACTCCAAAAGAACTGCTTGACTTTTCTAATATGTACAAACAGAAACTTGGGAAATATGTGTGGGAATGGCTATTAAGGGTGTGGGATAATGGTGAAAGGAACACAAAGTTGGATCAGTCTGAATTTATTGATATGGGCCTACTAAACGCAGATTCTTCATTCAGTGTTTCAGCTCGAGAGTTTAGGAAAGGATCTAATAGTTTATTTGGTTCGTTTGCTGAAGCATGGTTTACACGGTGGCCTACACTAAATCCAGCTGAAGTACCAGATCTGCCTTGGTATACTGTAGAAGAAGGTATCCAAAGGCTTAGGGAAATTGGCATGTTAGAGTGGATTTATCAGGTTAGACCCACAGACCCACACATGGAGTGCCCAGAGGACACACCTTTTACCACAACTGTGAGGAACAAATTTGTGAAGGGAGCCCCAGCATCCTTGAAGACTACTGTAATTGCTATTTTATGTAAGTCAGATTTGACAGTGGGAACTGCCCTAACTGAATTAAGACACCTAACTACAATGGGGCTGATTGACCCCGTGGCGGTAGGGACCAAGTAGCAACACTCAATCGACAAAGACAAGTGGGCGTGGTTACCCTAATGGGCAGCAGAGTTAGAGCAGTGATCAGAACAGTCTGACTTGTATGGACTTACAGCACTGGCTACTTAGTCATGGTGTGCCTAGTTGTGAAATAAATGGGAAATTTACTTGATCTGTACAAGCAGAAGAATTCTAGGTCAAATGAATAGCAGTCTAACTCAAATTGCCAGAATAGAGACTCACGGCCCCTCAATTTCCAGACTTGAGTGAGTTTACAGACCGACAACCCCTTGAATGAAAGGGGAGGCTGGATTCCCTTGAGGAAGGATCTCACTACAATGCCAAAAAATTATACTGTTAATCTTTCTCCCAGCCTTCCGCAAAGGAATCTACGGCCTTTTATGAGAGTGATTGTTCACTGGGGAAAAGGAAATAATCAGACTTTTTGGGGATTATTGGATACTGGCTCTGAATTGACACTAATTCTAGGAGACCCAAAACTGGTCTTTCACTGTGGCCAACTGGTCAGAGTTGGGGTGTATGGAGGTCAGGTTATTAATGGAGTCTTAGCTCAAGTTTGTCTCACAGTGGGTCCAGTGGGTCCCTGATCCCATCATGTAGTGATTTCCCAAGTTCCAGAATGCATAAGTGGAACAGATATACTCAGCAACTAGCAGAACCCCCACATTGGATCCCTGACAGGTGGAGTAAGGGCCATTATGGTAGGAGAAGACAAGTGGAAGCCATTAGAACTGTCCCTACCTAGGAAAATAGTAAACCAAAAGCAATACTGTATTACTGGAGGGATTGCAGAGATTACTGCCACCATCAAGGACTTGAAGGATGCAGAGGTGGTGAGTCCCACCACATCCCCATTCAACTTGCCTATTTGGCCTGTGCAAAAAAAAAAAAGATGGATCTTGGAGAATGATAGTGGATTATTGTAAACTTAACCAGGTGATGATTCCAATTGCAGCTGCTGTTCCAGATCTGGTTTCATTGCTTGAGTAAATTACTACATCTCCTGGTACCTGGCATGCAGTTATTGATCTGGCCAATGCCTTTTTCTTGATTCCGGTTTTGAAGCACCACCAGAAGCAGTTTGCCTTCAGCTGGCAAAGCCAGCAATACACCTTCACTGTCCTACCTCAGAGGTATATCAACTCCCCAGTCCTATGTCATAATTTGGTGCGCAGGGACCTCGACTGCCTTTCCCTTCCACAAGATGTTACACTGGTCCATTACACTGATGACATATGCTGATTGGACCTAGTAAGGAAGAAGTGTCAATGACTCTAGACTTACTGGTAAAACATTTGCATGCTAGAGGGTGGGAAATTAATCCCAGAAAAATTCAGGTGCCTTCCACCTCAGTGAAATTTCTGGGAGTCCAGTGGTGTGGGGCATGGTGAGATACTCCTTCTAAAGTGAAGAATAAGTTGTTACATCTGCCCCCTCCCACAACTAAAAAGAAGGCACAATGCCTGGTGAGCCTCTTTGGATTTGGGATGCAACATATCCCTGATTTGAGTGTGCTTCTCCAGCCTATTTATCAAGTGCCTCGAAAAGCTGCTAGTTTCGAGTAGGGCCCAGAACAAAGAAGGCTCTGCAACACGTTCAGGCTGCCATACAAGCCGCTCTGCCATTTGGGCCATATGATCCGGCTGATCCAATGGTGCTTGAAATGTCAGTGTCAGATGGAGATGTTGTTTGGAGTCTGTGGCAGGTCTCTATCAGTGAATTACAGAAGAGATCCTTAGGATTTTGGAGTAAAGCCCTGCTGTCCACTGCAGATAACTACTCTCCTTTTGAGAAATAGCTTTTGGCTTGTTACCGGGCCCTCGTAGAGACTGAATGCTTAACCATGGGCCACCAAGTCATTATGCAGCCTGAGCTCCCCATCATGAAATGGGTATTGTCTGACCCACAGAGTCATAAAGTCAGACATGCACAGTAGCACTTCATTCTTGAATGGAAGTAGTATATACAAGATTGGGCCCAAGTAGGACCTGAAGGCATAAGTAAATTGCATGAGGAAGTGGCTCAAAGCCCTTGGTCTCCACTCCTGTTACATTACCTTCCCTCTCCCAGTCTGCACCTATGGCCTCATGGGGAGTTCCTTATGATCAGTTGACTGAGTCAGGAGAAGCCCCCAGCCTTACATCTGACCCATGGACTTGGGACTTGCCAGCCTCTACAACTGCATGAGCCATTTCCTTAAGATAAATTTCTCTTTCTCTCTCTCTCTCTCTCTC
>NW_004443952.1:24105509-24135806 GCF_000243295.1 Trichechus manatus latirostris
ATATATACACTTCACTGGTCTTGCTTCTCTAGAGAACCCAACCTAAGACACTTCTGAAAACTAAAGACAAAGAAAAAAATCTTGAAAACAGCCAGAGAGAAATTACACATAACTTACAGGGGAACACCAATTCAAATGACAGTGAAATTCTCATATGAAACCTTGGAGGCCAGAAGGAAGTGGCATGACATTTTTCAAGTGCTGAAAGAAAAGAGTTGTCAATTCTGAATTCTATATCCAGCAAAAATATCCTTCAGGAATGAAGATAAAATAAAGGCATTCTCAAATGAAGAAAAAGTAAGAGAATTTGTGGCCAGCAGACCTACCCTAACAGGATGACCAGAGGACTTCTTCAAACAGAAAAGAAATGATAAGAGAAGGAAACTTGAATTAACAGGAATGAAGAAAGAATAACAGAAAGAATAAAAATACTAGTAAATATTGGAATCCTTTGGAAACCCTGGTGGTGTAGTGGTTAAGAGCTATGGCTGCTAACCAAAAAGGCTGGCAGTTCGAATCCACCAAGCACCCCTTGGAAACTCTATGGGGCAGTTCTACTCTGTCCTATAGGGTCACTATGAGTCAGAATTGACTCAATGGCAATGGGTTTCCTCTTAAGTTCTTAAATGTATGTTTGATGGTGGATACAAAATTATAATATTGTGGTTCTTATGCATGTAGAGGAAATATTTAAGACAATTATATTAGAGCAGATAAAGGGACCTAAATGGAGGTAAAGCTTTCTAAATTTCACTTAAGGTGGGGAAATGTCAATGCTAGTAGACTGATAAGTTACATATATGTAATGTAATAGCCTGAGAAACCACTTAAAAAATACAAATCAATATACTCAAAAACACTATAATTCTTATCAGAGGCAGAGCAAGATGGCTGCATAAGTAGATGCATACTCCTACCCTCTCACACAAAAACAGAAAAAAAAAAAAAACAAATTGGTGGAATCAACAGTCTCAAACTCTGGAAATCAATCAAAGGATAACAACATCTAAGTGAATGTTGAATCAAGAAAAAGGTGACATATAAATGGCAGGAAAGCTTTAGTTCTCCACCTGTCCAAGCTCTACCCCTTCTCCAGCTCAGTGTGGCCATCTTTGGGTGGCTGCAAGCAGCCAGCACTCCCAGACAGGGAGCCTGGTCTTAAAGTGGCAACAGCTGGCACTCTCAGACAGGAAGCCTGGTGTTGGAGTGGCAACAGCTGGCACTCCTAGGCAGGGAACCTGGTGTTGAAGCAGCAACATCAGATGGCTCCCACGCAGGGAGCCTGATGTTGAAGTGGCAATAACCAGTGCTCCCACATAGGGAGCCTGGTGTTGGAGCAGCAACAGCCATAACTCCTAGACAGGAATCCTACTATTAAAATGGATGAGTACAGCCTTCAATAATTAAACAATAATAACAATAAAGCAAATGCTGGGGAAGAGGAAGAATCTGATTTTCAGAGCTACCATATTATAATAGCCAAATGTCTGTTTCAAGAAAAAAAATCACAAGGCAAAAAAGAAACAAGAAAAGATGGTTCAAGTCAAAGAACAAAATAAAGGATAGATACTATCCCTAAGGAAGGACAGATAATGCACTTAATAGACAAAGGCTTTAAAACAATAGTATTAAATACACTCAAAGAGCTAAAGGAAAATATGAACAAAGAACTAAAGAAGATCAGGAAAAGGATTAGAAACAAAACAAGAATTTCCATAAAGAGATATAATTTTTTTTAAAGAACCAAACAGAAATACTGGGAGCTGAAAAGTATGGAAATGGAAAATTCACTGGAGGGATTCAACAACAGATTTTAGCCGGCGGAAGAAAGAGTCAGCATACTTGAAGATAGCGCGATTGAGATTATCACATTTGAGGCATGAAAAAAATGAAGAAAAGTGAACTGAGCCTAAGGGACTTTTGGGACACCATCAAGTGAACCAATATACACATTATGAGAGTACCAGAAAGAAAAGAGAAAGAGAGGGAGAAAGGGGCAGAAAGAATATTTGAAAAAATAATGGCCAGAGACTTCCCAAATTTGATGAAAAACATGAGTCTACACATCCAAGAAGCTCAACCAACTCCAAGTAGGATAAAATCGAAGAGATCCACACTGAGATACACTATAATCAAACTCTCAAAAAACAAAGATAAAGAGAGAATCTTGAATGCAGCAAGAGCAAAGCAAATTGTTACATACAAGGGATCCTCAATACAATTAAGTACCAATTTCTCCTCAGAAACCGTGGAGGCCATGAAGCACTGGAATGACATATTTAAAGTGCTGAAAGAAAAGAAATATTAACCAAGAATTCTAAATGTGGCAAAATGAAAAGTTTTGAAAAGAAAAGACACTAGACAGCACTTGAAGATATATCAAGAAAAGGAAAAAAAAAAAAAAAAAGACCTCCAGTAAAGGTAATTTCATGGGTTAATATAAAGGTCAGTTTTATGATATTTTAGTGTTGTAACTCCAGTTGTTATGTTTTACAGGATTTAAAAAACAAATGCATAAAAAAAAATTATAAATCTATGTTATCGGACACATGAACTATAAAGACGGAATTTGTAACAACAACATAATTGGAGGGGAAGAGCAGTATAGGAACAGCATTTTTTTATGTTATTGAAGTTAATTTGGTATCAATTTAAATTAGGTTGTTATAAATTGAGGATGTTACATATAATTCCTATGGTAACTACAAAGAAAAAAAGCTATACATAGATTAAAATGGAATTCTAAAAAATATTAAGGTAATCCACAGAGACAGAAGAATAAAGAGAAGAATAAAAAAACAGAGAACAAGCAGAAATAAGTAATAAAATTCCAGACTTAAGTCTTAACATTTCAATAATTACATTAAATGTAAATTATCTAAATATACCAATTAAAAGACAGGATTGACAGAATGTATTTTTTAAAATATATCCTGGTAAAATGTCGGAACTCCAAGAGTAAAGAGTAAACGTCATGAGCTTCCAGACAGTGTGATATTCTTGCTTATGAAGGAAAGAGAGCCCTCCAAAATCACCTGATGGACCCCACAAAGTGTCCTTGTTAAAATTTATTGAATTTATTATTTGTTAGGCACTGTTCTAAGCAGTTTACATTATCTTATTATAATAATCATAGTATATATATTTGTATCCCAATTTTATAGATGAGGAAACTAAGGTTAACTTTTCAAAGGCCATTCAACAGACAAATGGCAGAGCTTGGATTTAAACTCAGAAAGTCTAATGAAGGAAACTAAAGAATAAGTACAATTTAGATACCTGAAGGGTAAAAGGAAGATAGAGTCCCCAGGCAGAGAGAACAGCCTATGGGAAGGCTTTGAGGATGGGAAGGAACACCTGCTATTGTTGTTGTTAGGTGCCATCAAGTCAGTTCAGACTCATAGCGACCTCATGTTCAACAGAACGAAACAATGCCTGGTCCTGTGCCATCCTCACAATTGTTGCTATGTTTAAGCCCATTGTTGTAGCCACTTGTCAATCCATCCTGTTGAGGGTCTTCTTTTTCACTAACCCTCTACCATACCAAGCGTGATTTCCTTCTCCAGGGACTGGTCCCTCCTGATAACATGTCCAAAGTATGTCAGGTGAACTCCTGCCATCTTTGCTTCCAAGGAGCACTCTGGCTGTACTTCTTCCAAGACAGATTTGTTAATTCTTCTGGCAGTCTATGGTATATTCAATATTCTTTGCCAACACTAATTCAAAGGCATCAATTCTTCTTCTGTCTTCCTTATTCATTGTCCAGCTTTCACATGCATACGAGGCAATTGAAAATATCATGGCTTGAGTCAGGTGCACCTTAGTTCTCAAAGTGACATCTTTGCTTTTTTAACACTTTAAAGAGTTCTTTTGCAGCAGGTTTGCCCAATGCAATATATTGTTTGATTTCTGTTATTTGCCAGATGTTTTTAATAGACTTATTATCACAAAAACTCCAACAATCAGGTATTAGGGTGTCCATTTCTAAGATGAAGATATTCAGCAAGGTTAAGTAACTTGCTTAAGATCATCTGACTCGTAAGTGATGTAGACAGGATTTAAACCTGGGTCTGCTACCGTCCCGTTTGTCAACAGGCTAGGGAGGCTTTTAGAACATATTCCCTATGGTGGTCATCTTTGTTACCCCACTAGTTTTTCTGTAGTGAACATAATTAAAACCTTAAAGTGGAAAGGGCCTACCCTATCTTTCTGGGTTATTTTGATCAAGCTCTATGTCTGAGTATCTTCATCTATAAAACAGAGGATTGGACTTCACCAGTGTTTTTCTAACTTTGAGGGAGGGGAGACCAGTGGGATCCTTTATTCAGTTGAAATTCTATTCAACAGAAGCCCAGTGTAGGAGACCAATATAAACAGAGCAGCCCTGACTGAAGGGAACTGGGGGATTGGGAGGTGGGTAGCACGAGCCTCGGCCCCTTCTAGTTAAAACACTTCTTTGTGATCCTAAGTTCTGGAAATAGAGCATGGAGAGGCTCCAGGCTCAGGTAAGCGTCTTGAAGGTGTTCCCCCCTCCATCTTCAGTGTAGGATACAGAAAGACATGAATGACCTATATTTTCTTAAAAACAAGGCTTTATTCATTTTTTTTAATTGTACTTTAGATGAAGGTTTACAGAACAAATAGTTTCTCATTAAACAGTCAGTACACAGATTGTTTTATGACGTGGTTAACAACCCCACGACATGTCAACATTCTCCCTTTTCGACCTTGGAGGACCCTTTTTTTTTGGTGAACATATACATAGCCAAAGTTACACCATTTCAAAAGTTTCTACATGTACAATTCAGTGACATTGATTACATTCTTCCACTTGTGCTGCTCTTCTCACTATCCTTTTCCAAATTATTCCATCACCATTTATTCATGTTTTGTTAGTATGTACTGTATAGTGCTACACTGTGTTTCTTTCTTTTCTTTGAGTCAAAGAGATGTCCTGAAAAAGAACTGGGCTGTGAAGTTAGACGTGGCCTGAATCCCAGTTCTAGCCATTGCTAGCTTTGTGACCTTGGATAACTAATGTAACCTCTCAGTTTTCTCATCATAACATAGAGATAATACTGACCTTGAAGGGTGTTGTGAGGATTAAATGAAATAAGGATAAAGCACCATAGGATCTGAGGCATTCAATAAATGGCAGCTATTATTATGCATTGTGACACCCCAGATCTTGACACTTTAAGTCTGCCTTTTCTTTCACAATTTGTAGAGTTTGGTTGTTTTTCCTTTCATTCTTTTTTATTCAGGCTGATTAATATTAAAAAAAGATGATACTTCTTGCAAAGGAATGCTGAAGGTACCATAAATATAAGGTGGTGAATTATGAAAAACAATATACTTATTAAGGACACTGAAGACATGATACATTTTCATAATCTGGACCTTGATTAGTGACTGTTACGTATGCTGATTAGATCGAAACTCAACAGCAAGAGCATTCACAATACAATCCATTGTTAAAACATAAATTTTTTTTTCTAAAATAAGAGATGTTTTTATGACTTAGTATTGAGATACAATGATGACCTTACTTTACAGATGTTCTGTCTTAAAATAAATAATGTCTGGTGCATCATTGTGTAATCAGGGGCACAGCCTGACCTTCCAGAGCCTAGCAGATCTAAAAGTATGTTTTATTGGAGGCTAAAGTCAAGGCAGGTTTCCTATAATGGACCGTGAATTCCTGCCATTTCCCATGAAGCTTAATAGAAGGATATTTCAGAGCATATGGTACTTTGTCAACTGATACTAATGTGTCCATTAGTGTGGCTCCGGAGGGAATTTCAGCTTATGCCTAGAGAATGGTCACTTGGGGACAGAAATGGCTCCTTCTAGCTCTCCTTCCCTCACAGTCCTTTGTTCAACCTCCTTTCTTCCTCTATCCAAGGCGTGTAATAGGGGTGTGCCATTAATGATACCTGCACTATCTACACCTGATCAATAATCCCGTAAGGCACTCCACCTTGATGTCCTGTAAAGTTCTCTTATGCAGACAATATCTCATTTGATCCTCACAATACTCCTTTGAGCTTGATATTGTTATCCCATTTCACAGATAAGGAGAACAAACGCTCAGAGCGGTTAATTCACTTGCTTGAGGTCAGAGGTAAGCGGCAGAGATTTGCTTAGTCAAATGTTATGCCACAACCCCATACTGGACATGTAGAGGCATCTCCTTGACCTAACTAGGTTCTGTGAATTACTTTTCCAGCCTGAATCAAGGTGTGGTCCAAGTTAAGTATATGCAAATTTATTAATTCATTCAAGTAACGTTGACTAGGAGTCTATGGGTAAGGCACTGTGCTAGGTGAGGTGGAGTGGTGTTGTGGGAAGCTTATGGGGTTTGAAGTCATTCAGCCCGTGGAGGTACAGATGTTCTGGCCCTAGTAAGTGTTCATTAAGTGTCAGTTATCATGACTGAGAGGTGCTATGCAAGACACAGACATGGTCCTGATCCTCAAAAGGCTCTAATAGGAGACATAATGTATGTCCTCAAATAACTATCACAGAAGGCAGAATGTACTCTTTGCCATTGGAGGAAGTGAAAAGCTCTAGAGCCAAACTGTGGGCTGAGATGCCCTGGATAGCCATGGTAAACTCACAGGGCTATGATGGTATATTTTAATTTTTTGAAGGAAACATCAGCAATACTCAAAATCTATTGGACTTTGCATAAACTACTACTTCAAAGCAGTTCACAGTTTCAACATTAGACATGCTACATTCTTTTCTCTGACATCACATCTTTGCAAAGCTGCGTTTTCATCAGTTGCTATAACAAAAAGCAAGTATTGTGCAAAAATCAACATAGAACAGGAGATGAAAGTGGCAGCACCCAATCTGATTCCAAGGTTTGAGTAGTTGTGCAGCACCTAACAAGCACACACATCCCATTAGTAAGTTATTGTAGTTACTTAAAATAAAATAAAAATATTTTTCTTTCAATTTATATATATTGTTATTTCAAATGACTACTAAATTATTAGGACATAAATACTTAAGTTGTTTTGACCTAACTACTAAATGTATCAAACTATTAGGTATTTATTTTTGTCTGGAGGTGCTGTGAAAAAATTACCAAGGGCACTATAAAATTAGAAAGTTTAGAAATCTCTGCTCTCAGGGAATTCATAGGAGGGAGAGGTCACTTTGAGGTGGGCAGGCAGGGACTATGAAAATCAGGATAGATTTTGAGGTGGAAGAAAAGCTAATATTTGAACTAGGACTTGCGAAATAGGTAAGTTATGAACAAGAGGAAGCTGAGCATTCAAGGTAAAATCAACATATGATCAAAGGCACAGAGAGGAGCAAGCAAAGGGTTGTTGAGGTAGTGAGGAGTTTAGTTTAGACTATATGATGTCTGAAAGGGAGTCCTGGGAAGTAAATATAGGTGGGGAAACATTGGAAACCAGAGAATTTTGAGATTTCAATGGGGAAGGGGACCAAGGCTCTGCTCTCTGATGTTTCCTTTCCCTTCTACTCCTGGATACCTAAGAATATTACTATATAAGGCAGGTATCTAGATTGGGACCCTTAGCAGAACACCTAGCATTAAGGACACTTAGCACAGAACACCTAGATTTTAGTTTGAGGTTCTGTTCTTAACTAGTTGGGTGACTATGAAATAGTGACTTGGCCTTCTAAATCTCAGTTTATTTATTGTTAAATGGAGATAATAAACCTTTGAAATCCATAAAGGGCAAACCTAAGATAGGATCGTTATCTTACTCATCCTTCTATTCCTGCCAAGAGCCAGCACAGTGCTTCATACCTAGTAGGCCTCAAACAAAAATTGACAAAGACGGTTGATCTTAAGAATATAAGAAAACACTCTTCTTAACTGTGGACCCTGAGTTCCGCAAACGTTGTCCAAGTTATGGGCACACCCTTGGGGAGGGGGGTATTCTGGGGCCTGATGAACCATGTTTTCCTGAACTAGTGCTCTGGGCTGCCCTGTTTGCATTTTCTCTAGGTAAGTAGAAGAGGAACTTTATTTTCCATATATGTATAGCAAAAATGGAAATTACTCATTTGGTGCTGTTTCCTGGTCTATATCTCTCTAGAATTACTATGTGAAGAATCCTTACTCCCCAGGACCACCATCCCCACCCACCCATGCCTGAAGAACAAAGCCAAAAACGTTCAACTGAAGCCAATAATCCCAAAGGAAAGTGCCAGCTGACAATTTGGCAAAATTTATCAAGAGCCTTAAAAACGTGAGTGCCTTTTGATCTAGTAAAGCCTCTTCTCAGAATTCATCCTAAGAAGAAAAAACACTATGGAGAATAACTAACCACTCTTCCTCTCTTCAACCCAGGAAATCTTCCTCCCAGCCTGGTGTGTCTTACCTGACATCAGGCCCAAATCACCAGAAGATGAGAAAAAAAAAGCAGCAAGAACACAGAAGGAGCATTTGATGTTGTTGAACTTTCCACCTCCCTATTTTATCAGGGCATGCAGGGACCCGGCAGTGAAGGGAAGTCAGGGGGTCGGTGGATGCCTGCAACAAAGGGAGTGAGTGGGTGGGATAGCAGCCATAAAGGTCTGCAACAGCTCTCCTCTGGGAGCTCCCAAGACCTTACTAAGAGGGGGACTTATAGAATTTTTAGTAAGTCTATTAAATAGAAAGACCTTACTCTCTATCAACTTTGAGACACAAACCGAGAAAATATCTCTCATGGGACCACAGCAGGTGACATCCTTGACTCCCTGTACCATGGTCCTAAGAAAGGCTTACTAAAATGGGATCCATTCCTGAAAGTCTGTGGGCAGAGATTTTATAATTACACAGGTGGGCAGCTGCCTCCCTGGCACTGACAATAACAGGGTGTTCTTCCGGCCACAGAGGCACACACTGCCTGTAACAAAAAATTCCTTCCATTTAAAAGCATAAACTACTTTGATTTGAAATCAGAATTAAAGCTCACGGTTGTTGTAGACTATTTAAAGCAAAGACCTGGCTGACCACTTTTCTCTCTTGAAACCATTTTTTCACTCAGTCTCTACCAGGGTGACCATTTTTCCCTGTGTAGCACTTTACACTTTTCAAGGCACTTTTATAACCAGCATGCCCAGCAGACAGGAGAGATGACATAGCTTCCATTTTACAGATAAACAGACTGAGGCCTGGAGAAATTGTGTGACTTCTCTAAAATTGTCCTAGTCTCTATCAATTCGTGAAAACTTTACGAAATGCTGTAGTAATGCAGAAAATAGCAGACAGAAAGGAAGAAAAGAGGTTTTTACTGGCCCTAATAAGCAAGCTTACCAGTGGTGCCAGCTGGTATAAGCGATTAAAGGGGCACAGTGAACTGGCATGGAAAAGAATAAGTGAAGGTCTCAAAATACCTTATACCCTGCACCAGGAAATTAACTAGGATCTAGAAGTAGTATGGGCAGGAGTCCCTGGGTGGTGCAAAAGGTTAAGCGCTGGGCTATTAACTGAAAGATTGGTGGCTTAAATGCATCCAGATGTGCCTCAAAAGAAAGGCCTGGTGATCTACTTCTGAAAGGTCACAGCCTTGAAAACCCTATGGCACCCTATGGATACAGTTCTACTCTGACACACATAGGCATAAGCTGGAATTGACTCGATGGCAACTGGTTTGGTTTTAGAAGTATGGGCAGCTGCAGGAGATCTCTGTTGGTGAGAGGTTATATTTTCCAAACATGGCTGCAACAGTATCTCCCATCCCACACACTCTTCTTACAATGTGACTTTGATACACCTCTCTCATTGAGAGGTGAGGAGGTTTGGGGGGCAGGGGGGTCTATGTTCCTTTCCTTTCAATTTGGGTAAGGCTCATGACTATGTCAGAAGTGATGCAATGTGACTTCCCGAAGTTACTCAAAGCTGAGAACCACTCTCCATGCAGTGTAGTGAGTGGCTGTCACCTCTGTTACACGATGACTTTTTCTCTTCTGGGGTTTCTGCCTTGGATTGGGAAGAGCTTAGCCAGTGGAGAAATGGCAGGAACACATCATTCCCCAGGGTGCCCCTTTCTCCAGACTATTGAGGCAAGGCTAGCCTGATGCTTTTCCTTCCTTCTGGGAGGGGAAGGTGGTCATTATGCACCTTATCACCTCTTACCTATGGCAGAATCTGGATTCAGAGTGGCTGGGGGAGGGAGCAGTTTAAAACACAGGCTAGGAAGGGTGGCCTGCTTGAAAACACGAATCCATGAAACATTTAAGAACATGAGAAGTGCCAGGTTAGTTCAGGTTACTGTGGCAAGGGATAAGAAGTGGCCCCAAGTGGTGTTGGTGAAGAGCAAGGTGAATCTGCAACTGGCTAAAGATGTCTTCATACACTTCTTCAAGCTGTTCTGGGAGGGTCACAACAGAGGGGCAAGGTGGCCTCAATGGCCTCTCTGAGCACTTCTACTCTAGACACCATCATAAATTTATCTCAGCCCTTCTTGGGCCTTTCTTTTCTTTTTTAATATGTTTATTTTTTCTGATTAAAAAAAATATATATCCATGGTATACAATTTGGAAAATACAGAAAAGTTTAGAAATCACACTTATAATCCTACCACATACATCTATCCTTTTCTATTTTTATCTATTTTGTATTTTATAAAATTGCCTAGCTGCCATATAGTTTGCTGTTTTACTCTTTTGACTGAACATTATATCCTAATATTTTTCCACAGTAAATGTTTTTTCAAAACATGATTTGTAATGCTTCACAATAGTCTTTCATGCAGATGTACTGCAATTTGCTTAACCATTTATCTATTTTTAGACATTTAAATTGTTTCTACTTTTCCCCTAAATAATACTGTGATGACCACCTTTGTACATAAATCGACATCTACCTCCTTGATTATGTTCTTAGAATAAATTTCTAAAAGTGGAATTTCTAAGTCAAAGGGCACTTGACACATACTGTTAAACTGTGTTCCAGGAGGAATGTACTGGTTTACTGTGCATATGTTGTTGTTGTTAGGAGCTGTTGAGTTGGTTCTGACTCATAGCGACTCTATGTACAACAGAATGAAACACTGCCCAGTCCTGTGCCATCCTCACAATCGTTGTTATGCTTCAGCCCATTGTTGCAGCCACTGTGTCAATCCATCTCATTGAGGGTCTTCCTCTCTTTTGCTGACTCTCTACTTTACTAAGCATAATGTCCTTCTCAAGGGACGGGTCCCTCCTGATAACATGTCCAAAGTACATGAGACGAAGTCTTGCCATCCTCACTTCTAAGGAGCCTTCTGGCTGTACTTCTTCCAAAACAGATTTGTTCATTCTTCTGGCAATCTACGGTATATTCAATATTCTTCACCAACACCATAATTCAAAGGCATCAATTCTTCTTCAGTCTTCCTTATTCATTGTCCAGCTTTCGCATGCATATGAGGCGATTGAAAATACCATGGCTTGGGTCAGGCACACTTTAGTCCTCAAAATGACATCTTTGCTTTTTAACACTTTAAAGAGGTCTTGCAGCAGATCTGCCCAAAGCAATAAGTCGTTTGATTTTTTTCACTGCTGCTTCCATGGGCATTCATTGTAGATCCAAGTAAAATGAAATCCTTGTCAACTTCAACTATTTTCTCCATCTATCATGATGTTGCTTATTGATCCAATTGTGAGGATTTTTGTTTTCTTTATGTTGAGGTGTAATCCACACTGAAGGCCGTAGTCTTTGATCAGTAAGTGCTTCAAGTCCGCTTCACTCTCTGCAAGCAAGGCTGTGTCATCTGCATATTGCCGGTTGTTAATGAGTCTTCCTCCAATCCGGATGCTGCATTCTTCTTCATAAAGTCTGGCTTCTCGGATTATTTGCTCAGCATACAGATTGAGCAAGTATGGTGAAAGGATACTACCCTGACTCACACCTTTTCTGACTTTAAACCACTCAGTATCCTCTTGCTCTGTTCGAAAGACTGCTCTTTGTCTACGTACAGGTTCCTCATGAGCACAATTAAGTGTTCTGGAATTCCCATTCTTCACAATGTTATCCATAATTTGTTATGATCTACACAGTTGAATGCCTTTGCATAGTCAATAAAACACAGGTAAATGTCTTTCTGGTATTCTCTGCTTTCAGCTAGGATCCATCTGACATCAGCAATGATATCCCTGGTTCCACATCCTCTTCTGAATCCAGCTTGAATTTCTGGCAGTTCCTTGTCAATGTACTGCTGCAACCACTTTTGAATCATCTTCAGCAAAATTTTACTTGTGTGTGATATTAATAATATTGTTTGATAATTTCTGCATCCTGTTGGATCACCTTTCTTTGGAATGGGCACAAATATGGATCTCTTCCAGTTGGCTGGCCAAGTAGCTGTCTTCCAAAATTCTTGGTATAGACGAGTGAGCACCTCCGGTGCTGCATCCGTTTGTTGAAACATCTCAGTTGGTATTCTGTCAATACCTGGGGCCTTGTTTTTCACCAATGCCTCCAGTGCAGCTTGCATATCTTCCTTCAGTACTATTGGTTTTTGGTCATATGCTACCTTCTCCAGTGGTTGAACGTTGACCAATTCTTTTTGGTACAGTGACTCACTCCGTAATTCTTCCATCTTCTTTTGATGCTTCCTGTGTCGTTCAGTATTTTGACCATAGAATCCTTCAATGTTGCAACTGAACGCTTGCATCAATTGCTCATATGCAAGTTCAAGTTGAAGCTGAAGAAAATTAAAACAAGTCCACGAGAGCCAACATATGACTTTGAGTATATCCCACCTGAATTTAGAGACCATCTCAAGAATAGATTTGTTGCACTGAGCACTAATGACTAAAGACCAGACGAGCTGTAGATGACATCAAGGACATCATCCATGAAGAAAGCAAAAGGTCAATAAAAAGAAAGAAAAGACCAAAATGGATGTCAGAAGGGACTCTGAAACTTGCTCTTGACCATAGAGCAGCTAAAGCAAATGGAAGAAATGATGAAGTAAAAGAGCTGAATAGAAGATTTCAAAGGGCTGCTCGAGAAGACAAATTATTGTAATGAAATATGCAAAGACCTGGAGTTAGAAAACCAAAAAGGAAGAACACGCTCAACATTTCTCAAGCCGAAAGAACTGAAGAAAAAATTCAAGCCTAGAGTTGCAATATTGAAGGATTCTATGGAACTGTGTATATACATGCGCCGATTACACCCCACCTTTGCCAAACTGGGTATTATCATTAAAAACCAGAAAACAAACAATAACAACAAACTCTTTGCTAATTATACATACAGACAGAGATCATTATTTTTAAAAATTAATTTGCATTTATTTGATTACTAGTGAAGCTAAATATGTTTTCATGTGCTTATTGATATTTTCAATTCTTATTCTATGAATTATCTATTTAAGTTTGTGGTCTTGGGTCCTATTTGAATGTTAATCGGATTTCAGGGAAACTGTATTAAATGGCTTGCCCAATGTTAGTGCTCTCAGAATTTATGTTAATCAGGCAACATTTTGATTATTAATATTATATTTTTATATAAGCATCTTTAGCTAGTACTTGCTTCTCCCATGGAGCAGCAGTGAGAAACAAACAAAAAGTGTCTAAATAACTGCTTGTATATTAAAAATACAGACATCAATTGCCCTCCATTATCTTCCATGAGGCTAATTGAGCCTAAAAGGATTCTGTTATAGAATATCAGCATTACAGAAGATGAATCCTCATGCTTAGTAGTCCATGCTGTCTGTAGTAATCAGAATAATTATTTTACACAGTTCTGAAAAGGCAAGGAAGGATTCTCTTCTATTTCACTGTGTGTTTGGGTGAGACCAGGCCAGGAGGCAAGAAGCATAAATTCGGCCCTGGGCTGGGAGCTGGTATGTCTGGATTCTGTTCCTAGCTTAACCTCTGATTTTAGGGCTCACTTGTCCTGAAATTTGACATAAGCCCTGGGCATCTTGAGGGCAGCTCCTCACTTTATAGATGAGGAAACCAAGGTTTTTGGGGCAAAAGGCTCTTAGCCAAGGTTATGAGTTTTTTTTTCCATGCGAAACAATTGTTTTGAGAAGGAAAAGAAAGGCCTGTTGGTTCATGTGGCCTATTAAAGATAGTGTACTAGAACAACAATGGGGATAACCGTGGGTCATTTGCTTATCCATAGAGGGGTTCGCCCGTGGGAGGGCTCTTGGGCTGGTTGCGGAGTTCTGTTTCTTGGCCTAGGTTACAAGGGTGTTCGCCTTATAAGAACTCATTAAGCTACATATTTGTTTGTGGTTTTCTGTATCTGTGTGTGGTTTCATAATAAAATGGTTAAAACAAAAGCCAGACAAAAGTGGTACATTCTAACGATTTCATTTATACAACATTCAAAACCAGATAACACTAATCTGTATGTATTAGAGGTCAAGATGGTAGCTATCCTTGGGTGGGGCTGCTGACTGGACGTGGCACGAGGGGCTTCTGGGGTGCTGGTGATGTTCTGTTTTTTAATCCGTGTGCTGGTCATATGGGTGAGTTCACTTTGTGAAAATTTATCAAGCTTTTCACTAAAGATGTGTAATACTTTATTAAAAAATTTACATAAAAAAAAAAAGCAGCAGCAGGCTAGGTCTCTGATGGCCATAGAGCTTCCATCTCAGCCCCAGACTGATAATTCTAGACAACTTTTACATGAGAGAAAATTAATCCATTATGTGTTTATACCACTTTTACTTCGGATTTTCTGTCATATGCAACTGAACCTAACCCTGACATAAGAAATGAGTTGTCAAAAGTCCTACGGTAAATTGATCACAGGCTGTCCAATCTCCATCCCCATCCCCATCTGACCCATGGGTTCTAAATGACTAAGCACAGCACCAGTTGCTGGGATTTGGGCCAGTATCCTCTCCAGAAAGCAAAGGGCTCAGGGCACCGAGTCTCCCACAACCTCAGAGAGTCCCTCAGTCATTCCAGTACTCACGGAACCTCAACTTCTAGGGTTACAAAGATAAGTTACATAGTCCCCATCCTATGGGCTCAGAATTTAGTGGGAAACAAAAGCGCTGAGTGACAGGCACAAGGTTTATTGAAGATGGCCGCTTTAGCAACAACGGAAACTTCAGCAGGGTAAGCCTCACTCCTCACACAGCCAACAAAGGTAAGCCACATACTTGGTCTCTGCTCTCACTCAGTCTTCACCTGAGAACCTTCCCAGTTAGAAACTTCCTAGTTATCTAGTTCCCAAGTAATTCTGGTTCAATTCTGGTCCTGCTCAGCTCTGACCTTCAGCTTTTTCATTATCAGCCCTGCTCTTGACATCCAGATTTGTGTGCTGATTTGATGTCTTCAGTAAGGCTCATTCATTCCAGGAATTCTGGCTCAGTTCATTCCTCTGGATCTTTTAACTTTTTTAAAGATGTCCCTAGGATCAGTCCTCCTAGACCTAGTCCCTGTGGGGGGAAGAGCAGTGAGAGCCTCCTGATTCAGTCCCTTTTTCCCCAAACCTAGCTTCCCAGAGGGAACCAAAAGGGGAATCATTATTTCTACTCCAAAAGAAGTTTAAATGTTAAGCCCTTTTTAATTTAGTACATTACAGCAGGAGTGAAATTGGGAGGAAAGGAGGTAGATTGGGAGGAGAATTCAGTAGATTTCCTGGTAATGATTTCTTTTTGTGAAGAATAACTAGATTTATGACACTAATGGAGCTTTTAATCTAGAATTATCTTCTATCCAGCTTCTATCAAGAGCCTGCTTGAAGCAATGTATATTTGAATATGAAAAATGTACATTCATTCCTATATTCTCTAAACTTTGTCCCTGTATCAAGTTAGGCCATCTGAAAACTACATTCTAGGTTTACAATATTTTGCTACTTCATGGAAATAATTTCACAGGAGTATCATTTAATAAATAAAAAGCTCTTATAAATCAATATGAGATAACTATCCAATAAAAAAATGGATAAATAGTCACAATAAGACCTAAATGAATGAAAAGTGTCCAACCTCCCTCCTACCATTTCCTTCCTAAGGAGGGTTATCCTGGTATTGGGAGAGTCCTTTGATTATGAGAAGGAGGAAAGGTGTAAGTATCCATGCTTTGAGGAACTAGGACAAAATTAAATTCCTGCTATAGAAATGGAGAAGATCACAAAGTATAGAAAGGCAGAGTCAGTCAAGCTAAGCACCATGGGGGGAAGACAATATAAGGGACATGAACGCTGAATGCAACAATATATAAACAGAACAACTCATCATGATCCAGTGGGGTTTATCCTGGGTATACAAGGCTTGCTCAACACTCAAAATCCAATCAATGCATTTTACCATATCAGCAAACTAAAGAAAAAAAACCATTTGATCATCTCAATAGATGCAGAAAAGGAATTTGATAAAATTTAACATCTATTCATAATAAAAACTCTCAGCAAACTAGGAATGGAAGAGAACTTCCTCACCTGATAAAGGGCAGCTACAAAACACCTATAACTACCATCATAATTAGTGGTGAAAGAATGTTTTCTCACTAAGAGCAGGAACAAGGCAAGGTGTCCACTCTCACCAATCCTATTCAACATCATACTGAAGGTCTATCCAGTGAAATATGGCAAGAAAATAAATAGATTGGAAAGGAAGATACAAAATGCTCTCTGCTTGTAGATGACAAGACTGTCTACACAGAAAATTCCCAAAGTCCAATGTACAAAAATTAGCCTTATTTTAATATACTAGCCATGAAAATTAAAATAAAAAATAAGTACCATTTATAATCATATTAAAAATTAAATATATAGGTATAAACCTCACAAAATATTTGTAAGATCTATATGCTGACAACTGTAAAATATTGATGAAAGAAATGAAAGGAGACCTAAATAGAGAGATAGGCCACGTTCATGGATTGGAAGAATCAATGTTAAAATATCAATTCTCCCTAAACAGATATAGTCAATATAATTCCAATTAAATTCCCAGCAGAGTTTTTGCAGCATTTACTACAAAGAGATGGGCAGGGGGTAGTTTTGGGGCTGATGGAACTGTTCTGTATCTTAATTGGTGGTGGTGGTTACACAACTGCATATGTTTATCACAACATGCAGAACTGTACACCAAAAAGGGCGAATTTTACTGTATGCAAATATACCTTAATTTAAAAAAAAAGAACCAAAACTTGAATGAGACCACTATTAAAAGAACTCAAGAAAATATTTAAACACAGAAGAAAACATTCTTTGATGGTTACGAGGGTGGGAAGGGAGGGAGAAGGGAATTCACTAACTAGATAGTAGATAAGAATTATCTTATGTGAAGGGAAGGACAACACACAATACAGGGGAAGTCAGCACCACTGGACAAAACTAAAGCTAAGAAGTTTCCTGAATACAACCAAACACTTCAAGGGACAGTGTAGTAGGGGCAGGGGTCTGGGGACCATGGTTTCAGGGGACATGTGGGTCAACCGGCATAACAAAGTTTATTAAGAAAATGTTCTGCATCCCACTTGGATGAGTGGTGTCTGGGGTCTTAAAAGCTAGCTAGCAGCCATCTAAGATGCATCAATTGGTCCCAACCACTTGGAGCAAGGGAGAATGAAGAACACCAAAGACACATATTTTGTATGAGAAAATATTAGCTCAACAGACAAAAGGGGCCACATAAACCAGAGACTTCATCAGCCTGAGACCAGAAGAACTAGATGGTGCCCAGCTACCACCAATGACCACCCTCAACAGGGAACACAACAGAGTCCCTGACAGAGCAGGAGAAAAGTGAAGTGCAGAACTCAAATTCTAGTAAAAAGGCCAGACTTAATGGTCTGACTGAGACTGGAGGAACCCCAGAAGACATGGGCCCCAGACTCTCTGTAAACCCAGAACTAAAACCATTCCCAAAGCCAACTCTTCAGACAAAGAATAGACTGGACTATAAGACATAAAATGATACTTCTGAACAGTGTGCTTCTTAGTTCAGGTAGATACACAAGATTAAATGGGCAGCGCCTGTCCTGAGGCGAGATGAGAAGGCAGAAAGGGATAGGTGCTGGTTGAATGGACACGGGAAATCCGAGGTGGAAAGGAGGAATGTGCAGTCACATTATAGGGATAGCAACTAGGGTCACATAACAATGCATGTATAAATTTTTGTATGAGAAACTAACTTGAGCTGTAAACTTTCACCTAAAACACACACACACACACACACACACAAAGAACCAATTCAAAAAAAGGGATAAATTATGTCTAACGAGAAATTAGGTTGCATGCTAAATGGTGTGCAACATAAGCCTCCTCCTCTATTTCCCCTAGAAAATCTCTAATAAATTCTACAGTGAACATTAATGGTTTGTGAAATGGCTTCTCCTTAGAAGGGATTTGTTAAGAAATTTTGAGTCCTTTCTTCAAAGCTGGTGCAAGGTAAAAAGAGAGGCTGCCACAAAGGATAGCGAATATGTAGATTATGTAGTTCATTTAAAAAAGTAAATCAGAATGAGTTGTCATTTGCCTCCTATCAAACTGGCAATTTTAAGTGTTTGAAGAGTGAGAATGAGTCAAAAGACAACGGATCAATGTTTTCAAAATTCTGCGAGGAAATTGCTTTCCACCTAAAATTCTACAGCCAAAAAAACCAAACCTGTTGCAGTCGAGTCAATTCCAACTCATAGCTACCCTACAGGACAAAGTAGAACTACTGCCCTATAGGATCTCCAAGGCTGTAAATCTTTCTGGAAGCAGACTGCCACATGTTTCTCCCACAGAGCAGCTGGTGGGTTCGAACTGCCAACCTTTTGGTTAGCAGCCAAGCACTTTAACCACTGCACCATCAAGGCTCCTTTAAAAGTCTATACGTAGCCAAATAATCATTCAAGTGGAGGACAGAATAAAGAAATTTTCAGACTTTTTAAAAAATCCCCAGCATTTTACCTTCCATGTACCTTGTCTTAGGAAGCAACTGTAAGCGCTTCTCTAGAAAACTGAGAGTAAGTAAATCAAGAAGAAAGAAGATATGGGTTTCAGAAAACAGAAGAGCCAAAATAAGAAAAAGCTGAAAGAAATTGCCAGGACAAGAAGTGTGCAGCAGGTCTAGAGAACAACCAATCCACAGTGGCAGAGGAAGGACAAGGACTATGAGAGAGAAACTTGCATGGGAGAAAAGAAGAACAATTAGTGTGTTTAAGCAGATCAAAAATATTCATAAGTCTGTAACAGGTAGTTTGGATTATTTGGGGAAAAATAGTAATAGATACAGAGAAAATTAAACAAATGAGAAAACATACACCAAGGAAATCATTAACTCCAAGAAAACCTAAAGATTGTACAAGAAGAAGGATGATAGAGTGTACTTCTTGGTTTAGCAGTGAAGGAAATTTGAGTGGTCATATAATGTAAACACTGGCTATCAATTTAACTAAAAAATAATTAAGTCTGGGGAACAATGAAGGTGGGAAGTGGGGAGATAGTATAAAAGTGCCAAATCTGCATCCTACCATACTGAGGATAGTATGTCATTTAGAAACGTATAAATAAAATAGATAACAGAATAGTTGAGTGTGGTTCCCTTTGGGGAGAAGAATTGGGTGGTGGGGAGGGATGGAGCAGGAGACTGCTGTTTCCTATTAAACATTGTTGTTAAACATCGACATTATGGTGGGAGTCAAGATGGGAGTGTTTACAGCACAGAAACTGGTGAAGACTACAAATAAGGGCTTTTTCCCTCAAAAAAGAGCCAGTTTACAACACACCACTGGTTCTAATTGGTTTCTTTTATGAAGTATTAATTTGATAAAAATAAAACTATTTTTAAAATAGAATGGCATTGCCCAGTAGTTACGAGGGTTTAAGGAAGCAGGTTTTCTCATACACTGTTAGCGAAAGTGAAAATTGTTACAAATTTCTGGGATGCAATTTAACTACATGTATTATAAGCCTTAAAAAAAAAAAAAAAAAAATCCTTTGATTTAAATAGCCATCTTGTGGAAATTTCTGCTCAGGAAATGTTTTGGTTTTAGTTTCTCCAGCATCCCTTCCTCTGAAGAATCACCCCTTCCCCATTCAAGAGTAATTCTGTTTATCGATGTGATTTGAGGGAGGCTCCCGCCACCCCCAGATGACCCAAATCAAACTAAACTGGTTGCTTTGTGTCATTTACAACTGGTAGTGCCCCTATAGGACAGAGTGGGACTGCTCCATAGGGTTTCCAAGGAGCAGCTGTGGATTCAAACTGCTAATCTTTTGATTTAACAGCCTGAGCTCTTAACCACGATGCCACCAGGGCTCCACTGTGTCAGGATGTCTCCCCAAATGACTCAGTTCTGGCTAATTAGAAAACGTCAGTGCTGGCTATAATGATTGGTTCAGGGATGGGCATGGGACCCAAGCTGGGCCAATCAGTGTTCCCTCAAGTCCTTTGTTGGCACTATCAGTAAAGATGCTCTCTCTTCCACTGAAATTGTGAGCTACAAAGACTATATAAACTTGCAGCCACCAGTGGCCATCTTTACTAATTTGCGGAGAGAGAGTCTGCCTGAGGATAAAACCTACACAGAGGTAAGTGGAGCTGAGATAGAGAAAGCTGAAGCACGGGATGACATGGTTTGAGAACTTGAATCCAGCCATGCCTGAAGCCAGTACATCCTCGTATTTTTCAGTTGCTACAGAAATAAATTCCTTTTTCTTTTTTTTTTGCTTAAACTAGTTTGACTTGGGCTTCCAATATTTTCAGCCCAAAGACTCTAATACGGAAAACACCATGAATACGAATAGACACATGCACACCCATGTTCACTGCAGCATTGATTCACAGTAGCAAAAAGATGGAAACAACCTAGGTGCTCATCAACAGTTGAATGGATAAACATACTATGGTGCATAAATACAACGGAATAGTATGCAACGATAAAGAACAGCGATGAATCTGTGAAACATCTCACAACATGGATGAATCTGGAGGGCATTATGCTGAGTGAAATAAGTCAATCACGAAACGACAAATATTGTATGAGACCACTACTATAAAAACTCATGAAAAGGTCTACACACAAAAAGAAACAATCTTTGATGGTTACGAGAGAGAGGAAGGGTGGGGATGGAAAAACACTAAACAGACAATATTTAAGTGGTCACTTTGGTGAAGGATAAGACAGTACACAATACTGGGGAAGCCAGCAAAACTTGTCCAAGGCAAGGTCATGGAAGCTCCATAGACACATCCAAACTCCTTGAGGCAACAAATTACTGGGTTGAGGGCTGTGGAGACCATGGTCTCGAGAAGCATCTAGCTCAACTGGCATAACACAGTTTATGAAGAAAATGTTCTACATTCTACTTTGGTGAGTAGCACCTGGGGTCTTAAAAGCTTGTGAGTGGCCATCTAAGATACTCCACTGGTCTCACCCTAACTGGAGCAAGGGAGAATGAAGAAAACCAAAGATACAGAGAAAGATTAGTCCAAAGGACTAATGGACCACAACTGCCACAGCCTCCACCAGACTGAATTCAGCACAGCTAGATGGTGCCCAGCTACCATCACCAACTGCTCTGACATGGATCACAACAGAGGGTCCCAGACAGAGCTGGAGAAAAATGTAGAACAAAATTCTAACTCACAGAAAAAAAAAGATCAGACTTACAGACCTGACAGAGACTGGAGAAACCCTGAGAGTATGGCCCCTGGACACCCTTAAAGCTCAGTACTGAAGTCACTCCTGAGGTTCACCCTTCATCCAAAGATTAGACAGGTCCATAAAACAAAATGAGACTAAATGGGCATACCAGCCCAGGGGCAAGAACGAGAAGGCAGGAGGAGACAGGAAAGCTGGTAATGGGGAACCCAAGGTCAAGAAGGGAAGAGTGTTGATAATTTGTGGGGTTGACAACCAATGTCACAAAACAGTAAGTGTATTAACTGTTTAATGAGAAACTAGTTTGCTCTGTAAAGCTTCATCCAAAGTACAATTAAAAAAAAATAAAATTAAAAAAAAAACAAACAAAAAAACACCATGAATAGACCCAGTGATGTACTTACAAGGATGTTCGTCAACATAGTGAATAGAAGATCAAAAAATATAAAGAAACATACATGTTCAGCAATAGACTTTTAAATTCTTGTATAACTAGTAAATGGATTTTATAAAATTTTATTGTAGAATAATTAATGACATGGGAAATGTTCCTAATATATTTTTAAGTAGAAAAAAATACAGATTCAAGTAGGTGCCTTAAATAATCCCATATTGTACAGGAACAATCTATACCAAAATGTTAACAGTGTCTCTGGGTACTGGTATGACAAGCAATTTTATTGCTGCAGTGGACATGTATTACTTTCGTTATTAGAAAAAGAATTTAGGAAAATTATTATTTAAACTTTCACCCAGAAGTTAGCATAAGAAATGGTAACAGCTTTTGCAAAATTATTATTTTTAAATTGTGTTGTTCAGTGATTCCGGTATCAAAGTGCACGTATGAAATTTCTTAAGAGTTTAGAGCTAAGAAAATAATTTCTCTCTTCTGACAAACTGACATGCTTTCTTTTATCAGTTATTGAAAGCTATCTAACTCATCATACATTTCTTTTTGCCCAGACTTCTAAGAAACTCAGAGTTACATTTAGTGCTGACAGCAACTTTTTTCCGGCTGATAGCAACAAACCTCGTCACTTCATAGTCTTTCCTGCAGACTTACAAATCTCTATTTCTACTAAACCTTCACTCCTAACCTTCTAACTACCTAAATGTCATATATGACATGCAAGACTCCACAGTCAGATTACAACCCAAACTTCATTTCTCACCATTCACACGTGCATCCTCATTGCTGGTCCAAGGATTTTCTTGTCATTCCCAAATGTACCTTGCACTTAAACATTTTTCTTTCTTTTATTTTTTTAAATGACATTATTGAGGCATAATTTGCAAACCATAAAATTCACCCATTGTAAGTGTACCCTAAGTGCTTTTGAACATGCTGTTCTTTCCCTCCTTGTCTACTTAGTGATCTATTCTTCTTCAAAATCCAGGTAGTCGACACCTCCTCTGTGAAGTCATGCCCAACAAACCCAGACAGACTTAATTTCTCCCTTCCTCTGTAGGAATTTACATTTGCCTCTGTTATAGCAGTTAGCACATTACATTATAATTGCTCGCTGGAGTTCATATCACCTCCACTATAATGTGAACTCCTTGAGGGCAAGGTGTAAGTTTAAGGCCTTTCTACTACACTAAGGTACACTGTCTTCCAAAATGTTATTCATTGCCCAGAAAATAGCCAAGCTGCCTAGAGGAAGCTACTGATTCCCAGCACTAAATATCATAAAAGCCACCATAACTGTGGGAGATCTACAAAGAACCAACTAGATACCTTCTGCTTGCATTTGTCAGAATGTCTGAACCATGATGCACACTGCCCACGAACTCCAATTCCAGACACAGACATTATTAGAGAGATTTAGACTTCAGAAAAGTGTCTAGGTGAAAGCCTAACTTAGAATAGCTTCTAAGGAACATAAACAGTACCAACACTCTACCGTATTTCACTGGATCTAAGGCTCCATCAATTATAAGACACATCCCAATCTCAGAAGTAAAAACAGATACTTCTTAGAGTTGATGAAGTCAGTTATTTACTGTATGCCTTAAGAAAAAGCAAGGGAAGAAGGCAGGGCAGAATGGATGTTAAGGATTCTAAACTCTGAAAAGGTTATATAATGCTCACCATGTCCCTATCCCTGTCCTGAAAATTTAAAAATTAAAACACACACGACTACTTTAATGTTTTCGGAAAATCTCAAGTATCAAACTTTTTCCAAAAAAAATAATGTTGGTGGGTAACCCTGCTTTGCTAGTAACCTGAGCATGTGCTTACTATGCTGGCTCTGGAGGAAGGGAAGGATGGGGGCTATGACTCAGTCTGCTCCATATACAGCAGCTCAACTGAGCTTCGCTCCATGACCAAGCAGCTGTGAATTAGAGGCATAGAACATCAACATCTGCCTCAATTGCCTACATCTGCTTTGCATGTGCATCAATTACTTCATCTATAAAAACACAGAATCACTTAGTCCAGTGGATCTCAAACTTGAGTGTGTACTGGAATCACCTGGAGGGCTTGTGAAAGGACAGACTGCTGAGCACACCAGAGTTTCTGATTCAGTAGAATTTGCATTTCTAACAAGTTCCCAGGCGATGTTGATCCTGTGGGTTCGGGGACCACACTTTTAGAACCACTAACCTAATCTACTCATTTTACGGAGAAGAAAGAGGAGCACTGAGAAGGGAAGAGGCTAAGCTTATGGCAAGGGTAGGCCTGGATCTGAGTTCCCCCTCCTAAACCAGATTCGTTATGCTACACTGTGTGGCCTCCCCTCAGATAGCTACATTAGTTGCCAACTCAGAGGAATGATGAAGGGCACTTTATAAAATTTAAAGTTTTATATTAAAAATTTAAATACAGTTGCTAATAATCAAACAAGACTCCGTGGATCATTAGGCTTATTGACGAAACAAAACTCATCCAATCTAAGCTATTATATCTGTTTGCTTTTAAAACATGATTCCTCCTTCCTCCCCGTTTTTCTCTCCTTTTTCTCCATCTACGTTCTTCAAAGCAATTTGCATTAAGATTTCCCCAAAGACTAATATGTTTGCAAGTTCTCTTTTGTCCTGAGTCCAAGTGTCTCCTTCACATTTTCCAGTAAAACTCCATCCTGATGCTACCCCATCCATTATCACGGAAGCAGAAGGAAGACAACTAGGACTGGAAGTATCAGGGCACGTGGACTTGCAACATAAATACTACAAAAAGCTTTCTGTGAAAACCAAACTCACAGAAATTAGGTGAAAAGACACACACAATCAAAAGCATTTTAATCTGAAAAATACTTTCTTTGTTTAACAGATTTTCTTAAATGTTTACTTTGTGCAAAGGGGCATGTCTCATTAGTAACTGGGGTCTGCCAATTTGAGGTGTTTCTTTTTGTCTGAACCTTATCCTGTATTTAACTGGGGCCTTATACATCGCAGACCTACTCTTGAGCATCTAATATGCATTGTTTAGGCACTAAATGAATGATTGTTGACTTGAGCTGAATAATTGTTTGTACCCTGCTGATTATTCTTAAGGACCTCCCATTCTTCCCATTAGTTTCTAGTCAGAATATGCTATATATTTTCCAAACCAAAATTTGGCAACTTTATCATTGTACCTGAGTACATATCCTCCTCCACTCAGCATCTCAAAACTAAAGAGGTGAGGAGAAACCCACTTTAGGGGAAGGCATGATGAAAACAGAGCTGTTTGAAATGAAAACCCAACAATGACTGGAGATGAGAGGAGCCTAAACCTTAAGACTTTCATGGACAGTGACACAGGAAGATGCCAGAGATACAAAGAGTAAGAAATAAAATTTTGTCAGGAGAGCTATTATTTCAGAAATGTAAGAAGAAGGTAGAGAACAAAAGAAAATTTTTTTCAAGAGGGAGCACAGAAGTCTCTTGGGGATTTGACCTGGCCCTTGAGCCAAGAAGGAAAAGGACCAGAAGAAGAAAATTTTGAAATTTTGAAGTTCAAGGAAAGGGATTCGGCTGGAAATCAGGGTGCTTTGAAAACTGCAGTATGAACTGGAGTTGAAAGAATAGAGATAGGAAGGACTTTGCTTCTCCAGGACCATAGGAGTTGAAATAAACTCTGGCATGAAAAGGTAAATGTAAGAAAAATTGAATTTGCAAAAAATAACCCATCTAAAGGTGGCCTGAAAAGTGTAACTGGTAATGACAATAAAAAAAGTCCAATTACATGTGAATTGCTAAAAGGAATGAAGACAAACTTAGAATGACCTCTCTGAATATAATTTAACTTGCAAATTTTTCAAACTCTTCAGCAAAGCAATATCTGTGCTCTAACACTTCTCAAATTTGAAGACATACACAAATTCCCTACGTACTTGTAAAACACAGACTTCAGGGACCCATCCCCTGGAGATTCTGATTCAGTAAGTCTGAGGTGAGGCCCATGATTTGCATTTCTAACAAGCTCCTGGGTGATGCTTATACCGTTGATCTGATGACCAGTGGTGCTGCTCTTTGGAAGAGACTGTCCTCTCCTACTTCCTGAGATGGCTGCATGGTGAAGACCTGATGGCCCCTCATGTAGCTGAAGACTACATTCATGCCCCCCTACACCAATTATCTCTTCTCCATGTTCTACACCTGCAGTTTCTTCAGCTTCTTATACATTTTCTCCAGGTCCTTCACTGTCAGCACTGAAAGCAATTATATCAACAGGCCCCTGGGATAGGTCCGTGGCCAGAAGACCCCTTAAGCATTTAGGAACAGTTCAGGGTTCAGGAGAGACAGGCCCTTGGTCAGCTTCATTGATTTGTGCTGATGTCTGGGACCAGAAAATGGGGAGCACTCCTGAGAGTACAGGAGTCTCCCTATGCTTGCTGAAGCAAGCAATATACTGGACTTTCCTCAAATGACTTCTCAGCAGGGAGCTCTCTGCCTGCATTTATTTCATCCACCACACTTCAGCAAAATCAGAGAACCGAATATAAAATCTTAACCATTAGCGATGGAACCAGACTAATATCTCATTTTGGGCCTGTCCCTGAGGACCAGACTAAGAAAAGCAATTACAGAACAAGAACTGAGCCTTTTCACACATGGGATTTAGAGATTGCATGCAACTTTGAAGGGCTTTTCATCCTTCAAACTGCTACCTTGTCCAAATCACAGTTTATGCAGCTGTTGTAAGCTGTGAAATGAAACAAGTAAGGTCAGGTAAGGAATCCCAAGTTCAGACCTGGGATACTTGGACAAAGCTACTAACAACATCTCACTCCAAGAACATACAAAGGAATTTTCCCTAGATGGAGTGAAGTTTAATATCTCCCAACTATTTTAATCCTAGTGGTCTTGATTTTTTCCTGATGTGTTATTAGAGGAGTAGAGTATATTGAGGAAGGTGAAAAGTCCCACAGGAGCAAAACTGATTGAAAGAGATTGTGCATGAGTCATGGGAGAAAGGTGTGTTCAGAATCCAATTCAATGCCACAAACATTGATTGAGCAGTCCTCTGGGCCAGTCCTCTGTTGCTGGTGGGGTAGAGAGCACCAAAGCAAAAAAGGAATGATCCCAGATGACAATAAAAATCCCTCATATCTTTCTAGTGATTTGCAGTCAAAATTAATTTTAAAAAGTTTTACATCTTTTATCTCATTTTATTTTCATAATAACTTTCAGAGAAGACAAAGCAGGAATTAATATTGTTGTTCTACAGATAAACTGAGATTAAACAGTTGAATTACGTGCCCAAGCCCGGTCCTCACCCTTCATTACTTAGATTTTATTACTAGCTTTACTACCAAGTTGGTGATAACTATCATAGTTGAATCAGGTTTGAAACCTCTAGGATTTAAGAAGCTCCAAGGCATTAAATATTGCCTAAAATATGGCACAATTTAGTGCCCTATGTTGGATTTCTCCATTTGTTCCCCTGAAACCTCTCCCCTCCATATATATTTCTGCCCATTTCTCCTTTCTCTGTGCTTTGAGAGGCCTGCCTCAGTAATTGCATTATCTAGTTACTGTGTCAGTTGAGCACGGTCAATGAAAGGAACCAGCAATTCAAAGTATGACAACAGAGAGAGGTAGCAATATTTCTTTCCTGCTCCTTTGTTTGTTCCTCCTAGACCACAGCACCTGCTGGGCGGCTCCTCTTCCACGGTTCCAGCTCTCACTGGAAAATGGTAATACTATTTCCTCCCCTTGTGCCTTAGAAGTATTAACAGCTTCCCACTGTTGCTAATCTCTAGGTGCCACATTGCCTTTTTTGGTTCCCTTAACCTTGCCCACACCTCTGCAAATAATCCTTTCATTAAAGCTTCTTGAACCACCTCAGTTAGGATTAGATTCTGTTTCCCACTGGTACCCTGACCCAGACACACCTCTCTCCCACATAGCCCCAACCTGTAAAAATAAAGCTATTGCCAGAGGAACACAGTGAGCCTAAAACATCCACAGTGCCAAATTCATTGATTTTCCCCTTTTAATAATTAATGCTTGTTTCTCCAGTGCTTATTTGCCACAATCCTACCTTGGGCCCTTTTTATCCCTGGCCTGAACTTCTGTGATGCTCTTCTAAGTGGACTTCCCATCTCTAGAGCCTCCTGCCTCCAATCAATTCTACTACTGGATTAAATGTCCTGGCACACAATTCTGATCACATCACTCCTGCAATCGCTCCCAGGTGCCTACAGAATAAAGTTCTAACTCCTTACCCAGCATGCAGGGCTCTCACCTATGTGCCCAGCCTGATCTATGACTCCCCTACGAGCTTCTGCACTCTCTATTCCCCAACCCCTCACCAAAATGTACGGTCTTTATCCTTTGTTTACACTGTTCCCTACTCTAGAATGGTCTTTACTTCAAAATTCTTCACAGACCTCAAGGTCCAGCCCAAACACTACCTCCTCTGCCTGAAGATTTCCAGTTTCCCTGCAGAGACAAATAGCCACTATTCTCTTCCAAACTCTCATGGATCTGCTGGGGTCTCTTTCTTATGGCCCTTAGCACACTGAACCTCTCAGTACAATTACCTATGTCCATCCTGCCCCACACCCGACTCTAAGCACCTTGTCAGCAGGGGCTGTCTGGTTCATGATGGTATCTAACAATGAGTACAGGGCATAGTATAGACAGAGTAGGTCTCAGCAAGTATGCACTGGGTGGATGAATGTATGAATTCATTCAATTTAACACTCCCTCACCACCTAACACAATGTCTATCATGCGGTTAGACTTTAAAATATCTGAATAATCTACTGAACAAGCTGGGTATTGTATGCTAAATGCCATTCATGAGATGCTATATGTAAACAAATTTGTACATTTGCCTATTTTGTATGACTGTCCCTTAATATAAATACATATTACTTTATTGTAAAAAAGATCTCTCTTTTGGGCAAGCAGCATCACACACACAAACATCTTTGAAAGAGAGACAGAGGATGTACTAAAGCTGAACAAGAACCTAGAAGAGGTTTCTGAAGGGCAATTGGATGCGTGCAGCTTTGAAATATCCTACTTCTTTCTCATTTCCTATCAGTCAGCTCCATCCTCTCCCTGCATCCAATTTTGTTTAATGAGGCTGCTGCAATGTATTTATTTTGGGGTGATTGAATTTAGAAAGACATTCATCTAATACACAATTGCTGCCACAAGCTGAATGGCTGAATCATAACAAGGATGATGGCATTAATCCGAGGACAGCTGTTCCTTATCATTTCTAACACTCAAAAAAAAAAAAAAAACTCAGGCCAGGCAGGAGTTTCTGTCTCAGTTGCAAGATGGGACTGATAGGATCTGAAGCAGAAATGCTTCTGGACAGGTGGAAGTAGACAGGGAGAAAGAAGTGCCCGGTGAGGAACCGAACTTTTGGTTTTTAGAACTATGCCAGTCTGATATGTGAGGGTTGCTCTGACCCTCTGGGATACTCAAGAAATTCTAATTACAAGGAGATAATCTGATAACAGCAGAAGCATTTATGTGGGTAACTAACCTTTTAAGAAGAGTTTACAAATCTGTTCTTATTAGCTACAGCTATTAAAGAACAATGAAAACAATACTGGCTCACATTCACATGGTATGTTATAGTTTACAAAGTGCTTTTGCATTCACCTTTTCAGGTGAATGATGTGGTGGCAGATCCTGCATTGAGGTGAATTAACCTGGGCAGCTGCCCACGTGCCCAGAGCACAGGGGCTTACTGAGTACGGTTCTCAGGGCTGGGCAGCCCCCACCTAAAGAAATCTCCATTGCCTGCTGCAGATGGCCAAAATCCACCATGTGAAGTCATCGCTTCTTTGAACTCAGGCACTTTCACTGTTAAAGCAAAAATGTGCCTGGAAATAAGCACATATCAAACTCTGTAATTCATTTGCACTTTGGTAGGAATGCAATATCAGCATCTTCTCAACAGAACAGCTAGCTCAAGTTTTGATCAGGTCACAAATGTATTAAGAGAGTAAAAGGATGTCACGGGCCTAACAAGTACAGAGCAGACCCTGATGACAATCTTAACTTGCTATAAGCTTTGGAATAGCAGGAAACAGACAGTTGTTAATTAAACATAGCTAAGAGCTACAGAATAATCTGTACTTACAATTACGTATTTTACAAGGGTAATAAAATGTTACAAGAATTCAATTTTTTTTCTTTTTCTTCTTGTTCCCTATCACCAGCTTCCTTGTCCCCTTCTGCTTTCCGGCCCTTGTCACTGGACTCCTGTACCTCGTTAGTCTCATTTGGTTTTATGGGGCTGTCCACTCCCAGGCTGAACAGTGAACCTCGGAGGTAACTTCACCACTGAGCTAAAAGGGTGTCTGGGGG
>NW_004443952.1:24141976-24178564 GCF_000243295.1 Trichechus manatus latirostris
AGAGACTATGAAATAGAGAAAAACAGAAAGGGAAGGAGGAAGAAAAGAAAAGAATGAATAAATAAGAATCAGAAAGGTTAAAGAACCGCAAAGTTCCCAGGGATACCACCGGTGCAGCTACGAGGTCTGGGGAAGTCGCTCTCAGGTGTTGCAGTACAGCCTGGCTAGAAGGCGTAGAGGTATACAATGCCAGGTATTCGGGCAACAGAAAAAAAAGGTCCCCAAAGAAACAGGAAAAAAAAAAAAACCAACATAAAAAGAAATGCCCTCAGGGATCCCTCTGCACGTCTCTGGAAGCCAAAGGGGAGTCTCCCTGCCACGCAGCTCAGCCTTGCCAGAAAGGGTTCCCAACTCAACGAAAGGGAAAGAAAACAAACAAACACTTCAAACAAACGAACGAACAAAAGCCCCGGGATCCCACCAGCGCGGCAGCACAAACCAGGAAGCAGCTCCACACTCGAACGGAGCTCCGCAGCCCCTCAGGAAGAAGCAAAGATGGCGCACGGAGCCAGGTACTCAAGCGAAGGGAGGGGGAGGTGGCAAGAGGCAAGTAAGAAATCAAAGGAAGTAGAAAAAAAAAAGCAACACTAGCAGCCAACAAATGGCACTCACAGAGCCAGCTAGTGTGGGCTGGTGTTTCTGGACAAGAGACTGTGTCCGTGGGAAGCAGCGGGGGCCGAGTGTGGGTGAAGAAGGGTAGAGAGTGGGAAAGCGTATATCACAAATTACTGGAGCTCTGTAGCCCCTCAGGAAGAAGTAAAGATGGCACACGGAGCGAGGTACTCGAGCGAAAGGAGGGGGATGGGAGAGAGGCAAGGAAGAAATAAAAAGAAGTGGAAAAAAAGCAACACCAGCAGCCAACAAATGGCACTCAGAGAGCCACCCGTTCAGGTGTGTGGAATCCAAGCAGTCGCTGTTTCCCGGTCAAGACACTGTGGCCACGGGAAGCAGAGGAGGTGGAGTCGGGGTGAAGAAGGGTGGGGGCTGGGAAAGCGTATATCGCAAATTACCAGTTGTTTTATCTCCCCCTGGAAGCTCCGTGAGGCTGCTTTCTTGTACCTGCTGTTTGCTAGTCTTCGATAGGAGTCCTAGATGGCGAATCCGCGCTGCGTTAGCTGGTAGGGGACCTCTGCATGAATCTCTCCTCGATCTCCGTTCTCTGTTAGTTTTCTCACTCCATTTGGTGCTTGGCTGAGTTCTTTATCTCTTCATTTGATGTTTTAGGGTTTCAGGATTGTTGTATTCTCTGTTCGGCTTAGTTTTTCAGATCTTTGCTGTGGAGGGACGGCGTGGTGCTTCTGCCTAGAGCGCCATTTTGCCGGAACTCAAGAATTCAATTTTTAAAAGCCCCAAGTTTGAATCACAGTGTATCCTAATATAAACACTCATTCATTCATACATTCCTTTATCCATCTGTTCATTGGCTCATTCTGTAGGTAATAAACTGAACAACCCAAACTCATGGAATATAATAAAAACACTATTTTTATCTCCCACTAACCCTTTAAATTTATCCAGGGGTGGAATGGGGAGAGACCTTTCTCTGCTGCTAGATACAAGTTTGAGCATACTCCTGGACTTTGCTGGTCACTCCTAAGTAACCAAAAGTCCTACCTTCACTTTTAGCCACAATTACAAGCACAGTTTCAATTTAGTCAAAACATCTATATCCATGTGGTAATAGAAACTGCCAACCTCATTCAGCAGGTGGGCAATCAGGGTGTACATCTTCTCCTCTTCCCCTCCTTACACTCCCATCTTGCTAAATGGGGTTTATGACCCCTCTAGATAAGAGGTGAGATGGAGGAGAGACATGGGCAGAAAGTGCTTGCTTAACTGGGACTCTGGTAAGATGGCATCACACTCTCTAGGCCAAGCACTTGTCTAAATCTCACTATCTCTTGTGTAATACTCTTGTGAGTACCTCAGAGATTTTCCCACCCCAAACCCTGGTGACCTCTCACTTGAGGATCTCTTAATGTGGGCAAAAACATTCTATTCAGGTTGGAGGTTCCCCATGCCCTAGAAATCCCTGTAGTCCATATTCATCTTCTCCCCTACGGGGCCTATTTGAAAACCAGTTGCCCTCAAGTTGACTCCAACACATGGAGATCCCATGCATGTGAAAGTAAACCTATGCTCCATAGAGTTTTCAATGGTTGATCTTTTGGAAGTAAGTGACCAGGCCTTTCTTCCAAGGCACCTCTGAGCAGACTCGAACCTTCAGCCTTTCAGTTTGCAGCAGAGCAAGTTAACCATTTGCACTACCCAGGGACTCCTATTCACTCCCTATTAACCAGATCTAAGGTGCCTCTCATGCTGGCTTTCTCCTGAAGGGCCCCATACCTACTCCTTGGAGAACTCTTTGCCTGAACAAATTCTGGGAGTATGGTCAATCACAAAACAGTGGGAACTCTCCTTTGCTATGCTGCCAAAGTATTAGCCAGCCCTGTTCTCTGACCATAAATTTCTGAAGCAGGAGTCAGACTCAGTCCTCTGGGCCCCCAACTACAGAGGACGCAGCTGAAGCTCTTGCCGAGGTGTGGTGAGGTGGACTCACACACATCCCTTCCTCTTGGGGCTGGTGGTGACACTTAGCACGTCAATCATTTCCCCCAAAGAAATCTTCTTCAAAAGTCTTTAATATCACATCTGTTGACTCTTGATGTGGGCGAGAGTACAAGTCATAACCACTTTTCTGCTAAACACTTTTTGTAAGTTCTTCTGGGTGGTCTGCTTCATAACCTTGGTATCTGATAGCTATTGTGTCCTGAATTCTCTGTGGAAAGTTCCAATCTAACACCCTGTTACAATTCACTCATTTAGTGTGTGAATAATTATTGAAAGCCTACCCTAATGCAGGCTTTTCCTAAGCCCTATCTCCTTTTTCTTCCTCATTTATTCACCAGTAAGGTCCCTTCCCATTCTCAAATATTGATGATGAATCAATTGTTTTCTCTCTTCTTCCCTTCCTCCCACCCACAAATTTTTACTCAAAGCATTGACTGCTGTCTATTTGGAATTGGGTCATTCAAAGACCTATTGCAAACACATACTCTTGTAAGATGTTCTAATAAAGAAGATACTTTATCATGTGTTCTGAGTACATAGAACCTAGGATAGTAGGAAAAAAACTGAGGATAAACAGGGTCTAGTAGAGAACTTTATGATTACTAAAAAAACCACATAACTATACCATACTTTTTGTAGATACAAATACAGGCATATGCAAGTATAAAATAAAACAAGAGTCAAAAGGAATACCGAGCGCTCTAAGATTGCTCCACCAGACAACTGGAACATCTAAAACAGGGTTTCTGAAATATCATATAACAGCCGTCTGTTTTGCTAAGCTGTTGAGTCCTTACCCTAAATTGCTTTTTTAAAATAATCACAATTGATAGCTAGCATTTACTTATAGCTTTCTCTATGCTGGGCACTGTACTAAGCTATTTATGGCACTTTATTTAATTCTCACAACACTCCCATGAAGAAGATATATTTATTCCCATAAATATATGGAATATGATGGAAATGAGGTTCGGCGATTAAGGTACTTAAGTTATGCGTCTTGTAAATGGCAAAATTGCCAGTTATGTTTGGGTCTCAGTAATGCCAAAGCTACTTCTCCTTCCACTATGCTATGATGCTCCAAGCTGGAGGCAGATAAAAATGAGTGTCCCACCCCTAATTCTGCCTATTTGTGTATAGGCAAGGGAAAAAAGAAATCTTAGCCTTGTCTGGAAGTCTTTTATTTTTTTTAAAGGCTACCTTTACTTAAGTGGCTATTTGACTAATCTTTCTGTTAGCGAAAACTCCAGCAATCACAATGACCCTTTGTTACAGAGTAAAGATGCAGTGCAGCAGCCAACCACCTCCTAATTATCTTCTATTGAGGAATGTATCACAGCACCAGTTCCAGGATGTGGTGGGGAGGGGAGTAAATGGATCTGAGAATATAGGCTTTTTTTCCCGTTTACTCAGCGTCAGCACCTACAAAAAGCAGTATGTAGCTAGTGAGCACCTTCACTGTATCAAGCTAATCCACCAAGACAATATGGTGGGGTGCCCACATATGACTGTACCTCTTTGGATTCAATTTCTCTGTAGCCTTTACCCTTCCCCATCTTTACGTAAGCCAACCCTCCCTTCCCTCCTCCTAGCCGTCTCTTTCCGCCTCCCATAAATACTTGTTGAGCACCAGCTAGGTGCCAAGTATATAGTAGGGATTTAAGGCTTGATCCTGTCCTCAAGGATCTTAGAGCCTAGTCTAGTAGACAAATAAGACAAATAAATTCTAATACTAAACTGTGAATACCACAAAGGAGGGTGGGGTAGGTATAAGAGGGATATATGACACAGAGGAGGAGAAGTCAGGAAAGGTTTACATGAAAAATGAAACCTTTCCCAGTCTTTCCTGTTTGCAATACATTTCATCCCTCCGCCAAATGGAATTCTATTCCACTTTGTAGCTCTGTCATTGAACCCTGTGGCATTTTGGCTTGTATCAGTCACCATGGGCTGGGTTATCTCCTCCATTCCATTCAGTATAATTCACTCCACATGAGTACTGTGCTAGGCTATGTTGTGGGAGAGAGAGATGACAAAGTCAACCCAAGGACCAATTCCTTGCAGGACAAAAAATATATGACACAAAAGAAGGATAAACCAAGTGCATGGAGGATAATGTGGGGATAAATGACATCCCATTAGAGGAGGAGGACATCATGGAATGCTTTAGGGAAGAAGTGGCATTTGAGATGAGCTTTGAAAGGTGAACAAGATCTCTCTAGTCAAAGACAAAAGGAGATGGCATACTATGCTTCATAACAGACTCAAGGAAGGCAGGAAGATGGGGAAAGAATGAAGACTGTGTTTGAGAGAACTGTAGTAGATCAAAAAGGCTGGCATGTAAGGTACATGGTAGAGGAGAGGGGTGTAGCTGGAAAAGTTAATTTTGACCAATCTGCAGGGGTTTTAAATATTGGTAAGATATTTACACATAACATGTAGGCAGCAGTAAACTATTGTGAGTTGAAGAGTTATATAACCAAAGTTTTATTTGCATGGATTGTGGCTGTGGAAAGATAAGATGCAGGAGCACGAGTTAGGAGGTAACTGCAGTAGGTCAGGCGAGAGGGACTGTAGGTGCTGGTGAGAAGTGGCAGTGGAGATGGAGAACTGCCATCCTTGAGCCAAGGCCTGAGTGTTATCCATTTCTGTTTCCCCTATAATACCCAACATTGTTCCCTGCCCTGAGTAGGTTTCAGAGATATTTGTGAAATTGAACTCTATTAAAAGTTCAATGTGAAAGTATGAATTTATGTCTTGCAGGTGTTTTGTTCTGTTTGTTTTAATCCTGTCACCTAAGTCATCCAATTCCAAGTCATAGAATGTCCTTGCTCAAGGCTGTCATTATGTGGCATTTATGTGGTACCTCAAAGCAGTGGAGTACTTCACAGTCCTTAATTAGCTCACGCATTATTTTAATTGGTCTGTAGTTGTCTGCACGGGCAGACAGCTGGGGCTGCCCCACCCTTTCCTGCCAACTCAGACATCTGTAACGTCACTGGCCTGCTAAGCTTCGAAGCATGCAAAGAATGGACTCTTGCGGGGGACTTCTAAAGACCAGAGGGCTGCTGGGACTCACGATAGGGCAACTCTCCAGTAAATTCGCAGTCACTTAAAGAGATTTCTAGGGAAAGGGGAGGAGGACCTAGCCATGGCAAACTGTGGTGACCACCCATGGTGTGACCCCAGAATTCCAGAAGTCTAATATATACATCAGTAGAGATCTGTTAAAATGGTTATGATGACCCATTAAAATGAGTAAGATGAACCATTTAGAAAGTAACCCACCTCAAGAGATACCTTAGAATTATGGAGTTAATGAGACTGCAGTGTCTCCCAAATCAAATCAAGTGGTCAGGAGCTCTCAATTTAATCAACAAAAGATAATAATTTTATCTTATTATCTAATTTTATTGAGCATTTACTATGTGCCAGATCTTTTCTGAAGCACTGTACATATATGGAAGCCTTGGTGACATAATGGTTAAGAGCTATGACTGCTGACCAAAAGGCTGGCAGTCTGAATCATCAGGCGCTCCTTGGAAACCATATGGGGCAGTTCTACTCTGTCTTATAGAGTCACTATGAGTTGGAATCAACTCGACAGCAATGAGTTTGGGTTTTTTGTTTTTTTTTTAAGGGTACTTATATTAACGTATTTAATCCTTACAACAACTCTTTGAAGTACTATTATCCACATTTTACATGTGAGGAAATAGGCATAGGGAGGATAAGACTTGCCCCAGGTCACAGAGCTGGCACATGGTGGAGCCTGAATTTGAACCCAGGCAGTCTGGCTCTTGCACATACTGAACACAACACTCTGCTGTCTTTCTGAGCCCAGAGTCTCTTGTTCTCATCACTCTGACCAGCAGGAATGGTGGACAAAAGAGAGGCCACCATGCCAGAGGCCTGAAATGTAACATCTCATTCTGAGACATAATGCATTGAGAATCAGCAAGGCACAGTGGGAAAAACTTGACCTGATTTACAACTCCATTTCCATCATAGACTAGCGAGTTACCGTGGGCAAATTACTTAATCTCTAAGGATTACAGTTTCTTAGGTGTGGGATGGAGGTAACAATATAATCTTCAAGCTTGTTATGAGCAAAATAATGTATTAAAGTGTCTAGCCCCAAGCCTGGCACAGAGTGGGTGCTCAATAATGGTCATTATCATGAAGAGAGGTGGTTTGCATGAAGTCTGGGGAAAGGAAGCAAAGAGTAAGAATGTATCCATATACAGCAAGCAGTGTTCAGAGAAGAGGTTTTTTTTTTTTCTTCTTCTTCTCTTTTTTTTATTGTGCTTGAAGTGAAAGTTTACAGTTCAAGTTAGTTTCTCATACAAAAATTTATACACGCATTGTTATTGTACCCTAGTTGCTCTCCCTATAATGTGACAGCACACTCCTCCTTTCCACCTCGGATTTCCCATGTCCATTCAACCAACTTCTGTCCCTTTCTGTCTTCTCACCTCACCTCCCATTTAGCCTCATGTATCTACTTGAAGGAAAGGGTATTTTGATCCTAGAAACTGAGTCCTGAAGCTGAGAGGAGCAATTCAGCCTGATCTTTCCTACGGCTTGGTGGCCCTGTCCCTCAGGGACACCGGGCACCCTCTTTTCCAATTCTGGGCTCATTGATGGGCCTTCCAGTCCATGATTTGGTCTCTGTTCCTACTTCTCCTGCCAGCTCTGCCTGCAGGGGTCTGTCTAATCCTGAGGTTCTGCCTCCCTGAAGTGGGGAACAGGATTGGGCACACCCACGGCTAATCAAACCCTGGTTCTAATACTAGAATTGTTAAACATGGCTTTCACTCTAAGCCTCAATACCTGACGTTTGTGCTTTAACTTTCAGTGGACAAATTCAACAACAGCGTTATTTGACTTTTATTTTCAACGTAGGAAGAATTTAAAAGAAGCCTCTCTTCTCTTTCATGGTAAAGCAATGGTATACTAGTAAGTAGCCTAGGGTCTGAGCTCTGCTTCTGCTTCTTATTAACTGTGTGACTACCACCAACTCCAATCTCTGCCCTCTTTACCTCCAGAGTTTTTAAGATGGTGGAATAGAATAATAGACGTGAACAATGTACTCTGATTACAAAGAAGCACATTAATGGAATGGAAGGGGTTATCATTATTGAGATTTTATCTAATTTGTGAAATCCTGACAATGTTAAATAACATTGTTCTAAGCCATCTGCGGCTTGGGGTGCCCTAGAATCTCAGGGCTGGAAAATGTTGTCAGTACTAGGGGCAACAGTGAGTGATCCTGGAAAAATAAGAAATGAGATTGTCCCCTGAGAGTTAAACTAGGACATCAACACATAATGGATTAGAGCAGAGATTTGCTAAATCACCTTAAAGAAACAGAATGGTTCTCAAACCAGGAAAACTTTATGAAATCTGATTGAAAATATCAATACAGCTAAAGAAGGAAGGCAGCAGTCAAAAGGGAAAACACAGAAAAGGGAGGTCAGACAAGTGAACCTTTGCATCGCCCATCTCATATCATCCAGGTCAGAGGGTGCTGTGTTTAAGAAGATGACCAGGATAATTCCGGTGACAAGTATCTTCCTATTATAGAGGTCTAGGCCAGATGCCTCTAAACATTCTATCAATGATTCTTCCCTGTCCTAACTCCAAGTTTATCAAGCAACCTGGTAATAGCTTGGCTTCTCATGTAGATCCACCTACAGGAAACCAATACACCAGCCACAGGACTTGGGCATCCTTCAGCAGTTATATTTCTTATCATAAGTTAATAAACTGACACCTGATTATAATATAACTTCTCATGTGGCTTGCTTACAGGCTAGAATTCTCTGGCCATAGGACTTGAGTATTTGATATCTTCAACAATTCTAGTTTTCCACATAAATTACTAAATTAACATCTGGGTTAAATACATTAGCCTCGTGAACCTGATCTACCTCTGAGAGCTGACAAATCAGATTTCTGAGCCTGATGGGAAAATTTCTGGCCCATGCCAGATCACTGAAGTAAAGACACACTGTGAGGGCCTTTGGGGAGACAACCAACTAGACTTCCCTGGCATCATCCAATCTTTGTCATTGTTTATGCCATTCTTTTTGGAAGACTACAGAAGGAAGCGACCCTCCATTAACGCAGGGATTCTCTCTAGGGCAAAGCCTGCCAACAGATGATTAAGTCCAAACTCTTTATCCTGCCTGTCCCACTGGGATTCCAGCTGCCTTCCCCATGTTATTTTCCATTACTCCCCTTGATGGACTCCAAACGTGTCTATCTCTGCCTAGAATAACCGTTTTCCCTCTACTTCTCAGCTCCACATGGTAAACTCCATCTTTGATTCAAGTCTCAAGCCAGGTGATCTCTCTTCTATAACCACTTCTGTGATTGCTTTCCCATCTCTGAAGTCCCATAGCTCATTTCCTGTTCACTTGCATTTTCTATCTAAAAGAGTGCTGTTACGGGAATGAGGCTCCAAGAATTCCAGAAACAGAAGTCCTCTCTCTGCTCAGAACACTCTTTCCTTACAGGAAAATCTCCCTGGGAAATCAGATTCATTCAGTATTTCACTTATTTATTCAGTCATTTAACAAATATTTGCCAAGTACCTCTATGTGCCAGGCAATGGGATATGATGGTGAATAAGAATGAAAAGGCTTCTACCCTCATGCAGCTTCCAGACTAGTGGGGAAGACAGACACTGAAGAAATAAACAATTAATAAATTACACATGTGATAAGTGCCATGAAGAAGAAGTACATAGTACAGTGAGAGTGTAGATGAGGCTTTCCTGGGAAAGTTACATTTAAGTTAAAACCTAAAGGTAAGTAGGAATTAGCCAGGAGAAGAGGCGAGGGTGCTTGAAAGAGATGGATGGAATGATCTCGACAGCAATGTCACTGAGCTGAGACAGCATGATATTTTCAGTCTCTGGTCGACTACCCTGTCTTCAGACAAGTCTAGAGACAAACTCACAAATATTTTTCCTCTGCCTGTTTTCTAGCTCCAGGAAGACTTCCCTATTTACACTGATATTGTTAAAGTATGACATGATTTGTTATATTTAAGATTTGTTAGTTATAATTACATTCCTATTGGCCAATTTATTGGTTTCATATAAATTTTTCCTAATTTCATTCTCAATTCTTCATGTTTAAAGAGTTCCTTATTGTCAATCTCATCTACCACCAGTACAAAACAAAATCTTCATTTATTTTGTTCACTGCTCTATCCCCACTGCTGATAGCTAGCACACAGTAGGTGCTCAATATATACTCATCGAATGGATAGCTGGTTGGCTGGACGGATGGATTTTATCTCCCCTATTATATCAAAAGCTCTCTAAGAGCACAGTACTTGTCTAATTCACATTTAGGTCTCTTCAGCACTTAGGACAACGCCCTGCACATGGTAGGTGATCAATCAATAAATTATTTGAAAATAAAAACTCATCTAGCCTTTCCTTGAACTTTTCCCATAACTAGGAAGAAGTCCCTGCTTTTTCAGGCAGTTGGTGCCATAGTTGAAGTGCTCTAGCTATTAAAGTTTTTCCTATTCTTGGACTAACATCTGCCTCCCTACTAATCCTAATTCTGTCCTCTGGGGCCATGAAGGACAAATCCACAACCTCTGCCCCATGGCAGCCCTTCTGATGTCTGAAGACAGTGACCATGTTCCCTGTGGTCAGTTATAAACAAGACACCTTTCTAGTGTGAACTCAAGTACTTTAAAGTACTCCTAACATGTCAGAGGAGGACACACCCTTCATAGGTTTGTGAGGTGTTCTGGACTCCCACAGAGAGCCATTGTGCAAGCGGGTTCTTTCTCCCAGACAGGAACATAGACTGGAACTGGCAGTGATAACAATAATTAATGTTTACTTCACAATTAATTATGGCTTACTAGTTTATCCACATAACACACCTAGGATATAGGTCAGGGTTTCTAGACCTATAGATCGTCAAGGAAATGAGGAAGAAGACAGGTGCCTAAGCAAATTTTGCATGTATGCTGGGACCCAACTAGAAAAGAGAATGACAGTGCTGGGGTCTCAGTGACACAAGAGCCCATATCCAGCTGACCCATCTGTAATTACCACCGGCCTCTCTCCTTGGCCAAGAGAATCACTTTGGGTCTGATCTTATTATAACCAGCTCTATGAAATGCTGCAAATTCTAGGTCGATGGGAGAAAGGAGAAGAGTATACAGAGGACACACATTGAGGGCCTACTGTGTGCCAAGCTCTGTATTAGGCTCTGTGTACTGAACTATATCAAAAAGTTTCCTAAAACAACATCTTGTACATAACAGTCTCAACATTATGCACACAGGTTTTATATTATTTGAAATAAGAGAACTATCAGCTGGAGGCTCAAACATATTTTTGTTATACATAGATTTTATTGTAGTAGGCTTTACTTTGACTCCTCTTAGAACTGATATACTTGGGTCACAAGTCCACTAAAACAAGTGCACATATTTAATTTAATCAATTTCATTGTGTTATAAATGCACAAGATGTTTTCAGTAATTCGTTTTGTAAAACCAAGAATCCTTTCAAAATCATTTTATAATCTGAATAAATCTCTTCCTTTAAATTTAGATCTTCAAGAATGAGACTACCTCCAAGTTATCCGCTGCTGTCTAGTTGATTCCGACTCATAGTGACCCTACAGGACTGAGTAGAACTGCCCCATAGGGTTTCCAAGGGGCAGCTGGTGGATTCAAACTGCTGACCTTTTGGTTAGCAGCCGTAGCTTGCCATAGCTCTTAACCACTGTGTCACCAGGGCTCCTTCCTCCAAGTAGTGATTGTTGAACTTTTGGGACATCTGGAGTCCTTTGAGAATACGGTGACAAGCACAGGGGCTGTCCCCAGAAGAACACACAGAATCATATGTGCATAAAAGATTGCATACAATTTCGACATCTGTGAACCCAAGGTGAAGAACTTCTATGTTCTTTCAAATTACTGATGAGAATGGAAATTGGTAGAAAGACCATGGAAGGAAATCTGGGAACAGCTATCGAAATTACCAGCACCTCCACTTTCAGGAAGTTATCCTACAAATATATTTTTATATGGGTGAAATGATGTTTACACAAACAGATTAATTACAGCATTGTTTATTATAGAAAAAGATTGGAAACAATCTAAATGTCCATCAATAGGGTATTAGTTAAATAAATTTTAGTATGGAAAATGGAATATAATACATCCTTCTTTAAAAAAAGAATAAGAAAAGTATTCATGTATTGATATGAAATAATCTCTAAAACAGATTATTAACTGAAAAAGGCAAGAGAGGATAGTATACATAGTATGCTTCCGTTTGTGTGTAAAAAAAGGTAGAGGAAGAATGAAGGAGAGGCAGATGCGAATGCTGTGCGTATAATGGTGGAGAAAGCATTTCAGGCAGAGGAAAGAGTAAGGGCAAAGACTCTGGGACGGGAGACAGTTTGGCTTTTTTGAGGAAAAGAAAGGAGGCCAGAGTTGTTAGAGCTAGTGAGGGAGACTGAGAGAAGTAGATTAGGTCAGAAATGAAACGGGCCCCTATTGTGGCTTTGTAGCCACTGTTAAGAGCTTTGACTTCCACTCTGAGTCAGATGGGAAGCCACTGGAGGGTAACCTGCATTATAACAGGAGCACTCCGGCTACCATGATGAGATAGATGTTGCTTGAAAGGAGCAAGGGCAGAAGGAAGTTATTGCAATCATCCAGGTGAGAGAGAATAATGGCTTGAACCACAGTACTATCAGTGGGGGTGTGAGAAGTGGTCAGATTCCAGATACAGTCTGAAAGTAAAGCAATAAAGATTGCTGACCAGACTGAATGTGGGATGTGAGAGAAAGAGATGAGTCAAAGATGACTCCAAGGTTTTTGGCCTGAGCACCTTGAAGATCAGAGTTGCCATTACCTGGGATGAGGAAGACTGCAGGGGTGCAAGTTTGTTGGGAGCAGGGGAGTGGGAAGGGAAATATTAGGAGCTGAGTTTCGGGCATGTTAAACTTGAGATGCCTATTAAACATCCAAACAGACATGTTGACAAGACAGTTGGATGTTTGGTAAGGAATTCACAAGAGGTCAGGCTATAATAATATTCATCTGTAAAACTAGAATAATAATAACAATACCTACATAGTAATACTTGTTATTGGGAGGATTAAACAAGCCAATGCATATAAAGAGGTCAGTGGAGGGCCCAGCACAAAATATATCCTCAATATCTTTTGCTATTTATTAAAATTTAAAATATCCTCAGTTGACATTTCTATTACTATTTTGAATTTATGAGTTTGACTGCTTTTGAGATTAATACATTGTTTCTGGTATTAGTTCCCAGATGTGCTTTGCAAAAGAAAATTATCTTGAACGATGGCAGCACCTTCAGAATTGGTTTCTAGCCCCCAGAGTTTAAAATTTTGAAGGGTTTTGCACATATTCTACAATCTTCATGGGTAGGTTATGTCATGTTTCTTAAATAATCAGTATGTTACTTCATCAAACTAAAATTTATTTGAAGTTTTGGAAAGGGTTTGATGTGGAGATTGAAGCGGTTTATCAGGAGAAATTGAATACGAGCAAGGACACTGCAGGGAAGAAATTCGCAGCCCATTCATGTGGCCTCTGTGACACAAGAGGTTTAAATGGAGTGAAGCATGAGAACTGACTGCCCTGTCTCGATTCAAGAGCTGAAGATGTTATCACTGGCCACATGTTTATCTGGCTCCTTTCAAAACTGATTCACAAAAGCCATGGCTGGTGTTTCTGAAATTGCAAGCTTCACAGAGGAAATTTCCTTGAAGAAGCACATCTTTACAATCTTTTATTAATTTATTTGGTGATCTTTAGCTTTTTTATGTTGGGAAAGTGGAAACAAGAGCTGATGTGGTTTTATTATAAATTCTAAATCTTGGAAGCAGTGAGCTTCTAACATCAAAAACTAAACAATGTTTGAGATCTCTCATTCTTTTTACATCTCTTAAAATTTTGACTATAAATCCCTGACCCTGTAATTCTCTTCAGGGTCAACTGTGACAGGCCTAATGCTCAATAATTGCCTATTAATAATCCTCCTAATCCCCATCTGTATCCAAAGGAAAGAGGTGATGGAAATAGTTCAAACAGGCCAAAAATGCTTCTGTAACAAATAGATGACTAAGGTGGTATACAATTATAGAACTTGATTTGATGGCTTTAGCAATAGCAATACAAAAACACAGACGCAGGTAGATGTATTGGTAAGGGAGGAGAGACAGAAAAGGAACAGTAACACAAAGAAAAACTCTGAATCATTTTCTTACAGGGCTTCAAACCAGTTCATTCTGAGAATCTGCATTTCTAACAAGTTCCCAGGTAATGCTAATGCTGCTGCTTAGGGACCAGTTCTGAGAACCGTTCCAAACCAAACCCTTGCTGTCAAGTCGATTCCAACTCATAGTGACCCTATAGGACAGAGTAGAACTACCCCATGGGGTTTCCAAGGATCGGCTGGTGGATTCGAACTGCTGACCTTTTGGTTAGCAGCCTGAGCTCATAACCACTGCACAACCAGGGCTCCTGAGAACCACTAGTAAAGCCAAAATAAAAAAAAATAAACACACTGCCGTGGAGTTGATTCCAACTCATAATGACCCCATAGGGTTTCCAAGGCTGTAGATTTCTATGGAAGCAGACTGCCACATCTTTCTCCCAAGGAGCCACTGGTGGTTTCGAACTGCCGACCTTTTGGTTAGCAGTGGATTGCTTTAACCACCACACCACCAGGGCTCCTTACTACTAGAGCAGTGGTTCTCAAAATTTATCATACATATGCATCACCTGGAGATCTTGTTAAAATGTAGATTCTGATTCAGTATATCTGGGGTGGAAAGGCAAATTCTCAGCAGGGGTTCAAACCTGAATGAACCGGTTCAAAGCCTGTTTTCTTACATCTTTAAATGAGGTCACATAAATGAACTGATTGCTGCTAATGAGGCAGTGATTGCTCAATTAAACTCCAGGAAATACCAATTTTATTCCTTCTGCCTGATTCTTTTGCAGGTTTCTAAATGCTACATTCACTGTTACTATGCTTCAAGCCAATCTCCTAGGAAGTCACCATGTGAGAAAATAATGCTTCTCTCACTCCCCAGGAGTCAGGAGAAAAGAGCACCTCAAGGACTAACACCTCAGGGTATCACAGTCCAGCAGGGCGTGGGAGGGGCAAAGGACTCCCTCAGTCTATGGTTCTGTGAGGGCACCCACTCCAGTCTATTTCTGGAGGTGTGCTCTGGAACTCTAGATGAGGGAGAGCTAAAAGATCCAAGAACTGTAACTCTGTAAACTGAGCCAGTCAAGCTAATCTATGGCAAGAACTTAATATGAATCTATCCTCTGTATGTTTTTCTATTTTATTTTTCCATTTCCTTTTTGCTTTCTATTAATTTTAAAGTAAATTTTAGTTTGATATTTTTCCCACCAAGCTAAGGGGGAAAAGGAAGGAGTTTTGTTTCTTATTCAGGGTCAGTGATGACAGAGGAAAAAGTTATCTAGCAAGAGATGCTTATACCCCAACATCTCTTTGGTCTTAAAATTTAGAACTCACTTCCACCAGGAAAATACAGGTGTTTTTTTGCCCATGGGTAGGGTGACCGTAAAATTTATCATTCAAACCAGGCTGGTTCTGAGAGTGAAACAGGTGCTATAAATAATGCCACCAGTACAACAGGCATAAACTGGGACCTTCCAGACAAACCAAGCTCATCGCTAAATGAGTCCCTTAAACTACCAACATTTCTTCAACACACAAGAGACCTGACTCAAAAGTTGGTCCCATAGCTAACGTAGAGAATAAATGCCCTCTTCTCTGTGCCAGAATAAATAGGTCCTAGTGTTTTATTAATATAAGAACAGATATTTTTGTTTCCTTCCCCTTTCTCCTACCCAACAATTTTTCTAGCCGTTTTAACTGCAGAATCCTTTTGAGGGTCCTGTCTACCCAACCTTACCTCCACTTTACCCCCTATATCCTTGCCCCAGAAAGTTCATCCAGGGGTCTGAAGGCTATACCTCACCTCGCCTGAGTTCAGCTAGTGGGCAGTGGGCAAAATATTTAAAATTCCACACAGAGTAACAATAGGACTTAGAATTAGTCTTGTCTGCCTCTATAAACCAGGGCAGAGGTGCTAAGGTAATTTCTAGGGTCCTATCCAATAGGCGGAAACCCTGGTGGCGTAATAGTAGTAGTTAAGAGCTACAGCTGCTAAACAAAAGGTCGGTAGTTCGAATCCACCAGGTGCTCCTTAGAAACCCTATGGGGCAGTTCTATTCTGTCCCACAGGATCGCTATGAGTTGGAATCAACTTGATGGCAATGGGTTTGGTTTGGTTTTTTGGTATCAGATAGGCAGGAGTCCCTGGATGGTGCAAATAGTTAATGTGTTCAGCTGCTAACCAAAAGGTTGGAGGTTTGAGTCCACCCGGAGGTACCTCAGAGGAAAGGCCTGATGATTTATTTCTGGAAAACCAGCCACTGAAATTCTTATAGAGCATAGTTCTACTCTGACACATAGGGGGTTTCCATGATTTGGAGTTGACTCTACGTCAACTGGTACTGGTTATCAGACAGACAGCCTTTCTCACTACTAGTATGGGGACTCAGGAAGGGCATGGAATGTGCATGATCCAACTCTGTTCAAAGAGGCCACTGCCCAGTGCCCAGCACAGGGGCTGGTGTAGAGTGGGTTCTCCGTAAGTGCTATGGAGTGGTCGGGCTGCTTCCTCATCTCCCTCGGCTCTGGGTTCCTGACAGCCAGGTTTTCCTCCCCGCTTTCAGTGCAGTGAGGGAGAATCCTGCTCATTAAGCCTTGTAAGTTGACTGGACAGAGCTTTTGCTGCCAGGTCCCAGGGACTAGCTAGCATTTCTTTTCTCCCAAGTACTGTGCTGAGTCAAACAGAGTCTCTCGCAGACTCCAGGCACCAGGTTTAAGCACAGGCTGTCTGCTGGGCTCCTGGACATACCTGGTTCCATTCATTGGTGGAACATTCGGCTGGTGCCTTGTCCACTAGTATTCAAATCCAAAACCTTTAAGAGGTTAAGAGATTGGCTACCTTCTCTGAACCAAAGTGAATCATTGCATAAGTATTTTTCTAAGAAGGAAAGGAAACTCTTGGTCAACACAGAGGAAGCACCAGATTTGCAAGGAGTCACCCTGAGCCAGGAGCCTGTGTTCCTGAGCATGCCTTGTACCCACATATTTTTAGTTCTTTTAGGGACAAAGGTGGGAGTTTCTACCCACCTCTCAGAAATTCTGATAACAAGGTACAGTGAACAAAAAGAATCCTCACAGGATTTTTAAAAATCATGTTATTTTCTTTTCTGCTGCTAAGTTCTCTACCAGAGGCTAGATTCTTTTAACCAGTAATTATTGGCTTATGGTGTATTTATTCAACTAGACAAATGTACACTTTTCTTTCCATTTCCCAAGGAATATTTAATACAATTACTAAAACGACTACCAACTAATTGGAGCCCTAGTGATGGCAGTGGTTAAGAGCTCAGCTGCTAACCAAAAGGTTGGCAGTTTGAATCCAACAGCCACTCTTTGGAAATCCTATGGGGCAGTTCTACTCTATCCTGTAGGGTCACCATGAATTGGAATTGACTCGATGGCAATGGGTTTTTTTTTTTACCAACTAATTAAGACAAATAAACTTCAAAATAAACTCTGGATTTTTTTTTTTTTCACTTTGGTTAAGGCAATTCTGAATTTCCATGACTTGATAGTTCACAACCTCATATACAAACTCCAAACAATCTCAATTCATCAATTTAACAGTTCCATCAAAAACACTGCATTTTGGTCATGTCTGCCCTGGCTAAGTTCCAGGTGGTACTTGCACATCATCACCAACTCTTAAATTTTGGGCAGTTTCAGTGCAAAGCAAATAATCAAAACTATTGGCCAATAAACATTAAAACTTTCCCCAAATGTGGTAGTGTTATTATTATTTAGTAACAAGTACCACTGCTCTGCCACTTCCCTCCCTCCACTCCAACCCTTGGAAATACTTCCTTCTGACAGACAAAAGTTAAATCCTAAGACACAACAGTGAGTTACTGTGCCCCAGAGGCCTCTGCTTCCAGAGTGACTTATACAAATCTCTGTCCAAAAACTGCGGTTGACCTGAAACTGATAGTTCAGTTGCCACATGATCTTAATACACATTTACCTGTTTCCTTCCACCGATGTTCACAGTCTTCCAGCTTATCACAGAATCACAGAGCATCAATCCTGGAAGGGACTTTAGAGACCAGCCAGTCCAAGCCCTCATTTTACAAATATGGACACTGAAGCCTACAAAGAGGAAGACACCTGGCCGAGGTCATATAGCTCATTAATGAAACAGCTGGGATCAGAATTGCTGAACTGGAGATTCATCTCCCTATGGTGTCATTCTTCTTACAACCAGTTCTTTTGCTCTCTGCCCTAGCTGGCTTTTGCATAGTTGACACACAGTCCACACCCTCCTAAGATGTGCCAGCTGCCAGCAAGGCTCACCTGGAGTTAACTGGCCCAGCTCAGCTGGCTCAGAGCTTTACCTACAGAAGAACAAGTGTCATGTGGCTCCCCTGGAAATATAAACAGTGTGTAGGGGAGTATGCAATGTTCAAGTATATTCATCATTGCGTGTCTGCCAAGTCCATCATGCTGAGAAGCAAGCAGAGCCTACAAGACATGTATAACATCTGAGACTTTTAAATTCTTTTTTTCCAGGCCTATAATTTCAGGTTACCCTATAACAAAAGCTTTGATACTGCCCCTTAAAAATCAATTCATTTAACAACAAATATTTACTTTGGAGCTCTGGTGGTGCAGTTGTAAAGAGCTCGGCTGCTAAGCAAAAGGTCAGCAGTTCAAATCCACCAGCCACTCCTTGGAAACCCTATGGGGCAGTTCTACTCTGTCCTATAGGGTCGCTGTGAGTTGGAACTGACTCAATGGCAATGAGTTTGGGCTTTTTTTGGGAATGCTAGCATTAAGGAACCCTGGTGGTGCAGTGGTTAAGCATTTGACTGTGAACTGAAAGGTTGGCAGTTCAAATCCACCAGCTGCTCCATGGGAGAAAGATGTGGCAGTCTGTTTCTGTAAAGATTACAGCCTTGGAAATCCTATGGGGTGGTTCTCTCTACTCTGTCCTATAGGGTCGCTATGACTTGACAGCAACAGGTGTTACTTATTGTTTTATGCTAGCATCCCCCCAAAAACCCACTGCCATCAAGCTGATTCCAACTCATAGTGACCCCACAGGGTTTCCAAGGCTGTAAATTTCTATGGAAGCAGACTGCCATATCTTTCTCCAGTGGAGCTGCTGGTGGTTTCGAACCGCTGACCTCTTGGTTAGCAGTCCATTGCTTTAACCACTGTGCAACCAGGGTTACTTATGCTAGCATCAGGAATACAAAAAAGAGTAAGACATGATTCCAACCCCTTTTTAGTGGAAGAGAGAGACATATAGACAATGGCAAGATATGTGCTAAGTGCTTTGACAGGAGTGGGCACGGGTCTTGTAGATACACAGAAGCAGCAACTAAACTAGCACAGGAGGGTGAGTGGAGATTTAAAAAATATATTATCTTTTTAATTTTAGAATAGTTTAAGATTTACAAAAAAGTTGCATAGATAGTACAGAGAGTTCCCATATACTGCTGAGTTTCCCCTATTGTTAACAGCTCATATTACTGTGTTGCATTTTTTACAACTAAGGAATCACGTTGGCACATTACTGTTAACTAAATAAACCCAAATCCATTGCCTGCAAGTTGGTTCTGACTCATGGTGACCCCGTGTGCTTCAGAGTAGAAATGCACTCCATAAGTTTTTCTTGGCTGTAATCTTATAACAGCAGATTACCAGGCCTCTCTTCTGTGGCGCTGTTGGGTGGATTCAAACTGTCAAAACTTTTGATTAGTAGCCGAGAACAAATAAGCCAATGGTGCCACCTGAGAGCTATTAACTAAATAGTGAAGACTTTTTCAAGGAGGTGGCATAAGCTGATTGCTGAATGGTATTAGGAGTCAGCTAGATGGCAAGGTAGAGAAAGGAATTTTAGTCAGAAAAGCATGTGCAAGGACCCAGAGCTAAGAGTTCGGTGAGTTCAGGGAACTGCCAGTATTTCAATATGTAGGGATGGAGGTGGGACATTGGGAAGGACAGGAGGAGAAGGACAGAGGAAGGGTGAAGAAGAGGTACTAGGTTGAGGGAGAAGAGTGGGAAGTGATGAGGTTAGTAAGGAAGATGTGGGTTAGATCAATAAAAGACCTTCTAAATGAGGCCAAAGAGTTGGTACTTTTTCCTGAGGACAATGAAAAATAATTAAAGTATTTTAAACAAAAGATTGATGTTATAAAAATTATAATTTGGAAAGATCACTCAGACTGCAGAGTGGAACATACACTAAGAAGAAAGACCAGTTGGTATATGGCCTAAACTTTAGTCGTGGCAGAGGGGACAGAAAGAATATGATGACTTTTAGAGATATTATGGAGGCAGAATTGACAGAACTTGGTGGTTAATTAGTCAAGAGGTTTTTTGGATATATAGGACTGTTGTTCTGGTGGTAAATATGAGCTAAAAAAGAAAAAACAAAAAAACCCCAAACCCGTTGCCGTCGAGTCAATTCCAACTCATAGCAACCCTACAGGACAGTGTAGAACTGCCTCATAGGGTTTCCAAGGAGCAGCAGGTGGATTTGAACTGTCAACCTTTTGGTTAGCAGCTGTCATGGATTAAATTGTGTCCCCCCAAAATAGGTGTCAACTTGGTTAGGCCATGATTCCCAGTATTGTGTGGTTGTCCTCCATTTTGTGATTGATGTAATTTTCCTATGTGTTGTAAATCCTAATCTCTACCTGTGGTTAATGAGGAATGTAAAGGGAGTTTCTCTGGGATGTGGCCTGCATCACCTTTTATCTTACAAGAGACAAAAGGAAAGGGAAGCGAGCAGAGAGTGGGGACCTCATACCACCAAGAAAGCAGCACTGGGAGCAGAGCATGTCCTTTAGACCTGGGTTTCCTGCGTGGAGAAGCTCCTAGTCCACAGGAAGATTTATGACAAGGACCTTCCTCCAGAGCCAACAGAGAAGGCCTTCCCCTGGAGCTAATGCCCTTAATTTGGACTTCTAGCCTCCTAGACTGTGAGAGAATAAACTTCTGTTTGTTGAAGCCATCCACTTGTGGTATTTCTGTTATAGTGGCACTAGATGACTAAGACAGCAGCTGAACTCCTAACTACTCTACCACTAGGGCCCCAAATATGAGCTGGAGACACATATTTTGGATCATTAGCCTAAGGATGCCTATTGAAGCCAGATTAGATTGTCCATGAGTGGAGAAGAATAAAGGGTCCAGGACAGAACCTTAAAGAATGCTTCCATTTAAGAGACGAGCCAAATTAAAGGTGTAGAAGGAGGCTGTGGAGCATCCAAAGAGGTAGAAGGAAAACCAGAAGAATGCAGTACCCCTAAATCTAAGAGATGAGAGCTTTCCTAAAAGGGGTATGTGGCCAATAGTGCCAAATGCCGCAGGAGGGTCAAGGCCCACACTGGTCCTTTGGATTTGTCAATAAGGACTTCCCTCAATTTAGGCAGTTTGAGAGGATGGGTGAAGCCAGAAGTCTTGAGCTGTAGAACGAGTAGGTGAGGACATGAGGATTGTGGGAGAAGATTGTTCTTTTAAAAAGATTTACTGTGAACCAGAGGCCAGAGATGACTCAAATGGGTCTGACAAATAATAGTAGATACTGTTGTAGTTAAAAAAAAAAAAAAAATTGTTCCATTTAGTTTTTCCAAGGAAAGATTATTTCTTATTATTAGTAGTAGCTACTGTTTTTAGAATGCCCACTATGAGCCTGGTACTTTAGGTACATTATCTTATTTAGCCCTTACTGCAATACTTAGAAATGGTTACTGTGCCCCTCTGTTACAGATAAAAAGAGAGAAGCCTAGAAAGGTTAGGCATCTGGCACAAGGGTCTCAAAGCAACTTCATGATGGATCTAGAATTTAAATCCAACCTTCCCTCCAAAACCCATATTTTTTCTACTGCAATCACACTCCCCTTCCTAAATAATTCCTAGGGCTTGCTTTCATTTCACAGTGCACAAGCCAATAAATAAAATGGGTGACCAGGGAACTCCACTATGAGAGACCTGAGGAAAGATATGGATAACCCAGGCACACACTTCTTGTTCAGGGACAATCTCAGAGTAAGGAGAAAAGTGTCTCTGGCTTTGAGTCCCACAGATCCTTGCCAGAGACCCAATACACTTCCCCTACTGGGATGTGTATGAGTGTAAGCAAGGAGCCCTGGTGGCGCAGTGGTTAAACACTCAGCTGCTAACTGAAAGGTTGGGGGTTCAAACCCACCAGCTGCTCCATGGGAGAAAGTTGTGGCAGTCTGCTTCTGTAAAGATGTACAGCCTTGGAAACCCTATGGGCCAGTTCTACTCTATCCTAAAGGGTCACTATGAGTCAGAATCAACTCGATGGAAATGGGTTTTTTGAATGTGTGTACGTGTCTTGTGTATGTATGTGTGTGTGGAAGTGTAGGGCCAGAGAGCTCGGCTAACTAGCAAAGCCATCACTGCTAACTAAAAAGTTAAGCTGTGGAAAAGGGAAAACTGGAAAATTTTAAGAGAATTTTGCTAAACTTATTATTAGCATGAAGAAAAGAAGCATTAAGGAGACCCAAGAGCTGTCTTTAAACATCCATGAGGAAGAATGACAGACTTGCTTTTGACACTTCAGAGGACACAGCTGAGACCAGTGGGTACCCGGTATGGGGAGGCAGGTTTTGGCTTTAACAAGAAGAGCTGCCCATCCAAAAGTGGACAGAACTGCCCACGGAAGTGGTGAACTTCTTGTCACTGTAGATGTTCAAGCAGAAGCAGGGATGCTGGAGGTAGGGACCGAGCATCAAAAAAGGTTGGGATGACCGTTCAAAAGACCCTCTGGAGAAAATGGTTAGGATAAGGTTTCACATATTAAGGCCTGGCCTTTATTCTCCCCCAAAAGAATTCTAAGTATTATGTAATGGCAAGATTGGCATGCTCCATCATTGACAATTTGTACAATACAAGTTTGATATAAAAGAACAAAATGTATTGCTATCTATGGAAGCTCTGTGTTTTTTCTAAGATGAGATAATAAATATGCTCGTGGGTATCTACTCATTGGCTTTGATTAGGCAGGTCTGTCATCCTGAAAATATTACAAAGGTCAGGGGCAGTATGTGCACAACAGACACTGGTATCTCACCTTTGTTTCCTGCAGAGGTTAGAAGTAAGGAGTTCACTTAGTGCCTTCTCAAAGAGCTCCTGACATGGAGGTGAGAGCAAGCCCAATGTTGCAGAAGGTGGATCTCTGATCACTGAATCAATAAATGATCCTTCTTCAAAAGAGAACCTACAGACTTGGAAAAAATCTTCAGATAAGACATGTCAACTAAAGGTCTGATCTCCAAAATTTATAGAAAACTTCAACAACTCAACAACAAAAAGACAACCCAATTATAAAATGGCCAAGGACATGAACAGAACGTTCACCAAAGAAGACATCCAAGCAGCCAACAAACATACAAAAAGATGCTCACAATCATTAGCCATTAGAGAGATTCAAATCAAAACTTCAATGAGATATAGTCTCACTCCTACTACTTTCATTACTATTGGCATAAACGGTATGCCAGCCACTTTTTATGCCTCTGGACTTCAGAAGTAAGGTGTTATTCCAATTCTAATGCATTTAGCATCAAGGTGGGTCCCCTTTGAAATGCGTGAAGCTCAGCAGATCAGAGTTGGAGCCTCATTGTTGTGTAGGTTGAGCATTGTTAGGTAATGTTCCTGGATGTGTTAGTTTTGTAAACTTTTGCTTTTTTCTCCTTTATTTCTTTGAGATAAGGCTTGTAAGCATAATTATGGCTTTCCTGTGTGATAGTTAGGGAGCCCTGATAGGTTTGTTTTGGTTTTCCTGTGTCATATTTGGAAAACCAGAGGTTTCCCATGTAACCTAATAGAAAGACACCAGCAACAGATTATCTACCTAGTTCTCAGTGGCATCCGGTCATACCACAGATCCATGTCACCAGAGTGCCACTCACCTCATTGGCAGATTGTATTGCCAGATCATATTTCTCAAAATCCATATTACCGACCAAAAATTTAAACACACTCAATTAGTAAGCATGCATTCCAATACTGAAAACACATGCCATCCAAGAAAAAAAAATTAAGGAGAAAAAAATGTAGTAATGAAAGGGTTAAAAAAAACAAAACAACAAATATTGGCGAGGATACAGGGAGACTGAAACCCTTATTCATTGTTGGTGGGACTGTAAAATGGTACAACCACTATGGAAAATGGCCTGGCACGTCCTCAAAAAACTAGAAATAGAGCTGCTTTATGATCCAGCAATCCCACTCCTAAGAATATACCTTAGAGATCTAAAACTACTGACACGACCAGATACATGCACTCCTATGTCCACTGCAGCTTTATTCACAATAGCAAAACAATGGAAACAACTGAAGTGCCCACCAACGGATGAATGCATAAGCAAACTGTGGTACTTACACTCAATGGAATACCACGCAACCATAAAGAACAACGACAAGTCTGTGAAACATATAACATGGATGGACCTGGAGGGCATAATGCTAAGTGAAATTAGTCAAATATTGTACGATCCCTCTTTTGTAAGAAGACAAGAACAGATAAATTTAGACAGACCAATGTACATTGGTGGTTACCAGTGAGAAGAGAGGCGAGGGGTAAATACGCTTTAGAACTTAGAGACTTTTTACTTTTGATGACGAGAAATGTGGCCCCAAGTGTGGAAGTAGTGAGCACAGCACAATCATAGTAAAGACAAGTGTTTGAGCACAAATAGAAGGGTATAGACACAATTAAAGAGAATGCTGACTGACTGTGATAAATGTAACTAACATCAGAACAATTTATGTGGAAATTTATTTTAAAAAACTCATTGGTGAATATATAATTTTGCAACAACAGTAATAACAACTAAAATATATGTTTGGTTACATAGATATAAAAGTTTGCATAAATATGTATATATATATTTATGTGTGCTGCATATATTTTCAAGTATAAAATAAAGCACATGGGGGCACAGTTAGAGATATTTCCTAGACAAAACCAAACACCTCATGGGATTGGTCTTCTGGGTTTGAGGGCTTAGGACCATAGTCTTGAGGGGCAACTCAGTCAACTGGCATAATAAAGTCCATAAAGACAATGCTCTACATCTTAGTTTGGTGAAGTAGTGTCTGGGTGTTAAAAATTTGTGAGTGGCCATCTATGATATAACTATTGGTCTCTACTCATGCAGAGGTAAAGAGAAAAAAGGAAACCAAAGACTCAAAGAAGAAACTAGTCTACAGAACCAACAGTCTACACAAACAATGACATCACCTACCTTGAGACCAGAAGAACTAGATGGTGCCTGGCTATTACTATTGACCATTCCAACCAGGAACTCAATAGATAATCCCAGATAGAGAGCAGGGAAAATGTAGAAATAAACTCAAATTCCTAAAAAACGGCCAGATTTTCTGGACCAGTAGAGACTAGATGAACCCTCGAGACTATCACCCTGCGATACTCTTTAAACTTGGAACTCAAACTACTCCCAAAGGTCACCTTTCAGCCAAATTACAAACTGGCCCATAAGATAAATAATATCACCCGTGAGTACTGTGTACCTCAAAATAATCGTCTAGATGAAACCAAATGGTAAACATTTACCCTAGATCAAAGATGAGAAGACAAGGGGAGACAGGGAAACTAGATTAATGGAAACAGAACAACCAAAATGGAAATAATGAGAATTCTGATATACTGTGAAGAATGTAACCAATGTCACTGAACAGTATGTAGAGACATTATTAAATGAGAACCTAATCTCCTGTGTAAACTTTCACCAAAAACACAATATTTTAAAAATAATAAATAAATAAGTAAATGATCCTTCTTTCCTTCCTCTATCCCTCCCTCCTTTCCTTCCTTCCTTTGATAAATATTGATTGATCACTTAGTATACCCCAGGCACTGCTTTTTTTTTCCATTTTTTGCCATTTTTAATGGAAGTTGTATGTAAGATTATTTTACTCCTGCATCTTCTCAATGGTTTCTTCCTTATATTTGCCCTCTTCCTTTCCTACTTGGTGAGATTTGGCTTTACATTTAAGGATCTTTTTGCAGTCTTTATCCAGTTTTAGCCTAGTGATAACCACCTTGCTGGGGTGAATGCCCACATCATACACAGTTGTGCCATTAGGTTTATCTCGCTGAACCTGTTCAATGTAGATGACATATTTCTTCCTGTACACTTGAACTACTTTGCCAATTTGCTGACCTTTGTAGTGTCCTCACATAACCTGAACTTCATCATCCTTTCAGATGGGCATGGGCCAAACATTGTATTTCTGTCCCAGTTCCTTGGAAAGAGGGGAACACATAATCTTCCTGTGAATTTGGGAAGGTGCATTGAAATGCCTTTTATGGTTTTTGCTCTCATGAGAAGTCACAAAGGGATTGAACTACATTTTGGCTACTGCTGCTTTAGTGATGGCCGCAAAAGGGAAAAGCGGCACTGCGTTTTTATTGAGAGGAAATAAACTTAACCCATTTGTGCGAGCACATTTACATAACATATACACGTGTTTTCGTGTATGGGAGGGGGCACAAAACCAACCTTCCAACCTCCCCATGGAGATAGCTGGAAACTAATCTGTGCTCTAGCTAATAATATCAATGCAAACTAAGCCCTTGAGTATGTTTTTCTTTTTCTGCTGCAAAATAATAAGAACTTCTAGCACAATGAAGCAAACCTCTTATAAAACAAAATCCTTATCCCCTTGTTCGTAGTTCCAAAAGGCCTCGAAATCTAACACCTACTCTCTTGACCAAAATGTGCCTTTTTCCTCAGAAAAAAAGAGGGTCAATGGGAAAAAGTGATATCTCTGAATTTAAAATAATAATAATAATAATCAGACAAAAATATAAAGTGTGCACAAAAATAGTGTTATAAGGATGTTCCCTGAAATATTATTTATAGGGGAAACATGGAAGCAACCTAAATACCCAAGCATAAAGTTTTAGTTAAATAAATTATGGTACATCCATATAATGGAATGCCAGTGCAGCCATTACTAATGATGTTTAGAAGAATATTTAAAGATATAGGGAGATAGTAAATATAACTTAAATGAAAACTACAAGTTAAAATAGCATATACTATATACTCAATTTAAAAAAAAAATACATATATAAATGTGTGAGAGTGTATATATACACATAGAGAGAGAGACAGAGACAGACACCTACACATGTATACGAATAGAAGAAAGGCTGAAAGGATTATCATCAATGTGTCAATAGTGGTTGTGAGATTACGGGGGATTGTTATTTTCTTTTTTCTCTTTTAATTCTGTATTTTCTAAATTTTATAATAATAATCATGTACTTTTTGTGAAAAAGCAAGTTATTAAACGTATAACAATAATATGGGTTTTATATTACTATACTGCTATAAATAAGTGAAGGCAAATAAATTTCAAAGTTCATTCTTTAACTTTACCTATGATGCATTAAAATTATCTAAATAATTTTGTTTAACCAAACAAAAACAAGTTGCATTAAGACAGTGACAGAATAAGTAACTATATAAAAAAAGAATGCAGAACTTTGAGTACATATATTTTGGGGACAATTTCCTTTCAACCTAATACACAAAGCTACTGATTATGAATTTTGAAGGTTAGCAGATACTAAGTTCATTCATTCACTCAAAGGGTATTTCCTGAGCATCTACCATATATAAATACCTGTGTTCAGTGTTAGGAGCATTAAGAATGAGTGAGGACATGTTCCTTAGTCCAGTTGGAGAGAGATCATACACTTGTGAATCATCTAGACAACAAAGTCCTAAAAATAAGAACAGGGAACAAGGTATTGCAGAAAGCAAATACCAGTGAGGTGAGGATTATCAAAAGTCTACTCCATCTTTTAGGTTCAAAACATCTCTCTTCCTGAAGCTGCCTCTTGTGAGACAGTAGTTTCCGGTACTAAGTTATCCCATCTGCTGGGTGTGGACTCTGGCTAACCCCTATCACAGAGCAACCCTTCCTGAGAGTTCAAGTGTCTTTCCTTTGTCCTGATCTTTGTTTCATTAATCTTGGGTCCTGAGTGGACTCCAACCTGTTGCCATCAAGTCGATTCTGACTCATAGCGACCCTATAGGACAGAGTAGAACTGCCCCATAGAATATGCAACGCTGTAATCTTTATGAAAGCAGACTGCCACATCTTTCTCCCAAGGAGTGGCTGGTGGTTCGAACCACTGACCTTTCAGTTAGCAGCTGAATGCTTAACCACTAGCCTACCAGGGCTCCTCAGTAGACTCCAAAGCTGAGTTTATGTTGGGAATTACAGACCCTGTTCATCTCCTAAAGGAATGAGGAAGCAGAGATGTGGAGCTGGGTAATAACACAGTTCAGACTGACAACTGGTGATGGGTGTGGAAACATGGAAAGAAGAGCTGCCCCTCAGCCTGTTGATAAGCAGCAGCTATCCCTTATCCCGTCCCTCCCAAACCAGGATTGAACAACACTCCATTTTTCCAATTCTTACCTCTGAGAGGATGATTGCCAATGAGGATATTCATGGTTAAAGTACTGAAAGCAGCAACATATGATCAGAAAAGGTGCTGGATGGGGAGCCCAGAGACCTATCCGAGACCCAGCTACCTCTGCCTCTAACTAGCTTCCCTCTGGGCTTCAGTTTCCTCATCTGTCAAATGAAAGGGTTAACTGCTCAATACCTGAAGTCTACAGCTCCCAGTGAATTAGGAGCCACAGGGGTCCTGTGATTTAACTGGATTTACTCCCAACCATGAGTCATCTGTCCATCTCTGACCTTGCAAATACAAATTCCTCCCGGTAATAGGAATTACAACACTTAATTCTCTTATGGGTAGACTGTACACACTGAATGCTTGTGTGCAATACTGATTGGGAAGTCGAGGCAAAGGAAATGGCTCCTAAATCCCTCCTGGGGTCAAAATGGAAAACAAGATAGACTACTCTAACAGATACCATTTCCTCTGTGATCAGACTAAATAATATAAATATGAATATTAAATTATGCGTGCATACTTTTAATTTTGCCTTTCACAGAAAATCACAGTGAATTCTTTCCTTTTAGCTTTAGTTCAAAGTCATTGAGAAAGAACAGAAAAGATGAACACAGAATTACAGCATTTTAGAGCTGCAAGAGACTCTAAAGATTAGACCCAAACCCCTCGTCATCCCAATGAGGAAAACAATGAGAGGACCGAGATATGAATATGAAACAGCTTACTCCAAGGTTGACTTCCATGTTCTCTAAATATGCCTCACTCAAACCATTGTAATTAGACAACACCACCATCTACATGTCAAAAAAAAAAAAAAAGGTACTAAAAGAAAAAAAAACAAAGAAAGGAGTCTAACCTCTTTTAATAGATTTCATCCATTACAAACAAAGAAATTATGCAGGGTGAAGACAGAGATCATCAGGATGAACATTTCTGAGACAGGGACAGTTTGCTCACCTAGACTATCCAGAACCAATTCCTCACCCCAACACATAACTACTCCATATTTCCATTCACTACCTTCCTGCCTCCATCCAGGCACAAAAGCACCAGATCTTTCTAAGAGGATTGTTATGAGAATAATGTTGTCCTTTAACAGGCTAGCCATTTGCCACTGTATCACCTACCCAGTAAACAGTGCTGCTTTAATATGGCATTGGATAAATTACATTCAAGTGCTAAAAACCTGCCGTTCTTTTCACTAAGAAACATGATTTTTTGCTAGCTTCTCCCCTACAAATCCAGGCAAGTTACCCTAAAGCATCTCAGTAATGAAAAACAATTGATAGTTCCATATGTAAACTGATGATCTAAACTCAGTCAGCATTAGAGGTCTACGTTGCTGGTATCACACAATAAGGACAAATTTATTCCTTCCCAATCCGTTTTGCCTCACAGTTCAGATGGAGGAACTATGCCTTATTGTTACTACTCTTCCTATCATGGAACATACTTGCTGTTTTGATGTCTGACTACATTTGATAATATTTTTATATCCACGCACTCCAGACCAGAACCTCCAAGATGACACAATTAGAACTCAAAACACATAGACTGTTAGAACTGGAAGGGGCTTTCAAGAGCATCTAATCATATCCCCTCGCTTTACAACTAAAGAAACAGAGTTGCAATGAAACAGACTTGTCCCTTGTCACGTGACTAGTTAGGAGCAGTGCCAGATCTAGAGGCTGTGTCTCCAGTCTTCCTGTCCAGATTCTTTCCATGGCCCCTACTGCTTTCCAGTGCAGGCTTTCCAAACACTCATGAAGGACTGGCTGATAGCTATTCCTTGGAAGTCAGCCCCTGCCATTCCAGAGCTGCCTCTGCTATTCCAGGGCATGAATTATACATGCAAGAAATTACTAAAGCCTGAATATGCAGTTGAGTTCCCTTTCTTAATTTTTTTTAGTTAGTATTTTTTTTAAGATTCTGTAAATTAGGAAGATGGATGGAAATGCTTGTAGTTATTAGTTGCTCCTATAGTAAATTACTGTTCTAATTTCTCCAAAATCCATTGTTGCTATGCAATGTGCAACCAAGAAGGAACATTCTGGTTTTGAATTATGTGAGCAATTCAGTCATCTGGTTCACGTCTAAGAATAATATATGGCTGGTTGGCATGCACAATTTGCGGCAGCAGCCTACTAACATTGTTTTGATGATTCCATGACAGGAAATCTCCTGGTTGCATTAAACCCCTACCTTCTGACTCCAGGGATGCCCATCTATGCAAGCACTAACTGTTAAATACTACAGGGAAGCATTAGAGTGCAGGGAAAGAGATTCAACTTGCCTTTACAACCATCTGAGTTAGAACCCTCAGTCTGCCACTCATTAGCAGAGTGACTTTGGGCTGTGCACTCAAGTCTCTGAGTCTCCCTTTCCTCATCTGTAAAATGTTGAATAAATTTGAAGGTGCTTTACACATGCTGTATTACCGGGCCAAATTATGATTTGTAAGGATCACTGAACCGCAGAAATAAAAATACAGCATAATACTGAAAAGGTTAAAAACATTGTATCCAGGGTCCCACAGGACTAACTACGTATAAAATCCTGCTCTGCCATTTTACTGGTTGTGTGATCTTGGGCATGTTTCATCCTCTTGGTCTTTTCGTTTTAACTTTCATGGAAGATTTCAAACATACTCAAAATAGAAAGTCTAGAATAATTAACTGAAATAACGTACTAATCACCAGTTTAAGCAGGTTCCAATATTTTCCTAACATTGTTTCATCTCTCTTTCCCCAACACTTTTTTTTTCCTTGAGGTATTTTAAGGCACATTTGGACAAGTTTTGTTGTTTTAACATCTTTGTGCTTCAGCTTGCTCATCTAGGAAAATGGAAATTAAAATATCTAATTCATGGAGTGGAATGGGATAAAATGACACAATAACGTAAAGCGAGAGGGCTGAGTACTCAATAAATGTTAGCTATTATTATTTTTGGTAATACCTATGAGCACCAACCTTGCAACTTATGTGTCCCGCCCTTCCGGGGTATAAAAGCACTTTGCAACGTTACGCGCCTGGTGAGGTTATTAAACTGCCTGGAAAAAGCTGAGTCCTGCGTCCCTAAGGTTGCGGCCGCCCCCTTCAGGCCGTCATTCTTCAGAACCACTCGGCCAGGATGAGGATTGTCCCTCGCAACCTCCCGTCGTCTTGCGCATGAATGAGGGGGCGGGAACAGGAAGTGGGATTGAGCCGAGTTCCGTGTGCTAACAAGGCACCGGGGAGAGCCCTGCCCCTGGAAGCTCGTAAGGCAGAGCTGCGATGTTCCGGATCGAAGGCCTCGCTCCGAAGCTGGACCCAGAGGAAATGAAACGGAAGATGCGCGAGGACGTGATCTCGTCCATACGGAACTTTCTCATCTACGTGGCCCTGCTGCGAGTCAGTGAGTGTTCCTCCAGGCCGTGACCGCGAGATCGGCAGGGAGCTCGCCAACACCGTCCACCCCACCCCTGCCCTACACGCTGCTGGGGGCCCTTGAGGAGCTGATCTGAGCCGTCTGGCAGACGGAGGAGGAGAGGCTGCGGGCCTCTTGCGGAGGGGACTGAGGGGTGTAAGCTCCGACCGCGGCTGATGCATGCGCAACCTAGGGTCGGCTGGCCGGGGTGGAGATGCAGAAGTGCACGCGGTGGCTGGGCCTGCATTGGGTAATCATTCTGTGTTACCCAGGTTTTAGAGCGTCAGAATTGAAAGAGCCTCAAAGATTATACCCCAGAGCACCTTTCTCATTTTGCAAAGAAACTGCGTTCCACAGTAGAGAAGTAACTGGCTCAAGGTCATTCAGCGATTGAGTAAATAATCTTGATCTAGAGTCTAGGGTTCTTAACTGCATACCAGGTTTCTTTCCATCAGTGCTGACTTTTAAAATCCAAGAGGTTTTGCTCCCTTTCTGTTTATTTGTACAGCAGATGAAGAAATAGTTGCTTTTTTTTCCCCTTGAAAGAATGAGGAGGATGTGAGTCTATAGGATTAATAGTAATACCTGAGGTTTTATTTCATTTTACAGATGACAGAAAGTTACTTCCATTACTTGGTCTTGACAGTAGCCCTTTGAGGGAAGCTGGGCCAAAGATTATTATACTCCTTTTGCAAACGAGTACTCGACTTTCAGAGGGCACTTATACAAGGTATCCCCCCCAGGGTTACAGGCACACTGAATGTTAGAGCTGGAAGCAGCTTTATAGATCGGTTTTCTCCTTTTACTGATAGGAGTTTCAGAAGTAACTTGCCCCAGGTTTCCTCATTCTCGTCACTTCAAGTATCGTTTTCATTGCTTAAATGCAACCAAACCCGTTGCTGTCGATTCCGACTCCTAGCCACCCTATAGGACAGCGTGGAACTGTCCCATAGGGTTTGCAAGGAGTGGCTGGTGGATTTGAACTGCTGACCTTTTTGGTTAGCAGCCAAACGCTTAACCACTGCGCCACCAGGGCCCCCACTTAGGCCAAGGTCTCCCTCATTCAATGCCCTTTTCACTTTCTATGCTATTAACTCTGCTTTCCCTGCAGTGGGAAACCGAAGGGAAACAAACTCCCAAATCATCCTGCTAGTTAAACAGTCTTTGCAACTCCCAAGTGTACTTTTTTCCTGGACTTATCTTTTTTGTTTTGACCTAGCTGCCAGTAAAATATTTGCTCCTTCTGAATGACCTTCATATTTATATGATTTGGCATTTTTACGAAAATTTTTACAACAAAAAAATTAAAAAAAACTTTTTCTGTATCCTCACTTTTTTTTTAAGTGCCCAATTCAGTGGTTTTCAGTGTATTCACAAGGTTGTGCAGCCATGACCACTGTCCGAATCTAGAAATTTTCCTACCTCAAAAAAACCATTGGCAATCACTCCCTGTTCTCCCTCAAACCCTCCAGCTCCTGGCTACCACTGATCTACTTTCTGTCTGTGGATTTGCTTATCCTGAACTTTTCATATAAATAGAATCATACAGTATGTGGCCTTTTGTGTCTGGCTTCTTTCACCCAGCATGATTTTAAGGTTTATGTTGTAGCATGTATAAGTACTTCACTCTTTTCTATGGGTGAATAACATTCCATTGTATGGAATAACACGTTTTGTTTATCACTTGACGGACATTACTGTTCATTTTTTATTTTCCTAATTAAGAATTAATAGAGAAGACTGGACATAATGTTGACTTTGTCAGCTGTGACAGATCAATATCTTTAGTATAAAATGTATTAATTTGGTATGAGTTTTGAGAAAGAAGGTCATTCTGTCAGCTTTCTTGGCCACAGCATTTTTACAAGGATAATAACATGAGTTTTTTAGTTTCATAAGATACTTTCTAGTTTCCTAGACATTTCTACATACACCGTTTTAACAGATCTCATAACAACTGAGGTAGGGCTGTTTCTGATGTAAACTGGAGCACATAAGTGATATATAGCTAATCAGTAGGAATACCAAAATATGAGTCCAACTCTTCTGGTTCCCTAGTTTTGTGTTGTTTTTCCACACCCTGTGCTTTCTGTAAATGAGTTTTTAAAGGTGAAAAATATCCATTTGTTTGCTGTAGTTTTGTTCCTTTGATAGTTTAAAAAAAAAAATCATCAAAACATGTAAAAGTTTGTCATTTGAAGAGGATTGGATTTACTCTTTATGGCCTTGAGGAGAAACATGGAGAAAAGGTTTTATGTAGTGTGAGAATGAACTTTATAATAGTCATAGTAGGATGACACTGGAATGAACTGCCTTGGGAGGCATGAATGTCCTTGGCTGGGTTGTGCATGCAAAGGCTTGAGCATCACTTGGAGTCGTTTTAAAAACAATTGTTGAACTATACCTGTGAGGTTTCCCCCTAATCTTATAATCCTCTAAAGTAACTTGTAACTAATAGAACTGAAAACTAATTTTGGGTTTATTTGTTTGTTTGTTTTTTTAGCTCCTTTTATCTTAAAGAAATTAGATAGCATATGAAGATTTGGCATCACGTGTGAATTCCTGATAAGAAGAACCTGGTTCCGGTATCTGCTCCCATCTGCAAATGAGTAGACCCAGAAAGATCTAAGAGACTCTTTGAATGGACCTAAAAATTCTACTTGTTAAGAACAAGTTTGCTCTGGTGACTGACCTTCATAGCTAAAATATAAAACTGTTTGGAAAGTATGAAAAGATTTCTTGTGGTCGTATTGTGCCCTTATGTATGTGATATTCAGCCTCCATGAATGTTGGTATAATTGTAAATAATGTCAAACTTCATTTTCTAGCAAGTATTAATTATAAGAGAATTGTATTTGAAATTGTACTGTCCTGGCAGTCATTTCTGTTTACCTTTTTATTTCTGTCCAGAGTGTATTTGTGAAAAGTCCCTTACAATTATGATAGTTATATTTTATGGAAGTCAGCACGTAACCACAATGATGTTTGAGCACAGGACCGTGAGTCTATATTTTTAATAAATATATCAATTGAGAAAAATTGGGTTTTTATTTTTCTTATCCCACTTTTTGCTGCAAACCTACAATCATTGGTAAGACTATTTTAATATTTTGGTCGTTACAAGCTAAATTATATTGGGTTCCTTTTGTTTTGGACCAGAATAATTGCTAATTGTGCTAAAGAGACATTATGCCAAGCAAACTGTGAAAGACAGTGTTACTGCTTGATGCTGTGTATATGTAATAACACCAAAGGAAAACTGTGTTATATTTTTTAAGTTGATAGTTCTCCAAGTTTGGGGAGGAGGACAGTCCTTAACCTTCTTCCCCAGTCCTTAACCTTCTTCCCCAGGGCAACTACATACACCTCTTTTAGCTAATTATATTGGGTATTCTATGCCTCTAAATTGTTGTAAGCTGCCATGGGATCAGCCCCCAACTCACAGCATCCCCAGGCACAGTGGAATGAAATGCTGCCCTGTCCTGCCACGATCAATTGTGGATCTGACCGTTGTGATCCATGGGGCTTTTTTTGGCTGATTTTCAGAAGAAGTAGATTGCCAGTCCTTTCCTTCTAGTCTCCCTTAGTCTGGAAGCTCTCCTGAAACCTGTTCAGTGTCACAGCAATACAAGCCTCCATGGACAGATGAGTGGTGGCTGTGCTTAGGGCGTTGGCTAGGAAATTGAACCTGGATCTCTGGCATAGAAGGTGAGAATTCTAATACTGAACCACCACTGCCCCTATGTCTCTAAATAGCCTAACTGTACTGTTACTTCATGATTTTTCTGTTTTAGACATTGTCTACTGACTTTTCTATTTTAGGATTTAGTTTGAGGTTCAGGCAGGGATTGTATTGGGCAGAGTTGCCCAGTTAAAATAACATCAGATACAATGTGGATACCGGATTTGAAGAGGAGTTCAAGGGAGTGGATGAGCAGACCAGTATTGGTTTGTATGTATGCAGTAAGCAAAAGAAAGGAATCAAAGAAGACTCCTGATTTCTGGCTTAAGCAGCTGGGTTGATGGTGCTACTTACTGAATTAGGAAAACGTTTCAAGGAAAAAATAGGTTCGGTTTTGGACCTGTGAGTTGAAAGTTACCTGTGAGATGGAGATGTTGAGTGGGCATTTGGATATCCAAATATGGACCAATATTTGGGCTTTAAATAAACATTGGGCATTACCTGCAGATAAATGGTAATACATAAATCCATGGTTATGGCTGAGAAAGTATATAAAGAGAAGATGATCCAGGATCAGAAGGTTATTTCAAAAATGATCAGGTAGTCAGTGAACAATAAAGTTCCCAAAAGGTGGCAGAACAGATAATGGGATTTAGCCTAGATACGAAGAGGACATGGTAAGGGGAAGAGGAGGAAGGAGTGCTATAAATATGTATTAATTTCCTATTACTGCTGTGACAAAGTACTATAAACTTGGTGGCTTAAAACAACACAAATTTATTATCTTTGACTCCTGGAGGTTAGAAGACCATAGTGGGTCTTATGGGGCTAAAAGCTATCCTTTTTGTTTTTCCTCTCAAAATATAAAGAAAACCATTCCACTTCAGTTTAATTTAAAGTGTGCTTCTAAACACGCTGTGTTGTTGTTAGGTGCCACTGAGTTGGTTCAGACTCATAGCGACCCTGTGTACAACAGAACAAAACACTGCCCAGTCCTGCGCCAACCTCACAATCGTTATGCTTGAGCCCATTGTTGGAGCCACTGTGTCGATCCATCTTGTTGAGGGTCTTCCTCTTTTTTGCTGACCCTGTACGTTACCAAGCATGATGTCCTTCTCCAGGAACTGATCCCTCCTGACAACATGTCCCAAGTATGTAAGACATAGTCTCGCCATCCTTGCTTCTAAGGAGCATTCTGGTTGTACTTCTTCCAAGACAGATTTGTTCGTTCTTTTGGCAGTCCA
>NW_004443952.1:24178664-24206164 GCF_000243295.1 Trichechus manatus latirostris
TTCTAAGGAGCATTCTGGTTGTACTTCTTCCAAGACAGATTTGTTCGTTCTTTTGGCAGTCCACGATATAGTCAATATTCTTCGCCAGCACCACAATTCAAAGGCGTCAGTTCTTCTTCGGTCTTCCTTATTCATTGTCCAGCTTTTGCATGCATATGATGCAGCTGAAAATACCATGGCTTGGGTCAGGCGCTCCGTAGTCTTCAAGGTGACATCTTTACTTTTCAACACTTTAAAGAGGTCATTGCAGCAGATTTGCCCAATGCGTCTTTTGATTTCTTGACTGCTGCTTCCGTGGGTGTTGATTGTGGAGCCAAGTAAAATGAAATCCTTGATGACTTCAGTCTTTTCTCCGTTTATCATGATGTTGCTTATTGGTCCAGTTGTGAGGGTTTTTGTTTTTTATGGTGAGGTATAATCCATACTGAAGGCTGTAATCTTTGGTCTTCATCAGTAAGTGCTTCAAGTCCTCTTCACTTTCAGCGAGCAAGGTTGTGTCATCTGCATAATGCAGGTTGTTAATGAGTCTTCCTCCAGTTCTGATGCCCCGTTCTTCATATAGTCCAGCTTCTGATTATTGCTCAGCATACAGATTGAATAGGTATGGTGAAAGGATACAACCCTGATGCACACCTTTCCTGACTTTAAACCACGCAGTATCCCCTTGTTTTGTTCGAACAACTGCCTCTTGATCTATGTACAGGTTCCTCATAAGCACAGTTAAACACACTAGAAACAGGCAATAAAGCAACAACTCATTATCAAGAGCAAATGTTTTAGGTTCCCTCCAGCCTTTTCCTTGCTATTCTCTGTAAACTTAGGAGACAAGAAGTAATTGAGTGCTCTAAGTTCATTATGTTTAAGAAAGAAAACAGGCAGAGCTATGTTCCTTCTAGAAGCTCTAGGGGAGAATCTGCTTCTTGCTTTTTCCAGCTTATAGAGGCTGCCCGCATTCCTTACCTCATCAGTGCAACTCCAGGCTGCATCACTCCAACCTCTGCTTCCATTGTCACATCTCTGAACCTCCTTCCTCCTCTTATAAGGACCCTTGTGATTACATTGTACCCACCCAAATAATCTAGGGTAATCTCCCTATCTCAAGATCCTTAATCACATCTGCAAAGTCCCTTTTGCCATGAAAGATAACAGTATTCACAGGTTCTGGGGATTAGGGTGTGGATATCTGGGAAGGGGTGGGGCATTCTTCTGCCTGCCACATGACTACATATGGTAAGGGTTTAGATTTGGTGGGAAAAAGTTGATTTCTGCCCAATTTTGCTTTCTCTGGGAAGTCATTTGCTGACCCCAGCCTTCTTTAGTAAGCTCCAGGGACCCCTAGACTTAATTTCAAGCATCCTGTTCTCCAACTCTAATAATTCTTTGGCCCTACCAGGTCCTATAGTCTATTCACCCTACTACCTACTCACTGTGCTTTACCCCTCATGTCTCAGCTTAAATTCCATTAGCCATCATTGTAATCATTCTTGTATACACTCTCAACTTCCCTCTCGCTAGTTTCATTGTAACTTTCCTGGCAAAAATCAACCCTGATGAAATCCACCTCTTTGCCTGCTTTCTGCCTACTCTGTGCATTGGAAAGTGACTGGAGAAAAACTTGGAAGATCATGGCTCTTAACTCCCGTTGGGCCCACAGCGCTCTCCTGCAGCACCACTAAATTTCCTTAGGACATTCTTCTCTATTACACATGCATTTCATACCTTCTCTCACCTCAAATCTCCAGCATCTCCCCCATCTTCAGGTTCAGCTGATTACCTTGCTTCCTATTTCACGAGAATAGAAGCAATGAGAAGAGCGCTTCCATAAAATTCCTGTATGATACCTACCCACCAACATCTGTGCTCCTATCTAAAATAATCCCACCACAGGTGGGCTTACTATTAAATCTTTATATCAGCTAAAATTTTAAATAATCTATTTAAATCAATGTTTTTGTTGGTCTCAAGCATATGAAACATTTAAAAGACAGTCTTTACCAAACATAAGTAAAAGTACAAATTTAAGCCTATTAAATCCAGAAGAATTCTTAATAAAATATTGGTTCTTAAGGCTATCCTTGATAGATTTACAGTCTCAAAGGGGAGTCAGACATTACTTAATTTCACAGATAATTATTTCATTTTATATATATAAATTTCTGTGAGTGAAGTACAGGTTGCTATGAGAACAGGGACTAGGGGAGCCCTGACATTGGGTTGGAGAGAAAGCAAAAAGGGGCCCTTTAGGAATCAATCCATAAAGTAAAAAGATTTTGGATGAATAGGAATTGGTCAGATAGAGTGGAGACATTTGAATGAGTTTGAGAAAGGCCAGTGTGACTGTAGTGTGATGAACATAGAAGAGCAAGAAAACCTTTTGTCCTTCCAGAAACTCCTGTTATTTATTGTATTTTCATACTCTAGTCTTGAGAAAAGGAGTCCCTATGAGTGAGAATTGATTTGACGATTTTTGGGTAGTGCAAACAGTTAAGTGCTCAACCACTAGTTGAAAGGTTGGTAGTTCGAACCCACCCATGGGTGCCTCAGAAGACAGGCCTGGCAATCTGCTTTTGACAGTTCACAGCCTTGAAAACCCTATGGAGCAGTTCTACTCTGCACACACGGGGGTCGCCATAAGTCAAAATCCACTATGGTAATGGTTTGGGATTTTTTGTTTGTTTCAGTTTAAGAAAGAGATCCCATTCTGACATCTGCTGGCTAGTATATGTACTGCAATTCAACTTAAAAAAACCCATTGCCTTCTAGTCGATTCCAACCCATAGGGACCCTATAGGTCAGAGTAGAACTGCCCCATGGGGTTTCTAAGGAGTGGCTAGTGGATTTAACCTGCCAACCTTTTGGTTAGCAGCTGAACTCTTAACTACTGCACCACTGGGGCTCCCTAAATCCACTACACAAGAACAACTTTCAGTAACCTACTTTTTTGAAGGCTAAAATAATAAGAAATAAAGCACAAGGTTTCTTTCCTACTCTATATTGTGATGTCACATGGAGACCCTGAACAGTTGTTATTTACATAATACCTGCCACGCAGTCTGTATTACAGATAGGCATGGGTGCTGGCATTAGCCTACTTCTTGTACAAGTTCATGAAAACTTGCATGTATAAAATTTAACTTGTTTCTTTCCTTCATAAATAAAACCCAGTTGGCTTAAGTCTAATAAGCATTCTACCAAGGCTAAAGATCTGCTTTAAGTACGTCTAATGACTTGCATCTTTGTCTCAGTCACATTAGAAATAGTAATTAGTAATAGTATTTTCATTTCCCACTTACCTGTATAAAGGGAAAAATGCAAAAATTAAATTACACAAGCAGCTATACAAGGATGCTGCTGCATTTGAAATTGAATATTGCACTGACATGTGCCCCACCATGCAGTCACTTGAAATACTCACTAATCAGCTGATACACCAAAGTACAAATTTGGTGAACAAAGGGTGATTTTAGAGTTATCAATATGTAACGTAAAAAATGTGGGTTGTCTGAAAGTGGAGAACAGTCACATGAAAAAACCATTGCCGTTGAGTTGATTCCGACTCATGTAGTGACCCTATAGGACAGAGTAGAACTGCCTCATTGGGTTTCCAAGGAGTGGCCGGTAGATTCAAACTGCTGACCTTTTGGTTAGCAGCCAAGCTCTTAACCACTGCACTACCAGGGCTCCACTCATATGAAAAGAGCACTAGAATTAGAAGTTCAAAGTCTTGGTTCCAGCTTCAGCTCTTATGAAAACAGCATAGGGGCGGTATCTGACCTCCTCTAACTTCACAAGGGAGAAGGAGAATTAAGATCAACAGCCCAAGGGTGATTCCTATGAGGTCGGGGTCAGATATGCCTCCTCTGTCCGCCATCTTTTCCAATTCTGACACCAACTGTCCCTCCCATGGCGCACTCACTACTTCTCTGCTGGGTTGGATAATTCATTGCAATGGCCACACAACTCACAGATAATACTCATGATTATGGGGTTTATTAGGGAGGTAACAGGTTATAACAAGTTCCTGAGGTTCAGGAATGCTCAGAATACAGTTCTTCCATCAGGACAGCTTCTTCCCAGTCATGCTCACAGGCACATCTCTCTCTAGCCCCTCGGCCTCTGCCCTGCTCAGGCAAGTGCAAAGTTCTTTTAGCTCTGTCAATAAGTGCCCAGAGGCACCCTACTCCTCCAGCAAGCCTCCTACCCAAAGCCACTCAGCTTCCTCACTCTGTGAGCCGGGAAGCCACCAGACCGTCTGCTGCCAGTCTCTGCTGCTGGTCTCTCCTGCCACTGCTTCTTGCTGTCTTCCGTGTTACAGCTCGCTCCCTCTCTCTCTGTCTCCTGGCTCCAGGAGTTTCTCAGCTCAGAGATCCTGAGTCCAAAGGCTGTGCTCTCTGCTCCTAGCTGTTCTTCCCTGGTGGTGGTGGTGGGATCCTCTCTCTGCTTTGGAATTAGCTCTCTTTTAAGCCTAGCAGAATGGAAAAACTGACCAATCCCTTTGGTGGGACACAATTACCTTATTTGCACAATCCCACCCAATCACTTAAGTGGGAGTTATAAGACCATGGCAAGAAAGGCCACACAAAAGTTATCCATTGCACTGCAGGTTTGCTATTTATTTTGTGACTATATGAGTCAAATTTCTTAGTTGAAAACACCAAAACCCAATTCTGGCAGGTTTTAAGGAGAAAAGTAATTTATTAAAAGGATAATATGTAGTTCAGTGTCACCAGGAGGCCTAAGGAGAAATATCCTTAGTCCTCACTTTGTTGTGTCTCTGGCTCCAATTTAAGGTCTGGAGAATATTTAATTTGCAGAGTCGGGGTCACATGGAGAAGCTGAGAAAATATCTGAAATTTCAGCTTCTACAGTGAAAGGCACGCTCTGCTTCCCAATAAGGCACATAGGTGGGGAATAAGGAGGAAGAGAGGTCAGATCTTGGGTAGCCAAAAAGGGTGACAGACATCCACAATGTTTACCTTGCACAAATCACTTTTCTGAGCCTCACTTTTCTATTGAAGCAACATAAATAAAGTTCACATGGCTGAAATTGTGATACTCATTCATTTGGTAATAACAACTGTGTTGCAGTGTACAAAGATGAACAAGTCTGTCCTCTAGTCTAATGGAGGAGAAAAATCAACACACAGCAAGTGATAGGATAGAGGTTTACACAGGAGAGATGAGGACAGAGAGAGAGGAGAGCTCAGTTGCAGTTTGCAAACGGTGTTCTTATATTTAAGTACTATATATAAAATCAAATTTTCCATGTGGCATGTGATGCTTGCACCACTAATGGGAAAGACAGACAGCATGCTCTTGTAGAAAGAGCAGTAGACTAAGATTTAGCATGCTGTCGCACTCTTTTGAAAGGTTTGGCTATTTTATATAAATGCCAAAACAATAAAGTTGGCTTGCACAAATCTAGAAACTTAGGCTTATTTGATTTCTTATTGACAGACATGTCTAGACCACCAGTTTCATACAGTGGGGCAATTTTACAAAGGATCAAATATATCATAGCTTTGCTAGTCATCAATAAGCTACATCATCAAGCTCATTGCAGTGTGAGACCACCATTCTGATCTGACCAAAGTCAGTGTGGTTTTTCTACTGTATCTGGCTACTTTTCGTACAGCTTTGTCTCTTTATTTAAAATAGTTTGCTTTAGGTTTAGTTGGTTTTTCCCCTCATATATAAAAAGAATGGGAGCCCTGGTGGCACGGTGGTTAAGCTGCTAATTTGGCTGCTAACTAAAAGGTCAGAAGCCTACCAGAACCTACCCATCGGTTCTGCAGGAGAAAGATGTGGCAGCCTGCTCCCATAAAAATTACAGCCTAGGAAATCCTATGGGGCAGTCCTACTCTGTCCTATAGGGTTGCTATGAGTCAGAATTGACTCAACTGCAGTGAGTTTTATAAAAGAGAACAGCTGCATGGTAACTTATGCCTCAACCAAAATCTGTAATAATATTTATTTCATCATTTGCTAATAATAGATGGGATACATTTTTATAGAATGCATTCTATAGAACCAAGGACTGCCAAGTCAATGGCACCAAAGAGGGGTCTGCTAGTCCAAACCTCAATGTGATGTAATCATTTTCAATATATTAAATTCATATAACTGGCATTCTCTTCTAAAATCCAGAGGTCTGTATCCAAACGGGAGCCCTCGTGGCACAGTGGTTAAGAGCTTGGCTGCTAATCAAAAGGCCGGCAGTTTGAATCCACCAGTCACTCCTTGGAAACCCTATGGGGCAGTTCTACTGTCCTATAGGGTTGCTATGAGTAGGAACTGACTCAATAGCAATGGGTTTGATATCTAAATGAGGAGCCCTGGTGGTGCAGTGGTTAAAGCGCTCAGCTGCCAATCAAAATTCTGTGGTTTGAACCCACCAGCTTCTTCCATAAAGATTTACAGCCTTGGAAACCCTAGGGGGCAGTTCTACTCTGTCCTATAGGGTCACTATGAATTGGAATCTACTCCACAGCAGTGGGTTTGGTTTTGGGTTACATCCAACTGCCTTTTTGATTACTCCACTTGGATAACTCACAGGTATCTGAAATTTAACAAGGCCAAAATTGAATTTTTGACTTCCCCCACCTCCAAATAAGTTCCCCTTACAATAATTCCCATTCCAAAAAATAGCACTTCTATTGGCTCAGTTAGTAGGTCAAGCTAGGAGACTGGGAATCCCCTAATTCCCCACATCAAGCCAAGTTCTGTTGACTGTACCTCAAAAAATGTATCTCAAATCCATCTATTTCTCTACATTACTATCACTCCAGTCCAAGTCTCAACCCATCTCCCTGCCTCCACTCTTGTCCTTGTCTATTCTCCACAAAGTAGCTGGCAGACTTTATTTTAAAAAGATGGCATATCACCCACATTCTCCACCTCTTCAAGGGCTTCTTTGTACATAAAATTTAAAAATCTTTCTCAGGGCCCACAAAGCACTGCATGCTCTGTCCCCTGCCTACCCCTCTGACTTCACTTATACTGTTCACCCCTTAATAAGTTTCAGACACGCTTGGCATTTTCCATTTTCCCAAAGAGCAATCTTCCCTCCTTTACCAGCGCCCCACCCACCCAAAATGCCTTCACATGGGCTTTTTCTGCTCCTCTTCCACCTGGCTAACTCCTAGTCATTCCTCTTGGAGGTTGTCCCAAACCACCCTCCCTTGCCCCTTAATTTTGAATTATGCCCCCCTTATCCCCTAGAGCAGCTGCTGCTTTCCGTCAGTACACTTACCATACTTTTAAATACATGTTTATTTATATGATCATTTTAATGTCTACCTTCTGCACTCGAGAATTAACTTCAGGAGGACAGGAGTCATATGAACTTTGTTCACTTCTGTGTCCATAATAATAACAGAAGCAACAGCTAACACTTTAGGCAGCATTTACTATGTGCAGACGTGATGCTAAGCGCTACACATATAACAACTAATATATACTCCTAGTATATTATCTGGCTCATAGCCAGTGCTCAAGTTTATGGAATGAATGAACCCAGCTCATACCTACACACCTACAAGGAGCGCACCACCTCCTGAAACAGCCCATTACACTGTTAGACAACTCTGGTGGCTGGAAGAATCTAATTTATATTGATCCCCGCATGCCTCCCTGCAATTCCCGCCCACTGATGCGATTTTTGGCCCTTCTGAGGCCACGCAATACAAGCCTTAATCACCCTTGCAGGAGCTCGCCTTTGCAGCAGTATCTGAAGACCCACCCGCCCCGCTTTGAGTCTCTCTCCCTCTCTCCTCCCCGCCCCCTCGGCAGCAGAAGTTCCTCGGGGTTCATCTCCTCCGCAGTGGTCTGGAAGCAAGGCCAAGGCGGGATGCACCGTCTCACCGGCGCCTGCCCTCCGCTCCCGGCATGCCCCGCCTCGCGAGTCACGTGACGGCGCGGCCTGGCAGCAGCCCCTGGCAACTGCCCGCCCCCCGGCGGGCGGAGCGTTGCTCCCGGCGCCTCTGCCCGCCCCTTGCCTCCCGCCGCAGTCTTCTCGGCTCCGCGGCGGTTCCTGCGGCGGCGGTGGCGGAGGCAGCGGGCGGCTTCGGCATACTGGCGGCTGCCGCGGAAGGAACACCACTGTGGACCAGCGTCCCGGGACCACCCTGTAAGGTGAGAGGTGGCTGGGCCCGTGGAGGCCGCGAGCGAAATTATTCCGCCCGCGTCCCCGGGATGCCTCGGATCCCAGAACAGGGTGCGGGCCGGGAGAAGTGGGCTTGGGTGCTTTGGGGCCGCCTCCTGGGAGCCTGGGGCGCTTCGCTAGGCGACCGACAGTGGAGGCGCTGATCGATCCTGCAGAGGCTTAGCATCTGGTCCGGCTTCAGGAATCAGGATCCTGAAGGGACGGTGTAGGGTATCCTGTGGTCGCCCGCGGCTCCGCGCTCCCTCACTCTTGTTCGTTGGCATCTGGAGCCATAGCTATGCCTTGATTTCCCCTCTTGTAAAACAACCGGGTCGGGAGGGTGAATCTCCGCTGGTTGCCTTTAGCCGTGAGGCTTTACAAGTAGGTATAGTCTAAAAGGAAAATGCAGACTCTTGGGATGGATGCACCTTCACCTAGGAAGCCAGCAGGGAGTCTGGGGCCAGAGTTTCTTACTAAGTCTCTTGTATATTTTGTACAAATCGCAAGCCTCTCGGAGACTCGGGTTCTCCATCTTTAAAGTAAAGCTGACAACCCCTGCCCAGGCTCCCTCATAGGACTACAGTGAAGAACAGAAGGGAAGGCCATTTAAAGAGCCGGAACTCCGGAGTCAGTGAGACCTCAATTCAGGTCCTAGTTTTGCCAGTTGCTAGCTGTGTAACCTTGAACCAGATAGATTCCTCATCTATTAAAAGGAGATGGTAATAATAATACTTAGCTCATGAAGTTGCTGTGAGGATTAAAGGGTTTAGAACAGTGTCCAGCACAGAAGTGTTAATCAATAGTGTTATTAATATAAGTATTATTAAATTAATAAGCTAGAGGATGCTCCACGTGAGGGGTTTTTAGTAGCAATAATCATACTTCAGTTTCTATGTCTTTAGTCCTAAAAACAGTGCCGTTTTGATTTTCTAAGAAAGGGGGCATGTGGGACCCTCCTCCTTTTACTCTTTTTGGGCCCCCTTTGCCTTCCCTTTTAAAACTGGCATGTGAACCTGTTGTTCCTACCAAATGAGTCAGGCAGGATGGGAACATTAATTTACTTGAGCAGATGGGTATCAGATTCTCTATGAGGGGAAAGAAAAGTGCCAGGCATGTGCTGCCACTAAAAAAAGCACAGTACAGTGATTGACTGTCAGAGCTGGAAGATGCCTGGGAAACCATCTCATCCAGCTGCCTCCTTTTGCAAATGGAGAAACCGGACCCTGAAAGAGGATTGAACTTTGATTCTGTTCAGGTCCCAGCAGAGTGTTGGCACTGGATGGTGAAAAGAATGCACATTTTACCAGGCACTGTACTTTCCCTAAGTTCTAACCTTAAGTCTTCATTTATTTCACTAGTATTTATGAAGCACCTACTGTGTGCTTGTACTTCTACTAGGAGCTGGAGATAAGAGCTGTAAATAGCACGGGCATGATCCCTGCCCTCCGTAGGGCTTTTTTCATAGCTAGCTATGTTAGTTTGAGTCAGTTATCAAAATTTCCGTTCTGGTCCTCAGTACGTTTTATAATAACAATAAGTGCAAGCTCCCAGTGAGCTTGCTTCATAGATAGCAGCTGGCCCAAGGGACAGAGCACACAGAGAGGCCTGAATTGTTTCATGATCCTTCACAGGAGGGCTAAAGCATGGTGAGATTTTAGATACTAGAGAAAATGCTGCTTTGTCAGGGCTTTTAGAAAGGGATTTCCTTCTGGCCTGGAGTACTTGGATTTCTTGGTGTTTTTAGTTTCAGGCCTTTTATTGTTCTAAGATTTCTGAAAACAGCCGCCCTCTCTGTAGTGCCTACATTTTGGTTTCCATGGTTATCAGGGGAATTGTATTTTTATAGCACAGGTATCTGTTAATATGTGGTCAAGCAGTCACCAGTTGGCTGTGGGTTTCTGTTCCTGGTAGTGTTCCTCTGTTTTTGTTTTTCAGTTGCAACGCTGTCATCCCTCTCTCCCTTCTTCTTTTCACAAACACGCATTGGTGGCAGGGCCAAGAGTAGTCGGAGTAAGTAGAGACAGAGATTAAAAAAAAACATGTATAGACCCTGGCCTTAGGGACCTCAGAATCTTTAGGGGGATAAAACAGAGGGCACACACCCACCTTGTACCATGTGCAAGGGACAGTTCAGTGGAGGCTCTCATAAAGGTGTAGATAGCGAGCCAACAAGAGAGCTCAGAGGTGGGAAGGATGGTGTCCTGGCCAACTAAGAAGCTGTTGCATACTGAGATGCTTTTCCAGGAAGATGTGGAAGAAACAAGTCTGTGTCACATAGGAATAATAAATAGTTCAAGAAGCATTTTGTTGTTTAAGTTGGCTTTAATGAATGAACCTTCTTGCCTTGAGTCACCTATCATGGACTTTGACTGAAATATCTCCTAAGTTCTTTCATTACCCTCTTTCTGTTAGCTTAGTGATTTAATAGTTTCTCCTCATATCTAAAGTATTTGCTATTGTCTACATAAAAGTACATATACAGAAAGACATTTAATTAAGATTTTGTCTATTTCAGTTTAGTTGTTTAACCTGTATGTCTCATTTCTCCAGTTGGGTTCTAATACAGTATTATATTAATAATAATTAATATTTTATTATTTTTCCAAGTAATCTCCCAAGTACCCTAATGCCCTTATTAGTGAGATTCAAATGTCTCTTTCCAAGCCCCCTGGGAGCTTATGCAGTCCAAAGGGGTCAGTCTTACTTCCACTCTCCAGCGAGAGAACTGCGAGTCTGAGCAGTCCACCTACATTGTTATTTCTGACACAGCTACATGGTATCACTGTTGAAGAGCTGTCCTGACCGGTCCAACTATGTGTGGTCACTGCTGCTCAGCGCCCTTATTGGACCAGATCCCTACCAGCATGATCCCATGCTTGGATTCCAAGGTTAGAGCTTTGTTAGTTTATGCTCGCATGCTTAGCCATTCTTCCCAAAGCACTGCACTCTGCCCTTGTGTTAAACCGGTCATCAGGCTGGGTTCCCCTAATCTCCTGGTGAGTTTCCTTTTGGGACACATGGGGCTCTTTTCTGCTAGGAGCCTTGGTTAGGGTCACCCCAGACCACCCAAGAAATTTATTTATCTATTTTCAAACCTTGGATAAGGGCTCGGATCATGTGTAACTCTAACCCAAATTCCTTTGGCAGAGTGATTCCACTTCCTTTCCAGGGTTCACCTGCCAAGAGTTCTCAGGAATAGCAGCCTTCAACAAGCTGTCTACCCTAGGACTTTGGGTCCCTACTCACGTTACGTTTCCTATGTAAGAGGGGTCCTCAGGTGACTCTTGGCAAAGCATAGATCTGCTCCCAGGAGATTCTCTCTCTCCACCTATAGTTTTCAGATAAGTAGGCATCATTTAAAGTTTACCTGACATGCATTCTGGTATGGATTTAGGGTGGCAAGGTTTTGATTTAAAGATGAAGGATTTTTAGTTCCCTCAATTTTTCTAAGAACTCAAGCAGTAATCTGTGTATTTATTTGTTTTTGTTTTAAACTTTTTTTATTATGAAATATAACAAATATATATGCAGAAAAAAACACAAATATGTAGTTTAACAAATAATTTTAAGAGGAATACATATGCAACCACCACCTAAGTCAAGAAATAGAATATTACTAATATGCAATAGCACCACCAAATCATAATCTCTGCCCCCCAGAAGAAGCCATTATCTTGACTTTTGTGGTAGTCAATTCTTTGCTTTTCTTTATAGTTTTACCCCCTTGTTTGCATCCCTAAGCAATATAGTTTAGTTTTACTAGTTTTTGAACTTCATGCATATAGAATTTTACTGTTAATATTTTGTGTCTTGCTTCTTTTGCTCAGCATTTTGTTTGTGAGATTTATTCATGAGGTGACCTCATTTATTTTCATTGCTATACAGTGTTTCATGGTATGAATATGTCACAATATATTTATTCATCCTATAGTTGATGGATATTTGAGTTGCTTATAGTTTCTGACTACTGAGAATGGTGCATCAAGCACATCCTTAGACATTTTCTATTGTGTGTCAACAAAGTTCTTTAGTTGTATACATTGGAGTGAAAATGCTTTGCTACATAATGCATAACAGTTTTCTAAATGATTGTACCAGTTTACTTTCCTACCAGCAGTATGTCAGGGTTCAAGTTGCATCACATCATTGATTGTGGGTTTAAAAATTTTTAACTATTCTCATGGGTGTGTAATGATATCTTTTGTGGTTTTAATTTGCTTTCCTTAGTTACTACTGATGCTGAGCACTTTTTTATTGGCAAATTGGATGTCCTCTTTTGTGAACTGTGTACCAAATCTTGCCCATTTTTCAATTTTTCTTACTGATTTGTCAGAGTTCTTTGTATATTTTGGTTAGTGGTCCCTTGCCAGTTATCTGTGTTACAGGTATCTTCTCCCACTTTGTGACTCTCTTTTCATCCTCTTAAATGGTTATTGTCTTAGATCCTGAACTCTAGAAGCAGGACCTTAAATGAGGATTCTTGTTCAAGTGATATGTTGGAACAGGTGCTCAGGAAAAGGAGAATGAGGAAAGCAGGGTAGGAGTAGGAGGGGAAGAGAGATATAGCTGGTGAAGTGGCAGTTCTCTGGAGAAAGGGACATCTACTAGTTATCAGCTGACACTTAAGAGTGGGGCATGAGTGTGCTAGCCAGTAAAGAGGATCTGGGTGGGGCACCAATAGCATTCTTTGCAGTCCACCCCTTGCACCATTCAGTTATACTTTCTTCTTATGTTAAGTTCACTCCATCCAGACACCACTTCGCCAGGATTCTGGTTGGTCACAATTTTCTGGGAAAACTTAAGAAGGTTAGTGGGACAAACTATAATCCTTGCTGCTGCAGTTGGTCCAGAGGTTTAACTGTATACCCCTTTTTTCCCTCCTCCACCATCCATTTTAATTTACCCTACTTTGTCCCTTGAATGTTTAATAGAACTCAGTGATGAAGCCACCTGGGCCTAGAGATTTTGTTTTCTTTTTGTACACGTTCAGTGTTTTTAATGACTAAGACTTTTTTTTTTTTTTTTTTCATTCTTAAGTTCATTTTAGTAATATTTTTTCTAGGGATTTGTCCTTTCTAAGGTTTTTATTTAAGGTTGTTTATAATATTTTCTTATTTTAATGTCTGCAACATCTGTAGAGACATCCCCTTTTTTGTTCTGATTTTATTTTTGTGCCTTCCCCGTTTTTTTCCTTCAGTTTCAGTAGAGGTTCTTTCAAAGACCAACTTTTGTCTTCATTGATGTCCTTTTTGGTAGGTTTGCTTTGTATTTAATTAATTCACTAATTTCTGCTCTTTTTATTTTTTCCTCCCTTCTACTTCAATTTATTTTGTTCTTTTTGTAATTTCTTAAAATGGATACTAATTTCATTAATTTTTATCCGTTTTCTTCATTTAAGGCTATTCATTTTTCTCCAAGTATTGTTTCAGCTGGCATTTACAAGTTTTGTTTTGTTTTTAAAATTATGGTGAGTTTGGTCAAACAATTTTATTTTATTTTATTTATTTTAAGTTATTGTGGTGAGTCTAGTCCCACAATTCCTTCATTCACCATGTTGGTGTTGTTGGCTGAGGACATCTTGATTGTCCATAGCAGCAGAGGTGAGAGAGAGCTTAGTATGGGACTGTGTAGTATGTGTAGATGTAGTCAGCATGTTAGCCCTTATGCTTACCATTCCTACAGCCCTTTCAAAGGGAAACTTCCAAATCCAAAACTCCTGCTAATGAAGGGGTAGCCCTAGACAGCCATGTTTCTGCCATAATATCTTGCTTCATTCCCTACCCACAAGCCAAAACATACTGAAGCAGAGATGGACATCAGACCCAAGAACAGCCAATTCATAGGCTCACCAGTGACCTGTGAAGTGACCTTGTGGAAAAAAGATTCATGTTATATCTCAGAAATTTAAACTGGGAATTTCGGAAGAACACTTAGCAACGGAAGTTGAAGCTGAAATGATGTAGACAGAGAAGCTATGAGGTAGAGTCAGGACTCTGAGGAGTCCTGGCAAGCTGATGTTATGAAGAACTAGGGACATTGAGGTAGAGAAAAATTTGTGTAGACTCCAGGTAAGAGGAGAATGGAGCTGGTCCATGGAGAATGGCTGAGACATGTAATGAGTAAAGACCCACAAACTCCAGCTGCTGTGGGCCATGGGGGCTGCCAAGGATCCAGACTTTCCATTCTAGACTCTGGGAGACCCAGTTCTACTATGGTCCTGTCTGTGGATTTCCATGAGATCCCATCATATTTATTCATAGTCCATGAATATACCCTTATAATAAACCATCCCTTATTTGCACTTACAGTCAAAACACTTTACTAGAACAAATGTTCAGAACTTGGGGGTAGTGCCTACCCTGGTAAATTTCTGTTGCTGAGATAGCTGTTCAAATCATTCTGTTCTGAATAACAAAACTTATTCGCCCTGCCATTGGTAGCTACAAACCTGGTTGGCTGAGTTACGATAAAGAGCCCTCTACAACCACTGCTTGGCCTGGTAGTGAATACAGGCATCCCTTGCTTTTCCAAAGTTTGCTTCATGCCACTTCGCTTTTATGAAAGATCTACGTTAGTACCTGTTTTCGCGAACCGAAAGAAACTTGAAGATTTTCGCTTTTATGAAGAAAGGTGAAAAGCAGAAATAGCATTTAGTGTTTGTTTTCCAGCGAGCCGTTAAAGAGGCAGCATGCACCCTGAGCAGCGAGAGTGGCGTCTCCAAGCTCCTTTCCCTGGAACTACACTCAGCATCTACTTTGTATTGTTGTTGTTAGGTGCCGCTGAGCTGGTTCTGACTCACAGCAACCCTGTGAATAGCAGAACAAAATACTGCCCAGTCTTTCGCCCCACACAGTCATTGCTATGCGTGAGCCCATTGTCATTCCAGTGCTTTGAGGGTCTTCCTCTTTTTCACTGACCCTCTACTTTACCAAGCCTGATGTCCGTCTCCAGGGACTGGTCCCTCCTGATAACATGTCCAAAGTATGGGAGCCGAAGTGTATTTATCATATCATTCCTGCTTTTACTATATGTTAGTGTTATTTTAGGTTTTATGTGTTATTTGTTATGATTTGGTAGGTTATTTTTTGGGTCTGAGAATGCTCCGAAGTTTTTCCCATATAAATTAATGGTAGTTGCTTCTTCGCTTTATTTCATTTTGGCTTCTGAGAGATTTCATAGGAATGCTGTACTTTCGGATAGTAGGGAAAACCTGTATTTTCATTGCTTATACTCTCCCTGTTCCTTGCCTTCACAACAAAAACATATAATTTATTGACTAAGGAGCCATAGTGGTGCAATAGTTAAAGTGCTCGGCTGCTAACTGAAAGGTCGACGGTTCGAACCCACCAGCCACTCATCTGGAGAAAGATGTGGCAGTCTGCTTCTGTAAAGACTTACATACAGCCTTAGAAACCCTATGGGGCAGTTCTACCCTGTCCTGTGGGGTTGCTATGAGTTGGAATCGACTTTACAGCAGTGAGTCTGGCTTTTTGGTATCATCTCCCTGTTCCCTGCCTTCACAACAAAAACGTATAATTTATTGACGGTAATTAATTTCATTTTTTCTAGGATGTGAAAAGGGTTGGTTCAGAATGAAATATAGAAAAAGAGATAGGAATTTAGGGAAAGAAAAGAGACATAGCAGAGCGGGAATTTGTTACCGTTTATTGTGTGTTTAATGTGTGTCAGGCATGGTGTTAAGTGTTTTCCATCCATTCTCATTTCATCTCTACAACAACTCCCTAAGGTATTATTATCCCCATTTTTATAGATGAGAAAGCTGAGACAGAAGATGGTGTGATTCCACTGGATGTGTGATTTCACATGTGAAGTAACAATCACTTGGTGTGGAATTGTCTCAAGCTGAGAGTGATTAAAGAGAAAAGGTTGTGAAGCAGTGTGCTGCCGAGTGGGAGGCAGGAGGTGGTAGGAAAGACCAAACCATCAGGAAGGAGTCCGGAGGAAGGAGGGTATAACTTTGGATTGGTTGAGATCCACTTGAGCACTGCTTCCTGTTGGCCAAGAGGTGTGCTACCTGGTAGATTTGTCCTTGCTTTTCACAAATTCTGGCTTGAGGTCCTGAATCTTTGGGCCAGGCTTTCTAACAGAGTACTGCTTTGTCACCTCCGAATCAGACATTGTGTGATACTCTATTGTATAATTGTTGCAGGATTAAGTTCATTCTTATTTCATGGTGTATGAGTTCGTTTGTTTGGGTTTTTTTTGTGACGATGAGGTTAGAAGGTCCTTAGAAGGTCATTTCACAAGTGAGGAACCCAAAACTCTGAGAAGGGAATTAGGAAGCAGGTTGTTGTAGTGGAAAGATCAGGGGGCTTTGGACCCAGTCCATGTTAGGAACCCCGGCTGTACTGTTTACTAAACCAAACCAAACCCCGTGCTGTTGAGTCAATTCCAGCCCCATGTGTTACAGAGTAGAACTAAGCTCCATAGGGTTTTCTTGGCTATAATCTTTATGGAAGCAGATCACCAGGCTTTCTCCCGAGGAGCTGCTGGGTGAGTTTGAACAGCCAGCCTTTTGGTTAGTAGTCAAGCACAAACCATTTGCACCACACAGGGACCTGTGCTGCTTACAGGCCTAGGTAAAAATCTGAACCACCGTTTACTCCTGGAAAACGAGATAAGAATACTCCTACCTCTTGGCTTGTTGTAAGTGCTCATTGAAATGACATAAAAAAGCACCTGGTGTCCTGATCAAAAGAAAGAAAATGCAGAACAGAATTTCCAATTCTCATGGACTCCAGACTTTCTGGAGCCATGGGAGCTGGATTAGCCCCTGAAACTATTGCCCTGAGATAATCTTTAAACCTTAAACCAAAAATTTCTCCTGAAGTCTTCTTAAAACCAAACAATAGTTTACCGTAATTAGTAAAAAGTGTCTGCCTTGAGCATCGTGCTTTTTTAAGATCTGTCTATATGAGATCAAACTGACAATAGCAACTTGAAATATTAGATAGAAACCTTAGAGGGCAATAAGTTTATGTTAATGGGGGAGGAACAACTCGGAAAAGGTAGGTGAGACTAGTTGCACAACTTGAAGAATGTAATCAGTGTCATGGAATTTTACATGTAGAAACTGTTGAATTAGCTATGTTTTGCTGCGTATATTCTTAACAACAACAGCAAAAAGCACCTGGTGTCTAGTAAGCCCTAAACACCTTTCCCTGCCCCCCTCAAGGTCCCCAGTGAATTAGTGTTAGAATCAGTAGGACCCAGGACTTAGGATTCCCATCCAGTGCTCTCTCCTAGGTAAGCCACGTGAATGGACAGTGTGGATTGAAGGAGGGGAGAGAGGGTCCTCATGGCTCCGTACCACACTCATGAAACACCATCTTTGCATTGGAACACAGCGTTCTGGTGTATGTTCAAATTTCAAAGCTGAAAATGAGAAACAGCTGGTTATTTCTCAGGCTGAAGGAGCTGCGATTTGAAGAAATGATAAAAAGCCCAACTAGATTTTTGTTCTCTTCAATTTATGTCACCCTTCAAAGTTTTAAGTTTTGTCTCACTTCCAGTCATGTGTAGGTATATTTGCATGGCTCTTTTTTGGTTCACAATATTTTACTCTCTATGCACCTTAGAACAGATTCACAGTAACTCTAGGGAAATTTATGTTGATTTAAGGAAAGATTTAAATTGTTAACCCATTACAGTTGCTCAGTTAATTCAGTTTGTAGTTATTTACGCTGGTGCTTTTGTGTGCCTCTTAGTGTCGGGAAAAAGTCTTTTTTCCCCTTTCTTAGTACTAGAGTTCTTGAGCTGCCCTAAATTCTTTTCTTTTAACTTTTTCCTTTTGTATATAAAAAAATCCAACCACTTTGATACTGATGTAGCCTTCCCTAGGTAGAAAACAAGCACTTTATTATTATTATTATTATTACACAAACGTGGGACATGTGAGCAGAGATGTTAAGTCACCTACCCTGAAGATTACCCAGTAAGGGAGAGGCGGGGCCCAAAATAGAATGCAGAGCCCCTTGGGTCCCTTTTGTCTGAGTCATTTCAGCATAGGTCGTAGGGCCTGTTGTGCAGGAACTCAAAGCATCTCCCTACTGCCCCCCAAATAAAGAAACTACCCTTGGCTAAGAGTGGTCCATGTGAACTGATCCAGCTGGCCTTTCTCACTAACCCCTTCAGACTCTGGAAGCCAGATAAACTTGTTAACTGTGTCCTAAGCCATCTGGAGGTTTCCCACTGCTGGGCGTTTGTGGACGCAGTGTTAATTTGCCTACAAACCCCCTCTCCTCCATTTTGCAGATGCCTCAATCCTACCCATATTTCAGACTCCAGCTCAGATGCCACGGCTTCCATGAAGCTTTGCTTAATGATTAAAAACACAGTCTTTGGGGCCAGACCTGGCCTCAGAAGGTGGCTCTACAGCTTGTTAGCAAAGAATATGGGGCAAGTGATTTGTCACATAAGTTCTCTCAGGCTGAGTTTCTTTGTCTATAAAATGAAGACAATAATACGTTAAACCAGCGCTTCTCAAACTCATGGAGCCCGTAAGTTCCACGGTCATCTTGTTAAAATACTGATTCTGATCCAGTAGGTATGGAGCGGTGCCCAAGATTTGGCATTTCTAATAAGCTCCTAAATCCTAGGAACACATTTTGAGTTGCAAGGCTTTTAAGAATTGTTGAGAGAATAAAATGAAATAATGCATGAAAAGTGCTTAATATTGTGCTCTTCAAATAGTAGTGCTTAATAGCTAGCTGCCACTGTTTTTGTTACCTGCTATTTTTATTGGCTGATTCCCTAGCTGGAAGTCATATCTTTAGCCTTCAAACAAGGGCTTTCTCTCTTTTATAGCACTAAGCACTTTTCCCCTTGTACTGTGTTTTTTGGTAGATGTATCTCTTACCAGACTTGTGGGTGGGGTCTTCATCCGATTCTCCACTGATTCCCCTCACAGTGCTTACCACACAGTCATATACATAGCAAGAGTTGAATCAGTACTTGGGTTTTATTTACTTTTTTTTAAATTACGCAGGGATCTGTATGGCAGTAGGTATTCTATAACTAATGGTTTGAATAGCCTCAGCTATACTAATATACCAGATGATAATGGTGACTATTCATTCAGCAAATATTTATTGAGTACCTACTGTGTGCCAGGCATGATATAAAGCAATGATACAAAGTTCTGCCTTTAAGGAGCTTAACCAAAATAAATAAAGAAAAACATACTGTACATAAAGTCATAAGCTCATTGAGGGCAGAAAATGTGTCTTAATTCATCACAGTGAATTTGCTCATAGTAGGTGTTCAGGATTGTGACACCTGGCCCCTCTGAGTCTGCAAATGCTGTTTCACATTTCACATGGCTAGTCTCTGTGGAGGAATCCCTTGGTGGTGCAAATGGTTAAGCACTGGACTACTAACTGAAAAGCTGGTGGTTCAAACCTACCCAGATACTTCTTGGTAGTAAAGCCTGATGATCTGCTTCCAAAAGGTCACAGCCTTGAAAACCCTACAGAGCAGTTATACTCTGCACATATGGGGTCTCCATGAGTCAAAACTGACTTGATGGCAACCAACAACAGTCTTTGTGGATAACTCAGTACTTCTTCATGTCCCCTTTATCCACCCCCCAACCCATCCACACAAAAGCGTTAGTGAGCTATATAGATCTTATTAGAGATTTCATGGAGGAGCTAAGGAAAGGGCTTCATTTTACACCTTATAGCAAATAAAAGTGTATATCAGATGTTTCCAAAGTTCCTTTCTGGGCACTGCCACCATGAATGATGTCTCTCCCTGACCCTTCCACGACGTAGCCCCTAGCTGCCTAGGTCCCTGCTGCCATCCTCCAGCTCCCAATTTCAGATTCTTTCAAATTCCTTCTTTGAATTTGCCTGTCTCAACCTCCAACTTACCTGTCTCAACCCATCATAATGCTCAGCAGACTAAGCCCATAGAACCCACCCTTCTCAGAGGCAAAACAAAACAAAGCAAAAGCTTTAATTTCAGTGCCTTATGGTTATTAGAGTTCTGTACAATTTTCTGAGGGTGTTCACTTCCATTTTCTTTCACTGAATCCTTTCCCATGCCCTTTAGATGTTAGATTGCCTTAGGACTTGGTCATCAGATTTCTTCTCTCTCCTCACTTTCTCCCTAGGTGATCTCATCCCATGGCTTTAAATGTCATTCAGATCTCTGTTCAAATGTCACTTCCTCTGAGACCTTCCTGACAACCCTATCTAAAATAGCACACACATATGCATGCATACACATAGCCCTTGGCCTGCTTGATTTTTCTTCGTAGCATTTATGTTATTATTTTTTATTCATTGTCTGTCTCTGAAGGTAGGGACTTTGTCTTGTTCACTGCTTTTCAGTACTTAAAACAGTGCCTGGCACATAGTAGGTAGTCAATGAATATTTAGTGAATAAATGGATTTTCTTTTTAGAAATTCTTAAAATCTTCCTGAGGTGTAGAAGAACAGTCCGTGTTAGCCTCAGTTTACAGATGAAGAAATAGGCTCAGAGAGGTTAAAGGCTTTGCCTCAAGTCATGAGGCTAGGAAGCAGTAGAACCTGCTTGTTGAGAGCCAAGTCTGGTGGGACTTACCTCCCAAGAGTGGCCTGTGCTTCTCCCACTGAGGCTGGGGACACTAGGTGGCCTGAAGGCATGTGGAAACCTCCTACGGGAGGCTTGGAGGGTGTCACACAGAAACTCTGAGCTCTCACACCCTTGGGAACACATGAGAAATGGAACACTGTGGGGCACATCTCGTGACCTGCTGTTTCTTATCCCAAACAGGTTCCCGCTATTGTTTTTCCAGTTCTTCACAGGCATCACACTCCAGGTGCATAGGCCCTGGGGGATATTCGTTACTTGTAATTTTAATTCCACAGCTCAGAGGCCCCAGTGGCAAAAGGGAAGGGCAAAACGTGATTACTTTTTTTTTTTTTTTAAAGCAGTGTTACCTGGTTATAGAAATCCCTGTTGCTGCGTGGATCCCCATGGATTAGCATGAAGAAGTAGTAAATAAAGCCAAGTGGAAGAACAGTGAATATGGTATTTGAATAAAAGAAAATCCTGATCTTAGCTCAGAGGGGCGTTCTGAGGAGAGAATTGTTGGCCTCATTCTAGATTCAGACTCCTGTGATGTTGCCTAGGGTGGGGGCATAGGCAAGTGTGAAGGAAGGCAAGTGCTAAAGGACAGAAAATGCCCTCTGGGAATCTTTGGGATGAAAGCATCTTCCCCTGAGGGCCCGCTACAGGGCTAGTTGCCTCCCACTGTGGTGTAGGCTTCTCAGAATCCCAAGAAAAGTGGCTCCCAGTAGTTTGTGTGTCAGGTGCCAACACAGACACTTTTGCCCCGAATCCCCCAGAAACCCCCCACATCATCCCAAGGGAAAGAAATTGTCACTTAATATTTGCAAAACTGTGAGTTTCTGCCTTCACTGTTCCACCTAACATACCGCTCCTGGATGAATCTCCTTAACTATAGCTTTGATCAGGCCACTCGCTTCCTCAGAAACCTACAGTAGACAGAACACAAGCTTCTGAGTCTGGCATGCAAGGTCATTACCAGCTTTCTCAGAGGGCTCTCGTGTAGGAAGACAGAATGCCAGTGGCTCCAGGGGGCAGAACTAAGACCAGCTAGGGAAGTAACTAAGAGCTAGCACTCAGCTCAGTATTGGGAAGAATACTGAAGTTGCTGCAGACCAGCCATGGAATGGGCGATCTCAACGTGTCCACGGGCTTAATATTACTGCTTTTCAGAGTTTCACATGCTCTATCAGTTAGGATTGGCTAGGTTATGCTGTAGTAACAAACAGTCCCCAAATTCTTCGTGCCTTAACCTAAAACAAAGGTTTATTTTTCACTGATGATATATGTCCACTTGTGGTTGGCAGGGGCACTGTGTTTATCCTAATCACTCAAAGGCCCAGGCTAACAGAGCAGCTATCATCTCAAATGTTGCCAGTTGCTGTGCCAGAGATAAAGAGAGCTCTGGATGAGCTGTCATAGGCAGATAAATGCTCCAGTCGAGAAGTAACACATCTCTTCTCAAAACTCATAGGCTAGTACTAGGCATGTGATCCTACCCGACTACAGGAGGAAACAGGAAGTGCAATCCCTGTCATGTGCCCAGAAGAAGGGAAAACTGGAAATAGTTGGTGAGTGTCTTAGTCATCTAGTGCTGCTATAACAGAAATAGCACAAGTGGATGGCTTTAACAAACAGAAGTTTGTTCTCTCACAGTCTAGTAGGCTAGAAGTCCAAATTAAGGGCGTCAGCTGCAGGGGAAGGCTTTCTCTGTCGGCTCTGGAGGAAGGTCCTTGTCATCAATCTTCCCCTGGACTAAGCTTCTCCGCGCAGGAACCCTGGGTCCAAAGGACATGCTCTGCTCCCGCTGCTGCCTGCTTGGTCGTATGAGGTCCCCCTGTCTCTCTGCTCTCGTCTCTCTTTTATATCTCAAAAGAGATTGGTTCAAGACACAATCCAATCTTGTAGATTGAGTCCTGCCTCATTAACGTAACTACCACCCCTCCCACCTCATTAACATCATAGAGGTAGGATTTACAACACATAGGAAAATCATATTCGATGACAAAATGGTAGACAGTCACACAATACTGGGAATCATGGCCTAGCCAAATTGATACACGAATTTTGGAGGGACACAATTGAGTCCACGACAGTGAGGAAGCACTATTTACTAACACAGTATGCATTAATCCCTTAATCCTCGTAACAGCCTTCGGGGTAGGTATAATGATCCCTAATTTATACATGAGGAAAATGAGACCCAGAGAGGTTAAGTGACTTGCCCAAGGTTACCTACAACTTAAACCCAGTGCTTCTGACTTCAACATTGTTAAGTCTTTCCACAGTATAAGAGCAGCTGAAACAGTTGAAGCTGCAGAGGAAATCCAGTTATTAAGGATGCTGCATCAAAGTGTTGTTGGGACCATTTTCATCACAGTCACCAGGGAGCTTATTAAAAATGCAGATAATTGGTTCCAGTCCAGAGATTCTGATTCTGGAGGTCTAAAGTGGAGCTAGGAACAGGCCCTGGGTGATTCTGACATGGATGGTCAAGAGCATGTTTTAAGAACCACTGCTATGGAAAGTCCCACCAAGTTTCACTTAAAGATGTTCTTTTCTCTTGAGCTCTTTAAGCTGCAGTAGTGCTTAATTCTTTCTGTCCTGTGTTAGCATTAGCTATGTCCATTTCCTATCATCTGGAGGGCAGGCATCATTTTTTTCTTACTCCTCTATCCCCCAAACTCCATAAAGGCTCAGTGTTTGCCAAACAACTGAACTGAGGAATAAAGGGGATTTTTATTCTTTAATTTCATCTTCACAGTGGGACTTTAAGAATTTCTATGTGGATATAGCAATCTCTTGTTGGGAACGTGGGAAGAGGTTCAATGATCTGGTCCTTGAGACTGGACTTATGTACAGTGAAACCTGTGAAAGCCGGAACTCAACGGCACTGCCTTGTTATTCCGGATCTCACAAGTTTTCTACCATTGACAAGGTACAGCTTACCACTTTTCTGTTGCTGTCTATTAGTAGAAAATATTTGAATTTTCCTTCTCTGACAGGTTCCTGCCTTACACAGACTTCGGCTTTTGCAGGTTTTACTGTAGTAAATTTATATAAGGTTTGAGACAATCACTCACCGAAAATTTGGGGTGGGGGCATGATGGGGATTGGCCCCTGCTTATTCATTGACTTAAAACACATTTACTTAAAAACACTTAAGCACTTACTTTGTGCTAAGTATTAGATGATCTGTTGAGTTCTTGCTGTATTCTCTGTAACTGAATTGTGGTAGTCCAGGGTATTCCTTATTGATGGGATGCTGTAGTAACTATGGGAGACCCATCTGGGACAGGTATTGGCAATCCTGGGTGCTATGGGACATCACATGGGGCACGCAACAGGTTGGCTAGGTTGAACACTGCTGTATAGTGAACTAGGCTAAAGTTGGTAGTGAGGCAAGATGCAATTATCTCAGGGTTGGTGGTTGTAATTTGGGTACTTGTGATTTGGGGTACTTTGTTTTTTTTTAAATTTTATTGTGAAAATATACATACCAAAACATTGCTATTTCAACAATTTCTACATGTGTATTTCAGTAACATTGATTATATTATTCAAGTTGTGCAACCATTCTCACTTTCCTTTTCCAAATCATTCCACCACCATTGTCATAAACTCAATGCCCTAAGCAAAAACTGCCCCCTTCCCCCTCCCTCCTACCCCTGGTAACCACTAATAATCTTTGGTTTCTATATGTTTGCGTATTTCATATATGTGAGATCATAGAGTAGTTTGTCCTTCTCTGACTGGCTTATTTGCTTAGCATGATGTTTTCAAAATTCATCTATGTTGTGTCATGCATCAGGATTTCATTTCCCTTTATGGCTGAGTAGTATTCCTTTGTGTGTATATACCACATTTTGTTTATCTGTTCATCTACTGATGGACATTTTAGTTGTTTCCACCTTTTGGCTGTTGTGAAAAGTTCCGCACTGAACATTGGTATACAGATTTGGATCTCTTTTATATCCCCCTTGAGAATTGGACTAGCGACCATTAGAGGAGGTCCCAGGGAGAACCCTAAAGGGCAGACCTGCAAAAGGCCACATGGAAACCTCTCATTTGGAGAACTGTATAAATTAGATTCTTTTACCGTTAGCTCATTTATTCTTGAACACTTATTAGAATTGTCCCTTGTAGAAGGAGGGAGGGGGAAAAAAATCATGGTAAAACATCTTGGAAAGTGCACAGTATATGGTGCTCCCTGGAAGAACAGCATACAATTATAATTAGAGGAGCTAATAAATTGCAAAGTGGGAGGTGGGAATGAGAAGAGCAAGGAGTCTAAGAAGTAGGTCAAAGCTCTTTATAATCAAAAGATACTCCTTCCAGATGTAACAATTGGTCCTGGTTAAGATGAGATCATGGTCTGGAAAGAAATGTTTAGATAATTGATAGTTTATATACTTTCAAATGGGAGATTATTAAACTGGGGGTAATGGTGTTCTTCTGGTGGTTTTAAATAGAAATGGCAAAATAATAAGGAAAAAAAGAAACAGAATGAGGAGTTAGAAAAGTAAATGAGCACCTCTTTGTGGGGAGATAAAAACTGTAGAAAGATAAACATGAACTATGTGGATGCAGTATTATCAGAGGGGGCATCACTTATATGAGAGGAGGAGACTATATATCTGAGCTAGTTAGCAGAAATGACTATGTGAAGAGTTAGGGGTAGCTAGAGGAAATGTAATATGTAAAGTCATTGAATTCAGAGAATTGTGTATAGGTCACTAAGACCTTATGGAGAGACATCAAAATAACTTTTTAAAATTATTATTACCTCATAAGTGAGGCCAGCCAAGGACATAGTTGGAAGAGAGGGCTGAACTCAGGCTGAACTACATCTGCCCTACCCAGAGTAGCCCAGCTAGCCGGGCTCCTTCCCCATGTGAATGACGTTGTCTTGAGAAAAGCAACATTCAAATTAGGAAAAGAGTAATTAGAGGCAGAGCCACTCATGGCCTGAGGGAAGGTCTAGGGAGAAACTTGGGAGGAATATGGAGTGCAAAGGAATGAAGTTATGAGGGAAAGAATGAGTTATGTGAGAGTTAAATATAGAAGGGTGAGCAAAAGCTTGCCAAAGGTACTGCTGACCTGCTTCTTCTCCCAGTGACTCTAGTCAAGTCAGTTGTAGGTAATACTAAATGATACAGTTGCATACATGCGTTCTGTCCTTTGATGGAGGCACCTTTGCCTGGGAAGAACCTGTAGCCTGGGAGAAAGCAAAATCCCACTCTCGTAGGGCCTGGGACAAGTGGACTGGATATTGGAGTAACCATTTCATGACTGATTTAAAAATTTTTTAAATTTTTTGTTGATATAATTTTTTTCATTAATGGAATGCATGCAGAATCATAGAGTGTGAATGAATTTTTGGTAGATAATATGGATTTTGATACATATTATGTAGGACATATGTTCCTACAGACTCTGGGGTTAGGATTATATGGGACACATATGTCCCTCTGGACTCTGGGCTGTGATTATGTGAGATAACACCTGTCACTCTGGACTCTGGGGGATTAGGATAATGTGGGATACGTATGTCCCTCTGGGCTCTGGGTGTTGGGTTATGTAGGACACGTATGTGCCTCGGGCCTGTACATCGCCCTCTAGATCCCATGACAGGTAAAATACAAGACATGGCACCTGAAAATGTGGTATTCGTGCGAACATAGAATCATGGCGAGAAATATAACTTCCAAATAATGCGCAAGGCTTATCTTGCTGTACAAAAGCCAAAAGAGACAAAAGTTTTGCACAGTCACACCTCCAGGATGCAATACCTCGTACTGTAAAAACAGTGATTTGTGGCACATGCCCGTTTCTTCCATTTCGAACAGTTACACAGGTCTCCTCCTCACAGCTGCACTTACTGTCAGTGGGAAAGTAACTTCCCAATAAACCTGAGAGGTGGAAAATATAGGTGGCACATATGTGTCCTGCTGGCCAAGAAAGGAGTAATCTAGACACTTTCTAGGTTAGAATGTTCTCTTTGTCTTTTCTGTTGCCCTTAAGAGTTGGAGTAGAGAAGGGAGTCAACCCCAGGTATTGAGTCTTCAGAGATAAAAGATATCCAGTGAGGAGCCTAGGTGTCGCAGTGGTTAAATGCTTAGCTGCTAACTGAAAGGTCGGTGGTTCAAACCTACCAGCCGCTCTGCAGGAGAAAGATGTGGCAGTCTGCTTCTGTAAAGATTTACAATCTTGGAACCCCTGTGGGGAGGTTCTACTCTGTCCTGTAGGGTCACTATGAGTCGGAATCAACTTGATGGCACTGGGATTTTTTCTTTTTTTTTTTTACCCTAAAGGTACCCACAATCTAATGGAGAAGACAGAAATAAACAGTATCATAAATATGGTGATAGGATTGGCCTAAGGACTGACAAATAGATGATGGAACAGAATTAAAAAGCCCAGAAATAGACCCACATTATCATTTGATTTTTGACAGATGCACCAAAGGAATCCACAGGGAAAGGAGAGTCTTTTCAACAAATGGTGCTGGAATAACTGGAAATCCACATTTAAAAAAAAGTGAATCTCAACTACTACTACCTCACACCATAACAAAATTTAATTCAAGATTGATCACCGAGCAAAACATATGTAAAAGTTAAAATCACAACGTTTTTAGAATATAGGAGAATATCTTCATGATATGGGGATTAGCAGAGGTTTCCAAGTCAGTTAACAGAAAGCAACAACTATAAAAGAAAAAAAATCAATGAATTAGACTTCATCAAAATTAAAAACTTCTCATCAAAATCTACCATTG
>NW_004443952.1:24207366-24283564 GCF_000243295.1 Trichechus manatus latirostris
AGAATGAAGAGATCAGGATACAAGGAAAAGATTAGTCCAAAGGACTAATGGACCACAGCTACCAAGGCCCCCACCAGGCTAAGTCCAGTACAGCTAGATGGTGCCTGGCTACCACCACTTACTGCTCTGATCAGGATCACAACAGAGGATCCTGGACAGAGCTGGAGAAGGATGTAGAACAAAATTCTAACACACAAAAAAAGACCAGACTTACTGGCCTGACAGAGACTGGAGAAACCCTGAGAGTATGGCCCCCGGACACCCTCTTAGCTCAGTGGTGAAGTCACTCCCAAGGTTCACCATTCATCCAGGGATTGGACAGCCCCATAAAACAAAACAGGACTCATGAGGCACAGCAGTCCAGAGACGAGGACTAGAAGGCAGAATGGGACAGGAAGGCTGGTGATAGTGAATGCAAGGTTGAGAAAGGACAGTGTTGACATGTCGTGGGGTTGTTAACCATTGTCATAGGACAATACTGTAGTAACTGTTTAATGAGAAACTATTTGTTCTGTAAACCTTCATCTAAAGTACAAAAAAAAAAAAAGAATTATCTGTGTGACTTCAAATTGACAACAGCAACTCAGAAGGTTTGATGGGAAGCCTAGGGGGCAGTGAGTTGAAGATAATGATGATGGAATAATTTGGAAAAGGATAATGAGAATAACAGTACAACTGGAAGAATGTAATCGATGTCACTGAATTGTGCATGTAGAAATTTTTGAAATGGCGTATCTTTGGCTACATATGTTTTCACCAAAAAAAAAGGTCCTCCGAGTTTGAGAAGGGAGAGTGTTGACATGTTGTGGGGTTGTTAACCGATGTCATAAAACAATATGTTTACTGACTGTTTAATGAGAAACTATTTGTTCTGTAAACCTTCATCTAAAGTACAATGAAAAAAAAAAAAAAAGATTCCATAGAAGAATCCTGATCAAAATGGGGAAAATGCAGAAGAGAATTTCAATTTCTCATGGACTGCAGACTTCCCGGAGCCATGAAGGTTGGATGAACCCCTGAAACTATTGCCCTGAGATCATCTTTAATCTTTAAACCAATAATATCCCCTGAAGTCTTCTTAAAACCAAACAATAGTTCAGCTTAACTGTTAATAAATGTCTGCCTTCAGCGTTAAGCTCTTTTAAGAACTGCTATATAGGATCAGATTGACAACAGCAACTTGAAAGATTAGATAGAAACCTTAGGGGGCAGTGAATTTAAGTTAATGGGGGAGGAACAACTCAGAAAAAGAGGATGAGAATGGTTGCACAACTCGAAGAATGTAATCAGTATCATTAAATGGTGTGTGTAGAAACTGTTGAATTGGTGTTATGTTTTGCTGTATATATTCTCAACAAGAACCACAAAATAAATAAATTTTTAGAAGAGGGTATATGAGTGCTAGTAGGCACATGAAGAAGTGCTGGACGTCAGTAGTCATGAGGAAAAGGCAAATTAAACAAGAATGAGATACAATTACACATCCACCAGGATGATAAAATTAGAAAGACTGACAACAACAAATGTCGGTTGAGGTTGTGGTGTGACTAAGTCTCATTAATTGTTGGTGAGAATGTAAAATGGTACAATCTTTTTGGAAAAAGTTCCCAGCAATTCCACTCCTATGTATTTACTCAAGAGAAATTAAAACATATGTCCACAAAAAACACTTGTGTAAGAATGTTCACAGCAGTATTATTCATAATAGTCCCAAACTGGAAATAGTTCAACTGTTCATCAGCAGGAAAATTAATTTAAAAAAACTCTGGTATGGTAATATATTATACAATTAAATATTACTTAGCAATAAAAAGGAATGAACTATTGATACATGCAACAATGTAGATGAAGCTCAAAAATATTATTCTGAGTGAAAGAAGCCTTACACACAAAATATATTACTGCATAATTCCATATATATGAAATTCTAGAACAGACAAAAATGATCTATGATGGAAAAAATCAAAACAGTGGTTGCCTTTTGGAGTTGGGCTGGGAATTGACTGAGAGAACTGTTTGGGGTAGCGGTAATATTATATTTCTTGGTAGGGAGTTGGATTACACAGATGAATGCATTTGTCACGGTTCTGCAAATACACACTTAAGATTTATGCATTTCATCGAATATAAATTGTATACCAAAAGAAAAAATGTAAACAAATTTTGAGCTTTAGTTAATTATATGCATGCTGGTATATCTAGGAGGAAGTGTACTGATGTCTGCAATTTACTTGTGTCAAAAAAATAGGATTACTAGATAAAACGATAGGTAGATATATGATAAGTCTAGTAAAATGTTAGCAATAGAGTCTAGGTGGTGGACTATATGGATATTCACTATAAAAATTTTCAATTTTACTGTCTTTGAAATTTTTCATGAAAAAATGTTGGAAAAATGTGATAGCGGAAAACAAAATTCACTTTAAAATGAGAAACAGAAAAAGTTTCGAGGTCAAATCCCATACAAAGTATAAGAAAAGAGAATAAAGAACAGAGTAACATCCCCACAGTCAGTGGGGATTTTTTGATATGCTCAAAAAATGAATCAGAACTGTAACTTACTATTTCTAAATGAGCTGAAAGACATTGATAAAATAATACAAGACATGATAGAATGACATAAATTAGAATTAGAAAATCTTAGAAGTGGCAAAACCGAAGAAATAAAAGTCATTTTAGAAATAAAGGGTAAACTAGAAGGAACACAGCTCTGTCCCCTGAAAAGGTTTAGAAACAATAACCAACCCAGTAGAAATAAGCATCTCTAACACCCAGATTATGGTCTTAAAATGCTACTTCCATTATTAGAAACTAGGAAGAAAATATGCTCAACTAATTTTTTACAAGAGTGCAAAAGCCTTCTGGAGAAATCGAGAAAGGAGAGCCTTTTCAACTAATGATACTGGGACAATTGGACATACATAGGCCAAAAAAAAAAAAAAACAACCTAAACATTATGCCTTAATAAAAAATTACTCAAAATGGATCATAGACTTAAATATAAAACTATAAAACCTTTAGAGAAAAAAAAATAGGAAAATATCTTCAGGATCTAGGGCTAGGCAGAGTTTTTAGACTTGACACTAGAAGCATAATTCATAAAAGAAAACATTGATCAGTTGAACTTCATCAAAATTAAAAACTTTTTCTCTGTGTCATGGATTGAATTGTGTCCTCCCAAAGTATCTGTCAATTTGGCTGGATCATGATTCCCAGTATTGTATGATTGTGTACCATTTTGTAATCTGATGTGATTTCCTTAGGTGTTGTAAACTCTATCACTACGATGTAATAAGTGGATTAGCGGCAGTTATACTGATGAGGTCTACAAGATTAGATAGTGTCTTAAGCCAATCTCTTTTGAGATATAAAAGAGAGAAGTGAGCAGAGACACATGGGAACCTCATACCATCAAGAAAGCAGCACCGGGAGCAGCACGCATCGTTTGGACCTGAGGTTCCTGCACTGAGATGCTCCCAGACCCAGGGAAGACTGATGACATGGACCTTCCTCCAGAGCCAACAGAGAAAGCATTCCCCTGGAGGTGATGCCCTGACTTTGAACTTGTAACCTACTGGACTGTGAGAGAATAAACTTCTCTTTGTTAAAGCCATCCACTTGTATTTCTGTTGGAGCAGCACTAGATGACTAAGACACTCTGCAAAAACCCATGTGAAGAGAATGAGAAGATAAGCCATAGAAAATATTTGCAAACCACATGTCTGATAAAGGACTAGTATCTAGAACATCATAAAGAACTCTCAGAACTCAGCAGTAAATGAACAAACAGTCCAATTAGAAAATGGAGAAATAAAATGAACAGACATTTCACTAAAGAAGATTACAGTTGGCAGATAAGTACATGAAAACATGTTCAGCATCATTAGCACGATGAGCTATCACTACACACCTATCAGAATGGCTAAAACGAAAAATAGTGACAACGCCAAATACTGGTAAAGATGTGTAGAAACCAGATCACTCATACACTGTAAAATGGTACAGCCACTCTGGAAAACAATTTATTTTCTTATAAAACAAAATGTGCAATTACCATATGACCCAGCAATTACTCTCTTGGGCATTTATCACAGAGAAATGAAAACTTGTGTTCCCACATAAAACTGTGCACTGATGTTCATAGCAGCATTATTTGTAATAGCCCAAAACTAGAATCAATCCAGAAGTCCTTCAGTAGGTGAATGGTTAAACTGTGGTACATTCATACCATGAAATACTACCCAGCAATAAAAAAGAATGAACTGTTGATACATTAAACAACTCAGATGAATCTCCAGGGAATTATGCTGAATGAAAAAAGCCAATCCCAAAAGGTTACATACTGTATGACTCCATTTATATAACATTTTTGAAATGATAGACAATTTTAGAATGGAGGACTGGTTAATGGTTGCAGGAGTTAGGGACAGAGGAGGGGAGATAGGAGGGAGGTTGGTGGGGTTACAGAAGGGTAGTACCACAAGGGGTGGTGTTGGGACTGTTGAGTATGTTGACTATAGTAGGGGATACACAAACCTGTGAAGGTGATAAAATTGTATAGAACTTAATACACACACACACACACACACACACACACACACATAAATGAGTACAAGTAAAATGGGAAATCTGAATATAGTTGGTGGATGCTATCATTGTCGGTATGCTGGTTGTGATATACTATAGTTTTGTAGAATGTTTCATTGGGGGAAACTGGGCAAAGTGTACAAGGGATCTCTCTGTATTATTTCTTACAACTGCACGTGGATCTACAATTTTCTCAATAAAAATTTCAATTAAAAAATATGAAGCTTGTTAGAGAAATGTCTGATACCCTGTCTGAGCAGTATCTGTAGAACATGAACCAGGAACATCTTGACATACTAGATAGCAAGAAAGCTATCAAATATTACTGGGGTCATGTCAAAAAGTCTGAGGAACCAACTTGAGGCCAGAGATTTCAGTTTGAGCTTAAATAAGAATAGGAATTTCAAAGAACTGAAATCTACCAAATATGTTTAATTTCATGAGTTCATAATAGTAGTTAAAACACATACACACACGCAAATGAATTGGTCACCTTCAGAGAATAACAGGGAACCAATTCATTATCTTGAAAACTGGGAAATAAAAAGAATCAAGCTAGCCTTTCCTGTGTGTACTGTAGCACTAGGTAACCAAATAGTAGATGAAGGGAAGCATATCTAAAATTATTTCAGCTAATGAAACCAAATGATATAGTTAGAAAATCACCATTTTGTTACTTCCAATAAATTAACAGATCTATGCACTGAGCGTCAGTGGCCACTAAAATCAAAAAAGAGACAACCAGATGTGTGGTTCCTGGTAAAAGAAGACATAATACCACTGTAGTCTTGCTAAAGGAATTGAACTTGGGTCTGATCCAGTTGCCAATTTGCAGGAAGTATAGATGACTTGGGAATGAGTTGATCTCTCCCATGAGTATGCAGTCAGCAAGATTCAGACTGTGAGAAACTCTGGTCAAGTAGTTCAGATTCCTCAACTAATATAAAGAAAAGAAATGAGTAAAGGGAGAACCTGTGGATGAAAGGAGAGTAAAAAGACATATCAAGCTAAAAACCTAAGAACAAAACTAAAACTATAGTGTCTAAGGATGCATATTTGGGTGATAAAGCCATAAAGAAATGCAAGGAAGTGATTACTACAGAAATAGTAATTATGCTTAGTTTTTGAGGGAGGGTTGAGATGGGGCACATGGAGAGGCCGCTGGAGTGGCTGGCAAAATTCTCTGTTTTGATCTAGGTGGTGGTTGTAAAGGTTATTTGGCTGATAAAATAATTCTGTAAGCTATACATTTGCTTTGTGTACTCTGTTTTGTTTTAAAATCCTGTGACAGACGTAAAAAGACCAGAGTTAATGGTCTGACTGAGACTGGAGGAACCCTCGAAGCCATGGCCCCTGGACGCTCTGTTAACGCAGAACTAAAACCATTTTCCCAAAGCCAACTCTTCAGACAAAGATTAGACTGGACTATAAAACATAAAATAGTACTCCTGAAAAGTGTGCTTTTTAGTTCAGGCAGATACACAAGACCAAATGGGCACCTCCTGTTTGGAGGCAGGATGAGAAGGCAGGAAGGGACAGGAGCTGGTTGAATGGACACTGGAAACCTGAAGTGGAAGGGGTAGTGTGCTGTCACATTATAGGGATTGCAACTACTGTCACATAACAATATGTGTATAAGTTTTTGTTTGAGAAATTAAGGCACACACAAAAAAATCCTGTGATAGAGCTGTTCTTAGAGTGCTATGGGAGCCCAGACAAGACACTTAATTTCTGAGGAGAGAGGATAAGGGAAGGCCCTCTGGAAGTGGTGTTATGGGGAGTGTGGATGGAGTGGGGTGAATGTCAGCAATGAGGCTAGAGAAATAGACAAGCTATCTTCTAGACCAGGCTTTATTCTGAAAGCCATGGGGAGCCACTGAGGAATTTTAAGCAGGCAAGTAACATGATCAGATTTATATTTTAGATCTCTGTGGCAGCTGCATGTCAGATAGATTGGATGAAGGCAGGACTAGTTCCAGGGAGACCAGTTAAGAACCTCTTGCAGTAATCCAAACTAAAGATGGTGAGTCCAGAACTAATGCAATGACAGAGAGAGTGGAGAGGAAGGGACTAATCTGAGAGTGCTCAAGGAGGCAGAAACCTAGGACTTTAGAGGCTCTGGATATAGAGGGACAAAGGAAGGGAGAAAAGAAGAAATCAGGTATCCCTAGTTACTGATTGGGGCAGTTAAGTAGGAGAGATGGTGCCATTTACCAGGGCATGGAATACAGGTGGTAGAGCAGAGCTGGAGGGAGATGGTAATACATACTATATTTTAAAATGAAATAAAATTTACATACGTGTTGAAATTTATAATGCACTGATTTTTGGCAGATGTATATAACCATGTAACTAATATACCAGTCAAGTTATAAAATATTTTCTTCACCCCATAAGTTTCCTTGTGACCCCTTCGAGTCAGTTCCCACCCTCATTAGCAAGCAGTGTTCTGATTTTTATCACTATACGTTACTTTTGTCTATTTTTAACTTCACCCTAAATACAGTCATACACTGTGTAGTCTCTGTGTCTGGCTTCTTTCACTCAGTGTATTATTTTTTAGTTTTCCATGTTACTGTGTTTATCAGTGGTTCATTCCTTTTTTTTTTTTGGTTCATTCCTTTTTATTGATAAATAGTATTTCATTGTATGACTATATCACGATTTGTTTACCCATTCTTCTGTTAATAGATATTTGGGTTGTTTCCAGTTTTTTTTTTCCTTTATTTTTTTGATTGTTGTTGGTTTGTGTGCATGTGTGTGCTCATGGATGTGCATGTATGTGTTTTCTATTATGAAATAAAACTGCTATAAACATTCTTGTATAAGTCTTTTTTAGACTTATATTTTGATTTTTCTTGGGTAAATACCTAGGAGTGGGATTCCTGGGTCAAGGAGTAGTTGTATGTATACCTGCAGAAGAAGCTTTCACAAACAATTTTCTAGAGTGGTGCTAGTATTTTATACTCCCACCAGCGATGTAGGGGTATTCTGGTTGCTTCATGTCCTCACAAATATTTGATGCTGTTAATGTTTTTAATTGTAGCCATTAGGAAGTGGCATCTCATTACGGTTTTAATACAAATTAAATAATAATGAATACTAATGATGAGCAATAAGCCATTCATTTTTCTTAATTTGTGAAATTTCTGTTCAAAACTTTTGCCCATTTTTTACTAGATTTTTTTATTATTGTAGTATTTCTTAATATATTTGGAATACAAGCCATTGGTCTGCTACATGTATTGCAAATATTTTCTCCCATTGTATTACCTGTCTTTTATTTTCTTAATGATGTCTTTTTTTAAAGACATGGAATTTGGCATTTTAACTTTTTAAAAAAATTTTTTCCCATACAAAAATTTATACATTGTTATGTGACCCTAATTGCTCTCCCCATTCTGTGACAGCACACTCCTCCGTTCCACCCCCTGGCTCCCCATGTCCATTCAACCAGCTCCTAGCCCTCTCTGCCTTACCATCTCACCTCTGGACAGAGCTGTCCATTTAGTCTCTTGTATCTACTTGAGCTAAGAGGCACACTCCTCACGAGTATCACTTTATGTCCAATAGCCCAGTCCAATCCCTGTCTGAAGAGTTGGCCTCGGAAATTGTTTTAGTTCTGGGCTGATAGAGAATCCAGGGGCCATGCTTTCCGGCTTTCCTCCAGTCTCAGTCAAACCATGAAGTCTGGTCTTCTCACTAGAATTTGAGGTCTGCACCCCACCTTTCTCCTGCTCATTGACCAGGGCGGTCATTGCTGGTAGCCAGGTACCATCTAATTCTTCTGGTCTCAGGCTGATGAAGTCTCTGTCCCTTTCTGTCTCTTGGTAATACTTTCCTTGTGTCTTTGGTGTTCTTCATTCTCCTTTACTCCAGGTGGTTGGGACCAATTGATGCATCTTAGATGGCCACTTGCAAGCTTTTAAGACCCCAGACGCCACTCACCAAAGTAGGATGCAGAACATTTTCTTAAAAAGCTTTGTTATGCCAATTGACCTAGATGTCCCCTGAAAACATGGTCCCCAGACCCCTACTCCTGCTACTCTGTCCCTCAAAGTATTTGATTGTATTCAGGAAACTTCTTAGCTTTGGTTTAGTTATTTTAAGTTTTTTGTAAGTGTACAATTCAGGAGCATTGATTACATTCACAGTGCTGTGCAACCATCACCACTGTCTAGTTCCAAATTTTTTTCATAACCCCAAACAGAAACTCTATACTCAGCAATAACTCTCAATTCCCCCATACTCCCTTGGCTGATTTTTCTGGGGGGTGTCTTATTTTCCTGCTTCTTCATATGTCTGATAGTGTTTGATTCAGTACTGAACATTGTGACTGGTGTGTTGAGGGAGTCTAGATTATGTTGTCTTTTTTAGAGTGTTGAGTTTTATTCTGGCAAGCAGTTAAATCACTGCAGAACTTTTTCATCCTGTCAGACTTACTTTTATTCTTCAAATTTGAACTTATTCCTATGGCATAGCCTTTGTGAGTCTCAGCGTGAACACTCTGTATTGTCTGGGCTGGAACGCTAGTGACTCCCAGCTCTGTGTGATCTCTAGTACCATCATTTAGTTCTCAGTTCTGTAGCAGCCATCTCTGCTAGGTCTGATGAATTCTTGCCCTGTGTATACGCAGCCCATTCCTCAGCCAAAAAACTGCCTACTTACCCCGCCCCTACAGTGTGCATCTCTCTCTATTCTGGTATTCTGCCTCACAGATTCCAGCCTCTTCATCAGCGCAGAACTGACATCTGCCTGCTCAGTGAGACTCCAGCTCTGCCTCCTTCCACCTCCATACAGCACAAAAGGAAAGTGCCCCCAGGATGAAAGCTGGCGGTCATAAGGCTTACTTCCTGAGCTTCCTTTCTCTCAAAGATCGCAGTCCTATGCAGCTTACTGTTCAATGCCTGAAAGCAGTTGCCTCATATATTCTGTCCAGCTTTGTAGCTGTTTATGGTGGGAGGGATAATTCAGTTTCAGTTATTCTGTCATAGCCTGAAGTGGAAGTCAGTGTTCAGTTTTGGACATGATACTGAGGTTTTGGTATCTGTAGAACTTCCAAATAGAAATGCCCAGCAGGCAATTGACTATTCATGTACAGAGTTTGATACAATAGGGGCTGGAGATTCAGATTTTGTACTCATGTGTTATGGATTGAATTGTGTCCCCCCAAAATGTGTGTCAGCTTGGCTAGGCCATGATTCCCAGTATTGTGTAGTTGTCCACCATTTTGTGATCTGATGTGATTATCCTATGTGTTGTAAATCCTAACCTCTATGATGTTAATGAGGCAGAATTAGAGGCAGTTATGTTAATGAGGCAGGACTCAATCTACAAGATTAGGTTGTATCTTGAGTCAGTCTCTTTTGAGATATAAAAGAGAGAATCAAGCAGAGAGGAGGGGACTTCCCAGCACCAAGAAAGAAGTGCCGGGAGTAGAGAGCATCCTTTGGACCTGCGGTTCCTGTGCTGAGAAGCTCCTAGACTAGGGGAGGATTGATGACCTTCCCCCAGAGCTGACAGAGGGAGAAAGCCTTCCCCTAGAGCTGGTGCCCTGAATTCAGACTTCTAGCCTCCTAGACTGTGAGAGAATAAATTTCTCTTTGTTAAAGCCATCCATTTGTGGTATTTCTATTATAGCAGCACTAGATAACTAAGACATCATGCATTTACAGTTGTAGTTGAAGCCAAGGGAATGGATATGATCCCTCAGCTAGAGAATGGGTGGAGAATGAGTAGAAGAACATTTTTTCTCTTAAAAAGCCTGAGAAAGTGTAACTAAGAAGAGGGTGGAGAACAGGAGACATCAGTGTCACAAGAACCTGGGAGAGTTGCATATGTCAGGAGCCCAGCCTTTTCTCTATAATGCTTAACAGTCTGGAGACCAGCTTAAGTTACAAAATCCAAATAAAGTTAGCTTAAGGAAAAAGGGAATTTATTGAAAGGCTATTTAGCTCACAGAATTGAAGGAAGAGCTGCAAATTCCAGGACATCTTCAGGAATCTGGAATGAATACCACCAGGACACATTCACATGTGCTCACTTTTTTTCTTTCTCTTTGTCACTTTTCATCTTCATCTCTGCCTACTTCTACTTCACTCTGATACCACAAGGATTTCTGCACAAGGTGGGGAACCTGGATTCCAACAACTGTAGGTGATACCATTATAGTATCTGACGAAAGAGAAGAGAGAGTCTTCCTGTTTGTTCCAGGTAGAAAAATCCAAAGAATTCCAAGTGGCTGGGCCTTGTTCATTTGCTCACCTCGAAGATCAGGAGATAGCAGAGGGTGTTTTAAGAAGGGGAAAGGTAAGCAGAGTAAACAAAAACCTCTTGTTTTGTGTCTGTCTCCCAGGCAACCATGGAGGCTGGCGGCCTCCCCCTGGAGCTGTGGCGCATGATCTTAGCCTACCTGCACCTTCCTGACCTGGGCCGCTGCAGCCTGGTTTGCAGGGCCTGGTATGAACTGATCCTCAGTCTTGACAGCACCCGCTGGCGGCAGCTGTGTCTGGGCTGCACCGAGTGCCGCCACCCCAACTGGCCCAACCAGCCTGATGTGGAGCCTCAGTCTTGGAGGGAAGCCTTCAAGCAGCACTACCTGGCCTCCAAGACGTGGACCAAGAATGCCCTGGACCTGGAGTCCTCCGTCTGCTTTTCTCTATTTCGCCGGAGGAGGGAACGACGTACCCTGAGTGTTGGACCAGGCCATGAGTTTGACAGCCTGGGCAGTGCCTTGGCCATGGCCAGCCTATATGATCGGATTGTGCTGTTCCCAGGTGTGTATGAAGAGCAAGGGGAAATCATCCTGAAGGTGCCCGTGGAGATTGTAGGCCGTGGGAAGCTGGGTGAAGTGGCCCTCCTAGCCAGCATTGATCAGCACTGCTCAACCACACGCCTGTGCAACCTTGTCTTCATGCCAGCCTGGTTCTCACCCATCATGTATAAGGTGGGTGTCCACATCAGATAGATGGCCTTTCCAGTCCCAGGCCTGACCCCAGGGCCTGGACCTTCTCTTTGTGGGTTTGTAATCCCTTGTTTGTTGGAACTGAAAGTTCAGCAATTATTCCCATACGCACACCCCTCTGAGTTCTGAACCAGTTGAGAAATAGACACAGATCAGTGGAGATCAAAATATCTACTTTATTCCTGGCAAAGCTGGATTAGAAAGTGAGGCTTGAACTCAAATCCAAAATTGCTTGGTACTCCTTTTCCAGACTGGACCAACAGTCACAGGTGGAGCAGCTAGGTGGGAAAGCTAGGATCTGAGCTAGCAGAGAACATGTTAGCTGTTCACAGCAGGCATGCGCAGAGAGAGCCAAAGAGAGGAGAGACTGTTCAGGACCAGTGATCTTCAGCACATTTACACTGCCCTGTGGATGGTCAGGAGAGATCAGACTTTTACCAGGATTAGTCACTTCTCTAGGGTAACTGGAGATAAGGTCAAGAAATATTAGTTCAACACCCCTCCTTCCAGGAACACAGAGCTGAAGTTGGGTTCACCGCAAAGCATATATTGAGGTGTTGGTAGTTCCTGGTAGAACAGTCTACAGCTATACATTGCCTAGAAATTGATTGTAAAACCTAGATTATGTACCTAGTCAATAAAAATTATATTGCCACTATGACTACCAATCACAACTTAATTGTCTCTCATGTTTGTGATAATTGTTATACTACCAGTCATTTATGATGTACTTACTGTGTGCCAGGCACAAGCTTTACAGCCCTTATCTCATTTACTTCTCCCTACAGTTCTGTGACATGGATAGTGTCCTCTGAATTTTGTAGGTGAAAGAACTGAGGCTCAACTAGATTAATTAACATACCCAGGGTCTCAGAGTTAGTGAGGGACAGAGCTAGGATCCAAAGCCTGTACTCATAACCTAGGCGACTTTCCATCTGTGACCTAACTTGATCCTTACAGCAGACATTTGTGGTAGACAGGGTAGATGCGATATCTTTGTTTTGCAGATAGGAACACTGAAGCTCAGAGATGCTAAATAACTTTCTGAAGTGGGTAATTAGTGATGTTAGTACTCAAATCGCTAAGCACTTTAAAATTACATCATGCTGGCTTTCCTGGAAGCTTAGAAGCCTGCTGTTTTAGCTCTAGAATATTTCAGAAGGACCGATAAGCTGGTCTGCAGACTCAGAAGGAGATTTTTGTCCTAGAAAGAGTACTGTCCAGACACTTAATCTTCCCCAGTACATTTATTGCTGGAGCAGTATGTTAATTTCAGCCCCCACTCCCCACCAGAAGTGTGGTCGTAGATCCTCCAGGGATGGGGCCTGGCCTTAGATTTCTTTGTAGCCCACCATCTGGCTTAGTGCTTGGTATATATTACTGTTTGGTCCGTGACTGTCTTTTAACTAAAAATTGTGAAAGAGATGAAAATTAGCAAGTCTTCGAGAAAAGCACAGAGCCTAGGATGGGTGGCCTTGCTTGAAAAAAAGCCGAGACTAAGGTGATTTTACAGCAGTCTTCAGTGACTGTGGAGAAGAACTTTAGCAATGACTATTTCCAGAGAGCTGGGAAGAGTGGGCAGCTCCAAATTATTTTCCCTCTCTGATGCAGAGCAGCTCCCCAGTTCCTCTTGGGGTCAGCAGACACACACCCTGGTGGGGAAGGGACCTCTGTTCTACTCCCCCTCCCCCATGCTTGCTTTCTTAAAATCCATCAAGATGATCAACAGAACAAGTAGTCTTTCCATGATCCACCCTCCTTAGACAGCAACTAGAGTGCTGACCAGCAAAACAAACCTCGTCCCTGTTAATATTCATGTTCTCATTTTCATTCCCCAGACAACATCGGGTCATGTCCAGTTTGACAACTGCAACTTTGAGAATGGACACATCCAGGTCCATGGCCCAGGCACATGCCAAGTGAAGTTTTGCATCTTCAAAAACACCCATATCTTTCTGCACAATGTGCCCCTGTGTGTCCTGGAAAACTGTGAATTTGTGGGCAGTGAAAACAACTGTGTGACTGTTGAGGGCCACCCATCTGCAGATAAGAACTGGGCCTATAAGTATCTATTGGGGCTTATCAAGTCCTCTCCCAGTTTTCTCCCCACAGAGGACTCTGACTCTTTAATGTCCCTGGACCTAGAGAGCAGGGACCAGGCCTGGAGCCCAAGGACCTGTGACATTGTCATTGAGGGCAGCCAGAGCCCCACCAGCCCAGCCTCTAGCTCCCCAAAGCCCGAGTCCAGGGCTGGCCCACAGGAGGCAGAGGTGGGCAGCGATGGTGAAAGGGTGGCCCAGACCCCAGACAGCAGTGATGGAGGCCTGAGTCCCAGCGGTGAGGATGAGGACGTGGAACAGCTCACATACCGACTGTCCTACCAAGTGCAGGGCCCTCGCCCTGTATTGGGGGGTTCTTTTCTGAGTCCGCCACTGCCAGGAGCATCCATTCAGCTGCCCAGCTGCCTAGTGCTGAACTCATTGCAGCAAGAGCTGCAGAAGGACAAGGAGGCCATGGCCCTGGCCAGCTCTGTGCAGGGCTGCCTCATCCGCAAGTGCCTCTTCCGGGACGGGAAGGGAGGTGTCTTCGTCTGCTCCTATGGTCGAGCCAAGATGGAAGGAAACATCTTCCGGAACCTGAGTTACGCAGTGCGGTGTATACATAATAGCAAGGTGCTGTCATAAGGACTTACTCTGTAGACCCATGAGACCTCACTGGGTCACCCAGCAACTTCAAGTAGGCAGGACTTGAACCCAGGTCTCCTAACTTCTTAGTGTTCTTTCCATGCATCACAGCTGGACTGAACAGAAAAAAGAATGAAAAAGGTCTGTCACACCTTCAGCGTTTGAAATGCCAAACTGCAAATCCTCTGATGCCTTTGGAATCAGAGAATTCACTCACATTCCACTGTTCTTCCCAGATGCAGTTAAATCTGCCTCTATGTGACTTGTTGCCCCTATTTTTTTCCAAAACCAGTGGCTCCCAGAAGTGCAAATCTGTCTGGCCCCAAGCAGTCCTAAAATTATATATTTGTTTCTTAAAATACAAACGTAATTTTCATCATAAATGTTAAAGAAGGTACTTTTAATGATTATGACAAGTTCTACATATATTAGAGAGTCATTAGAATAGTTAACAGGTTATGGTGTTATGAAAAGTTTATATTTTGAAAAAAAGCAGGCAACTAATTCAGCAGTATAAATATAAAATGCTTATAGTTACTTAGAAACCATGAGATTGAGATTATTATATACTTACTGGCAATCTACAGATTCATTTTTTTTCCATTCATCTGTTCAAAAAATATCTATGGAGAACCTACTGCGTGCTAGATATACTTTTAGGAACCAGGGATGCTGCAGTGCAAGTGAGATGTTCTGGATCTCAGCCCTGGGTCTATTATTGATATGCTCTGTGACCTTACACAAGTCACTTCCCCTTTCTGGGCCCCAGTTTCCTCATCTTAAAACAAGGGAGATGAACTAGGTCATAGATCTTCAAATAATTTTGCTTGTGTATTCTCTAAAAAAATAGGAACCCTTGTGGCACAGTGGTTAAGTGCTCGACTCCTAATTGAAAACTCAGCAGTTCAAACCAACCATCCACTCTGCAGAAGAAAGATGTGGCAGTCTGCTTCCATGAAGATTACAGCCTTGGAAACCCCAGGGGCAGTTCTACTCTGTCCTATAGGGTTGCTGTGAGTCGGAATCAACTCAATGGCAATGAGTTTTTTATTCTCTAGAAGAATTTTGAAAAACTGCACTCCCATCACTCATTTTTAAGTTGACATCTAAAATTTTTCATCATTAGTTTAAATAGTTGCAAAGGATATAATTTCTGGTATATTTTAAATATCGACATTTTAAAATAAAACTGTTATGGTCGCTCTTTTAAAGTTACCTGTGGAACTGAAATACCATAGTAATTTATTATTATATTAATATTTATTTATTGAGATAATTCACATACCATTAAAATTTGCCCTTTTACAGTTTGGTGGGTTGTAGTATATTCACGAAGTTGTGTAGCTATCACCGCTTCCTAATTCCAGAATATTTTTATCACTCTGTAAAGAAACCTTATACCCATTAGCAGTCACTACCCATTTCTCTGCCCCAGCCCCTGGAAACCACTAATTTACTTTTTGTCTCTATGGATTTGCCTGTTCTGGATATTTCATGTAAATGGAATCATACAATATGTGGCCCTTCATGTCTGGCTTCTTTTACTTAGCATAATGTTTTCAAGGCCATTCATCAGTACTCCGTTCCTTCTTATGGCTGAATAATACTCCAGTGTATGGATATACCCCATTTTATTTATCCATTCGTCCACTCAGTATTGTCTTCACTTTTTGTCTATTATAAATAATGCTACTATGAACATTCGTGTATAGGTTTTTGTGCGGACATATGTTTTCATTTCTCGGGCATATACTTAGGAGTGAAGTTGCTGCACCGTATGGTAACTCTATTTTTAACTTTTTGAGGAACTGCCAAAATGTTTTCCAAAGTGGATACACCATTTTACATTCCCACCAGCAATGTGTGAGGGTTCAAATTTCTTCACATCCTCACCAATGCTTATTATTGTCTGTATTTGTTATTATTGTATTTATCCTACTGGATATGATGTCATAGTAATTTTTTAATAGACTTTATTTTTTAGAGCAGTTTTAGGGTTACAGAAAAATTGTGCAGAAAGTACAGAGTTCCTATATTAATAGCAATTTTTTAAACTTCTTATTTCTAAATAATTTCAAACCTACAGAAAGATTGTAAGATTAGAATGAATAATTCCCATATACCTTTCACTCAGATTCCTCAATTGATCTACATTTGCTTTATTCTCTCTTTATAGATAGACATGTTTTCTGAATCATTTGATAGTAAGTTGTAGACATGACACCCCATTATACTTTAATACTTAAATATATTTTCTCCTAAAAACAAGGGAAACCTACTACATAACCACGATACAGCCCTCAAAATCAGGAAATTAACATTGATACAACACTACTATCTATTCCACAGACCCCGTTCAAATTTTGCCAGTTGTCCTAATGTCCTTTGTATGTCCAAGATCCAATCCAAGATCACCTATGTCTCCTTAATATCCTTAAATCTCGTTCAGTTCCTCAATCTTGCCATATCTTTCATGACCTTGACATATTTTAGGAGTATGGGCCAGTTACTTGTAGAATGTCCCTCAATTTGGGTTTGTCTAATGTTTCACCATGATTAAATTGAGGTGTCATGTATTTTGAGCGTGAATACCACAGAATGATGCTGTGTTCTTCTCAGTGCATCAGTTGTATCAGGAGACATATGAAGTTGGTTTATCCTTTTTTAATGGAGATGCTAACTTTGATCACATGATTATGATGGAGTCTACCACATTTCTCCACTGTAAATTTAATAAGTGTTTTGAACTTATTAATAAATTTGTGGGAAGATGCTTTGAGACTATGTAAATATCCTGTTTCTCATCAACCTTTCACCCATTAGTTCTAGCCTCCACAATGATTCCTGCCTGAAACCAATTATTACTATATTTCTTGCCAAAGGTAATTTTCTAATTTCATCATTCTTTCTGCTTAGATCGTCATGCTCAGGAATGACATTTACCGTTGCAGAGCATCAGGCATCTTTCTTCGCTTGGAGGGTGGAGGCTTGATCGCTGGCAACAACATTTATCATAACGCGGAGGCTGGTGTGGACATCCGGAAAAAGTCCAACCCGCTCATACTGGTACTTTCTTTGCCTTTGCTTCATTCCCTTTTCAGAGTGTCTCTGGGTTTTCAGAAACCTCTTCTGAAGATATCTGAACAAATGTTGTCATCCTGAATTTATGTTGCTTCCTGTTTGCAAATGGTCCCTGTTCTTTTCTCTGTGTGTCTTTGTTTCTGTGGAATCATTTTGGAAGGGATATGGCTAGCTTCCTGGTGTAAGAATGGGATTGGATTTAGGCTATAAATTAACAGAGTGAAATAATTTTATTATAATTTTTTATTGTCTAAAAATTTAAGTCGCTGTGCAAAAGCTGCTGGCCTGGGAGGCAGAAAAACTAAGTTTCAGATCTGACTCTACTGCAGACTTACTGTGCGACTCTGGTCCTGTTTCCCTATTTGTACAAAGAAGTGTTAGAAATGAATCATCTCTAAGAATCCTTTAGCTTGTACATCTTCTGTGACCGTATGCCCATGGGAAAACTGAGCTCCCAGAGGCCGCTCCCCTGAATGAGAAGCAATGAGTAGAAGCCAAATGTCCTTTGCCCTTCTCTGGATGTGGTGCCCTTGAGACTACATGGCCAGCATTCTGTCATATTGGGTTGAGCCCTGGTGGCGCAATGATTAAGAGCTCGGCTACTAACCAAAAGGTTGGCAGTTCGAATCCACCAGCTGCTCCTTGGAAACCCTGTGGGGCAATTCTCTGTCCTGTAGGGTCACTATGAGTCAGAATTGACTCGACAGCAACTGTTTTTTTTTTTTCAAAGAAAACCCTTCCCAGAAGGAGCCTTGGTGGCGCAGTGGTTAAGCACTTGGCTGCCAACCAAAAGGTTGGCGGTTTGAACCCACTGGCTGCGCCAGAGGAGAACGATGTGGCAGTCTGCTTCCATGAAGATTACAACCTTGGAAACCCTATGGGGCAGTGCTATTCTGTTCTGTAGGGTCACTATGAGTTGGAATTGACTAGACGGCAATGGGTTTGGTTTGGTTTTTGGACCCTTCTCTGAGAAGTCCTCCTTGGATCCTGGGAGGTATGGCTTGGCCAGATGATCGTGTTTGGGGGACTCTTTAGAGGCTCAGAACATTCAGTAGCCTTCCTTGCAGATGAAGAGCACGAGCCCTCAGCAGTTAAGTGTCAGCCTAACTGTATCCTAAGAGGCAGTGAAGACTTCTATGTTCCTGTTCTCCCTTATAGGTTTTGGTGTGTGCACCTGTGCAGGAAGGACAGAGCAGCAGCATGGTCTGTTCACTTTGACATGTGCTTAAGGATCTTCCTGGCCCAGTTGTGTGGGCAGTGGGTGAGCACTCTGCCTCTCGCTGGCATGACTGATCCTTCCTCTGTGGTATCTCATTTTTACTTGCAGTGTAATCAGATCCACCATGGCCTTCGCTCTGGCATTGTCGTCCTTGGTAATGGGAAAGGCATCATCCGGAATAATCAAATCTTTTCAAATAAGGAAGCTGGCATTTATATCCTGTACCACGGAAACCCTGTCGTGAGGTATGCATCTCTGGACCCAGACCATCACACTCTTCCATGGTCCCTTCTTTACTCTCTTGTCTCTCTGTTTCTCTGCACCCTGTCTTTTTTCTATTTGAAAAATAGTCTCTCCAGATGCAAGCAAAGAAGAGACTTCACCCATAATCTCACCACAGTAACACAGCTACGTTTGTGTTTCTCTTTTTCCTTCCAGTTAACTATGTGCAGGTATTCTATTCAGTAAACATTGGTGAACACTTACAACAAGGGATAACAAAGGTAAATAAGGGGCAGACCCTGCTCCCTAGGGGCTTGCTCTAGTCCAGAGGACATACATGCACAGAAATAACTCTTAAGACAGAGATGGAAATAAGCCAATCACAAAAGGACAAATATTGTGTGACCTCACTTATATAAAAAGACAAGAAAAGGCAAATGTATAGAGACCAAAGTTTATTAGCAGTTACCAGGGGAAGGAAGGAGCGAGGAACAGGAGGTTATTGCTTATGGAGTACTGAGTTTTGGTTTACGATGATGGAAAAATCTCATTGATTAAAGATAGGGTTGCACAGCTGATTATTGTAAGTGCTGTCAATAAGTTGTACACCTGTAAAAAGTTGAATGGGCAAAAGTTGTATGATAGACATATTTACAATGATGACAAAAAAAAAGCTGCTGAGGCTGCTTATGTACAACCAAGTACCTCACGAGATTTGGTTCCTTGGTTTGGAGGTTTAGGGTACAGTTAATTGGGCTAATAATGTGTTTAGTGCTTCTGTTCCACCTCCTACTTCGTTGTGTAGTGCCTGAGGTCTTAAAATCTTCAAGCAGCCTCCAAGGCACAACAGTTGGTCTCTATTCACCTAGAACAACAGAGGAAGAAAGAGAGACAGGAATAGAAGAAAGAAATGGAATCTGTGGCTAATTGCCTCCATGAACAGCTGCCTCCTTTGCCATGAGACCAGAAGAACTAGATGGTGCCTTGCTACCATTACTGAACATTTTGGTCTAAGGTTCTATAGAAGAATCCTGATCAAAAGGGAGAAAATGGAGAACAGAATTTCAAATTCTCATGGACTCCAGACTTTCTGGAGCCATGAAGGTTGGATGAACCCCTGATACTATTGCCCTGAGATAATTTTTAAACCTTAAACCAAAAATATCCCTCAAAGTCATGTTAAAACCAAACAATAGTTTAGCTTAACTAGTAAAAAATGTCTACTTTGAGCATTATATTCTTTTAAAAACTATATGGGATCAAATTGACAACAGCATCTCAAAAGATTACATAGGAACCTTAGGGGGCAGTGAGTTTATGTTAATGGGGGAGGAACAGCTCAGAAAAGGAGGATGAGAATGGGTGCACAACTTGAAGAATATAATCAGTGTCACTGAATTATACATGTAGAAACTGGTGAATTGGTATATGTTTTGCTGTGTATGTTCTCAACAACAACAACAAAAGAAATTTTAAAAAAGACAGAGGCAGTAGAGATTTCAAGTCACCTGACAACTCCAGTCAGTTGATGTGGCTACTTGGAGTGCAGTGTTAAGATTGTGAGGCTACATCTGGCCTAAGCATAAAAGCATGCCATGGTCGAATAGTGATGTCTGCCACAGGTGGGAAGGGCGTTGGGAAAGGGCCATGTATCTGCCATCCCAGACAGGACAGACTGTGATAAATGCTATCAAAATGGTACCAAGAGAAAGAGGAAAGGAGAGAACCATTCTGATTAGGAGGATGTGGGAAGGCCTCGTTTAGGTGGTGGCAATTGAGTTGGACTTTGAAATATGGGTAGAACTCCGACTCTCATGCAGATGGGAGGTGGGCATTCCTAGTAAAAGAAACAGCACGAACAAAGGCAGCAGAGCGTGACAGATTGAGGGTTTAACTAACAGTCCGTTGTGGCTTGAGGAAAATGTGGCACAAGGTGACACATTGGTATGAAATATTTTAAATGGGCTCTGTGGTCACTGCAGCATGACCTTTTATACACCTGTGGTAGGCCACTTCTGCCATGCAGCATAGTGGGAAGGAGTGATGGGAAGAAAGCCTTGAGCCAAATGAGAAGGGCTGTATATAGACCAAGCTGAGGAAGGTGGCGTTTATTTTGAGTAGAATAACAGAATCATTTAGCAGAAGACTCGCACAGTTATGTCTGTGCTTTAGGAAAATTAACTGCCGTTAATGTGCAACAGATCTATTCTGAGTTTTTACTTCTGCTTTATATGTATTTTTCCATGTTGTTGCATGACTTTATCATGTTAGCAAGTTTCAGAACATTCCATTGTTTTGATATTCAGTAATTTTTGAACCAGTCCTATTAGTTGTAGCATCTGTTTTTCACTTATAGACAGCTTGTTATAAACATTTGTAGTCATAAAGCTCTTTTACTTTCTTTTGCATTATTGGTTTAAGATAAGAGTATATGTTTGTGTTATGCCCTTAACATACATTTAAATGCTTGGAAGGGACAGGGATATAAAAAGTGTGTGAGGGCAGTCCCTGCTATGGAGTTTATAGTCTCACGTTGGACATAAACACATACACAAAGAATCATGAGAGAAGTCTCAATGAAATTAGTGCTTTGCTAGGTCTTCGTGCAGAGGACCAGAGGAACTCAGCCACGGTTTCAGCTGAGTGTGTCAGGGAAGGACACATGATGACATTTGAGTTGTGTTTGGAGGGTAAATAGGATTTTATTGCCATTGAAAAGGCATTCTGGGCCCAGAGACAGTGAAGTTCAGAGTATGTCTGAAAAGATGGTGGGAAATGTGTGTCTGGGAATAGGATGCCTGGGGAGACAGAGTAAAAGGTCCACTTGGAAAGGCAGGTTGAAGCTGGAGCAGGAAGGACCTCAAATGCCAAGTATGATGGGCAGAATAATGGCTCCCCAAAGATGTCCATGTCCTAGTCCCCAGGACCTGTGAATATATTACCTGATTTGGCAAAAGAGACTTTGTAGATGTGATTAAGTTAAGGACCTTGAGCTGGGGAGGTTATTCTGAATTACCCAGGTAGGCCCAATGTCATCACAAGGGTCCCTAGAGAAGCAGGAGGGTCAGAGTCAAAAGGAAACGTGACAGTGGAAGCAGGGGTCAGAGTGATGAGGCCACTAGAAACTGGAAAAGACAAGGAATGGATTCTCGCCTGGAGCCTCCAAGAAGCAGTGCGGCTCTGTAGACGCCTTGATTTTTAGCCCTATAAGACCCATTTTGGACTTCTGACCTCCAGAACAGGAAAATAATAAATCTGTGTTGTTTTAAACCATTAAACTTGTAGTAATTTGGTCAGCAGCAATAGAAAACTAATACAGCAAGCTAAGAAATTTGGACTTTACCTTGTGGTTGCTGGGGAACCATTAGTGTTTTGAGTAAGGAATAGCATAATCAGATCAGTGTTTTGGGTTTTTTTAAACATAGTGGCTTTGAAAGAATAGGTTGTGCTTTTTTCTTTTCCCTTTCTGTGTGATTGGAAGTCAGGATCTAGGGGAGGGTTGTTGTTAGTTGCCGCCAAGTCACTTCCTACTCATGGCAACTTGTGTACAGAGTAGAGCTGCTCCATGGGGTTTTCAAGGCAGTGGCCTTTTGGAAGCAGATTGCCAGGCCTGTCTACCTAGGCAGCTCTGGTTGGGTTTGAACCGCCAACCTTTAGGCTAGTAGTCAAACACTTAACTGTTTGTGCCACCCAGGGATAGAATGAATTTTAGGTATTAATTTTGAGATCCCTGAAGTGGCCTGGATGAGGCAAACCACAGCATACTTTTTTGGCCAGTGAGAGTTAACATCACCTATTGTGTTTCTCTTTTTGCTTTGGCTGCCAGGAAGTGCAGGGCTAAATCGGTGCTCATCTACAGTAAATATCCTGTCCTTGGTTCTTGGTACAGTGATCGTTCCCCTTCTTAATGTTCTCTCATCCCTCTTTTATCTTTATTCTGCCCTCTGTACCCACATACATGTTCCTTCAAGTGGCCATGGATCCTCTCTGGACGTAAGTGAGGTACGTTAGGAAAAATATACCAGCCATATATTGGCTGCCTATGGGACAGCTCTCAGAGATATGGATGGTATGAAGGCCCTAGCCCAGGGGCTACTTCTAATTGAATTGTATCCAGATCAAAGCAGCCTCTTCAGATCTGAGGGGAAAAAAGAAAACAAACAAAAAAAAAACGGGTATTTTTAACAGATAATTTTACCTGTTTAACTGCAAAATGCATATAGCGTAGATACAGTTGACATTCAGCTTTCCCAGCATCAACACAAGTTGCTGTTTTTTCCCCAAGGAAGTAAGCTGTTTGGACCCTGCCCTAGGAGATGGAAAAACTTAATCAGTCAACCCCTAATTATTGATGTTCTGTGGGGTGCCAGGCCTTCTGTTAGTCTCTGACAGGCCCAGATGAATATTTGGCCCTAAATCCCTGAGATACACAGCGGGGAGTGGGAGGCCCCCTCAAGAGAGAGTGGGCAGATACAATTCCAGTAGGGAAGGAGATCACAGCATTCCTATTAGTAAAAATAGCTAACAGCAAATATGTGTCCTCCAGAGATGACACAATCCTCCTAACATCTGGGTGTGATCAGCTTGTTTTCACAGGTAGTAAACATGTTTTTAACATACTCAGTTGTCTGGTTTTGAAGAAATTATTTAAGAGGGCTTTATGTGGCAGTAAAGGGGTTGTGTGTGTCTTTGAGTAGGAGCATGTTTTTTTATACATTCCGTTTGTAGCTAACTCAACCTATGAGGTTTCACATACACGTTGTCACTATGATACAGAGAGAATGGTTGCGTTTAAGTGGTGCATCTTTCCATTGAATTATCTTTGTGATGCTCGTAAAACCCCCTTTTTAAATCTGGTTTTCTTCTTTAAAGCATTTTATTACTTTATGTTCTCATTCAGTGGATAGGTGATTAACTTCATAGGAGATAAGGTGAAGAGTAGCTGTTGGATACAAACAGAAGATTGTGGGCTCATTACAGGCAGAGTGTCTAATTCAGGATTTTGACACAAATCACTCCTAAGTAAGCTTAAGACAGCCTCCTGGGAATTCTGTATATCACCAAGACCAAGTATTCTACCTGTGACTTGGGCACCATGATCAAATCTGTTTATATGTGGATGACAGTAAGGAGAGGCCATAGAGAACTGGATATCATTGTGCTTAGATGGCAGAGTTTTGGATTTAATTTTTGATCAAGTTGTCTTCAGTGATAACTAAAGATTTCTAAATGCCTGGCTTGTAAGAATTTTGGGAGTACTGTAGTGCCTCTGTGGACTTGAGCCATCTAGGGAAGTCCACAAAATACTAAGGTAATCACTTCAGGTGGGGCATTGTCTTTGAAGCATGACAGTGGGGCCCTGGTGTCACCTCTTTGTCTTGCTCTCCTTCCATTCTAGCGGGAACCACATTTTCAAGGGCCGTGCTGCTGGCATAGCAGTGAATGAGAACGGCAAAGGCCTCATCACAGGTATGGAATAAGAACTGCTTGGAGCTGTGGCCAGCCAAGGTGACAGGTCGAGTGGTGCCATGCCTTAAGTACAGCCCTTGGCTTCACCCCTCCCCAGCTGTGGGACCTTACATCACTCCTGTACCTTGCCAGACTTTGGCCGCCTCCTCTGAATGTCAGGCTGCCCCCAGGGATGCCAACTGCACGCATTGGCTGTGCTTATCAAGAGGAGGGCCTAGCATGGAGGGAGGATCTGGTCTTTGCCAGGCCCAGTGCTTATAGGACCTTACTTGGTGGTTCACATAATACTTTCAGAAACATTTTTATGCGGAGCAAATTGTCTGAATCCCTCCTCTTGGCTTTGTACGGCCTTCTGCCTGCTCTGGAAATCCACCCCACTCCCCCTCTGCCTGGCTAACCTCCTGTTCATCCCCACGTCTTAGCTTAAATATCACTTCTTCAGGGAAGCCTTTCCTGACCTTCCATTATAGAGAGACTCAGTATACCCAGTACACCTCCTCTGTAGAACAGTTTATGTAATTTCTTAGTGTGTTGTTTAATGTCAGTCTCCTCTACTATCAGGCAGTAAATGTGATCAGGCAAGATCAAGTCTGTCTGATACATTAGTGGAGCCTTATCACAGAGCACAACCATACCTGGCACGGAGAAGGGGCTCAGCAAGCATCGGTCCAGTGAACCCTCTTGACTGAATTCAGCCTTCATTCAGTCATCAAACATTTATTGACCACTTCCTGTATGCAGGCAGTGTTCCCGGAGGTGAGGAGATAGCAGTCAACAAAACAGCCATCATTTCTGCTCTCAGGAGCTGACATTTTAGGAGAGGGAAGCAAATACATAAATAAAAGCATGCATACACGTGCAAGAAAAGTCATATCTAGGGGTAAGTGCTCTGTAGATAATTAAAATAAGGTGACAGAGGGACAGTGTGGGTATTTAAGATTGTATGGTCAGGGCAGGCCTTTATGGGAAAATGACATTTAAGCCACAACCTCAGTGACAGAAGGAGCTTGAGCAAAGATCGTTCCATGCAGAGCTGCCTGTGGGAACACTCTTGGAACACCTGAGGAACAGAGAGATCGCTCGTGTGACTGGAGTGCAGTGAGCAAGGGCCAAGTAGTATGAGATGGGGCCACAGAGGCCGGAAAGGGCCAGTCACACAGGGCTTTGTGAGCCATTGTGCCTCAGTCCCAGAAAGCCGAGAGTTTGCCCTGCCTCCATGTTGGAGGCATCAGTGTCCTAGAACTGCCCCTCTGACTTGTGACTCTTCAGCCCACTCCCCAAGAGGTGGTGGCTCCCAGGGAGAAAGGAAAGGAAGGGTGTGGTCAGAATACAGAGCCAAGGTTGAGGACAGGGACTAGCACCTCTCCAGGCTTGTGATGAAATGGCTGGATTCTGCCCTTAGATAACCACCTCTGAGCCCCTGCCTGTCCTTGGTCCAGGGACCCTAAAACAAATTTATCCTTAACCATCAGTCTTCAAGGCTGTTGGATACAGACAGCAGACAAGTCCTTGAGACATCAAACACCAGACAAGATTCTGCGTGCTGGTTGCTGACAGCGTAAGACCAGTCCAGAGTGTCCTTTCTTTCAGCTGTCCTGGTCCTCACTGCCAGCACTGGAAGTGGCCCTTGAGTATCAACCTTCTTTTCTGCCTCTCTCTGTAGAAAATGTCATCCGTGAGAATCAGTGGGGAGGTGTGGACATTCGTCGTGGAGGGATCCCTGTCCTCAGGAGTAACCTCATCTGCTTTGGCTATTCAGATGGTGTGGTCGTGGGAGATGAAGGCAAAGGGCTGATAGAAGGAAATACCATCTATGGTGAGGAGCACGTTGTCAGAGGGAAGGGGCTTGGGATTGGGAGACAAGAAGTCCAGGTTGCAGCCGGGTTCCATCTCCAGCTTGTGGGTCATGAGAAAGTCGTCACTGTTCCCTGGGCCTCAAAGACCTCATCTGAAGAACAGGAATGATTTCTGGCCTCTCCCAGAGTGTAAGAGTCTCTCACAGATCCCCTTGTAATCCCCAGATTGACCCTATGGGGTCAGCAGGATGGAGAACTTTATCCCCACTTAAAACAGCAAAAGACACGAGTTTGATCATGAATAAGAACAGGGCCAGTTAAGCTCTGACATGTAGGAAGCTAACTCCTAACTCGTATCCTTTCTTTTGATCCAGAGAACTGAAAATACAGTGCTGGCAACAGGAAACTTTTCTCACTCACTCTGTGCCTGTGAGAAAAGCCTTAGTCTTTCTGGACTGTTTCTCTGATGATAATAAATAAACCCATTATAAAACCTGTTGCCATCAAGTCAATTCCGACTCATAGCAACCCTATAGGACAGAGTAGAACTGCCCTGTAGGGTATCCAAGGATCACCTGGTGGATTTGAACTGCCACCCTTTTGGTTAGCAGCCGTAGCTCTTAACCACCACACCACCAGGGTTTCCAGTAATAATAATAGTAGCTAACATTTATTGAGGCCGACTCTGCTATACCCTTTATATGCATTATCACATTTAATTTTCATGACTGCCCTCTGAGGTACAGTTATTAATAGGTACTGTTACCTAATACAGTAGGCACAGTTACTAGCCTCATTTTAAAGATGAGAAAACTGAGGCACAGAGAGGTCACACAGCTAGGAAGTGGTAGGGCTGGGAGTCAAATTGAGTCAGCGTGGCTCCAGTGCTAGCCCCTTCCTCTGTACAGGGAGGGGTTGGGCTGGATGAACTCTGAAGGCCCCTTTGGCACTGTCATTACAGGCTTATGTGCAGCTGCTCTGGAAGAGTGGCCTTGACAGTTCTCAGGGCACTTTTGTACCCTGTGGAATCATCCCAGCTTGTGAGATTGGCCTGGTTGTTACTATCCCCTGTGTATGAAGGAGAAGCCTACAGCTGGAGTCATAAAGTGACTTGTGCAAGGCCACTGAGCAAGTCAGGGACTTACATCTCCCAGGCTAGTACCTTTTTGCTCCCCTTCTTGGGGAGACACAGGGTGCTGCCTCACCCATGGTTGGGTGTCGGTGACCAGCTCCTTTCACTGTTCAGCTAACAAGGGCTGTGGTGTATGGATGATGTCGTCCAGCCTGCCCCACGTCACCAGCAACCACGTCAGCTACAATGGCCTGTATGGTGTGGCAGTGTTTAGCCAAAAGGATGGCTCCAGCGAGTTCCCTGGAGGCCATGGCGCCCAGGAGAACTTCAGCGAGGACGGGGATGCCATCCTCTGGGAGACAGAGCTGGAGAAGGATGACGACCCACTGCGCAGGCCCATCACCATTGCTCTTGTGGAGTCTAACAGTATTAATCACAATGGAGGTGAGCCCCTGCCCAAGAGCCTTCCGTGACTCTACTGCCTTACGGGCCCTTTGTGGTCCCAACTTGCCCTTCCAGCCGTATCAGCCACTTCTTTCTGCCACTTACCTGATGCCCCAGCCCCCTGGACTTCATGGTCCCTGAACTTGAATCCATCCCAGTCCCCCACCCGCCCGCCCGCCGACCTTGCTCATCCGGTTTCTCTTGCCTGAAATTCCTTTTCTCCAATCCTTACAGCCCAAACCAACTTGAACTTCAGAGCCTATCTGAATGCAGCCCTCCACCCTTTCCTTTATGAACCATTCCCAGTGACACTTTCTCTGGGGCCCCTTGACTGTATTTATTCCTGTGGCTGTTTCATCAGCTCTGACAGGCTGTGAACTTGGGCAAGGAATTGAATCTCCCTCATCTCAGTGCTCCCTGCCCTGAGGTTTGGTAATCAATTCTAAGACATATTTTTCATATTTTAACATTTCTCATGAGATGGGTCTTGTGGTTGATCATGTGTCATGGTTTTATTGGCAGTGATTTTTCTTTCTTAGAGGTACAAAAAATAAGACTGTTTTAAGTCCATGTAATCTTAGACTTGATTAAAAAATTGTAGTAGGTGTTTGACATTCATTGAATTGAAAAAATGTTTGTATTGTGGAGTTTGTCTAACTCCAGGACTCCCAAACCTGGCTGATGATCAGAATCACTTGAGGGGAGGGAAGGCTTGTTAAAAAGATTCCAGGGCCCTAGCCTAGAGATGATTCTTCAGAAGGGCTGAGGTGGAGCCTGTAATCTGAACTTCTCACAAGTTCCCCAGGTGATCTGGATGATCAGCCAGACTTGGTAAACCGTGGCCTCTGCAGCTGAGTCATCTTTCATAGATGGCCACCCTCTCCTGTCCATAGAAAGACTAGAAAGGTATCCCTGTCCTAGGTAAGCTCATTCCTCTGGGAGGGGCAGAGGACAGGGAGCTCATTAGCCCCAGCCTTCTTAGCCAGAAAATTGAGTTCTGTCACCTCCCTGTTCAGGGTCTCCTCCATGTGGCCATGCTGTCCAGTAGGACAGGCAAAGCAGCATAAATTTACAAATGCTTGATTTAGTTTTGTTGTTCTCAACCAAGCCAGGAGAAACAACAGGCAGCTGCTACCAGGAGGTTCCAAGTTACAGGCTTAGCTCAAACTGCTGCCCGTGTAATCCCAATCATTGGCCTGCACACACTCCTCCCAACGCTACCACAGTTCCTCTTGCTCTTATGGTGGGTGGATGTCACAACTGCAGAGTCCTCCTCCTGCTTATCCCCAGGTCTGACCAAGTCATGCTACTCTAATTCCACTGAGTCTGGGCTGTTTTCTACTAACACATAGTGTCTCTAAGCATATACAGCCCTCAACACCATTTTCTCCCTTTCAAATTTTCTAATACATTTTAGACACATATTACTTAGCTTAATAACTTTTTCTACTCAAAAATGGAGAATTTCCCTTATGAAGAAAGTTTCCCAAAACAGTAGGGAGGCAGATTCCAGCTCAGTCTGGGAAGGAAAACAAAACAAACTTTTTAGTAGACTTATCTATTTGTCTAGGGGTGGAATGGGCAGCCTTGAGGAGGTAGTGAGCTCCCCATCACATGAAGTGCAAATAGCAGTAGGATGGCTGATCTAAGCCGAGTCTTCTAGCACCACATTTCACTGGCTACATTTAATAAAGATTTGGTTCAGAAGGAACAGAATTTTCTTGATGTTCCTGGAAAACTGCTCTGTTTGTCATCCAGCTTGGAAGGTGCAAACCCAAGGGCTGGTTCTGAGTGTTGCTGCTACTTCTTTCTCACCTCTCTCCTGGGAGCACAATTCAGGGAAGGCTCTCCCTGGCTGGTGTTGTCAGGCCTGACCCTGGGACCACCCTGTGCTTTTCCTGCTCCCACCCTCTGTAGCCTCAGGACTCTATGTGCAGAGCAGTGAGGCACTGCACATCATCACCAACGTGATCCACGCTAATGGAGACAGAGGCATCACTGTTGCCCAGAGCAGCCAGCTCACCCATGTGACCAACAACAGCATCTCCTGCAACCGTCAGAGTGGGGTCAAGGTCGAGGCCCAGTGTAAGGTGGAGCTCCGGGGCAATGGTATCTATGACAACAGAGGCCATGGCATCATCACCAAGGGTGACAGCACCATTGTCATTGAAAACGACATCATTGGCAATCGGGGCAGTGGGCTGCAGCTGCTGCCCAGGTCTGACACAAAGGTGTGTATGTGTGCATGTGTGTGTGACGTGTAGTACTAACTAACACAGCGTAGCCCTGGGAGAATCTTTGTGCCGTCTCTGCTGAGAAGGAGAACCTTAAGCACTCAGGGCTGCATGGGACATCGTCCCTCCTGCCAAAACAGCCTGGAAGACACGGGTGGGACTTCACATAGGAAACATATGAATTGGCCCTGAAGGATGAGCAAGAGTTTACCAGCAGGAAGCCAGGGGTGGGTGGTCACCTCCTAGATTCAAGGTGTTAGGAGCAACCTGAGGTATCTTCATGGTCTCCAGGTCAAGGCTGGAGCTATTTCAGCTCTCTTTTCTGTCAGAGGAACCCTGGTGGTGCACTGGTTAAGAGCTTGGCTGCTAACCAAAAGGTCAGCAGTTTGAATCCACCGCGGCTCCTTAGAAACCCTATGGGGCAGTTCTACTCTGTCCTGTAGGGTTGCTGTGAGTTGGAATCAACTCAACGGCAACAGATTTTCCTATCAGAAGACTCTCACAGAGGACTAGGATGCAGTAGGTGCTTAAAGGAGAGAAATCCTGCCATGGGGCCTTTGCACACCTATTCTCCATATGCCAGGAATACCCGTTTTTTCCCTGTATCCTACAGCTTAGCTGTCACTTTTTTCTGGAAGCCCCCTGATTCCCTTTTCTGGGCTTCCATGGTACCTGTGCCTACCCCTACCTCAAAAAGCAGCTCCTGCAATGCTTTGTGTCCATCCCTTTACTTATCTGTCTCCCCCACAGGACTGTGAGCTCTGAGCACCCATTTTATGCAAACCACTCTGCTGGGTGCTGGTTACAGTGTCAAGCCAAACAGACCCTTCCCGGCCTTTGTGGAATTCCAGCCCCAAAGGCTCTTTTTAGCTCTCCAGCTTGCTGCTAGGCAAGGAGTAAAGAATTTCTCGACTTTCTGTCAGAGTACTGTGGGAGCAGACGAGAGGGACATACAGGCTGAATTGGGTTGCCAGTGGCCTGGCTTCTGGCACTACCTCCTTACCTCTCTGTGAGGCCTTTGCACATTGTTCCTTCTTCCTGGAACACCCCCTTGCTGCTCTGTACCTGGTAAACGTCTATATCTTAGCTGTAACCTCCTCCAGGAAGCCTTCTGTGGTCCTCCCAGGCTGGTCTTGATATCCTTTGTCTGAGCTCCAATGGCTCTATGCTGACCTAGCTAGCATATTCATGTTTTATAACTGATAGCTCACTTGCTTGGCTCCCCAGCCAGTCTAGGAGGTATGACAAATTCTGGCTGCCTCTCCCAGGTAATAAAGAACCGGATCCATTCATTCCGGGCCTATGGCATTGCAGTGCGGGGTCGTGCCAAGGCCCTGGTGCAAGAGAACATCATCTTCCAGGGCAAGACCAACAAGACCATCTTTCAGCAGATCTCAAACAACCGAGAATGTATCATGCAAAACAACAAGTTCCTGGTCTTCAAGAAAAAGTAAGTGCCTGGAGTAGCCTGAACCAGCCTCCTGGAACAACAGTGAGGCCACTGGGAAGCCAGGCCCAGGCCTAGTGGTTGTGGCTGCCCTTCTCCCTGCCATTCTGCCAGCCTCTGGTGCTGGTCACATAAAGGCCTGGGCTGAGGACCAGCACCTTACTCCCTGGGAGGGAACCAGTTTTAAAAGTTGAGAGTATATGGTCTCAAATCTCAGCTGTGCCAGTTAGTGATGGTGTGACCTTGGGCAAGTTACTTTATCTCTGAGCCTTACTCGAATGCAGTCAGTACTCTCTGCTTTGTAGCGTCAGTTTAGGGTGGAATAGACGCTGTGGCCTAGCAGAGTTATCTGAGTCGTTATAAAAACGCTAGTTGCTGCAGTTGTCGCTTGTTTTTAGTACCTCTGCCTCAGTGTCCCACGGTTTCCTCACACTCTTCTCCCCCAGACCTCTTAGTCTTTCCATGTTCCCCATTTTGATGACATCACCATCCACCAAGCATTCTGGCAACAAAACCTTTGCCTCCTCCTTCTCCCTAACACCAAAGTACAGTCACTCACCAGCTCCTCTTGATTCTGCTGCTAAAACATTCTTGCATCTGGCCCCTCCCCTCTTTCCCTGTCATTGCCCTAGTTTAGGTCTCAGCACCTCTCACCCTCACGTGTGGTCTGTATTACCAGTAAGGCCGTTCTAGTTGTTTATAGAACTGTATTAGTCAGTGCTGTGTCAAACCAGTTGTAATAATTATTGTTGTTGCTGTCACCCCGTACTGTTAATATCACTAGTTCTGTTGCAGCAGCCGCCCTGGTAGTCTCTCTGCCCTTAGGCCACCCTCCCACCCTGCCAGGCAGGCTCTCCTATGCATCCTGCCAGATTAATCATTCTGAATCAGAGTTCTGGTCATGTCACTTCCATGGTCAAAAACCTTTGATGGATCCTCATTTTCTATAGCAATGATCCTCATATTTTTTGATTATACACACACTCAGTAAAAATGCTTTTTGAGGAAACCCTCTCATGTATATTTATTTACTCATAAATTATGTATGTGTTTTATTCTATCAGTATATTATTTACATTATAAACTATACCAAAAATAGAAATTTTTAAAGTATAAAATAAAAAATAAATAGAAATTCTAATATTTTCTTCCCACATCCCAGCAGATCCTATTGTGAACTCCCTGGGATCCACATCCTCTTTCCCTCTTTAGAGACCCCTGGCCACAGGATACAGCCCAGTAGTTGTATTATTCTTAGCATTGTTCACCATATACCATGTTTTAATTTATGTATAACTTACATGCAATAAAATTCACCCTTTTTAGTTCTGTATGTTTTGACAAATGTATAGTCATGTAACCACCACAAACAAGGTATAGAAGAGTTCCATCAACCCTCTAAATCCCTCATGTTCCTTTGTAGTCAGTCCCTTCCCCCACCCCAGCCCTTGGAAGCCACTGATCTGTTTTCCACCCCTATAGATTTGTGTTTTCTAGAAGTTCATAAAAGAAATCATACAGTTTCTAGCTTTTTTGAATCTGGCTTCTTTTACTTAGCCTAATACATTTGAGATTCAGCTATGGTGTTGCATGTAAGTAGCTCATTCCTCTTTATTGATGAGTAGTGTTCCATTGTATGAATGTACCACACAGTTTGTTTATTCATTCATAGCATTTAGGTAGTTTCTAGGTCTGGTGATCATGACTAAAGCTATATACATTCACAGTCATGCAGCTGGAAAAAAAAAAAGGAAAAGGAAAGATAGAAAAAAAGAAAGCTACTTATTTAAAGATGGGAAAAATGAGGCCCATAGAAGGAACTTGTCCATGTTACATACAGAGTTGAAGGCAGAGCTGGAACAAGAATGCAGGACTTTTGCCCCTTAGACTCACACATGCCCCACCTCCTTGGGCTTTCACTAACTTGGGAGACAAAACCTACATTCAGATTTACACGTGGGTCCGATGATCTTGAGCCAAAGGTATGATTGTGCAGGACATTCGGCAAGTGCTCTAAACCTCCCAGAGTTCATTGACTATCGTTTTATACCTCCAGGTCTGATACATGGCGCCTGGTGAACCCACCAGCACGGCCTCACCTTGAACACTCCCTTAGAGGCCCCTCTACAGCCCATAATGGGCGGAAGGTGGCGGCCATGGCTACCAGGATCACAGCCCATGTGGAAGGTGGTTACCACAGCAACCACAGCATTTTCTGCACCATCCTATAAGGATGGAGACCTGCCCCAGCTCAGGCCTAGGCCTGGAAGGGGCAGGTGAGGCAGGAGGCGGTGATGTCAGAGGACTCCTAGAACAGCAGCCACATCCCCTGCTCTCAGGCCCAGGCCTTGACAGGTGCTCAGAAGAGCTACGAAGTGAAGGCCTTCAGAAGGGAAGAGGTAGTACCTGAGAAGACTCCAGGCCCCTTACTCACCACCCTCCACCATGTGAAAAAACAGGCTCCCAGGTTCCCTGGAGACTTTAAGAACAAGGTACCTCCAAGACTTTTCCACTCCACAACCTGCAGTAGGAAGAAACTTGAATATGCATTTCAAAGAGGGAAAAAAAAGGACAAAAGTTGGTGGGTTTCCAATCACTCAAGCTCTTCTGGTGATTATATAGGGTCAGGGAAACTCAAACGATCCGTGAGGCTTCGGTCAGGGTTTTCTGTTATTTGAGTTAGGGAACCACCTCTCACACCAAATACAAACTCTTCTCAGGGAAGAGCAGATTTACTCCTGAGGGAGGGAAATAATTCTGCTGAGGTGGGAAGAGACAAATGCCCTAGAATTTTCCCCTTTCCTAGACCTGTCTCTCTCAATCCCCCAGGGGCACCATGACACCTTCCCAACTGCCTGTGGAACCTGGAGGAGTTGGGTTTGGTTTACTTAAGGAGACAGATCTCTTAGACTTGGACATGGACCTGTGAGGGGTGAGGGGCTTGGGGCAGGGAGCCCCTCTTGAAAGGCTGCCCCAGTGATGACAAGAGGGCATGCTGAAAACAGGAGGGGTGCATGGTGGACAGCTTCCTTCAGGTGGTTCAGGAGTGCAGGCGGGTGCCAGGCTGGGTGGGTGCAGGGGTACCTCAGGTTGCTCCTAGACTCATGAGGCACTACCTTGGTGCCAGCTGTGGAGATTAAAATCCCATGTGAGAGCACCCACACCAGCTGCACCTCCTGGGCACCAGCGTTACAGACTAGACTAGAAGATGGATATGCCTAGGGTCTCTCGTATGTATCCATGCTCCCTCATGGATCATCACCTGCCTTTACTGCCCCTGCCATGTTTCCCTACTCTGTGCCTTGGGTCATGCATTCTTCCTTCTGGCATGCCCTTCTTCGCCATCTCCACATTGTTTAGCTTGGACACTGCCTACACACAGCACTCCCTTCCCTCCAGATGACAATGCTCTTTCCTTCTTCTGTGTTCCCATAGCCCTTCCTTTGCTCCCTCTCAGGGTACCAAGCACTTTCGGCCTTGTTTTGGAGCTCTTCAGGTCATACCCTGTCCTGTTTTGCCTGTGAGTTTCCCGAGGGTAGGGTAGGGCCATGTCCTACTGTGTCTGTGCCCCCAGTACACAGCCCAGGGCTGGGACAGGGTTAGTGGCCTGAGGAGAGGAAGCTGGCTCCCAAAGGGCTTTACTGAACCATAGTATGTGTCAAGGTTCCAGAGTCAGGTGAGCTCGGACCCCAGTTGCTTGAAGTGGGCTGGATGCAGGACTGGCTCAGCCTGCACACTCCGCCTGCCACTCAGCCTTCCATGTGGGGCCTTCACCAGCCTGTTGGGGTTGCTGTCGTGTACTTTACTGATAGCTTCCGAGGCTGGTCCTGTCAGGCCCTCGGTGCTGCTCTGCTGGGTGGGGCAGGAGGGGAGTAGAGGGAGCCAGGAGCACTGGCTTCTCCCTGAGGACCTTGGGCACAACAGCACTGGCACCTCCTTGTCCCCAGCACTGCCCTTCACACTTCTCTTTGGTGGCCCGTGTGAGTCGCTGTACAAAATGCTGCCTTTATTTTGTAAGAAATGACTTTTCTGTGAATCAAGTGCTTATGAAAATCTCAATAACCAAATAAAGTACTGTATTTTAAGAGGCACTTGCTGCAGGGTTTTCTTGGTCTGGGTATGTGCTAGCATTCCCAGGTGCTGGATGCTGGCAGAACACCGCTCCACCTAGCTTTCCCCAGAGGCACCACTGCTTCCCTTGAAGGGGACAGGCAAAGCCCGGGACCAGCCTGATTCAGCTTGTTCCCATGATTCAGGATTCAAAACTGGAAGGCTGCATTTCTCAGGGTTTCAGTGTCAATCAGGGTTGTAATTCTAGTACTGCCTGCCCCATGGGGCTTTCTGATGATCAACAATAACAGTCCCTTTCCAAAGGGTTTTCAGATCCATTAACCCATTTTCCCAACTTCAGTCACTTAGCATCTTCCAATTTTTGCTAAAGTCAATGTAGTTATCTAAGAGAAAGTCCTTATTAGGACATACACACTGAAGTACTTATGGATAAAAGGGTATGGTGTCCACAAACTAAATTTTTCAGAACTATTTGAGATACATACTACAAAGCAAATAATAAATAAGACAAAGTATTAATAGAGAATCTGGGTAAAGGGTATGTAGGAGTTCTTTGTACTACTCTTGCAATTTTTCTCTAAATGTGAAATTGTTTCAAAAATATATATATTTTAAATGTCCTCTAATTAGCTAATTAGCTATTTCCAGTTTAGGGTCCTGGGCAAATGTGAACAGTGTCCCACAGGTCAGAGCTGCAGGCAGAGCCTTCCCTCCAGTGAGCAGATTTCATTCTGTTATCAACATCCACAGGTGATAGTTATCCCACAAACTACAAATCTCATTAAGGACATGCACATCCAGCCCCATCTCCCTTTCCTTAACAAGGATATGAGGAAATGTTCTGGCAAATTTAAGTTGGTGAGATTAAGGTTTCCTCTGTGAATGTCTTGGTAAATAAATGGATTTTTAGAGCTAGAAGAAACCTAGTACAATTCCATTCTACAGATGTTTACTGCCTAATCACCCCACCAAGGAGAAAAAGTGCAGTTCATTTATGGCTCACTTGACAGACACGGACCACCTCCATGTCAGGCACTGCGCTTAGTGCTTTTATGGGATACGTTCATGTTGAATAGGGCCCCATTTTGAGCATTTCCTAAGGATACGCAAACCTCCTGATAAACAGAAATTTGCTTTTCAGTCAGCCAATACCAACCTTCTTGGTGTGTCTGAGGAAACCCCGGTGGCTGCTTTGGTTAAGAGCTACAGCTGGTAACCAAAAGGTCGGCAGTTCAAATCTACCAGGTGCTCCTTGGGAACCTTATGGGGCAATTCTACTCTGTCCTATAGGGTTGCTATGAGTCAGAATGACTTGACGGCAGCAGGTTTGGTTTTTGGTTTTGGTGTGTCTGAAGACAGGCTGCTTCCTCACTAGGACCAAGGTTGTCCAGAGGGGCCCGGTCACATGCTGTGGTCCAGTTATTCCTGGAAATTAAGCCTCAAGGTGTCAAACCCATCAGAATCTAAAAGGTATTCATGAAAACACAGTCTAACCTACAAGCACATTAGGAGGCCTTTTCCCAAAGACAGATCAGAATTCTGTTTTATGATGCAGAGTCACATACTTGATTATCACAGCAGCTTAGAGAAAGAAAAAACAGTTGTTTGGATTTCCTGTCCACACTTCTGCTGGAGGGAGACAAAATGCCACAAATGACCACCATCCAGGATCAGAGACAAATGGAGAGCATGGAAGATACGCACTTTACATGTGTCCTTGCCACAGAAGTGGCTCCGATGACAGCATCCCAGAACTCAAATATGAGGGGACCACCTGTCCCAACACTCATCCACAACCCATTTCCACCATGACCTTAACGGATGGTCCAGCTGCTGTGTAAACTTCCTCCTTTTCCATTTCAGAGAGCTGAACTCTGAAGGGAGACAGCCTCCTTTCCTTCACTGGCCCTGGCTCCCCAGCACCAAGCACAAGACCTCACCTGCAAAGCCTTGGAGATCTGAGACCAAGTACTGGCCACGAACCCAAGTCCCTCCATGTCACCACATTCCCGGTCCTCACAGCACCTCTCTGTACACTGATTACTCCATCTCACCAGTGGCAGACAGCATCCATTCCCACCTCCTTCTAGTATGCCTTCCTATCATTAGAGGCTGGATAGATGAAACCTAAGATTCCCTTGCTGCTAGGATTCTAGATGCAAATTAGGTTCCTGCAAATGTACTTAGATAGGAAAGAAGCAAGATGGAGGCCAGCTTCCTGATCTTTGGACTGTGCTGACAGACAAGGCAGTGGAAATGGGTGGTTAAACTCCAGGCCTTCCAAAAATTTTATAGCACTTTGTCCATGTATTAAATCCCTTTCTTATTAAGAAACCTAGAAAAGTTTCTGTTTGCTATACTGAACTCTGATTGATTCATACCTCTCAAAAGTATGGCTTTCAGGGCTGACCGCAGCCCTCCACGTGGTCTGAGCCACGCGAAGCAACTGGAGTGAGCACTTCCTTTAATTTGGCTCTATCTGGTTGAGGCAGCCTCAAACTAACTTAGCCTGTTCTGGCAACCCCATCCCACTGGTGACCCACAGTTAGCCACTAATAAAGTCTAAAGCCTCCTTTTCCAGCCTGCTAGGCTACAGCCTCCTCACCATGTACTCCACTGGTCCTTCCAGATCTAAGCATGCCATTTCACATTTCTCTTTATAAACCTTCATCCCTTAGATTGGCCCAGGGTTCAGACTGGAGAGATCTTATACTTCCAAATTCCCCAGGCTCCACCTTCCCAAATCCCCAAACCTGTAAACCAACACAAATAATGCAAGCCATTTATAATCACAGCAAAACTAGAGGGAGATGAAGTCCAATCTGGCCATCACTCTATTATATTTCTGCTTCAGACAAGCATGACTGAGATGCAGGCTTCTGGCTTCATACCGGCACCAAAGCAAGGCTTCTTTTTAAAAATAAAAGAGGACATGAGTAGAAGCGGTAGCTATGATGTGGCCGAAACGCTGTGTGTGGCAAGCAGACAGCTAGGTGACTCTCCTCCGCTTTAACTGGTGGTCCAAGGTCTGGGCTGGAGGCAGTGGGATGGACAGAGTGCCCAGTCTGTGCTCCTCTTCCCTGTCAGCTGCCACAGGGACCCTTCTTTTCGAGATCTTCAGCCTCATGGCTTTCGCTATCTCAATTATCCTAAGGAAGGAACAAACAAAACAAATGCAGAGACACCCCTCAATGTGACTGCTCAGGGAGGCTCGGCAGGAGGAAGTGGTATACTCATGCTCCAAAATCTCAAAAAGCAGCCACTAGGAGCAAAGCCCCCAGCAGAGAGGTAGAGATAAGATCCCCATCAGAGCCATCAGATGGACAATTTCATTTGAATGTGTTGCCATTTGAAAATAACTATACAGGTGGTAGAAAACCAGGTTATCTAGATCCCTATTAATAACTTCGTTTGCTTCCTATAACCAAGCTATAAATGCAACTAGGGTTGAGCACTTGCTAGAATTTGAGAGACTCCAAGTATCTGTTCTCTGATCTTTCAACCTCACTGCTTATAAGGATGCCATTTGTGGACAACCGTCAGAATAAACATTCCACGGACTGACTGCAAAAGACTCCAGACAAGGGTGTTTTCACAGGCTCCCCTGGAATACCCTCAGAATCCTTGGACATCAGATGTCCCTAAATTACCAACAAAGGCCAAATGAGCCCACAGTTCATGACCCTGGGGAGTTCTGTCCTCTACTCAGTCTAAATCCCTGCTAAAAGAGCTAGAGGGGGACTTAAAGGTCATCTTCATCACTCTCCCAGCCCAGTCAGGAGCCCAAATGTGGCATCCCTGCCGAACAACAGCTCCGCCTTGCCTTGAACCCATCCCCTGGTAGCCCCTTACATCTGACTCTGGAAAAGTTATTTTTGCTAAGCTGAAACTGGGTTTTCTTACAGCTTCTACCCATGGGTTCCACTGCTCTGGGCCATACAGAATCCCCCTCCCCAGTGACTAACAACCCAGAGAATGGAGACTGCTCGATTATAAAGGACCAGAATGCTGCGGGAAGGCTCAGGGATGAAGTCCAGCTATTCCCTTCTTGGTTTTGTGACCCTGGGGATGTCATTTACTTCTCTGAAACTCAGATTCCTCAATTGTTTTTTAAGAAAATCAATGATATAATATTTCAGAATTTCATACTATGCGTAGTACAGAAAAGGAACTCAGTAATGTCTGGCTGTCCATTCATTCAATCATTCACTCACTAAAAATGGTGAGATCTTTTGATTCCAAATTCCCCAGGCCCCACCGTCCCAAATCCCCACACCTGGTCCCAAGTCTTTCCCATATGAAATGTCCCCAGTTCCCTTGATAGTGCTTCATGCTTTCCAGTGGAACTACAAATACATCATACAAATTAGCCACACTACTAAAAGTAAACAGAAACATTTCTGTCCATTATCTGAGCAAACTTCTTAATATGAACGAACATATGCAAGTCCACAAAGGTTAGTGCAAAGGCCAAATCATGGTTTTGTAGCTATAATAAGGCCCCCTACGGGAACCCTGTTGCCACAGTGGTTAAAAGCTCGGCTGCTAACTGAAAAGCCGGCAGTTCGAATCCACTAGCCGCTCCTTGGAAACCCTATGGGGCAGTTCTACTCTGTGCTATAGGGTCGCTATGAGTTGGAATCGACAGCAATGGGTTGTACGGGGGAGCTTTTTATGCTGTTGTGCTCACCTTTTCTCACTGAGCTTCAAGTCCCTCTGCAACACTGTCAGGTCAATCTGGAAGTCATTTATGTGCAAGGCCAGTATGATCACATACGCGGTAATCTTTGCCTTCATTGAATCCGAAATTAAGTTCCGCAAACTGTAGAATCAGTGACAGTAAAGGGGACACAAAATTAAACTCTAAGTCAACTTCTCCAAAAGCAAAAACATCGAATACTGTTCTCATATGCACTCCATGTCTTCCCATCTTGGGGAAAGAGAAAAGGAATTCAAGCAACATTCCTTGTCCCTTTAAAGGTGTCTGAGCTTTTACACACAGTGCAGCAGTAAGCCAACCCCAGTGTTTCCCTCCGAGTGGGACAGAGAAAAGCATGCCTACACTTTCCCCAGGCACAGTTAGAGCTTCTCACTGGTGAGGACCCTGAGTCTTTGTCCCTTGCCAGCTCAGCAGGGCTGCTAGGAAAACAGTCATCCCAAATGTAGTTGGTGATGATTCTTCAAGCCCATGCAGGAGCAGGCAGCACACTCCAAGTGAACGGCAGAAAGTAAGCCCCAGTGCGCTGCCTGGGGCCCTTTCCTCAGTCATCACATTAACTTGCCCTTTTCTGCAACACTGCCTTTCCACAGAACATGAATTCTATGCGACTTTAGGAAGGGTTCTTCGAAAGGAGCATGTGAAGTGAAATAAGTCTTTATTGTAGGACTTTTCAGAGGGGGACAGAGTATATATAAGTGTTTCCTAAACTTGATCCCAGAACCCTTCCAAATGGCAATGCTCTCTTCAGCACTGTATCTCTGTGGACTTGGAACTGAAACCAAGCCCTCACTCCCCAGTCCCATCCCTTGCCCCCAAACTACTTTCTACTTCACAAGCAGCAACTCAGAAATCAACTCCCCTGACCTGCCATTGTTGTAAGTCAAGCAGGTAAAGTGCTTCAGGAGTTTGGTGTTGATGATGTGCGGAACTCCAGGTCCCAGGGCACCTACAACACAAAGTTGAGTTTAATCATTTTCTTTCAAAACCCTCAGGCCACGCCTCATCCACGAGCTGGGAGAAGTGACCAACAGCTGGGCCACTGTAATGAACACTGTAATGTGGTTAGAGAAGCACAAACAGCCACTTTAAAATGACAATATGCTCAGGTGTACTTCAGTCTACAGACCATACATACATGAGGGACATCTGTGATGGCATGGGGACAAAAAGGAAAAAACAGACTCAAATGAGGCCTAAAGACAAAGAATATGTTAGAAAGCAAAAACCAAAAAATATGAATGTAGACTCTTGGTCCCCAATCACAGTAATGATGACCCAAATACACCTTATGCCTAAAACCACAGATGTCTCCTGCTGGTTTTCCAACTCTGGATGAGTTAGAGAGTGTGAGAGCCACCCATAGCCCCAGCTACAGGCACACTAAGGTTACCATTAGAAACTAGTTCTTTACTCTCCCAAACAAAAATCAGTTGACACAACCCAACCTGCTTCACAAGCAACCCATTAAACCTCTATAAGCAAGGTCAATTTTTTCTCCCTACATAACTGATGTTTGTTATAACAGTCGCTTAAAGTTTTCATTTGATTTGACCTGGATACTGTACTTTGCCTAATGCAGAACAGAAGTAGTGAATGTTAGCTCTGGAGGGCCCTGAGCAATTGTATAATCCCACCTGTCTCCATTTTCGGATGAGAAAATGGGAGGGCCAGAAAGAGGAAAGAGCTTGGCATGTCCTCATATCCTGTCAGCAGTACTAACAGGAATCTCAATGTTGCACAGTTAAAAATAAAGACTTAGACAGACATCCATTTTCTTCTCTCATTAGAGCTGGTCTAAGATTTATAAGCAAATAATGGACTGAAAAATAACCAGAATAAAATGTCCATCATGGGCTTACTTTTCCGCTTAATCACTTTCTGAGCTCGAAATTTGATGAGGGTGTCCAGGAACCAAATGCATCGGGCCTGGCGGTCTCGGCTCTCCTCATTTGATGGCAAGGACTTTAATGCTTCAATGACAAAGGAGCAGTGACTAAAACAAGGAAGCGAAAGGCAAGCATGTGTCAGGATAAAATGGGCTCTGTCAGAAACCATTCACTCCCTCACAATGAGAACAGCAGGTACCTCTCACACCTGACACAACACCCAACAGTCGATGAAGGGCCATCACACTCAACACTACCTGCATGGTTCAGTGCAGGTGTGGGTAAAGGGCTAGAGAGTAAACATTTTAGGCTTTCTGAGCCAGACAGTCTCTGTTGCAACTGCTCTGGTTCCTGTCCCAACTCACCACCCTTCTGCCCAGCCCTAGGTTCCACATGCTAAAGACCAACTCTCTCCCTTGAATGCCACCAACAGCCTTGGAATAATAGGCCTGGAGGCCCCAAACTTTCAAGGAAAACACTGGCTCATTCATGTTCAAATACTGGACAGATATGTCTCCTCACTGACACCAAAGGTGCTGCTTCATGTCTGACTGCTGTTGTGTCCCAACATCACTCCCACAGACTCTCCACCTGCCCAAGTGGGGATACCTGTTCTCTTCAATCATCTTCAGTATTTCTTCTGATGTGACATTCCTGAAAGCTTCCGATGGACTTTTAAGAGCTTCATACTCCACAGGGGAAAGAACTAGTTGCAGGTCAAGAACTCAAACCACCAAAATGGAAACATCCAACTAGCTCTTCACCTACCTCCTCAATTGCTTCCTCAGTTTTGTTTTTTTTTATGTACACTCAACCCTTTGCTGTTGAGGCTGTCCTGCTCCTGAGACAGGAAATTTTACTTCCTTACATTTACAGTTCAAAAAGCCTTCATATTCATTCTCTCATTTGAGCTTCACAAGTAACCCATTAAAGAGGCAAAACAAGAATGACTAGCCTCATTTTTTCAGTTGAGAAAAGAGAGGCTTACAAAGGTTAACATATTTGTCCAAGGTCACACAGCTGCTAAGTGTCAGAGCTTAAAGCCAAGTCATCTGATGCCACAGTCCATCCTCTGCACCACATGGGCCTAGGCAGCCCCTAGGTCACCTCTCTCTAGGGCACACCATTAACTCACTGTACAGGTATTCTCTAGGATGGTCCTGGGCTAGGTTATCAACTCAGGCTCTTCAATATTCTGTTGAAGACTGTCTCCAATTAGCCCATCATAACTACCTTCTGTTTAAGCAAGAGAAGATCCCAGCATTTTAAATTAAAAGGCATGAAGGGCAACTGGACTAAACCAAACCTAAGAAGATTCCTGAACACAACCAAACACTTCAAGGGACAGAGTAACAGAAGCAAGGGCCTGAGGACCATGGTTTCAGGAGGAATCTAGGCCAACTGGCATAGCAAAGTTTATTAAGAAAATGTTCTGCATCCCACTTTGGTGAGTGGTGTCTGGGGTCTTAAAAGCTTGCAAGTGGCCATCTAAGATGCATCAATTGGTCCCAACCCACCTGAAGCAAAGGAGAATGAAGAACACCGAAGATACAAGGAAAATATTAGTCCAAGAGACAAAAACGGCCACATAAACCAGAGACTCCATCAGCCTGAGACCAGAAGAACTAGATGGTACCCAGTTACCACCAATGACCACCCAGACAAGGAACACAACAGAGTCCCTGACAGAGGAGGAGAAAAGTGTGGTGCAGAACTCAAATTCACATAAAAAGACCAGACTTAATGGTCTGACTGAGACTAGAGAAACCCCCGTAGACATGGCCTCTGAACTCTGTTAACCCAGAACTAAAAATCATTCCTGAAGCCAACTCTTCAGACAAAGACTAGACTGGACTATAAAACATAAAATAATACTTGTGAAGAGTGTGCTTCTTAACTCAAGTAGATACACGAGACTAAACGGGCAGCTCCTCACCAGAGGCAGGATGAGAAGGCAGAAATGGACAAGTGCTGGTTGAATGGACATGGGAAACCCGAGGTGGAAAGGGGGAGTGTGCTGTCACATTATAGGGATTGCAACTAGGGTCACATAACAATATATGTATAAATTTTTGTATGAGAAATTAACATGAACTGTAAACTTTCACCTAAAGCACAATAAATAATAATAATAATAATAATAAAGCATGAAGGGAAAGAACAAAGGGCGGTGTCAAAACTGTGGTGGAAACAGTTCTGATCAAGGAATCAGCAGTCTTGGTTCTAGTCCTTGGTCTGTTACTAAGCTGTACAACCAGGGGCAAGTCACTTCTCCATCCTCAGACCCAGCTCCTCATCAGTTAAAAGGAAATAAGACATTTCTCCAAAAAAGACGTACAAACAGCCAATAAGCATATGGAAAGATGCTCAAAATCTATTCATTTTAGCCATCAGGGAAATGCAAACTAAAACCATGATACCACTTCACACTCCTAGGATGGCTATAATAAAGAAAACACGCAATAACAAGTGGTGGTGAGGACGTGGAACTGGAACCCTTGTACACTGCTGGTGAAAATGTAAAATAGCAGCTGCTTTTGAAAACAGTCTGGCAGTTCCTCAAAGGGCTAAACATAGAGTTACCATATGACATACTAGGTATACATACCATTACTAGATATACACCAAAAGAAATGAAAACCTATGTCCACACAAAAATTGACATAGGAACGTTCATAGCAGCATTATTCATAATAACCAAAAAGTAAAAACCCAAACATCTATAAACTACATAGCTAAGTGGTGCCAAGGGCTGGGAGTGGTGGTGGGGAATGAGTGGGGACTGCTAATGGGCACAGGGGTTCTTTTAGGGGGAAAGAAACTGTTCTAAAATTAGATTGCAGTGATAATTGCACAACTCTGTGAATATATGAAAAAACACTGAGTTGTACACATTAAGTGGATGAATTGTACTGTATATCAATAATATCTCAATAAAGCTGTTTTAAAAAACTGCAAAAAAGAAAAAAAGGGGGTGGGGAATGAGTCACTACCCTGCTGCCATCCGGGGATCATTAGGGGAGGAGCAAACAGTATGCTGCAAAAAGTGTTCCGTAAATGGCAAAGTATCACAGAGAAACCATTGTTATTACTGGTGAAATTGTTATCATGGGTAAAGGCAGAGACTCTGAAGTAGTTAAGTTTAAAGTGAGTTTAAAACTCCCAAACCAACAGTGAGATGTGTCATGAAATGAGGACTACAATTAATCTGATTCTGTACAGTTGAGGTCTTAAAAGAAAACTGTCCTTAAGCATAAGAGAATTTAATATAAGGAGGATGCCGAGAGTTTCCTACCCCAATAGCAGAGAATCGAATTGTCACAACAGTGGTATGTGAATGGGAAAAAAAAAAAAAAAAAGATCATAGTATTATGCATTTAAGGAACTCTGCTTTGATGGAAGACTCTGGGGCAATGTGTGATTTGTTCATTTCCTGGCAGACAGGCTGTTACCTGATAAACAAGTCAACAAGGTGACTGCTGTGAAGTGAACAAACTGCAAACAGTGGCTGCCTATCAAATGCCTGGACTTCTCTGCCTTCTCTTTCTTATCACAAAGCCACTGTAGGCATTTCCCATCTGACTAGGCCGCTGAGAAGTGAAATTCTAAGCTCTGATCCTTCCTTTTACAAAATTAGTCTGCTCTAGACTTTGGGCATTGGCATACTCAAGTCACATTTTGAGCATTCAGGGAGAGGGGCCACTGAAGTCTGAGCAGTGGGCATTTGGCATCTTGCTGAGGAATGGGGTAAGGGGCTGGGGCTGAAGCAGATCCCCCAGCTAGTGAGGAAGCCTGGCTGACCTCCCAGGAACAACGCTGGGGCAACTGCAAAGGTTTACATGTAGCCTTTGTGAAGGTCACGGGAACAAGGACACCCTCAGAGCCTGGCTGTGCCATTTATGTGTGAACATCCCAATTTGTGAAATGAGGCAGCTTTTCTACTGCAAAAAGGATACGATCTTCAAATTTATACACGTCTTCAGGCTTGTCTGCATCAGTGTAACAGGGAGGAAGGTAGAGCGAGTCATCTTGCAAGTCATCCTGGATGGCGTCACTGACCAGAGCTTTACAATAGAAGAACAGTGTCAGTACCACCCTGTATGGTTTCAGGTTCCCCAACACTCTATGCAACTCGTGCACTCAAGACCACAACTGGTCCAGAAACACCTAGTCTGAATGTTTCCACCAACCTGACCCAACCTCCCCATCAGCTCACTGCTCCAGGACTACTATGTTCACTCATGAAACAAACATTAACCAAGTACTGTGGAAGGTGCACAGAGCATGGGTCCCCACTCAAGTAACTTACAGTGTAGTTGGGAGAGACAGATTAATAAATACAGTACAATATGAGAGACGCTAGAAATGAGGGAGATTCAAAACAGCCTTTAATGGCTTAACTTCCAGAAAAATTTCTCCACATATCGTAAGCGGGTGCAGGGGGATGTCAGAATATAAAATTGTTAACTACCTTACAAAAATAAACATGTATGAATTGACTATGCATACAGAGAAGGGTGGAGAGGAAAACAGAAAAAATTATTTAACAGCTGATCTGACAGAATGACAGGAATATGGGTAAATTATTTTTCTTTTTAAATGTCCTTTAATACCGGGAGTAAACAAAACAAAAAATTTACTTAGATATTAGTGTGTGTCTTTGAATCAAGGGTGAGACCTACTTCTATGTTCCTGGGTGTAAAAGTGTTGCCTCTCCCCATAATAATCCCAGTTGGATCTTGAAGGAAACTGACAAAATAATTAAATCACCTGGAAGAAATAACATGCTACAAAAGCCAATACACTTGTGAAAAAGGAGGATGAATTTGTCCTATCAGACAATAAACCTGATGGTAAGGCTACTATAATCAAAACAGCATGGTACTGCTACCAAACAAGCAGTCAGAACAATGGAACAGAACAAAACACCGAAGTGTTTTAAGAATGTAGTCAAACAATAAAGATGATTTTTGAAATCATCTTTTACAAAAGGAAAGGAAGGAGTTGGGAACAACTGGCTAATTATTTGGAAAATATAAAATTAGATCTGCATCTCACACTATATGGCAAAAAAAAAAAATCTTCACGGAGTTAAAGTTACTTAAATGTAAAAATATAAAATCGTGAATGTATTAAAGGAAAACACAGGAAGATATTTATATAATCATAGGGTATGAAAATTTTTCTAAAAATTACTAAAATTCTATTCTTAACAGAAAAACTGCTCTTACATAAACCGTCTCTCGGGTTCTTATAATGCTTTTTAACAATAAATACATGTTTAAATAATACAATTAAATACCCAATCTGCCTAGGAATTCAGGACCAGAAACAGGTCCAAAGATACCACCCCTGCCGCACTGTCCACTGACCTCACAGTGACACGGTGTCTCTAGTGGCCCAGTTTAATCATCATTGCATCAAGCCTTTTTTGACCAAAGCCTCCCTGTGACTCAACAGAGAGAACTGAGGCCTCCTCCCTCCTCTATGCCCACACTACCCTGCAGGCTGCAACCCTGGCACCAGGAACATAGCAGTGCACACATCCATTCATGTCTGTCTCCTCTACTTGTCTGTGAGCTCGCTGAGGGCAGGGCCATCTGTCATGTTTCTTACTACTTCCAGAGTCTGTCCAGAGAAGGCCCTCAGCGAGAGGCAGGAAAGAATCCAGACTCTAATTCCCATCATTTCCACCTGTGGAGCGGGTAAAAGATCTCAAAAGAAGAGAAAGCTGTCTTTATGAGCAGACTCTTACCCCAAGTCCCAGTCACTTACCAGTCACCCCCTTTGTATCAATGATATTCTCTGCGGCTTTAGCTACTGCAAGATTCAAAGATTCATTGCCAACTCTATTCATTCTCCTGGAGTTCAGAGCTCGCTTCTGTTTGGTGGTACCAAAGGCTTCAATGCAAGAATCCATCTGTGCAAGAGACAAACTTGTTTGCCGGGGGCAGGCCTGGCACTGCTACTCCTAGCTGTGTGACACAGGGAAACCCTTGGCCTCCCTGAGCCATCATCTCCTCATCTGTAAATCAGGTGATATTAACAGATTTGAAGTATTTGCTTTATAAACTGTAAAGGGCTATTTACAAATCATTAATGTCTGTAAAATGAAAGGACTTGACTAGAACTGCGTTGATAAATCTGTGGCACAGTTTACATTCTCCCATCCTATACCCATAACAGACACTGCCAATAGATCCCATCATTCTTTCCCGAGTCAGAGCCTCACACCCCCTTCTCAATACAGTACTCCACACAGCACTAGAGATTCCACTGACCAACCTGGGGCGAAATGACCTCTGTAGGAACCTTCTACATTGACAGCCCTAAAGTTTACTTTGTTTTAATGTGAAGGTTTCCAGGCTACAACCAGTATTTTTTGAGATTTGGAATAAATCCTAAAAGCAAGTGTTATGCCTCGCCTATACCGGCACTGAAGTCTGGTTCCAAATACTGGCACACAGCTGCCCCAGGTGGGAGCAGGACTGCCTTCTGTGAGGCTGAGGAGGCCACTCCAGTCAGAATCTGTCCAGAGAACCACAGACTGAGCTGGGAGCTGCCAGGGAGACCTCTGAGTTCAACCAACTCATTTTACTGACAGAGAAACCCAAGGCCTAGAAGGAATTTGCTTGAGATCACACACCTTAGTTCTGTCCCACCTACCTTCTCTCTGAAGGTTTTGGTCTGACTCTGTGATGGCAGCTCACTCTCAAGTGACTCACCTACCAAAATACGAAACAAAAACAGTGAAGAAGAAAAAAGCACACTATAAGACCTACAAATAGTAATGGTGTTTAATATTGACTTAGTAACAGTTAATCTAAATAAAACAGACTTCTTTACTGCAGGACTTCCCAGAGCCTAAGATGACACTGTACTGTGAATCTTTGGTATGTAGTTTTAGTCCACAGTTAGAGAATTCAGAGAATAAGAAGTCAAATGAATGGATCATCTGGTCCAATGTCTTCATTTTACAAATAAAGAAAATGGGGCCTCCAGATTAAATGATTTGCCCCAGATCAGCTCACCGAGTAGTGGCAGAGATGGGATTAGAAACCAAGTGCTCAGCTCTTTCCTGTGAATAGTTTTGCCCTCCTTTTAAAACACCTAAAAATAGGCATAAACGTGGTCACCATGAGTCAGAATCGACTCAATGGCAACTAGCTTGGCTTTTTATATCTACTACTTACATGAAGCTCTCCAATCTCCCACAAAGTACTCATACAAGGGGCAACATAATCTAGTGGACAAGAGCACCAGCTCTGGAGTGACCATGCCTGAGTTTAAACCTCAGCTCATATATATACCCACACATACATATATATACGCATATATGTGAAGTATGTCCCCGCCAAAGTCATTTCATCTCTGTGTCTCAGTTTCATCATGTGTAAAAAGTAACAGTACCTACCCCAAAGACTGTTACGTTAGTTAAATGATGTAGTATACGGAAAGTGCTTAGAATAGTGTCTAGCACACAGTAATGACTAGATAAATGTTGGATCTCAATCTCTATCTCTCTTTATACATATATCTGCTAACTAGAATAAACTAATATCTAAAAATATTTTACATATAAAAACAATTTATTTAATCAACAAATTAACAATTTTCCTTGCCTCCTTGAATTTAGAAGAGCTTTTGGAGGTTGATTAAATGTAGAAATTATCCACACTACTAAAAGGGGTGTGTCTGCAAAGCAGAGAGTTCTTAACCTAGAGACTATGGACTCTTAGGAAATTCCTGGATGGGCTTTGGGATTCAAGAGCCCTTTAAAATTGTATGCAAAATCTCATATGCTTGTACGCTTCTAGGAAGAAGATCCAGGTCATTATCAGATTCTCAAAAGGTATGGAACCACTGCTTCGAGGGAATAAGTCAGAACTAATGCCCCTGAAGGCATCACTCAGCTTCTAACAAAGATTCTAACAATACTTCCTTCTCTAACAGCGCCCCCTTCCCCATGGTTCTCAGTATTTAAAGGCATCACTAAGGACCCAAGTTTTGATATTTAGGGAACAGGAGCCCCTTGAATCTGACCTTCTTATTTATAATTCTGAAGATCTCTCTCTAGCCCTAAGCATTCAAGATGCCAAATAGAGAGACAATGCAATTTCTCCCAATAGACTAGGGAAAAATAGATTACCCCCCCACAAATTAGACAGTGTTCAGACTTTTTATCAACATGAAAGTTACGGCACAACCTTAAAAGCCACTACCATTACCTCCCAGCGAGTCTAAAACCTTCCACCCCAACTAAAATAGTAAAGAATGAAGATAAATACCTTTGATGGAAATCAATTTGGTATCAGACATTCTAATATTCTGCTCTTACCATTGCACAACTTACTTTTAGTTTCTGATCTCAAGTCTGTAAACACTGTGGGGACAGGATTCATGTCTGTCTTGCTTCCTGCTACATCCATAGTACCTAGCTTGGTGCCTGGTATATAGTAGGTCATCAGTAAACATTTGCTGAATAAGAAAAACTTTACAACTTTTTCAAATAATCAAAAAAAAAAAAAAAAAACCTGGCAGAAAGGCACCCTTTTAAAAATAAATACTAAATGTGCTTTGAAAATCAAAAATTCATCCAGTAAACTCATCCACTAAACCCAAAGAGTGCATAAAATTTTCTGCGAGCCTTCATGCTAGCACCTACCTGAAAACAGTGGCTGCATGTTGAACAACTCAGCATCATATACTTCCATTTGGCCAGAGGTCTTGTTCAAAATTCCCACAAAGTGCCTGAATAAAGAAGGAATAATACCAGCAACAATGGATTATTCAAAATGTACTGTTAAATAAAAAAAATAAACAGAGATGTTGTTTATAAACTTCCTTTTTCCCCTTTAAAGGTTCTCAACCTTCTTTCTGCCCCAACACAAGTGAGGAATGCATCACTTGCCCATAAAAACAATATTCTCTTACAGCAGCAATCCCTTGCATGGGGAGAAGAAAGGCAAGGAGGGAAGGGGAGAGGATATGATATGGTTTTGGGTGAAAAAAAAAAGCCACCAGGTGATTCTAGTAGTCAACCGCATTTGGACTCGCTGCTGTAATGGGAAACCCTTTTCAGATATAAGAATCTAGAATTACACTATGATTTGCTGCATGTATAAATTTTATGGAGGCAAATATAAGTAAAGCCATGCTGATTATGGGGAAGAGACTGGTCTGAATTAGAGAATCTTTGTGAGGGGATGCAGTGTGTTAATACTTTTAAGCATATATACATTAACCTGACTTCTATCAGGATGTGGTCTAGTAGGGGTTCAGATAGGACCTTGTTTGTGGTTCACTGCTGGGTACCATCACAGGGACCCCATCTGGCATTATGCCAGGCCCTGAGAATTATAGACTGTTTGGGCTGGACAATCTTCATTATACACAGAGGGAGAACTAGGGTCAGTGAAAGGCAGAGTTCTCCAAAGTCATTCAACCAGCACAGAGCTAGATGGAAACCCTGGGCTCCTCTTTCCCAGCCCAAAGCCTTTGATGCTACCAAATCCTTCTTGTACTTAGTTCCAAGGCAAACTTCGGGAGGTCTGGTCTAGTAATCACACATTCCAAATTCGTAGAGACAGCTGCCTTTTGGAACAAGACAGATTATTTAAGAATATTACAAATTAATGAGGTTTAAGGATTTTCAACAAATGTAAGTTATCTTTCCTTTTCAGGAATATCTACAGGCTGGTATGAGGATCCCTGTGTCTGTGAACACAGGAACTTGGTAAACCTCTCTAGGCTCTCCCACTGCCCCATGATAAAGACTGAGAACAACAGTGCCAGTGGCACCACCTCTACCCTCCCCATCGCCCTTCATGCTGCCCCGTCCCCCATCACTACCTGCACAAAGTGTTGCATTTGAGGGCTCCGGTCCCAAAATTGTTCCCCACATAGGAAAGTCTGTCTGTTTCAGCTGCCTAAAACGTAGAAGGGGAAAAAGCTCCACTTATGACCAATGTTGAAAGGTACTAAGCATCTTGTCTCCTTTTTCTACAACTGCAAAAGCTTGAGAATCCAGAACCAAAGTAGATTAGAACTAGAGCCACTGTGAGGTGATACAACCCCACTATCTCTACGTGTTGTCATTGAAGAAGTACAACCAGAATGCTCCTAAGAAGGATGGCAAGACTACGTCTCACATACTTTGCACGTTATCACGAGGGATCAGTCCCTGGAGAACGACCTCATGCTTGGTAGAGGGTCAGCGAAGAAGAGGAAGACACTCAACAAGATGGACTGACACAGTGGCTGTAACCATGGGCTCAAGCATAACAATGATTGTGAGGATGGCGCAGGACCAGACAGTGTTTCCTTCTATTATACACAGGGTTGCTATGAGTCGGAACCAACTTGACAGCACCTAACAACATCTCTAAGTGAATCTGGGGTACCCCTGGGGGAAGGGCAAAAGGACTTTTGTAAGGGAAGCCCCAGAAAGTGTTGGGTTCTAACTGGTATTAAACGTTCTTGGAGGAGTCGCACCACAGGACTTGGGGGAAAGGCCCTGGGCTCCCAACACATATATGTAGGCAATTCTGCAGGCAACCTCCTTGGCCTGAAGTCCAAACTCTTCTTGATCTTTTTTGTTCACTTCTACTGTGACTACTCTTTGCACACTCTCAGGATCATGGAAATGGCTAATTCACACCCCAATCACAGTCAAGTATTTGTTCCTATCCTCTTCACCTGGAATACCAAATCTCACCTGTCAGCCTCCCCTCTCCCCATCCTGGGCTCGGCTCCAATGCAGTCTCCTCCAAGACATTTGGCAAGCAGAGGGCTCTCCCCTTCCTGAGCTCACTCTGCCCTGTACTCTTTCTCCCTCGCACCCTGAGCTTCATCTACTTGTATGAACGTCCCTCACATCCAGTTCTCACCTCTCCCTCGAGAGCAGAGGCTCTCAAGCTAGGACAATTTTGCCCCCCACCCCAAGGGGACATTTGGCAATGTTTGACATTTTTGGTTGTCACAACTGGGGGGGGGGGGAGGAAGGGGAAAGCGTTACTGGCATCAAGTGGGTAGAGACCAGGGATGCTGCTAAACATCCTGTGATGCACAGGACAACTGCCCACAACAAAGGATTATCTGGCCCAAAGTGTCAATAGTGCTGAGCTTGAGAAACCCTGCTCTAGAGTATGAGCTCTGTCAGAGTGGTGCCAGGTCTGGTTTGGCTGTATGCCCAACAGCTCACAACACAGGGCCACAATGGGTGCTCAATAAATGCTTGCAGAATATGAACAAATGAATGAACAGTCATCACCTCTCTGAAAATACCAAACCTAGATGGCCAAGCCTGTCCCTACACCAGCTGGGGGCGGGGGGGGGGGAGTCCTTTAAAGGCCCATTTGCTGCCCCCCTTTTTTCTTCCCTCACTCCCTCCACAGCCACTCACACCCAAGGGGCCTCCTGAGGTCTGCAGAGTGGAGGCAACTGGCAACCAGCACTTACTAAGATCCGCTGACTCCTCTTCCTCGGGTTTGTGAAGTCTTTACTCTTGTACAAGGTAAAGTGCATGTTGCCTGGATTCTGCAGCTTCCCGTTGGAGAACTGGACTGTAAGGTTGCCAAGAACGGGATGAGAATAGAAGGACCCACAGTGTATGTGGAGAGGAAATAGGGTGTCATTGGGAAGGAGTGACTGAAGGAACGAGGATGGCGAGGGAGCCCAAGCCCTGATATAAAGGACTGAAAGAGGTCCTGATCCAGTTGAGAAAGGATGGAGAGATGAGGGGAGCCCTAGGGAGAGCCTGTGACAGGAAGGAATGACTTGGCGGACAGAGATGACAGAGAAGGCCTGGTCCAGATCTAGAAAAACAAAGGGACTCTCTACCCAGGGGAGAGGGGAATGGGGCAGATAGAAGAGATGGTGTATGAGGGGACGACAGGGTCCTGGGCACAGCTGTGGGGAAGGTGTGGCTGGGATGTCCTCATCCACCTGGGAGTAGTGACAGAGGGTGGCGGGATGACAGGGAAGCCCTGGACGAGCCCCAAGTAGTTGAGACTAGAGGGGTGCTGGCCCAGCTGGGAGCGGGGTCGGGCGGGCAGCGGGAGACTGGAGAGGTACCAAGAGACGGAAGTGGGGTAGGGGGAACTCCGCTCCAGCTCTGCAGTCTTTACCCAGTACAGCTCTTTGGCTACCGTCGGGCTCCCCACAGTACAGCCATCTCGCACTCGGCAACACCTCCGCCGCCATCTCGCCCGTCTAGCTGCCACAACCCAAAGCTGAGACACCCTTGGCTACCGGGTGCGTTAGTTCACACGTGGGAGCCAGGTACTGCGCCGAACCGGAAACGGCGTGTCCTCGTGAAGCACCGCCCTGCGCGCGCGGAGACGCGTGTTTCCGCCCTCACCGGACAACGCCCCGTGCACGCTCGTCCCCGGAGCGCCTTGCCGCGGCGCCTCGCCCACTCTTCGCCCCGCCCTTCTGCGCTGAGATGGGTGGTCTCCGCCACACTGTACTTATGCGCTGTACTTGTTTGGTGCTACTGGGGATGGGGGCGCCTGAAAGTCGTGTGGCTTCAGTGTACGCTTCGTGTTTGGTTTCCAACTGCTTAGCACGGTCTAGACAAGAGTATGATCTATTTCTCCTACCTTGACAAACATATCTTCCTGAGACTGAAAGGCTAGGTTCAAATTTAGAATTCTTCTACTGGAACTCCTCCAGCTCCGACTAAATGTGGTAGCTGGCGGAAAGCCGCTCATTCTCTGAGAGTTCTCATCCACACATGTGGACTCTCAGCCTTTTAGTCCAAGCTCCGTCCACAGTCCCGCAAGCAGCTCCCCATGATCTAGGAGTGCACACACTAGGATTAGGGGGAGATGCGAACAGGCTCAGAGCATTTGAGGAAGGAATTCTCGGATGTGTCATAAGAAAGAAGCCTGATCTGATGAGTATGTCCCCTTGTCCCTGTGGATTCCACCGCCACTCCGCATGGGAAGTTAACCAGAGCAGGGCCTCTAAAGCATGGACCCAGGCCAGGGATTCCTCTTGCCAGTACTGTTGAAGGGCAAGAACTCGGATGGGCCCATCTCAGTTCTCCAAAGCGCCTTCTTTCAAGATTCTGTTCGGGTTTCAGCCTTAAGAAGCCGTCCCTATCACCCTCGTCCTCCCTACACATACACCCAATCTCCTCCAAAAAACCGAGCCCTGAGTTCCCCTTTACCTGAGCACTTGTCACACTTTTATAATGACCAAATATCAAATTTATAGAAAAAACATTGCAAGTAAGTACAAGTAATTTTTTTTTTTGCCCTGAATCATTTTAAAGTTGCCAACCTGATATCCCATCGCCTCTGAAAACTATAGCATTTCCTACAGACAAGCAAGTTCCCGAAATACAATGCAGTCATCAAAACCAGGCAATTAACATGGATGTATTACTACCATATAATCCTCACACCCCATGTAAATTCGCTGTTCGTCTCAATAATTTTGATTATAGGAAAAGGAGCCTGCCCAGAATTACGGATTGCATTTAGTTGGCATAGCTCTGTAGCCTCTTACAATCTGAAACAGTTCATCAGTTTTTCTTTGACTTTCGTAACTGACTATTTTAATGATTACAGGTCAGTTATTTGTAAAATGTCCCTCTGGATTTCTAAATAATCTAATGTTTCCAAATGATTAGTTTCAGATTATATACCTTTGGCAGAACTATTACAGGTATGATACTGTGTTCTTCTTGTATCCTATCAAGTGACACATAATTTTGATTTACTCCATTGCTAGTAATATTAACTTTGATCACTTGATTAAGGTAGTGTCAACCAGACTTTTCCACTGTGAAGTTACTCTTTTTCCTTTCGTAATTAATAAGTATTTTGTGGGAGATACTTAGAAACTATGTGAATATCTTATTCATCACATTTTCAACTCATTAATTTGTATCGACATGGACTTGTCGGTTCCCATTTTATTCAGTAGATTGGAATCTGCTGTTATCATTATTTATTTCTATGTTGAAATTTTCCCAGATTGGGCCAGTGGGAATCCCTTCGAGTTGGCTTCTGTCCTTTTGACATGTCCCTATCAGTTTTTAAACATATCTTTACCTTCTGGCACAACAAAGTCTTCTAGCTCATCTTCTACTTTCCCTGCCCCAACCTTGCCATCAGCCATCTTTCCAAGAAACCCTGTTTTTTTGATGGGAAATGGTATTTAGAAACACAGATCTGTGTGGTAGATATGTATTGCTTTGGGATGCCACTGCTCCCAGGCTGTCTTGGTTGACCAAATTAGGAAATACATGTACTAATGCTTACAACTATCTTTATTTCTGGATCTATGTATATATGTTGAAAAGTATGAGTTCACACTGAACTCTGATTCCAATCCAACACCACAAGTGTTCATTCTTGTTTTCTTTCCCCTCATATTTGTAACTTCCTTCTCTGACAGTGAGAAACCTGATTCCCATTAGCCTTAATATATTCATTTATTTGATCAATCTTTTGTAGGTAATCATCTCCTGCCATCACCATCACCACTACCACCTGACATGGATGCCCTTCTTACTCTTTTAGGGGTCCAACACTCTGTAGCAGGCCATTACCAATGCTGCCTCACCCCCTGCATGAATGCCCTCTTCACTTTGCTCAGACTCTGATAACGCGTGCCAGATTGCCCCCTTGCCCAGATACCCTTCTCACCTAGGGTTATGGATTGAATTGTGCCCCTAAAAAATGTGCATCAACTTGGCTAGGCCATGATTCCCAGTATTGTGTGGTTGTCCTCCATTTTGTGACCTGATGTAATTATCCTATTTGTTATAAATCCTAACCTCTATGATGTTAATGAGGCAGGATTAAAGGTGGTTATGTTAATGAGACAGGACACAATCTACAGGATTAGGCTGTATCTTGAGTCAATCTCTTATGAGATATAAAAGAGAAACGAGCATGAAACCACCAAGAAAGAAGAAACTGGATTGGAGCGCATCCTTTGGACCTGGGGTCCCTGTGCTGAGAGGCTCCTAGACCCAGGGGAAGATTGATGACAAGGACCTTCCCCCAGAGCCAACAGAGAAAGATAGCCTTCCCCTGGAGCTAGTGTCCTGAATTCGGACTTATAACCTCGTAAACTGTGAGAGAATAAATTTCTGTTTGTTAAAGCCATCCACTTGTGTTATTTCTGCTATAGCAGCACTAGATAACTAAGACACCTAGCTTGGGCTCAGACACTCTTTACCTGGCCATCCTTCCACATGGATGCCCTTTTTACCCTCCTAGGGCTCCAGCATGCCTGTTCTAGGCCACTGCAGGCTCTCGTTCCCCTCTAAGTAGAGGTCTACCTTTGCTTGTCCCCACTAATGGCTTTTAGATTTATTCGTTCAGGAGAGGGAAAGGAAAAGGAAGAAAACGAGCTTAATTGTCTAATTATTTGTCTGTCTCCCCTTGATTTTTCCCTCACTAAATTTGTTTGGAGTTAACAGTAAATACTAAAATAATAAAAATAATTTGGGGGTTAAACAATAAAAAGATATATGCCTGTTTTGTTCACTGCTGTAGCTGCAGCTCCTGGAACAGGGCCTGGCACATAGTAGACCCTCAACAAATGTTGAATGAGTGACAGGGGAAGGAATGGACCTGAGTCATCTCTAATCCTGGAAGCCTAGCACAAGGACTGGAACTCAAAGATGTTGGTCGAAATGAATTGGCAGAGGGTTTGCAGATAGTAGATTCTCTGTAAATGCTGATTGGTTGAATGACCACATGAACAGTTAAATCAGAGTTAAGGGGCGACAAAGAGGCAGCAGTGGCTATAAAAAGTCAATTGTCATTCTTGAGAGAAGTGCCCTGGCCCCTCCTTACATAGGGACACAGTCTATGCCCTTGCTACTCAAAGTGTGGCCAATGGGCCAGCAGAATTGACATCATCTGGAAGCTTGTTAGAAATGCAGAATCAATCTGCACTTAAACAAGATTATGCAGGTGATTCGTGTGCACCCAAGGTTTGGGAACCACTGTTGTACAATATGGAGCCCTGGTGGTGCAGTGGTTAAGAGCTTGGCTGCTAAGCAGAAGATCAGCAGTTCAAATCCACTTGCCGCCCCTTGGAAACTCTATGGGGCAGTTCTACCCTGTCGTATAGGGTCAATATGAGTCAGAATTGACTTTACAGCAATGGGTTTGGTTGTATAATGTTGCTCCCCCTTTAAGGCACATCTTTGTCAGTCAGAGCAAGTCCGGGAAAGTTCTCAGGATTGGCTGCTTTGTAGACGGATGGAAGAGTGAAAAGTACCACACATCTATTGAGAGCAAAGATTCCAGAATTACCACAGGCAGGATTTCTAAATGACAGAGGTTCTATCAGAGGAAGAAGTGTTATTGGTGGGGTGGCTGACAAGAGAATTATAGTATACCCCTATACGGTTTAATTGTTTAGCAATCATTACCACACATACCCCATATATGTATACAAAATGCATATATTACTGGGATGAGGCAGGATGGAGGGAGCCCTACTCAGCCAGTAACCAAAACGCAAAAAGCTATAGTGGCCTTCTCTAGATTAGTAAACTAAACCAAACCCATTGCCAATGAGTAGATTCTGACTCAAAGCTTAGTATTGTGGGTATATTAGAACCATGGAATATAGGCAGAATTTGCTATAACATGTTTGTTTGCAAATCTGACTTGGCAACTCAGAGACTTCTGGTGTTCTTTATTGGTAACATTTTTCAGAGGAAAACTTGATTTTTGAGTAAGGAGTGCGCAGGAGTCCTCCTTTCCTAGGGTAATATCGCCATCTGCTGGTAATTCAGGATATCACTAATGAAGACTTGAAAATGCAGGTCAGATCCCGCAGTGTTTGTATGCAGTGACTCACCTTGTATCTTAAAACTGCTCTCCTTCTGCCATGTCTTTCCTTTTCCTTTCTTCCTCTCTGCCTCTAGTTTTTTTTTTTTTTTTGCCTTTCTTTTTCTGTGTTTGTATCACTCTCCTGTTCTCCCGTCTATATTTCCCTTTCTGTTCATTCATATCCCAGATGCAGACTTTGCTTGTACACCTGTATACACGGACAACTCAGACCTTGTAAGTCAGACTTTTCACCTTGGACAGGTTTTACCTTACACGGAGCTGAAATCTTCCTTCTATGGCTTCCTCCTATAGTTCTAGTTCCTCTCTCTAGGGCCATGCAGAACGTGACCAACTCCTCTGCCCTAAGACAGCCCTTCCTGAGCCTGAACACTTGCCATTTATCAGTTACTTTCCTGCCTCAGCAACTCCCTCCAACACCTCAGCTTCTCCTCACACACTAAAGTTTCTAGACACCTCCTCATCTTGGTCAACTCTTCCGGACACACACCAGTATATCTGGATCCTTCCCACACTGATCAGTCCTCCACCTCTGTGCTGGGTAGCATGGAACAGAAATGCTCCATCACTTTCTTCTTCTACATGCCCTACCTCTCCTAATGAAATCCATAGGGCATTTATCCTAGGCATCCATACTGCCCAGGTGACTTATTTGGGGTTAACAATAAAGAAAAATTCTTGACTTTGCTTCTGCTAAGTCACACCCTCCTCTGTAATTTTTTTTGAAACAAAGTTTCAGAGCTTTATATTAAGGCCTATTAAATCTAATCTTGTTAGATTCATTCTGTTTGTGTGTTTTCATTTTTCCTAACATTTACTATATTTCTTAAAATTATCAAGGTATATGTATTTGATGTAGAATATTAGGAAAATACAGAAATATATAAAGAATATAATCATAGTAACCTAAGATTTCTCTCTCCTAAAGACAAGCACTGTTAACATTCTGCTATTTTTCTTTCTTGTGCATATGTATATTTATATAACTCATATAATATTATATTCAATTTCATCTCCTCCTTTTTTTAAAATTTAACATTATCTGGTGAGCATCTTCTCAAGTCTCACCTGATAGTCCATCTAAGGCTGCCACAGAGTTTACACATCCAATCCTCTAGTTGAACCTTCAGGCAGTTTCCATTTTTTCACTGTTATGTGCAACATTTTAGTGAACATTTTGAGGATAAAACTTTATATGCCTAAAATATTTACTATCTAGCTCACAGAAAATGTTTGCTGACCCCTGCTTTAGGGTTTACAACATGCATCTTTAAAATGTCACTGTATCTTCAGATGATATTATACCACTTCACATACAATGTAAGAATCTTACAACGGTATGCTTCCACTTATTTTTGCTTTAAACCATCAATTTTATTTTAAAAGAATTAAAGAACAAGCAGAAATTCTTTTTTTGTTTATTCATATATTCATCATGCAGTGCTGGTCAGAACGCGAATATCTCCCAGCTCTGTGTGAGCTCTGAAAACTGTATTTTGCCTGGCCTTGTAGAGTTTCACCCTATTCATACATACCTTAATAACCAGTAGCAGACTCTGGCAGACTCCTGTACAGATTTCTGGAACATTTTCTATGCTTAGGTCCCTCTTCTCTGATACTCTGCCCTGCAAATTCCAGCCAATTCACTTTCCTGGAACTCCAATCTTTTGTTTCTTCAACTCAGTGAGACAACTGTGCTCTGTTTGGATTCACCCTCATTGTGCCACTGTCCAGGAAGTGTCTCCAGGTAGAAAGATGGAGCCTTTGTACGGCTCCCTTGCTTGTTTGTTTTTTTTCTCTCAGGGATCACAGTATCGTGCCACCAATTGTTCAATATCTGAAAACAGTTGTTTCTTATATTTTGTCTCGTTGTCTAGTTGTTTACTGAGAGAGGGCAAGTCTGGGACCAGTTACTCTGTTAATAGTAAAGGGAGAAGTCTCCTCATTCTTTTCTTCATGCCTCCTCCTGCTTTGTTTTTTTTTTTTTTTTTTTTTTTTTGACAAATGCATAGATTCCATTGCATGGATGTACTCTAATTTATTTAGCTATCTACTGATAGATACTGAGTTTGTTTTGGATTGTTTACTAATACATATGTAATCTTACACTAGTGTATATCACTATGATAAAATCCTAAAAGTGGAATCACTGAGTGTCTTAGTCATCTAGTGTTGCTATAACAGAAATACCACAAGTGTATGGCTTTAACAAAGAGAAGTTTATTTCCTCACAGTAAAGCAGGCTAAAAGTCCAAATTCAGGGCGTCAGTTCCAGGGGAAGGCTTTCTCTCTCTGTCAGCCTTCTCATCAATCTTCCCCACCCCCAGCCCCCAGACCCCAGGAGCTTCTCTGAGCAGGGATCCCCGGGTCCAAAGGACATGCTCTGCTCCTGGCACTGCTTTCTTGGTGGTATGAGGTCCCTATGTCTCTCTGCTTGCTTCTCTCTTTTATATTCAAAAAGAGATTGGCTTAAGACACTATCTAATCTTGTAGATTTCATCAATATAACTGCCACTAATCCATTTTATTACACTGTAGTGATAGGATATACAACACATACGGAAATCACATCAGATTACAGAATAGTAGACAATCATACAATACTGAGAAACATGACCTAGCCAAGTTGACAGATATTTTTAGGGGACACAATTCAACCCATGACACTGAGTATGGGGATATTTGTACTTGCAATATTGTAAAAAATCTGTACTAATTTCTATCCCCAGTAGCAATGAATGAGAGTGGCTATTTATATCCAAACCCTTGCCAACATGGTGTGCTACAAAGCTATTTGATCTTTTCCAATCTGATAGTTGAACAATGATATCTTATTGTGTTGTACTTTGCACTTTTTTTTGTATGAGGTAGATTGAGAATCTTTTCGTATGTTTATGAGCCATTTGTATGTCTTTTTCTATGAATGGAGACCTGGTGGCATAGTGGTTTAAGAGTCTGGCTGCTAACCAAAAGGTCAGCAGTCTGAATTCACCAGCTGCTCCTTGGAAACCCTATCGGGCAGTTCTATGCTGTCCTATAGGGTTGCTATGAGTTGGACTCACAAGCAATGGGATTTTCTTTTCTTTCTATGAATAGTCTGTTTGTATTCTTTGCTTATTTTTGTATATGGTTGTTGTTGGTCTTACTGATTTCCAGGAAGTCTTTGTATGTTAAGTGAACCTAGCCTTTTAATCTAATATGTTGCAAATAGTTTTCTGTTTGTCCTTTGTCTTTGGACTTTGATTATGGAATTTTTTTTGCACTATAGAAAAAAGTACATTTTTATGTAGCTACATTTATCAGTCATATTTTATAGCTTTCAGGGTTTGCATTTTGTTTTAAAATGTCTACCCCACTCCAAGACTATAAAGCATATTATTGCATGTTTTCTTCTTTTCCTTTTACAGTTTAATTTTAAAATGTTTTAATATTCGATTCATTTGATACTAATTTTGTTGTAAGAAGTCAGGTACATATCTAACTTATTTTTTTCCTAAAAGACTTCCCAGTTTCACAATACCTTTTAAAAAATAGTCTATATAGTCTATACCAACTTTGTTGTACACTAAATTCTCTTATATATTTAGGTTTATTTCTGGACCCTATGTTTTGATCCACTGATTTGTTTGTTTTCTTAATACACTAGTACCAAACTGTTTTAAATAATAAAGCTTCATGATATAGTTTAGTAATTGTTAGGGTTATTGCTGCCTTGTTAATTTTTTTTTTTTTTTTTTAGAATTTCCCTGGCTGTTCTTGCTATATTATCTTCCTTTATGAATCATAGAATCAGCTTGTTTCAAATAGTATCCTATTGATACTTTTACTGGGAACATTTTAAATTTATAGCTTAATTTAGGAAAACCTGAACAAACCAAAATTTTTCCTCTTTTTATAAAAACTTAGCTTTCATAAAAGTATAGAAATATTTGTTATAAAAATTTGAATTAATATAGAAGTATATAAAGACTAAAAATTAAGAAGGCTCTCTTAAAACATTTCCACCCCCATCCCACTCCCCTTCACTGAGGAACTAATGTGAACAGTTTGATAGTATCCTTTCATTCTTAGCCATACAGCTACAAACATTTATAAATACCACACACACAGGGTTTTTTTGATTCTGTATGTAAATGTTCATTAGTGATGAGGGAGCCATAATATTTACATATCGATTTGTTATGGATTGAATTATATCTTCCCAAAATGTGTGTAAACTTGGCTAGGCCATGATTCCCAGTATTTGTGTGGTTGTCCACCATTTTGTTATCTGATGTGATTTTCCTATGTGTTGTAAATCCTACCTCCATGATGTTGAGGCAGAATTAGAGGCAGTTATGTTAATAAGGTAGGACTTGATCCACAAGATTAGGTTGTGTCTTGAGTCAATCTCTTTTGAGATATAAAAGACAGAAGTGAGCAGAAAGACAGAGGGACCTCATTACTATCAAGCAAAAAGAACCAGAAGTGTGTGCGTCCTTGGGACCCAGGGTCCCTGTGCTGAGAAGCTGCTAGACCAGGGGAAGATTGATGACAAGGACCTTCCCCGAGAGCCGACATAAAGCCTCCCCCTGGAGCTGGCACCCTGAATTTAGACTTTTAGCCTCCTAGACTGTGAGAGAATAAATTTCTCTTTGTTAAAAGCCATTCACTTGTGGTATTTCTGTTATAGCAGCCCTAGATAACTAAGACAGAATCATTTTTTAAAAATCCTTCTGGTGCTAACAAGGCTGTGGAATAGCCTTGTATGTGTTTTCCACATTTGTGTATTTTGGTGGAATACATTTCCAGGAAGGAATTGATAACTAGAAGGAAATTAGTGCATATTTAAAATTTTCATAGACACTACCAAATTATTTCTAAAGACAGCCTCAGTGATACTCCTGCCAATAATATAAGAGGGTGCCCATTTTTCACACTTTCCTAAGTAGTGAATATATGAATTTTTTAACTTTTGCCAATCTGTAAATTTTGGATAAATATGTAGTTCACAGCATTATTGTAAGGGCCACATATATGAAACCGCTCTCTTATCGTCAGCATTCCACGTTTTCATTATTTTACTGCCCAATCTGGAGGTAAAATATGTGTAAGGGCTATTAAAATGTCAGGGAATCTTAATGAACAGGATTTACCATGACTTTATTGGGGCCTTAAAGAGAGAAAAAAAATCCAATGGACATTTTTAACCCGTAACTACTAAAGGGGTGAACTCAGCTGTGATAATAATTGGATGTAATGTTCTGAAGAAGCTGGCGTTCCATTTTTAAAAGAACCTAGCCGCCTTCCAGAGCCTGCCTTTGTCTCAGGAGCAACACAGAGCTCCCTAACAGGTCCCGCAGGAAAAGGTCCCTTAGGGGCTTTCTTTTCTCCACCGAGAAAGCAGGAGGGATCCTTCCCTGGTTCCAATGCCTGGCACACTCAGGAGGGCGCTTCCTTCTAGGCTCGGGTTTTCTATCCAAGCCCGCACCTGAAGCCCGGGAGTCGCACCAGTGCTTGCTTTTTTCTGAGAACAGTGAGTGTCTCAGAAGCCTGGGACCCTTTCGTGTTTTAGACATCTTTAGGATGTCTCAGTATTTGCAATTTTCTTTGGTTTGGAGGAGGTGATTGGGGTAGGTGATCATAAACTTGGTTCCGGAAACTACAGATTTCTTGGTATGCGGCACAGAGGGTGGAGCAAAGCGCCAGAGTCCGGTATCAGGACCAGCCCGCCAGACTCGTCAGGAGCAAGCGTTTCGAGACCGGCAGCCACCGTGACGGGACGTGGGGCGGGGTTGGAACTGACTGCCATCAAATGTACATCTTTTTAGTTCAGCGTTTTTAGCCTGGATTTTGGCTTAAACTTAAACAGCTTCTTGAAAATTTATTTTTACAACGCCTACAAGGTGCGAGGTCAGCCTTTGCCGCAGTCCGTCTCTGGGTTCTGCGAAAAGAACTCTCCTCAGTCCTGGAGCTGGGGGTCACCGAAGGGGCGGGCAAGGGGGCGGGGAAAATCCTTCAGGACCAGCCAATGGCAGGGAGCACTACACGAAGGTTCCGCCTCATGGGCTCGCTCAAAGACCCAGGCAGTCGTGATTATGATTGGCGGAATTGAGCGGAAAATGCTAGTCCCTCAACAGCAACGGGTTTTGATTGGCTGAGGCACACTGTCGCTTTTCTATAATCCAAACCTAGAGCCTCTTAGGGATAAATCCCGCCTTAAAAGGCGTTTGATAACAGGTTTACGTGTTGTAAAGCAAACGGTGATTGGTCACAGCGCTCACGGATTCGGTCGGTAGTAAACACAGCGAGGCTCCCGGGACCGTGGATTGGTCAGTTTATCAACTGGCCGGGTAAATTCCTCCGGGTTCCGCGCGCGGGCTGGCTGCACTCCTGCCCTGGCCCCGCCCTTCTTTTTGATGATTGGCTGCTGCTTGGCCGAAGGGGCGGATAAATGGAACGGCGTAGGCGAGCTCGCATTGCGTCACTTCCGCTTACTGTCGGGCACCGCCGTGGAGTTCTGAGAGTGCTGCTGCGAACGGGCTGAAGGAGCTGGGGGACTAGAGGCGGGGTGGGCGGGGGGTGGGCGGAACGGGGAGGAAATCCCATCACCGAGACGCCAGCCTGGACGTTCCCACCTCCTCCGACACTGTCGGGTCCGATTGGAGAGGGGTCACCGCCTCCTCCAGCTGTGGAGAAGGGGGGCGGAGCCCGGTTCAGGTGAGGCGATCCTGTCAGCGCGAGCGGTGGTGGCGCGCGTGCGGGCGCGCTCACTTGGAGACGGTTGAGCACTAATGTTGCAGGGCGGGCGGCGCGAGTAGGGTCGCGCCAAGGCGTCGGGGAGCGCGCAGACGCGTATCGGTGCCCCCGGCTACCCTGCCTGTCTTTCCGAGGGGGTATTGTTACCCTTCGGAGTGGAAGGGCCAGGCGGTTGAGAGGCTGGTACTTCTGCGCAGGCGTCTCCCGTGTCCCGACGCCAAGCTGTCTGTCTGCGGGGTGGGGCGGGGACCGGTGCCCCCGCGGATCTCCCGGCTGGCGACGCAGGTTCCTGGGATGGAGTGGGAAAGGCCTCCGGACCAACACCCTGTCGAGATGAATAGAGTATCTGGTGCCGTGTGGGATGGGTTCGGTGTCTCCCTTGCCCCCATCCTGGGTCTTGTTTTCTTGAGCGACGAGATTTCATTTCACCAGAGCAAGGCCAGAGGCGATCTGGAATTGAGAAGCGATGGCAAACCCTGGAAGGTGTTTTGGAATGCCTCAACTAGTTATCAGAGGACTAAAGTGTATAATGGGCATTTATTGAATGCCCACTATTTCAAGGCTTCGTATTAGGAGCTGTGGGCGATTCATGGTAAGATACTGCCGTCCCACCCTCACCCCTTGTTTGGAGGACAGGCAGACTTGTACATGAATACTAAAATATAAGGGAGTGAATGAGGGAAGTTGAAGGATTTTTTTCCTTCCAAAAAACGTCATTTATTATTAAGTCAGTTTGCATTCTAGCATAGTGGAGGATACTGTTTAAATTAACTTCTGAATAGAAGACAAATCCTAAATATTTAATTTGGAGGAAATTTTTTAGGTAAAGGCACAGGAAAGTCTTGATTAACTAGTAAGCTCCAGTGAATTTTAAGTTCTGGTTAACTCGAATTAATAGAAATCAGAAACTCTTAACCTGCAAGAATTGAAACAAGAATATTTCCCAAATGTGTTAATATACTTTTCAGATGTAATAAATAGAAGCTGTTACATACATTTGGATCTTTTTTTAGAGATTGAAAAGAATGTTGTGACTTAGTCATCATTGATGATTTATTTCCCATTGTGTAGACTACTGTGTCTTAGGTTAAAAAAAAAGAAAAGGGGGGGGCTGAGTGCCTCACCCTTTTCTGGAGAACTTGCTATAGGGGCTCTATGAGTCAGAATCGATTTGACCACAATGGGTTTTACTTTTTGTTTGCTGAAGTCTTGTGATTTCCGTGGTGAGAGTGGTTAGCAGTCAGCTAAAAGAGTGGGAAGGGAAGAGACCAGATGGGGAGAGAAGACTGAGAAGAATTTTAGGCAAAATCCCCTAAGCCAAGAGAAGATCTCCCACTGTTGCTTTAACACCCTCTGGAAATCTCAACAAACTTGAGAGGACTGGCCTGGCCACTGCAGCCAGCTTGGTGAGCTGCCAGGTAAGACTGACTGGTTGGGAACCTGTTCTGGGCCCACGGGTTTTGCTCAATAAATGAATCAGGACTTTTTGAAGAGTCCTGAGGTCAAGATTGGCCTTTTTTTCCTCCTAAAAGTTGCTTCAGACAAACCGTCAAGAGTACAATTAGTTGAGGATGCTGGCAGGCTGGATTCTGGTTAATTGAGGTGTCCGGCAAAATTCTGAAAGTGATAAGATTTGAAGGAAAAGCATATAATTGGGAATTTTCCTAAATTCAGGGGGTCAGTGCTTTCAAAAGAGACTTTGTCACAAGACTGTCATAAGAAGTTGAAGTAATAAAAAAAAAAAGTCACTTGGATAAGAAAATACATGTAAATGTTTTTCAGTATTTAAAGTACTTAGCATGAATTATAAGGAGTCCTGGTGGTGCAATGGTTAAGGAATGGTTTAGTGCTCAGCTATTATTCGAACCCACTCAGCGGCTCTGTGAGAGAAAAGACCTCGTAATCTGCTTCTGTAAAATTACAGCCTGGGAAACCTCGTGGGGCAGTTCTTCTCTTATATGGTTGTTTTGAGTTGGAATCAACTCAGCGGCACGCGATAACAGCAGCATGAATTGTATAGAATCAGAGTTTTTCAGTGTGGATAAGACTCAAAAACACTGTGTTCAGTGTGATATGACGAAGCTTGCTGTAGTGCTGACACACAATCTTGAATTTGTCGCAGATCCTCTTTGGAAAGGGGAAAAAAACCAACAACCAAGTATTGATTCCATGTTAGCTTTCAGCTTTTATTTTTAAAATGTAAATTAATCGTAACCAAATACTTTTGCCCTCTAAGTTTTAAGTATATGATTTTATATTTTCTATACTTAGTATTTTGCAAACATGTTATCTGGTAGAGCCAATTTTGTTAGCGTAGCGGGTAAGATGGACTGTAACATAACACTGCACTTTTTGAATAAGTATGAAGTGAAATTCTCATATGCTAAAAGACCAGCTGTTTCTGAGTGAACTATTGCTCTTTACAGTTGTTTTCATCACTATATAGTGACTCTTAATCTTAAGATCCAATTTTTGGGATATCTTTCATTTTATTAATTTTACATGTATTTGCTAAACACTTTGATTTATCTTTTTGACAGCTCAGACAGATTAGGAATTATGCTAGAGTAATGACTTCATTGTAATATAGTAGGTAATGGTAGATTATTTTCTCTCATGGTTAAGGTTGTGTGTCATCTTGGCTGGGCAGTGATTTTTAATGGTTTGGCAGTTATGTAATGATGTAATTTGGCATGTATGTAATGATATAGTCAGCCTCCATGATGTGATCTGATGTGATCAGCCAGTCAGTTGTAAGGGGGGTTTCCTTGCGTGTGGCCTCCATCCAATGTATGTATATAGGTGTTCTGGCAAAGCTGGATTGCTTGCTCTACATCTTGCATCCGACTTATCATCATCTGACCTCCATTTCTTGCGACTTGAGCCAGCTGCCTGCCGTATTGCCTGCTGATATTGGGATTCGCCGCCTTCTGCAGCCTGTGAGCCAGTAACCTGCTATCTTACCTGCCAATCTTGGATTTGTCAGGCTCTGCAGTCTATAAGCCAATGGCCTGCCATCTGGCCTGCCACTCTTCAGTTTGTCAGCCCCTGCAACTGTGTGAGTCAGGAGAAGCCGCCAGCCTGATGCCTGAACTGTGGACTTGGGACTTGCCAGCCTTTACAGCTGCGTGAGCCATTGCTTTAAGATAAATCTCTTTTTCTCTCTCTGTATACATATATGCTTCACTTGTTTTGCTTCTCTAGAAAACCCAGCCTAAGACATTTGGTACTGAGAGTGATTCTGGAGAAACAAAATTGTAGGGATGAGTTTTCTAAATTGGTTCTCAAGTCTGACTAATCTTAAAGGCGCTGATGACTCTGCCTTCAGTAGTAAAGAGGGCACTGCTAATCTGTGGTGTCAGGTGGCAATATTAATGTGCAAAATATCACCACCAGTAGATCAAGAAGTACAGCCAGAGTGCTCCTTGGAAGCAAGGATGGTGAGACTTTGTCTCACGTACTTTGGACATGTTATGAGGAGGGACCAGTCCCTGGAGAAGGACATCATGTTTGGTAAGGTAGAGGGTCAGTGAAAAAGAGGAGGACCCTCGAGGAGATGGATTGACACAGTGGCTTCAACAATGATTTCAAACATAGCAGCAATTGTGAGGATGGCACAGGACTGGGCAGTGTTTCGTTCTGTTGTACATGGGGTCGCTATGAGTTGGAACCGACTTGACGACACCTAACAACAACACAGTAGATCAAGTGTTGGTGAGAAGTGAGGTTCTGGGTGAGCACGTTTGAAACTTTTCTACGATTTTTTCATAACGAGAAGTATTTGGAAGCTGGTTGGTTGGTCCTATTTTCACTAGACAAAGTGGTAAAAGAGATGAGCTCAGGGCTTCAGAGTCATAGCTCAAGCGTTGCATAAAAGACCTGAATGTTGCCACTTGTACTGTGAAAGAAAGCCTTATGGGTAACAGAGCTGATATTGCCAAAAACTAAACCCAGAGTCTTATCATAAGAGTGGCTTAATTACAACGCCAGTTGAATTCCCAACATCAAATGGTGTCTGAAGTTAAAGTGAGAGCATTGATTGGGAAGAAATGAGATCCTGAAACTTGGGATGGGGACCTAAGGACAGATAATCAGGAAGCTGGGGACACTGAGCCCTGAAATTCCATTGAATCACTCTTGCCAACAGAACCAGCCCTCTTACTCCCATCTGAGGAGATCACGCCATCTTTGTCTTCTAAGCCACCCTCCCCAGTAAAACCATTATCCCTTCTACCACCATCTGATGAGATTAACCTAGCTCTGCCTGAAGAGTCTTTGTCTGAGATACTGCCTGGGGCATTACCTGAGGTAAATGCCTTACAAAACATTGCTGAATGTTCCTACCACCCATTTTTGTTTCTAGACCTATAACTAGACTTTAAGTCCCAACGAGCCCCAAAAGATGAAGTACAAGATGTGACCCAAGAGGAGGAATATTACACTGCAAAAGAACCGCTTGGCTCTTCTAATATGTACAAACAGAAGCCTGGGGAATCGGCATGGGAATGGCTGTTAAGGGTATGGGGTAATGGTGCAAGGAACATAAAGTTGGATTAGTCTGAGTTTATTGATATGGGCCCAGTAAGCACAGATTCTTCATTCAGTGTTTCAGCTAGAGAGTTTAGGAAAGGATCTAATAGTTTATTTGGTTGGTTTGCTGAAGCATGTATTATGCGATGCCTACACTAAATCAAGTTGAAGTGCCAGACCTGCTTTGGTATACTGTAGAAGGAAGTATCCAAAGGGTTAGGGAAGTTGGCATTTTACAGTGGATTTATCAGGTTAGACCACAGACCCACACATGAGGTGCTCAGAGGACAAACCTTTTACCATAGGGGTGAGGAACAAATTTGTGAAGGGAGCCCCAGCATCCTTGAAGACTGCTGTGATTGCTATTTTATGTAAGTCAAATTTGACAGTGGGAATTACCCTAACTGAATTAAGACACCTAACTACAATGGGGCTGCCCCCGTGGGGGTAGGGGCCAAGTGGGGGCACTTAATCGACAAAGACAAGGTGGGCGTGGTTACCATAAGGGACAGCAGAGTCAAAGCAGTAATCAGAATAGTCTTACTCATACGGATTTATGGCATTGGCTACTTAGTCATGGTGTCCTTAGGAGTGAAACAGATGGGAAATCTACTAAATATTTACTTGATCTGTACAGGCAGAAGAATTCTAGGTCCAGCGAATGGAGTCTAACTTGAATTGCCAGAATAGAGTGTCATGGCCGCTCAGTCAGTTCCTAGACTTGAGTCAGTTTACAGACTTGAGTAAAGGGGAGGACAGATCCCCTTGAGGAAGGACCCTGCTATACTGCCACAAATGTATACTGTTAATCATTCAGCCTTCCCCAAAGGGATCTACGGCCTTTTACCAGAGTGACTGTTCATTGGGGAAAAGGAAATAATCAGACTTTTTTGGGGATTACTAGATACTGGCTCTGAACTGGCACTAATTCCAGGAGACCCAAAATATAACTGTGACCCACCAGTCAGAATGGGGGCATATGGAGGTCAGGTTATTAATGGAGTCTTAGCTCCCGTTTGTCTCATAGTGGGTCCAGTGTGTCCTTGAACCCATTATATATAGTGATTTCCTCAGTTCCAGAACACGTAATTGGAATAGACGTAGTCAGCAACTGGCAGAACCCCCACACTGGATCCCTGACAAATGGCATTAAGGGCCATTATAGTAGTGAAAGCCATTAGAACTGCCCCTAACTGAGAAAATCAGCCAAAAGCAATATCGTATTCCTGGAGGGATTGCAGAGACTACTGCCACCCTTAAGGACTTGAAGGATGCAGAGGTGGTGATTCCCACCACAATGCCATTCAACTCACCTGTTTGGCCTGTGCAAAAAACAGATGTATCTTGGAGAATAACAGTGGATTATTGTAAACATAACCATGTGGTGACTCCAGTTGCAGCTGCTGTTCCAAATGTAGTTTCATTGCTTGAGCAAATTAATATATCACCTGGTACCTGGTGTACAGCTAATGCCTTTTTCTTGATTCTGGTTTCGAAGGACCACCAGAAGCAGTTTGCCTTCAGCTGGCAAGGCTAGCAGTACCTTCATTTGCCTACCTCAGGGCTACATCAGCTCTCCAGGCCTATGTCATAATTTAGTCCTCAGGGACCTTGATCACCTTTTCCTTCCACAAGAAGTCACACTGGTTCATTACATTGATGACATTATGCTGATTAGACCTAGTAAGGAAGAAGTGTCAATGACTCTGGACTTACTGGTAAAATATTTGTGTGCTAGAGGGTGGGAAATTAATCCCAGAAAAATTCAGGTGCCTTCCACTTTGTGAAATTTCTAGGAGTCCAGTGGTGTGGGGCATATCAAGATATTCCTTCTAATGTGAAGGATGAGTTGTTACATCTGGCCCCTCCCACAAGTAAAAAGGAGGCCTCTTTGGATATTGGAGGCAACATATCCCTCATTTGAGTGCACTACTCCCTGGCCTGTTTTGTCAAATGACTTGAGAAACTGCTAGTTTTGAGTGGGGCCCAGAACGAGAGAAACCTTTGCAACAGGTTCAGGCTGCCGTACAAACCACTTAGGCCATATGATCTAGCTGATCCAATGGTGCTTGAAGTGTCAGTGGCAGATAGAGGTGCTGTTTGGAGTCTTTGGCAGGCCCCTATTGGTGAATTACAGTCTAGATCCTTAGGATTTGGGAGTAAACCCTGCCTTCCTCTGCAGGTAACTACTCTCCTTTTGAGAAACAGCTTTTGGCTTGTTACTGGGTCTTAGAAAGACTGAATGCTTAACCATGGGCTACCAAGTCACCATGCAGCCTGAGCTCCCCATCATGAACTGGATGTTGTCTTACCCACAGAGTCATAAAGTTGGATGTGCACAGCAGCACTCCATCTTTAAATGGAGGTGGTATATATGAGATCAGGCTCAAGCCCAAACTGAAGGCACAAGTAAGTTGCATAAGGAAGTGGCCCAAATGCCCATGGTCTCCATTCCTGTCACATTATGTTCCCTTTCCCAGTCTGTACCTATGGCCTCATGGGGTGTTCCTTATGATCAATTGACTGAGGAAGAGAAAACTGGTGCCTGGTGTATATATGGTTTTGTGTGATGTGCAGACACCACTCATAGGTGGACAGTGGCAGCCCTGCATCCCCTTTCTGGGACCTCCCTAAAGGACGGTGTTGAAGGAAAATCCAACGGGCATAACCTTGAGTAGTGTGCCTGGTTCTTCACTTTGCTTGGAAGAAGAAATGGCCAGATGTGTGATTGTATACTGATTCATGAGCTGTGGTCAGTGGTTTGGCTGGATGGTCAGGGACTTGGAAGGAACATGATTGGAAAATTGGTGGCAAGGAGGTATGGGGTTAAGGTATATGGATAACCTGTCTGAATGGGCCAAAGAAGTGAAGATATTTGTGTCTCATGTGAATGCTTACCAAATGGTGACCTCTGCAGAGGAGAATTTTAACAGTCAAGTGGATAGGATGATGCATTCTGTGGAAACCAGTCATCCTCTTTACCCAGCCACTCCTATCATTGCCCAGTGGGCTCGTGAACAAAGCAGCTGTGGTGGCAGGGATAGAGGTTATGCATGGGCTCAGCAACATGGACTTCCACTCACCAAGGCTGACTTGGCTACAACCGCAGCTGAATGCCCAATCTGCCCGCATGAGAGACCAACACTGAGTCCTTGATATGGCACCATTTTTTGAGGTGATCATCCAGCAACGTGGTAGCAGATTGATTATATTAGACTGCTTCCAGCATGGAAAGGGCAGTGTTTCATTCTTACTGGAATAGACACTCACTCTGGGTATGGATTTGCATTCCCTGCATGCAGTGCATCTGCCAAAACTACCATCCGTGGATTCACAGAATGCCTTATCCACCATCATGGATAGGCACAGCAGTGGTTTGGCTGGATGGTCAGGGACTTGGAAGGAACATGATTGGAAAATTGGTGACAAGGAGGTATGGGGGTAAGGTATGTGGATAGACCTGGCTGAATGGGCCAAAGTGAAGATATTTGTGTCTCATGTGAATGCTCACCATATCCCACACAGCATCGCCTTGGATCAGGGGACTCACTTCATAGCAAATGAAGTACGACAGTGGGCCCGTGCTCATGTAATTCACTGGTTTTACCATGTTCCTCATCATCCTGAAGCAGCTGGCTTGATGGAATGGCCTTCTGAAGGCACAGTTACAGCACTGGCTAGATGGCAACACTTTGCAGTGTTTGACAGTATTCTTCAGGAGGCTGTATATCCCCTAAACCAGCTTCCAATATATGGTGCTGTTTCTCCCATAGTCAGGATTCACAGTTCCAGGAATCAAGGGGTGGGGATGGGAGTGGCACCACTCGCTATTACTCCTAGTGACCCACTTGCACAATTTTTGCTTCCTCTCCCCTCGACCCTATGCTTTGCAAGTCTGGAGGTCTTTGTTCCAAAGGGAGGAATGCTCCCACCTGGAGACAAAACACAGATTCTGTTGAACTGGAAGTTAAGAATGCCACCTGGCCGCTTTGGGCTCCTCATGCCTCTGGATCAACATGCAAAGAAGGGAGTTACCATATTGGCTGGTGTGATTGACCCTGACTACCAAGGGGAAATCAGATTGATATTGCATAATGGAGGTAAAAAAGAGTATGTCTGGAATATAGGAGATCCCTTAGGGCATCTCTTAGTACTACCACGCCCTGTGATTAAAGACAGTGGAAAACTAGAGCAACCCAATTCCAACATGAATGCTAATGGCCCAGACCCTTTAGGAATGAAGGTTTGTGTCACCCCACCAGGCAAAGAACCACGACCAGCTGAGGTGCTTGCTGAGGGTAAAGAGAATACAGGATGGGTGGTGGATGAAGGAAGTTCTAAATATCAGTTATGACCACATGACCAGTTGCAGAAATGAGGACTGTGATTGTTAACACTGTTTTTTCCTTATATGTGTACATCAAATATTTTTGTTTTCTTCACTTGTGAAATATAAGATGTAAACAGAGCTAGTGTGTTTTTGGTTGTACGCATGTTAGTTATGTTAGGTACAAGTATAACTTTGTAATTGTCTTAATTTAGAGATTGTGTATGGTTTAAGGAGATGTGTCCAGGTGCCAGGTTGACAAGGGATGGACTGTGATGGTTAAGGTTGTGTGTCAAGTTGGCTGGGCCATGATTCTCAGTGGTTAGGCAGTTATGTAATGATGTAGTTTGACAGTTATGTAACAATGTAGTCATCCTCCATGATGTGATCTAATGTGATCAACCAGTCAGTTGTAAGGGGAGTTTCCTTGGGGGTGTGAACTGCATCCAATGTATATATGGACGTTCTGGCAAGGCTGGCTTGCTTGCTCTGGATCTTGCATCTGACTCATCATCATCTGACCTCCGGTTCTTAGGACTTGAGCCAGCTGGCTGTCGTATTGCCTGCCAGTGTTAGGATTCGTCAGCCTCCACAGCCTGTGTTCCAGCAGCCTGTTGCTTTGTCTGCGGATCTTGGGATTTGTTGGCCTCCACAGCCTGTGAGCCAGCAGCCTGCTATCTTACCTGACAATCTTGGATTTGTCAGCCTCTGCAGCCCGTCAGCTAGAGGCCTTCCGTTTGACCTGCTGATCTTGGATTCATCAGCCCCTGCAGCTGCGTGAGTCAGGAGAAGCCTCCAGCTTGACACCATACCCCACAGACTTGGGACTTGTTAGCCTCTACAACTGCGTGAGCCATTTCCTTGAGATAAATCTCTCTCTATGTGTGAGTATATATTTACATATGTATATATATGTATACATGTATACATGTAAAATCTGTGTGTATGTATGTATATACATATACGTATATGTATGTGTAAATGTTTCACTGGTTTTGCTTCTTTAGCAAACCCATCCTAAGACACTTTCTTTTCATCTGGGATTATTTTATCTATAGATAATTTGCTTTCCAATCTTCTAACAGATTTGAATTATTTGTTTAAGGTTCTAGTATTTCCTTGATTCTAAATCACATTTTTTTTTTCCACATTTTAATCTCTTTGAAGACAGGATGTGATAAATTAGATTAATTGGCTACCTTTTTCTTTCCTACCGTTGCATGAAATAATGTTGCATCTTATAATCACTGCCATCTTAGATTTAATGAAAGTTATACAGTAAAACACTTTAGTACCCCATTAATTCAGACTTTAGTGAATTTTCCAGGTTTGTGTTTGTACTCCAAAGACAGTCTGCTGTTGAAAGGAAGCTTGTTGCAAGTGATATTTTTTGTAAATAAATGGAAATTAACAAAGTTTTTTTGTTTGTTTTAAAAACTTAAAAAAATGGTTGAATTGTGGATCCGGTTTTTGGATATGTGTACTTCATAGACTGTTACTTTGTGTACTTGATAACATAGGTTTACAAGTGCTTTATTTCCAACTTCAGTTTAAAATGATTAGAGTAAATTGCTTCCCTCTTTTTTTCTGTACATGATATTGTTAACATGGTGTAATTGATTTTTTTTATTGTACTTCAGGTGAAGGCTTACAAGGAACAAATAGTTTCTCATGAAACAGTAGTACACATATTGTTTTATGACATTGGTTAACAACCCCACAACATGTCAACCCTCTTAACTTCTCATCGCCAAAGATACACCATTTCAAAAATTTCTACATGCACAGTTCAGTGACATTGACTACGCTCTTCCAGTTGTGCTGCTATTCTCCCTTAAGATGAAGGCTTACAGAACAAAATAGTTTCTCATTTAACAG